>NC_138377.1:45185131-45280899 GCF_054177405.1 Leptonychotes weddellii
AGATCCTTTGCCTCTTTGGTTAGATTTATTCCTAGGTATCTTATGGTTTGGGGTGCAATTGTAAATGGGATTGACTCCTTAATTTTTCCTTCAGGAACTGGAGGGTATTATGCTGACTGAAATAAGCCAATCAGAGAAAGACTTGTATCATATGATATGAGGAATTCTTAATCTCAGGAAACAAACTAAGGGTTGCTGGAGTGGTGGGGGTGGGAGGGATGGGGTGGCTGGGTGAAAGACAATTGGGGAGGGTATGTGCTATGGTGAGCGCTGTGAATTGTGTAAGACTGTTGAATCACAGACCTGTACCTCTGAAACAAATAATACATTATATGTTAAAAAAAGAAGCAGGAAGGGAAAAATGAAGGGGGATAATCAGAGGGGGAGATGAACCCTGAGACACTATGGACTCTGAGAAACAAACTGAGGGTTCTAGAGGGGAGGGGGGATGGGTTAGCCTGGTGATGGGTATTAAAGAGGGCACGTACTGAATGGAGCACTGGGTGTTATATGCAAACAATGAATCATGGAACACTATATCAAAAACTAATGATGTAATGTATGGTGATTAACATAACATAATAAAATTTAAAAAAAAGAAAAAGAAATGAAAAAAACATAAAGACAAAAAAATAATTCAAAAGTTACCTGTGGATTTCAATCATTTTACAAAGTATTAACATACTCTTAATACACAATGGGATATCAAACAGTAACCTGATATTTTTTCTTAAAATAAAATGCAAGTTTTTCCATGTTATTAGGTCTCCAGGAAACTGTTATTCCAGCATGTTGTATTGTAATGTTTATAAATTTTCCTCTATTTTTGGACTTCAAGTTTTTCCTCTAATATTTGCTATAATAAACAATGCTCCTAGAGATGCTTAAAATTATTTTTCAGAACAAATTATGCTACATACATTTTAAACCAGGAATGATAATGCTATAGTTTAAGACTTCATTTTTTTCATTATTTTGCTTAAAATGTTATATTAAAATCTCATACTGTAATTTATATTTTATCAGTTTATCTGCACATTGCTCCTGGATTTTTTAAAAAATGTATTTCAATCCCATATTATTTGGTACATACAAATTCAAAAATGTCCTCTTTGCTTTGTAGATGCATTCTTACCAATATAAAATCACTCCTTTTCCCATTTAATGCTTTGGATCTCAATTCTTTTTATATGATAACAATATGACAATCTCTTCTTTCTTTTTGTTTACTTTTTGCCATTATATATTTTATCCTTCCTTTATTGCTAGCCCTTTATTCCATTTTGTTTAATGAGTATTCTTTAAAATAAATGAGTTTAACCCATATTTATTCATTTTTATTACATGAATGGACCTACTTGATGTATGGCTTTTTGTTGTTGTTGTTCTTTAGAGAGAGAGAGAGCTTGCACATGAGCAGGGAGGGAAGGACAGGGGAGGAAAGACAGAATCTTCAGGCTCCACATCCAGTGTGTAGAGCCTGACACAGGGCTCAGTCTCAGGACCCTGAGATCATGACCTGAGCTGAAATCAAAAGTCTGATGCTTAACCAGCTGAGCCACCCAGGCACTCTGATGTATGGTTCTTTGATAGTATATTTTAAGCTACTCTTTCTTTCTTTTTCCTCCTCTTCTTCTCCCTTTTCTCTTTCCCCTTCTATACCTCCTCTTCTCTCTTTTCTTCTTTTCTGTTGTCCTCTTCCCCACTCTTTTTTCCTCCTCCTCCTCTTCCTTTTTTATTTCTTTTATACTTCTTCTACCTTTTCTCTTTTCCTATATGCTCCAGGACATCATGCTCACAAGAAACTCTTTTTTTTAGAAACTCTTGATCATTGTTATTGATTATGTCCGGAAACAATTTTGGCTCCAAATAGAAGAAATGTGAGAGAAAAAATAATTTTTTTTTTACAACCTCTTAATTGCTTTCTGAATGTGTGAATAGACAACTCCAATATCTCCATTCTGACATGTGTTCTCTCTATATATGATTAAGTCCACTCATGTGACCTGGAGTGGGGGGAAATAGTACTAAGAAAACTCTGATGGTTGTTTCCAGCATCCACACTGTCTCAGAAATACATATATATATATATACATATGTATATATATATATGTATGATCTTAGCACTTGCCAATCTACCATAACTATTCATAGATGAATAGTATTTCTCCTCAAGCCAATAAGAATGCACCAATTTTAAAGTTAACATGTTTGGAGATTTAGAATTGTAAACGTAGAGGGAGTTCAGAAAAAAAACACACAACTAAATGACATGGTAAAATTAGATATTAACACCCCGTTAAACAATCATTTCTGCAACAGGTTCCTTAGTTTCTCATGTGCTGTATAATGAGATGATCTTGTAATCCTCCTTATAAAAGAAAAATGGTTCTATCCATTTTATACGTAACAGCTACTTTCTCTACTTATTAGTACTCTATGTATTTAGAAATATATTCACAATCAAACTACTTGTAAGAATCAGTCAGTAGATTCTTCTACTACCCAATAACAAGAGCAGGAGATGAAATACATTTGTTCTCTGCCATTTAAAAAAAAAATTAATTCGCTGCTCACCTGAACATTATAGTTATGTTTTCTGGGATCCAGTGCATTACTAAATGGAGCTTAATTTGCTTTGACCTAAAAAAGTACAGAAAATAATGAAAACTTGCTCACTAGGATAAATATCTCAAGTTCTAGTACTACCTGATGAATAATATAAAGACACTGACATTTAAATTAAGGCTAGGGGCTACTGGATGGCTCAGTCAGTTAAACATCCAACTCTTGATTTTTGCTCGGGTAATGATCTCAGGGTCATGAGATAGAGCCCTACTTCGGGCTCCACACTCAGTGTGGAGTCTGCTTGAGGTTCTCTCTCTCTCCCTCTGCCCCTGCCTAAATAAAATAAAAAATAAAATGAATTAAGGCTAGAAAATCTAATAAAGACTATCATTGACTCACTAAAGATTATAATCATAATATAGTTGCATTGTAAAGCAACTTGCTGGGTAAAGATAAAAAATGAAATGTAAAATTAATGCCACAAAAAAGACCTAAAGCTTATTTCAGAGTATAGATTTTTTTAATTCAAAAAAAAATTCATTGAAATATCAGCTTTGATATTTTTATCTATGTGATGCTGGATGATTTACCATTTTTCCTCATCTATAAGAGGGTATGTTAAAAATAATTTGAAGATAATGGTCTTGTTAAATGAAATAATGTGGATTGGCAAGCATGTAGTAAGTCCTCAATGACTATCACATGTAAAATTATTTTTGCTTTTAAATCAAAACAAAATTAGATTTCTTGAAACTGTGAGCTCCTCTGGTGAATTTTAAACATTTTCATTTTCAGTAATGTTTTGATTTGAAGCACTTTAGAATATATTTATTTTCACTATATTCATTCTAGTTTAATAAATTAGATATATAATCATTTATTTAAACAGAGTTAAGTGTGATGGTTTAAAAATACTATTATTTTTAAAGATGGAATTTGATGGTTGTCATGTTTAAAACAAAGTATAAGAATTTAACTGATACACCTTATTTAAATCTTTTACCTCTTATTTTTAAAGTAACTATAATTTATCCTACATAAAATAAAATTACTTGCTGCACTACATAGGTAATTTTGTTTACTTTTGGCACCATATTGCACTTTACTTAAGAACATTTCCAGAGAATCACAACACCAAAATTTTGCTTTTGCAATTAAAAGAAAAAGCACTGTAAGCTGTTTTATTAGAAATGTGGGTGATACTCTTAAGAGTAGATAATGATTTTGGAAAGTGAATTTAGAATAGGGTGAACTTTAGTGCAGTGTACGCAAAATGGAACAGTACACACTAATCAATTAAAATGGGACAGATTATCTTATGGTTGTTAAATATTTTTACATAGATAATATAAGGTAAAGTTTTACTTGTGTTACATATTCTAAACCCCACATCTCAAAATTGGAGACTGTATGTTTTATCAAAAATGGGAATTATATCATATAATAGAAAGATAACTAAATATTTGCACATGTGCCCATGAGGTTGGGGGGCAGAGAGAAGAATGTACATGTAAATATACATTCATGATAGTATAGATGAGAAATTACTGTGGCATTACTTTTTAAAGGAATGAACAGCAAAAAGCTGAAATTAGCAATATAATAGGTTAGGTAGGTTATGATACATTTACACAAAGAATTATTATGCAGTCAATAAATACATCCAAGTTATATTATTAAGAGGCGGGAAAACAAGATGTGGAATCATTTGTCTTACATATTGGTATTTTTAATATCCACATAAAATGTTAGAATCCTTTCAGGATCTGAGTAAGCAGTTTTGAGGGTCACTTGGTAAGCCAGATATGCATACTCTCTACAAGAATAAGTGAATAAGTGTTTCTATTTTAGGCTGTAACAACTATTAAAGTAAAGGCACCTATTAATGCTTGATTTCTTCTTGGAGAATAAGATATATAAGAAACCATTAACAGTGAGAAGTTGGAAGTAAGATTGTAATATTTATTGTTATTAGCATTTGAATTTTTTAAAAGTCCCTTAACTATTAGTAGACGATTTAGTTTTTTAAATGACGGATCTTATGAATACAATATTTATGTGCATCATTAATCCATACGTTTTAGTCTCTCCTAGAGAGACATTTTAATATAAGCTTGAATGTATCCAGCTTTTTAAAAAAGGCTAATATCAATCAAGAATTAAAAGTTTCTCTTTTAGCAACTTTAAAATATATAATGCAGCATTATTAGCCACCATTCTGTACATTTCACAATATCAAATCCTTATATTTCACACCTGAAACTAATATGTCATATGTCAGTTACATCTGAATAAAAAATTAAAAGTTAATTACTACATTTCTCTAAATTATCCTTTGTTATATAAACACAAGTTAATGTTTTCTTATTAGAATTATTTTATCACAAAAAAAGGAGGCAAATATGAGGAAATTATGTAGTTCTCAACTCATAGCTGAACTTTTCTGTAGAAGTCACGATTGCCTGGCATAGAATTATCTCTATCACAGAAAGCATCCATAACCAGATTTAAAGACAGCTTGATGATATCATGATAGGATTTCAAAATACTCTATAGAACTAATATAATTCTGCAATAGGAGTGAAAACCTGCTAACACAGAAGGATTTATTTCTAAGATTTTGTTACTACATAAGTCAGTGTCAAGTCAACAGGCTTTGGCATGGTGAAGCCCAGGCTAACAGATTTACATCAGCTTTTTCTAGGATGTTCAAAAGTTGTTTTCATGCCTACTGAAAAGAGAGCAAAAAATATTATTGTTAATATACATGTATATTGTTGTACAGGACTAGACCCAAATTGCTCTAAATAAATAGAAATATCTATACTAATCAAAAACTTTCTACAATATGGACAGAAATTTAATATATGTTAAAATGATTCCTAAAAACTCACTGAAATGCATATAGATGAATTCCATAGAAACTTGCATGTTTATAGAAACACACATGTTATAGAATTAGGCGATAGTAACATGAGAAATTAAAGTATCAATATATATTAAGTGAATTTATTTATTTGCAAATTGCAAGGCACCAGATGAAGCTGTGGGTATCAGGTAGGTGCTGCGAAAGGACAGATCACTGGGAGCAATTTCCTATCAGCTAAGACTGTATGTTATCAAATTCTTATACTGAAGATAGGTGTGTGTGTATGTGTGTGTAGGAAACAGGTAAATAACTGTCATGGACAAAGCCTCAAAAATATAATTTCTTAAAGTCAAAAGTCCATCTCCATAATCACAAGATTGGATTTTACCCATTGCCAATAATTGTAAAGGGTCTGAAATTTTACCCTGCTTCTATGCTACAAATTGGCCTGCCATAATTGCATGGATATTGGCAGAGGTCATAAGTTTTCTGGGTCAGAAATAAAGGACTTTATTACTCATGGCACAGCAAGCAGTTTGAGCACTATGTGAATGTTGGTTCTCTTCACTTCTCATATCTCATGAAGGTAATGGAGAGGAAGGCTCAGGAGCATGCTGCACATACAGTGGGTTTACATTCTAGCCGAAGGCATTTAAACTGAGGAAACCCCAATATCTGAAAGGCAGCCACCAGTAAATCTGTTCAATCTTTGCCTCAGAGGAAAGACATTATCTTTACTATCTTGGACAGCAAACAATTCTGAATTTTGCCCCAGAGGAGGTACTATCTCTATCTTCCAATGTGGTTTGATTTACAAACATCCATGAGAAAATGATGCAGAACAGAAGCTCTTACTGCCTCTGTTTGGAAGATGTGCAGAAGGAGAGAAGCCCTTGGAGAATTGTCTCTTGGATAATTTTCTGACAACTATAGAAATGTTGGCCTTTTGAAAGAAGTTTTAAATTATTTCAGAATTAAAATAGGAATCCATCTAGACTTTCTTAATATTAGATTGGCCTGACTTTTAATGACTTAGATAATTCTTGATTATCTATACAAAGGAATTGTTTGATTTGATTTTTGACTTTAGTAAATGTCATTTCTCAAGAATCTGTTGAATTGATGATCCACTAAACAATATTATTAGCCTCCACTCAATAAGGATCCAATTCTTAGGCTGATTCTAGTAAGTTTATCTTGAGAATTTTTTTTTAATGACACATATAACTCCTACAAGTATTGGATAGCTTTTGCTCCAATTAAAGTATGGAATTATAATAAATAATAATTTGTAGAATTTTATTGATACCATTCCAATATTTATTCTATCAAGGAAAACAAAAAGCAAAATTGTATTCTAAAATATATGGAAATATTTAAAAGTTTTCTCTTTTAGTCTTTGCCACTCCCTGGGTAGTAGTATATTGAAGTATGTGAACACCCAGACCATAAATGTCTACCATTAAATATGTTTGTGATTTTACCCATGTTATAAATGTGAGGCTATAAGATATTACAATATTTAAACAAAATAGAGAAATCACCTAGTAAATATAGAATTTGAAAATGTTAGGGTCTGATATTTCTTACTTTCTCTTTGATTTGCTCTCCAGGAAAATCAACATGATAACCTTTGAAAATTAATAGCAAGTATTTGGCTCTTTTTATAAATCTTATGTCCTTCTTCCTTCTTCCATCCCTCATTCTCTCATGATAACTGAGCAGATTTACATAAATTGGTTGCCAAAATATTCTTTTTTTTCACCTAATTAAACTTTGCACTTTCCTAAGAAAATTGGTAGAATGATAATACCGTGGCTTAAAAGGAAGTTCACAGCAGACAAAATAAGAATAAGGCCTAAAAATGAAGCAGTTGTTTTTTGGATAAGGGTAATCAGATAAGGGCTGGGGGGGTGTCAATAAATTTCCAATGGAATATTCCAGAAAATAGGCAAGGGGAAGTATATATTATGCAATTTGTGAGTATCTTCTGGTTGAATTTAGATAAACATGTTTCATTTTAAAATGTTATATAAGGATGATATTTAAAATATTGTTTCTTTTTGGGGGGGCACCTGTGTGGCTCAGTTGATTAAGCACCTGACTCTTGATTTCAGCTCAGGTCTTGATCTCAGGGTTGTGAGAACCAGCTCTGAACTGAGTGTGGAGCCTGCTTAAGATTCTTTCTCTCCCTCTCCCTCTTCCCCTACACCCCCCCCAAAAAATAAAATACAATATGGTTTCCCTTTTTATATATTTAGAAAGAAAGTGCTTTGTGCCTTTCTGAAAATTATGCAGATTAGTGATGGCAGTCAAATTATGCAAAAGAATGAGGCTTCAGTAAACTGAGTATAGTCACAGACTTTGTTCCTGAAGTAACCTGTCATCCATATATATTTCAATTTTTCTATAGTCTTTTTGTGTCTAACCATTTTTATGCTCTTCTAGTCTTTTCCTCTGTTTCTTCAGACTTAGGAATCATCTGTGGGGCTCTCTGAGTTGTCAATTATGTCCACTCTAATTTCTGGACTTCTTCTAAGCATTTTTAAAATGGCTCAACAACTCTTTGTTTGAATTTCAATGATTTCCCTAGAAATGTCCATATTTTTGAGATTTCCTTAAAGAAACAGAAGAGCCTTCAAGGTCTGCTATATGGCTCTGAGAGACTAATACCATTTAAAACCATGTAGTCACAGGAAGTGATAAACTTCTCTTTATCTCTAAGAAGGAATGAAATGGAATGAAATGAATTACAGGCTTTGGGTGCACATGGAACTCAAGGACACTTTGGCTATTAAAATAGATATGCTAGGATTATCAAGTTACTTATGCAATGAACCTGCAATTTTAAGCTCTGAATAGTAACAAAAAGCAGCATAGGCAATAACTCATAAAGAAATAGATTGCAATTTTATTTAAAGATTTATTTATTTATTTGAGAGAGAGAGAGCACTTGTGCAGGAATTGGGGGAGGGGCAGAGGGAGAGAATCTTTAAGCAGATTCCTTTCTGAGCACAAGCCTGAAGAAGGACTCAATCTTACCACCCATGAGATAATGACCTGAGCCAAACCATGAGTCTGAGGCTTAAGCAACTGAGCCACCCAGGCACCCTGATTGTAATTTTTATAGTTAAAAGTCTTGGGGCACCTGGGTGGCTTAGTCGGTTAAACGTCCAACTCTTGGTTTTGGCTCAGGTCATGATCTCATGGGTCCTGAGATCGAGCCACCCTCTCTGCAACACCCCCTCCACCAGAATCAGCAGGGAGTCTGCTTAAAGATTCTCTCCCTTGGCCCCTCCCCCCACTCATGCTCTCTCCCCCCTCTAAAAAAAAAGTCTCTTTGTTCTCTGTGGTAAAAGTTTAATGTTTATAAGGTTATCAGAGAAGTAAGTTTGAAATGTAATGCATTTCAGTAGCAGAAGAGAGCACAGGCATATAGATTTACTTTCAAGGTGAAAATAGTCATATTTTGTACCCAGTCTTCATATCTAAATGGCAGAGCCATTAATACTCATAGATACCGCAAAGCAAATTTTCTTTTTCTTTTTTTCTTTCTTTCCTTTCCTTTCCTTTCCAACAAATTCAAATGCAATCTATCTGAAGCATTATTCTTTTCAACTTTTCTAAAATACTTATTTATCTTACCAGATTTGAGTATTAGAAGGTAAGGTTTACAGGTCATTTTTTGATTCCTAATACAATAAAATGGAAGTAAATATATTAGAAAATAAGCCACTAAACACCTAGAAGAATACATAAAAAGAATAATGTGGGGGGCACCTGGGTGGCTCAGTCAGTTAAGTGTCTGGCTCTTGATTTCAGCTCAGGTCGTGATCTCAGGGTCATGAGATTGAGCCCCATGTCAGGCTCCATGCTCAGCACAGAGTCTGCTTGTCCCTCTTCCTCTGCTCCTCCCCCAGCTCTCTCTCTCCTTCTCTCTCAAATAAATAAATAAATAAATAAATAAAAAAGAATAATGTGGAAATATATGATGAGCAGGAAAGAGTTCCTTGACATATTTCTTCATCCAAATAATCTGAATTTTTCTTTTTAGTTTCTCATATTTTATGATCATATAATTTAAATGGATTAATTTGTGTTTACTGAGTGTTTGCAGTTTAATCACCATGTGTGGTAGAAAAATGAATAAGGCAAAAATCCTAACTACAAGAACCTTGAAATGAGGCAGGAACCATAAAATATTTGTGAAGGTGTGAGTAATGTACATAATAAAAAGCAGAATATCATTTGTTATATTAATTACAAGATAAAGATAAATTTAAATTACATGATGTCAAGGAGTCAGATAACATATCCTAGTAATAGAGTGAATATAAATTAAAATAATGTCATATATATCAAGTGCCATGAAAATATTTGTGTTTTCCATTCCTAGGAACTTGTTGTAACACATCAATCCAAGCAATAAAAAAAAGTTATATGCCTAGAATCTATTATTCTGCAAAAGTGTCAAAAGAGCCTAAATGTTGAACAATAGCAGAAAAAAGTAACTTTTATAATTCAACTCAATGAAATATAATGCTGCCTTAAAAGGATAGTTTTAAAGACCATAGTAACAGAAAATGTGTTAAGTAAACATGACTTCAATTTTATTAAATCACGATAAAATTATTTTAGAATTAAAAGCATGAAAAATTGTCATAAAAAGATAGTATAGCAAACAAATAATGGAAAACACTAAACATCATTACCAATTTAAAATGTTTAACATGAGGGGTGCCTGGGTGGTATAGTCAGTTAAGCATCTGACTCTTAATTTCGGTCCAAGTCATGATCACAGAGTCCTGACATCGAGCCCCACTCCGCGCTCAACAAGGAGTCTATTTGAGATTCTCTCTCTCTCTCTCCCTCTTCCTCTGCCTCTCCCCTGCTTGTGTGCATGCTCTCTCTCTCTCAAATAAATAAATAAATCTTTAAAAATAAATAAAATGTATAACATAATACAGTTATTTTCCTTATTACCTGAATATGTTGTTTTAATTATTCCCTTTTAGTAAATAGAAAAAAAAAATCTTGGTTCTCTCCCTAATCTTGTTTTTTTTTAAGATTAAAAATTCCTGAATTGCCAATTCTTTGGGCAGTTGTCCTAAGAATAATATCTAGTATTTGTTTACTACATATACGTGTATTGAGAGATTCCTTGTTGTTGAATAAATAAAAACAATTTTTTGGCCATAATATCTCTCAAATATATAAACCTTTGTCACTTAACTTTTTCTATATCTGTAGATACCCATACTTTATTTTTCTATATCTTTGTGTCATATTGTGAATTGTCAAACCAGTATTATTCTCTCCTACGTTGCATGGGAGAAACTTTGGAATTGTACTTCCCAGAATCTCTTGTCAGCGGGATTCTGGGTTAGATTATACCAATGAGAAGTACTCACATAATATTTGAAAGACCAAAGTAAATGAGAAGCCATTAACCTCCTCTGGCAGTGGTGGGCAACACAAAATTTGTATGAACTCCCAAGTTCCTATGTGAGTGGATCACTCACTCAATTTGGTACTGCAGGAAGGAGAACTCATTAGAACCAGTTTTGTGTAATTTCTGCAGCCTCCTAATCTCCAAAAAGGACATATTCCTCTGACTTATGCTCTCCAAACTCTTTTGACAATTCTCTAAGCATATTTAAATATCTTTTACGATCTTTTTTCTGTGAAAATACCTAGGGTATTTGGAAATAGAGTTATTTACTCTAATAATTGAATATGATTAAACTCTGGTAACAATTTATATCCACATCAATAACTGTATCTCTCTATGTCTTATCTACAACTGTATCTATACATAGCCGTCTGTTGAGGAAAAGGAGTTATCCAGAAATGCTGTAAAAACAAATGCTAGAATTGTCTTTGAACAATGATTTCCAAGAAATCAAAAAGTCCAATTCATGTATAACTAAAGGTTTTTCTAAAATATCTATGTTGGCAAATTGTTATAGTACAGTTTTTTCCAGTGGCATGCAAAGAAGTGTTTAGAGTTACATTTTAAATACCTTTTAAAATGTTAAATTAAAAATTAAATATTAATTTTAGTGTATGTCACTCTGATTCTATTTATAATCAAAGAAAAGCAGAATTATTGGTAAAAGTAATATTTCAATACTCATGTTATTTTCTTATGTCATTTGGCAAATTTTAAATTTATCATCATTTTTACACTTTTAAATTATATAATCCAGTAACTCTATTCACTGCATATGAAGATACTATCTATGATTATCACTTCAAATACCATATTGATAGTTCTACTCCCCAGGCCTTTTGATTGGAATTGAATGTAGTCCTTGAGAAATGACAGTTCATTGATGTAAGCGATAATTTCTTAGAATAAAAAAAAAAGTCAGAAATCTCTCAAACCTCCAACAGATTTAGGAGTATGTAAGGTATTGGGGTAAATATCAAATCTGCATAAAAATATAATTTTAAAAGTCTTAAAGGAGATAATTATACTCAATTATTATTAATGTTTTGTGCAGTTCCAGACAACTAGTATTTATAGTCACCCAGATCAGACCATCACTGTGTGTCTAAGGACAAAATTACCTTACTCTTGGATCCTGTAGAGAACTGGCTGGTCTTTTTCACTTCCTTTTACTAATACCTATACTTTTCACTTCAACTGACTTACAATTTTTCTTCTTGAAATCACCCTTTGTTTTCCCATAGTAAATTGTATAACTCAAATTATTTACCATCATCTCTCAATGCCACAGTCTGTTAAACGGCTATACATTCTGCGTATCTTTTTTTTTTTTTAAGGACATGAATATGATGATGACATTTCCCTCCTTGAACCATTCAAAATCTTACTCTTTCTCCTCAAGAAACGTCCAATCCCTTACTATGATTTATAGAACCTTTTCTGTTCAGGTCCCCACTTAGCTACCACACCATATATCTTGATAGTTGACTGTTTCTCTCTGTTCTAGAGTTACTTATAATTTCTTCAATATGTGAAATTATCTCCAGAACAACTCCAGAATTTTGCCAAGTAGAGCGAAAATAAAGGAGATTGGAAATGAGCTGGGTGAAGTTCTGGAAGATATTAATACTGTCTCTATTTGGCAGCCAGTTCCAATTGCAATTCCTTGGAAGAAATACAATAGAGATTTTTCCAAAAGGGTGATGTTAAAAGGATGCATCTGCAGAAGTGATCATTGACTACTGAGAGAAAGCACAGCTCTTCCCTCCACAAAGGAATCACCTGACAAATTATTTCTTAGTCATCAGGCCACAACATATATGTTGCTTGTGGAAAACCTTCAAGACTGAGGTCGGTACTCTTGCTTTTGCTTTTTCATGACACTTTGTATCTCTGCCCATTTTATAATACTTATCACACTGTATTATAATGTTTTTTCAAAATGTATTTTTATTACAGAAGTAATGTATGAATATTTTTGTTCCAATAGATTGAAACAATGTCTTATGACAGTAAAATTTTCCTTCTTTAAATGTAATATCTCTATTGCCTCTCAATTGTCAGAGATAACACTGCTAACAGGGCATTTATATACAGAAGTATAAAATTTTAGTTACTTTTCAATTCAATCTGTTTTTATGTATTTTGAGTGTTGGGCTTTTGAATAATAATTTTTGAAAAGAGACTTCCTCTGTTAAGAGTTTGAAGACTAATGAATAAGGGAAAGTATAGGAAAATATATCACTAGATGCCTGATGTTTTAGTAAAGAACTGATAAGTGGCAGAGTCATTCAGAGTAGAGAACAGATAGGTTTTAAAGCCTTCTGTTGAATTAAATGTCCTTCTATATGGTATATTTTAAAATATCTTAAATGAGTTTGTCTTATACTAAATCATCATCTAATGTGTGTGTATTTAGGCCAATAGTCACTAATTTTATTACAATTTATTAATTAATGTAGTTAGGTCCTTGTCTTGTTTACTTTTTATAGCTATGGAATTTTGTTGATTCTGGAATTATTTAGTTCATCTTCCTCCATACCAGTATCTCAACTCTGTACTTTCACTTGATTTGACCCAACTATCTCAGTGAGTCTGTTGGCTTCCAAAGGGTCTGTGTTCTTACAGCTGTGGTCTCCCCAAGGAACTTGGAAGACTTTCTCTACAAGCAGTACAGGGGTTGGTCTCCCTCAAGGACTGCCTTGGACCTTGCAGGAGAGGGCTCCTTGCCCTCCAGATCTCAGGATATAAGAATCTGGCATGGCTTCTTGCATTATTCAGCCTGCCCATGTCTATATCTAGACACACTCTGCATGCTTTCACAACATAATATTTCAGACTAAGGAAACACTGTAAACTTGTTAAGGTTGACTCCCCATTGTACTTTTGCCCTTAAAATATCTCTAATAAACAAGTCCAGCAATTGCAGGATAGAAGATAAACATATAAAAATTAGTTGTATTTCAATGTACTGGCAATGAAGAATCCAAAAATAAAATTAAGCAAATCATTTAGTTTACAACAGCATCAAAAAGAATAAAATACATAAGAATCAATTAAAGAGTGGGGGCGCCTGGGTGGCTCAGTTGGTTAAGCAACTGCCTTCGGCTCAGGTCATGATCCTGGAGTCCCGGGATCGAGTCCCATATCGGGCTCCCTGCTCAGCGGGGGGTCTGCTTCTCCCTCTGCCCTCTGCCCTCTTCCCTCTCGTGCTCTCTGTCTCTCATTCTCTCTCTCTCTCAAATAAATAAAATCTAAAAAAAAAAAAAGAATCAATTAAAGAATGGCATAAAATCTGCACACTGAAAATTACAAAATATTGTTGAAAGAAATTTAAAAAGATCTAAATAAATGGAAAGGCACCCCATGTTCATATATTGTAAGACTTAATATTGTTAAGATGGCAATACTTCCCAAATCTACAAATTCAACATAATCCTTAATAAAACCCAATCTAGATCTGTAGCAGAAATTAGCAAGCTTATTCTAAAATTTATGTGGAAATATAAGGGACATAGATTTGCTAAAACAGTCTTGAAAAATAAGACCAAAGTTGGAATATTCAAAATTCTTTAGTTTAAAAAAAGTGCTCTAGACAGTATGGTCCTGGCATAGTACTTAGAATCTAGAAATAAACCTTTACATTTTTTAACAATTGATTTTTGACAAGGATGCCAAGATAAGTTGATAGGAGAAAGAGCAGGGTTTTTTAAGAAATTCGGGTTTGGGACAACTGATTCAAAAGAATGAAGTTTGATCCCTACCTTACCCATGTACAAAAATCAATTCAAAATGGGTACTATCTGTAGCATTACCCCTTCTTCGACCATAACCACACAGTTGTTAAATGGCCTTCTCTGGGAGGTACTGTCCTGCATGAAACCCATAGTCTGGCAGATTGGACTGCACCCAGCCAAAGGACTCCAAAGTGCCTGAAGTTTCATTCTACCCAGGCAGGCTGGTACTTCACAAGAGTACAAATGCCACCTAAAAAATTATAAAATTTTAGGGGGAAAAGAAGTGTCTCAAATTTGAAAAGGGAGCTGGACAGAACTTTGTTCTGTGATTATAATTAGCAGCCACTTTTGTAAAGTATTAAAATTCTTTTTTTTTTAAAGATTTTATTTATTTATTTGAGACAGAGAGGGAGAGAGAGCACAAACAGGGGGCAGTGGCAGAGGGAGAGGGAGAAGCAGACTCCCCTCTGAGTGGGGAGCCTGATGCAGGGCTCAATCCCAGGACTCTGGGATCATGACCTGAGCTAAAGGCAGACACCTAACCAACTGAGCCACACAGGCACCCCAAGCATTAAACATCTTTTAAAAAATGTTTGATCAGCATCCCAATACATTTTAATGACATGAAAATCCCCTTCCAAGAAGTCATATTTTACCCATCCAGCTGATCTGCAGTTTGTGATAAATCTAGTATTACCATTTAAATATTTAAAGATGCAAGGACTTTAACCAACCTTATGAGTTGGGGTCTCACCCTTAACCTAGCCTCCTCTAATGTTAGTATCTTATATAACCATAGTATTTATCTGTTTGTTTTATTTTGATGGGCAATGTTAGTGGAGGATTTAGGGCTTCTAAAATAAGCATCTCTTTTTAAAACATTTTTTTTTAAAGATTTTATTTATTTATTTGACAGAGAGAGACACAGCGAGAGAGGAAACACAAGCAGGGAGAGTGGGAGAGGGAGAAGCAGGCGCCCCACGGAGCAGGGAGCCCGATGCGGGGCCTATCCCAGGACCCTGGGATCATGACCTGAGCCGAAGGCAGACGCTTAACGACTGAGCCACCCAGGCGCCCCTTTAAAACATATTTTATCTATTTATTTGAGAGAGAGAGAGCACATGCAGGAGCAGGGGAGAGGGGAAAATGGAGAGTGAGAAACAGACTCCCCGCTGAGCTGGGAGCCTGACTCAGAGCTCAATCCCAAGACCCCGGGATCATGACCCAAGCCTAAGGCAGATGCTTAACCGACTGAACCACCCAGGTGCCTCAAGCATCCATTTTTTCATTCAATGAATATTTATTCAATGTTTCAATAATTCCATTCACTAGATTAAAATAGAGAGTAGCCCAAAGTGAAATAAGTCAGTCAGAGAAAGAAAAATACCATGTGATTTCACTTACATGTGGAAGGAAAGAAAGAAAACAAATGAACAAAGAAAAAAAGACAAACCAAAAATAGACTTCTAACTATAGAAAACTGATGGTTACCGGAGGGGAGGCATGTGGGGGGATGAGCAAAATAGGTGAAGGGAAGTAAAAGTATACTTATCATGATGAGCACTGAGTAGTGTATAAAATTTTTGAATCACTGTATTGTACACCTAAAACTAATACAACACTATATAGTAATGATACTGGAAATAAAATTTTTAAAAATATAAATAAAAAATAAATGCAAATTACAAAAATGAAAAATAGAGAGTAGTCCAAAGAAATAGAGCCAGGCACTGTTCTAGGTGCTGGGGATAGCACAATAAACAAAATACACAAAATCCCTGCACTCATGGAGATCACCCTTTGGACTGAGAGATAGACAACAGATGAGACAAATAAATTATATAGTATAATAGATTATGCTGAAGAGAATTGTCAAAATTAAAGCAGAGAAGGGAGATGGATAGTGCCAGGTAGGAGAAGTTGCAGTGTTAAATAGTGCGGTCAGGGGAAGATCTCTCTGATGTTAAAGTTGAGCAAAGATATGGAAGAGTTTCATACTTGAGCCTTGCAAATACCCTGAAAAGCACATTCCAGAAAGAAGGAGTCCCAGCAATGAAGACCCTCTTGCAAGAACATGAGAAGAAAACTCAAGTATCAGGGAGTCGTATTACAGGAACAAAATGATTAGGGCACACCAGGCAGGCTTCTACCTTTTGACTTTGTGCCTATTGTTCCCTCTGCCCAGAACACTCTTCCTCCAGATGTACACTTAAGTTTTTATCTCCCTCAAATCTGTGCTCAAATCTCACCTTCTCAATGAGGTTTACTCTAACCACGCACTTTAATATTGCAATCTGCTTGTGCCTCTTTCCACCATTAACAACCTAACATTCTGAATCCCCCTTACTCTGATCTACTTTTACTATTCTTCATAAAATTAAAAATTTATGTTCTAAGTCATATATGTTGTTTATTGTGTTTCTTCCACGCTTGAATGTGAGTTTATGAAGGCAGGCATCACTTTTGCTTGTTTAGTGATAGATACCAAGCATCTAAAGAGTGTCTACCACATGAAAATATTTGATGACTAAATCAATGAATGAATGCAGAATGAATAAATAGTTGATGAAGAAGTAAGTAAATGAATGGAGGGCTGTAAGTGGAGGAATGATATAATAACTTAGATGTATTGTGTAGAACAGCCTAAAGGAAAGTAATTGGGGATGCAGGGAAACAAGGTATGAATGCAGGGAAGAGATATTTGTAGCTGGGACCAACATGAGAGCTTTAGAGACAGCAATGAGGTGCTTAGCATCTGTGTATATTTTTGCTAATAGATTGGAAGTAATTTATAGAACAAAGAGAAAAGTTGACTATCACGTCAAAGATTTTGGTCGAAACACCTAGAAAGATATTATTTCATCAGACTGAGAAGAATGGATAGAACAGATTTGGGTGGCAGAAGCAATCAGGAGTTCCATACTAAATATGAGCACCAAGAGAATGAGAAGTCCAAAGATTAGGCCCTGGGCACTCCAATATCCAGAAATGAGGGGGTTGAGGAGAGACCAAAGGAGATTAAGTAGAAATAACCACTTAAGTAAGAGGAAAAATCAGATATATATGAAGTCCTGAAAACTAAGGGTGGGAATGATAAGTTTTGTCAATTGTTATTGATAGGTCAAGTAATATGATGTTTTTAATGAATATTTAATATTGATAGAGTAATACGGAGATATTGGTAAGCTTGACAAAGCATGTGACCTCCCCCCCGACATACACATATCACTTCCAACACACATCATCCAATTTCTTTGTATTATATAATCACTGCTGATAGTGATCTCATGAAAATTTCTTTCTCTCCCTTATAAAATGGCATTGGACTTAACATCTTAAACTTCCATTCATTTGACCTCTGGCCAGTGAATTTCCAGAATATAGTTACAGATTGCTTACTTTTGATTTGAAACAGTCACAACACAAATACACAGACAATATGAATCAACAAAGCCCATTTCTCTGCCTATTTCTGTACCACCTTAGCTGTATGTCATTGATCAGAACCTCTCTGAGTTTCAATGTCTTTTTACACAAAGCAAGGAAAATAGATTATTTAGGGATTACCACTCCCTCTAAACCTGAAAGGAGATCCCTGGACACCAAGTGCCCTGTGGCTCAAGTACTGATGTGATAATTGATTGTACAGAAAGGAGCAGAGAATCCAAAAAGAGTGCATGAAACTCTATGAGATAAATTTTGCCTTAAGTCAGCCATGGGCCCCAGTCTGCATTACTTGAGCTGTCTCAGGAAGTTTACAACTCCATACAAGCATGGAGCTTAATTTCCTCAAAAGAGCTCACAAATTTTATGACAGTGGGTATTGTTACTACTAAAATCTCATTAAGACCTAATTGAAGTATAAAATGATGTGCAATGTTAATGAAATGACAATGACACTCAAATGTCATTGTGAAGATTTAGAGCAGTAACAAGTTTTAAAGAGTCTAAAATTGTATGCTACTATGTATGATAGGCCACTCATTTCATCAATAAATGTTTATTACCTCAATAAAATCAACTTAAATTATTTGGGGGAACAGAGCTATATTATAATATAGGTAACAGATGATAATTTACCCATATGTATTATCTTGCTATAAATGATATCAATTAAGCTGACATTTTATATTTATGCATAGTTCAATTTTGTTGAAAACACTGATTTAAAGTTAATTAAATACTCTCCCAGATTTTCATTTATTTTAGACCTATTAAAAGGGGCAATTCTGGACATTTAATCTAAAAGAAAGCAAAAACTATACGAAAAGTTTTCAAACCCACCAAATTAAGGATGAGTCTAATAATTTTACTATATATTTTATGCTTTCCCTTAAATTTGTGATCTCACTCTAACATTAAATAAATGGCCCTAAATGTGCATAAACCTGAGAAAGAAATGAATCACTCCTTCTGTTGTATAGCCCAGAGTGTAATAACTTTATCCACAAGAGGTCACAAATATCTGTTGATTGATATGTAGCACCATTCAATCCTCAGGCCAAAAAATTCTGGGCGTTTAATTTCTCTTGTTAAAATACATTTTAACTAATGACAGACATCAGAGATTAGAGGTGACCTAGGAGGCTATAGGGAAAAGCTCATTACCCAGAGCAATAAATGTGGAGATCTAGTACTTATAGACCATAATGATGGGATTCTATTTTGATGTGTAAAGTATGTAAATGAAAATCAATATACAGTGTATTTTAGGAAAAACCCATATATTTAACCTAATATATATTATTGAATATCATCTTCACTGTGACTTACTTAAGCTTTTATTACATCCCAATTAACAAAAATTTCATGCCAGTCTTCATGAAAACCACTCTATTTCCCTAAAATTATGCCAGTGATGGCAGGAATAGCCTATGCAGGACTGCCTCAGAGTCTATTATAGAGGAACATCCATTGCTCAGAGATAGTAGGAAATAAGAGTCCCTTCCTATGACATTCCAGCTGCATAGACATTAACAAGTCATCAAACTTTCAATTTCTTATTTTTCTCACCTATTAAATTGCAATAAATAATTGATTCAAGTATTAATTTTGTGAATATTACAAAATGACCATTTTTATAGACTGTGAAACAGTTGTAAAGTGACAGTTGTAGACAGGACAAATGAGGCACCTGGTTTTATAAAATTTCATTCTTATGTAGGTGAAACATGAGAAACATACGTAAGAACATATCATCTACTGATGTCCTATGCAAAAAGAACGGCAGATGAATTGGTAATTAAAGTCTTATTTGAAGTCATATGAATGAAGGGAAAGCATAAAGATTTATGGTAAAAACATCACCAAGGGGATAGCAATTGTAGAAGTCCTGAATTGGAAAGCTTTATTATATTTGATTAACACAATGAAGGATATTTGGGACAAGTAAAATGCGGTAGAAGATGAAGTAAGAAAGAGAGATAAGAAGCACAGCATGGAGGACCTTAAAGGAAAGTGGAGAGCTTAAATTTTGTTCTAAAGCAGTAAAAAGCCATCAGGAACTTTTTTCAAAACAACTAATAGACTTTAGAACAGCTTGGGATTTACAGAAAGATTTAGTGGAAAGTACAGAGTTTTCCTATATCCTCTCAAATCCCCCTGCCACCCACAGTTTGCCTTATCAACATCTTGAATTCGTGTGCTATATTTGTTACAATTGATGAGCCAAAATTGTTACATTATTATTAATTAAATTCCATAGTTTACATTCAGGTTCACTCTCTGTGTTGTATACTTGTTGTATACTCTGTGTTTTGATGAATGTATAATGGCATGTATCCACAATTATAGTGTCATATAGAATAGTTTCATGTGCCTAAACATCCTGGACTCTACCTATTCATCTCTTCCTCCTGCCCAGAGCCCCTAGCAATCACTATTCATTTTACTGTCTCCATAGTTTTGCCTTTTCCAGAATGCTATATAGTTAGAATCATACATTATATAACCTTTTCAGGTTGGCTTCTTTCACTTAGCAATATGCATTTAAGTTTCCTCCATATCTTTTCATGGAATAACTCATTTCTTTTTTATTGCTGAATGATATACCATTTTCTTGATGTACCACAGTTTATTTATCCATTTATTTATTGAAGAACATCTTAGTTACCTCCAAATTTTGGAAATTATAAATAAAACTGCTATAAGTATTCTTGGGCAGGTTTATGCATGAACAAAAGTTCTCAACTCCTTTAACTAAATAGCAAGGAGTTAAATTGCTAAATTGTACATTAAAAGTATGTTTAATTTCAAAAAAAAAGAGTATGTCTAATTTCATAAGAAACTGTCAAAATGCCATCCAAAGTAGCTGTACCATTTTGCATCCCCACCAGCAATAAATGAGAATTGATATTGCTCCATAACCTTGTCAGCAGTTAGTGTTCTCAGTGTTTTGGATTTTAGCCTCTTTAATAAATGTGTAGTGGTGGGGTGCCTGGGTGGCTCAGTCAGTTAAGCATCTGCCTTAAGCTCAGGTCCTGATCTCCAGGTCCTGGGATCGAGCCCCACGTCTGGGCTTCCTGCTCAGCGGGGAGTCTTCTTCTCTCTCTTTCTCTCTCTCTCCCCCTGCCCCCTCCCCTGCTCATGTTTTCTCTCTCTCTCTCAAGTAAATAAAAATCTTAAAAAATAAATAAATGTGTAGTGGTATCTTGTTGTTTTAATTTATAATTCTCTGATGACATATGATATTGATCATCTTTTCGTAAGCATATGCCATCTGTATTTTTTTTTTTTTGGAGAGATGTCCATTCAAATATTGTGTTCACTTTTTAATTGGATTGTTTAATTTCTTGCTCTTATTCTTAAGAGTAAATATTTACTCTTACTTAAGAGCTTTTAGTGTATTTTGGATACTAGCCTTTTATCAGATACATGTTTGCAAAGATTTTCTCCCAGTCAGTGGATTCTTTTCATTCTCTCATTTCTGTGTCTTTTGCAGAACAAAAATTTTAATTTTAATGGAGTCCAATGTATAAATTTTCTCTTTCATGGATTATGCTTTTGCTGTTATATCTAAAAAAGTCATCATCAAACTCAGTCAACTAAATTTTCTCCTATGTAATCTGCTACCTATTTTATAGTTTTGCATTTTACATTTAGGCCTACGATCCATTTCGAGTTAATTTTTGTGAAAGATACAAGGTCTGTACCAAGATTTTTTTTTTTTTTTGCATGTGAATATATGGTTGTTCCAGCATTATTTACTGAGAAAAATTTCTCCATTGACTTTGCTTCTTTGTCAAAGATCAGTTCAACATCAGGAACTTATAAAAAGGGCAATCAATTATTTGAGTTCTTGTTTTTCCTATGTTAACTCTGCTATATCAAGAAAGAATTATAATGGCAGTGGGCAGAAGATTAGAAGAGATTCTGGAGAATTAGTCAAAAGAACTTGCTAGTATTTTGGGATGTGAGGGTGAAAAAAAGCAAGAAATCAAAACATAATAATGTTTTAACAATGTGAATATAGGGAATGAAGACAGCCAACCTCTTAAAGTTGCATTTGGCCCGAGATTCTATGACTTTAATGTTATCAGGAAATTTGCAAGTTGTTAAAATTTGGGTGGGCTTGTTTACTTTTGTTTCTGTTTTTATTTTTGTTTTAAAACTACTGTCTTTGTAATTGAAATTTTTATTTTATTTCACATTTGATATCATTTAAATTATTATAAGTTAGTTATTCTACCAACATACCTGAGATGGTTAGGAGACATGAAAAAAGACCCAGTAAAAATGTGTCCTCAAGATATCAGCACATTAAATATCTTACCCTCCTTTTCAAAATGACAGTGGCAAGAATGATGAGTAATATTTTGCCTTTGACACTAACTTTTAATGATTTCTTACAATGTAGATGACAATGTGTTGGTTTCTTGTTAAACTTTAATTAAATCATTTCTGGAAATTATCCAAATATTAAAAGAAAATGGTATTCATGTACAGTCTTGTCACAGTGTTGATTAACACTTTTAAAAGGACCGAAGAATAAAAAAAACAATAGATTTTACTAGTAAATTCTTCACAAACTGAAACTTGGAAAGAAATTTGTCACACTAATGATAATAATCTTGTACAAAACATAGTCCACTAATTAGGTAAAATCACAAGGGAGAAACTAACAATTGCTGCAATTGTAAAATGAAATACCCATCCTCTAGAGAGGAATGGTGTAATCATTACAGCAAGGTTTCTAAAAATATTGCTTTTAATTTTCTTTTTATTTTGGATACATGAAGACCATAATCTTTGGAAGCTTCTTAGTCAAATCCACTTTAGGTGATAATAGGGGTTCCTACAGAAAGTCAGGAAAATAATTCTACCTAGGATTGTGGTGTGGCTTTCCTATATTCTTCCCCTTAAACCTTTTATATGCTTCCAGATCTCTTTTAGGCAATGCTTGTCATGATGTAACCAAAAGATACCTGATTGCCATATTGTGCAGACATGAAATTTACCAAATTTTACCAACATATGTCACTTGCTGTAATAACTGCAATCCCTGAATAGGTTTATAAATAATAGTATATTTGCATAGATGACTATATATATATCAGAAGGCTGAGAAAGAAATTTTTATTTTGTGCAAGTCATGCTTTTATCAAATAAAAGCAACTAAAATTTTATGCTCTGAGTTATTTTCATTATTTATTTATTTATAATGGTGTAAAGAAGGGATAACTCCTTACTACACAGATTCCCTCAGAAAGTTTGTAATCTCAATTTTCAGTGTTGGAGGAAAGCATAAAAGTCACATAATTTCAACTATGAATCCAATCCATGAGTCCCCTCTAAAATGTCTAATTCTGTGGTTCTCAAATCTGGCTCCAGTTAGGATCATCCCAGGAATTATTTTTAAATTACTGATACTTAGGTCCTATCCCGAACAGTTGAATTAGACTATCTTGGGGTAAGACATGTTCATCAGTGTTTTTAAAACTTCCCCCTGTAGGAATCATGTGCCACCAGAATTGAGAAGTACTGTTCCACCTTATATATGTGCCAACAAGTTAGAATCATTCCCACAACTATTCCCTAGTACCATATAAACAAGACAAATTACGAAACTTTGAAGTCTCTGAAGATCAGTAAAAATTTGCCCTGGACGTCTGGAATGACAGTGTGAAGAGCTCAGTAAACCCTTTCCCTAGCAAACAGCCATTTGTGTGTGTGTGTGAAAATTATTTTAAACAATAATAATAGCCATATAAAGTCTCTGGAAATTATCCTATGTGCATACAATAATTTGAGAAACAATTTGATTTATTCAAGAAAACCTGTTCTGGTTAAGAACGGCGAATCTGTGACATTTGAGCCACAACCTGGTTCACTCCTCACCCAGCCCTCCCATGTCCCAGATCCTTGTTCCTGAATAAACTCCCAGTTGCTCTACTTTAAGTGAGTTTGACCAAGGGGAAACCAGGGCCTTCTGCTTTCCTCAAATCCTACTTCATGGCTACAATTTCGTTCATTAGGGGCAAGCCCCAGTAGCCCTCTGTGGTGAGAGCACCTTTCCACTGAGACACCACAGAGTGGATTGGGGGTCTCCATGGTAAAAATTTATGTAAGAAAAGAGTTTCACCGCAGTAGGGCGCTAAAGTAACAATATGTTAAATGAAACCCAAGTGACCAGAAAACTGATGTAGCTTCCTAAACTGTTAATCCCAGGGAATAGTGTAGAATTTGGAAAACTTTGGGGTTGTTGATAGTTATTTTCCTAAGTGTGTTAAAATATATCTAGAAATAGCATGCAAAAATATTTTTAAATAGTTTGAACATATACATTAATACACACATTTCTATATGTGACAAATTAAAATATTCATTACTTTTATTTTTTACAAATGTAAACTATGTCACCACCACTACTATCAAGATATATTATATTCCCATGACTCCAAAGAGTTCCCTTGGGTCCCTGTGTTGTCAATCTCCTTCCTAACCCCAGCCCTTGGGAAATACAGATCTAATTTATGTCTCTGTAATTTTGAATTTTCTAGAATGTCATTAAATGGAATCATATAGTTATTTATTTTCTGTGACTAAGTGACTTCTTTCACTTAACATAATACTTTTGAGATTCATCCATATCACTGTATGTATCAGTAGCTTATTCTTTTTAATGACTGAGTATTCTAATGTGTGAAGTATTAAGATTTATCTGTTCATCATTTGTTGGACATTTAGATTGTTTTTAGCTTGGGGACATTATTCATAAAGGTGCTATAAACATTTACAAATATGTTTGAGTGTGACAATGATTTTCCTTTCTTTTTTAGTTAAAAACCTAGGAGAGATACTGCTGGGTTTTGGTGAGTAAATGTTTAACTTAATACCCAATGCCATAAAGTATTTTTTGAAGTGGCAGTATTGCAAAATAAAAATATTCATTTTAATATCTATGAATCAACTGTACATATTCTGGCACTGCTTACCCAGTTAAATACAAGGGAAGAATACTTTAGGGTTTTAGCAGAGGAGAATGCTTTAAAGAACATATCTCCCATTGCCATGGTCATCTTTCTGCAGAGAAGTAATTGTAGTTTATTTTTTTTTAAGATTTTATTTATTTATTTGATAGAGAAAGACACAGCAAGAAAGGGAACACAAGCAGGGGGAGTAGGAGAGGGAGAAGCAGGCTTCCCACCGAGCAGGGAGCCCGATGCGGGGCTCAATCCTAGGACTCTGGGATCACGACCTGAGCCGAAGGCAGACGCCCAACGACTGAGCCACCCAGGTGCCCCAGTAATTGTAGTTTAGATTCCGTTACTCCATTTATTCATAGGGTTTCCCTGTAAAATAAGCAAAATGGCCACAGCAACTTCAAGCTCATTTTTTTCTTCATCTTTTTACCCTAGATTTTTTTTTTCTATTTTAGGCATTAGCACACCCAAATTCTGTTTTATATCACACACACACACACACACACACACACACAAATGTGCATGTATTTCTAGCCTCTCTCATTTCCCAGAAGGTAGACCTTCTCTAACACCCTAATGCTAAGTATTCCAGTTCAGAATTTGAAAACAAAAGAGAAAATAAAGACCATAGAGATGGAAGGAAGTTCACAAGAAAATGCTAAGTGAAATTTTGCTAATCTGTATAATAAAGGAGAAGAAGGGAGAAACACTCTGAAAAGTGTCTGAGAGAATTTCAGAAGATGAGAAAAGAGAATATTGGAAGCATTTAGCAGTGTTATGACTGAAGAGTCCCAACAATGTTTTTGGCAGGTGTGAGTAAAGATTGAAATTCCTTTTAAATTACTTTCTGGCTTCTGCACTATGTTTCTCGGAATGTGACGCCACTTAAAACAGAATCACTGATCACTGGTTGGTGGCTTCAATTGGATGACAGTTGTGAAAAACAGATCTTTGTGAATATGTATGTGTGTAGGAGGGAGAACCTATTGGTGTGATGCTGTTAAACCTATTTTTTACTTTCTAATTCTCTTTAAAGTTACCACACATCTATTACTTTGGAGGCAGCAGGGCATCTGTCTTTGAAATCAGACAAGACTCAGTTAATATCTGCAGTTCATTAACTGTGTGACATTGGACTTGTTCTTTAACTCATTTCCCTCACCTTAAAATGGGTTAATAAGGGATTAACTCTCAGACCTCCTTTGGGTTTTAAATGAAATAATGCAATGAAATGTTTACTAAATTTCTGGGACATAATAAAAGTAAGGCAATAATAGTTATTATTGGCTGTTGATTGTTTTTTATAAAAAAAAAAATAGTAACAACAGGGCTCCTAGATGGCTAAGTCAGTTGAGCGTCTGACTCTTCGTGCTCTGTGATCAGCATGGAGTCTGCTTGAGATGCTCTCCCTCTGCCCCTCCCCTCACTTGCAGGCTCTCTCTAAGTAAATAAATAAAATCTTTTTAAAAAAAGAAAGAAAATAGGAACACCAAAAAAGAATGACATAGTGGGAGAGACAGAGGGGTTGATGAGAGAAAACATCCTGAAAAATATGCTTAATGGATGTCTAAAAAATGTGTTTGGAATAGGTGAATGATTGATTGAATGCATTCACAGAAAATTTTCACAATGCTATTTATATAGTGAGTGTTTAATGTCGATGATATTAAAAATATTTCTAAGGGATAACTACTTTCATTAAGTTTCTCTCTTCCACATCTCAGTTCTTTCCCATTTAAACATCTTTCATTCTCTAGAAATACTAATGCTCTTCACAATTTAATGAATGATTAATGTAGCTAAAATATTCTTTACAATTTACAGTTAGAAGAAATATCTAAATAAAAGGTCAGAGTATTTTAATTTTAGCTTTGTTGTCAACTCTATATATAAATTTAACCATCTTCCTTAAAACATTCTTTCAGTATGTTTAATGTAAATTATTTATTACAAATGATATAAATAATTAAAATGTGTGATCTAGCTATGGCTTTGTTATGTTTGGTGTCTTGTATGACTATTTAAAGGTTAATGATTAAATAGGGCTCATGTAGATGACTGTTTATGGCTTGGTACAGATGCATTTACTTTTTTGTTTCAGATAAAATTGTTATCTAATAAAAATAAAATAAACAGTGTGCTCGCTTAGGCAGCACATATACTAAAAAATAAAATGAACAAGAATCCTATGTTTAGTAATAAGACTGAAATAGTATTTGGACTAATCCTTTTTCTGAAAACAACTAAAATACTGGATTACATATATTTTAACAGCTTCTTATAACATCAAATTATAGTTAAGGTAGAAGAAATAAGGGTGCTTGAGTGGCTCAGTCGGTTAAGGGTTAAATTCCTTTAACTTGAGTTAAATTGAGTTAAATTCCTTTAACTTGAGAACATTTTCAGAACCTAGAAATCACTAGTTTGAGTGCCCAGATTAAAAGCCAAAGGTGCTTACAAAGGAAGTACAAAGGAGTGCACATCCCGGTCAAGGGTGATCTGACAGCGAATTTGCCATACAAGCCATACTCCAAATGACTGCAAGGAAAGTTGTCTAGGTGCTAAGAAAATCAGAGGGAAAATGCTATGAAATTATAACCCCTATTCACCCCTCACAAGGAATTGCCACCCACATTGCCATTACCTTGGCATTTAAAAACCTTAAGCCACAAATGTAATCTAAAGTTTTCTAGACAGGTGATCCTGTCGTTCTACACTGAAGGCATGCATGTCTATGCTAAATGAATTTCCTATTGTGTACCTAGGTGAATTTCCACAACTATTGTTACAAGGGAAGCAAAAAGTTCAATAAACGTTCTTAACAAAGCATTGTAGTAAGTGCAGAGAAACAATAGATAGGACTAATAAACCAGCAAAATGTTTTAGGTATTTTAGAAATAATCAGATAACCATAACATAATCATGGTCACTATATTTAAAGAAATAAAATAAATGCTTTTGAACATTAACAGGAAGATGAAAACACTGGAAATCATCAGATTTTAAAGAGAAACTAATACAATTACTAGAAATGAAAATATCACAAGTATAAAGTTATGAACTAAATTTAAATTTTAAAACTTCTATTTAAAGATATGAAGATCAGAAAATGCTGAAGAGAGAATTAAAGAACTGGAGGATTGATCAAAATAAATTATGTAAAATGCAGCACAGAGGGGCAAAGAAGTGGGAACTATTTTGTGAACTAAGGACTATGGAGGAAGGAGTTTGAACATCTGACATGTCTAACGGGAATTCTGGAAAAGAAAAAGAACAAAACAGAATCTGTGAAGACACCTAATCATATATTCATGAAAACCAGTGAATCTCAGGCAAGGATAAGAAAAGTTCTACCTCTAGAAGCATATAGTGAAATTGCAAAAAGATACAAAAAAAAGAAACCTCTAAAAGTATCCAGAAGGGAAAAAAGACAAAAATACCTTCAAAGGAGAGACAATTTGGCTGTCAGAATGGAAGGTAGAAGCCAGAAGTCAATGCGACTATATCTAAACCATAGCACAGTGCATCTCAACTAGCTGAGGAATTAGGTTTAAACAAATTTTATAACATATTCCAAAAAATAATTTGGTAACTGTTATGGGTTGAATTATGTTGCCTAAAAAGGATACAATGACATCTTCACATATGGTTGTTGCTGATGTCATTAGTAAAAATGAGGTCACATTGATGAAGATACAGTGACACAAGGAAAATACTAAAGCAAAGGCAGAGAATAGAGTTAATGCAGCTGCAAACCAAGAAATGAGAAAGTTTGCCAGCAAATCATCAGAAGCTAAGAAGAGGCAGAGAAGGAGTCTCCTACAGTTTTCAGAGAGAGCATAGTCCTCCTCACTCCGTGATAGTGGACCTCTAATCTCCAGAACCATGAAACAATAAATTTCTGTTGTTTTAAGCCATCTAGTTGATGATACTTTGTAGAGCTGTCCTAGGAAACAAACACAGTAACTTAGTCAGTTACAGAGATGTGATATTGAATATCTCTTACAGCTGTAAGTGATTTTGTTATTATAAAATGGAATTGTTATTTCACTAAAGTTGTTAGCAAAAATTCCTACTGTGGAGGCTACAAATGATAGTATGAATATCATTTTAATGAGGCTCATGAATTAGTTAATAACAGCCATATTAAACAAAAGATGACACTAGTATTTCCAAAAATCAACAAATGAATTGGATTATATTAGAATGATTGATCAATAATTTACACTAATAACTTACATGACTGGGTTAGTAGTTCCATATACATTAAATATTATTAAATTATGGAGCTAAATTACTATTTACTAAAACTGAGTATTTCACTGTCATTTATTCATAAATATATTTATGTTATTTTTATAGTCCTGAAATATTTTGAGTATCATTCTTATGTATTGTGCAAATATATATACCATACCTTTTAAATTTGGAACAAATACTACTTGTAAAAATGACTATAAGAAATAGAAAACATGAATAATATTATAACTATTAAAGAAACTGAAAAGTCAATAGGCAATTGAAGGGGATTTTTTTCTTCTTTTCTTCCTTCCAGATACTTTTAGAGAATTTCTTTGTTATCTTAACATTTTTTGCACTTTTACTATATGCTTCTAGGGGTAGAATTTTTCTCAGTCTTCCCTGAGGTTCATTGGGTTCCATGAATGTGTGATTAGGTCTTCAGTTGACAACTGAATTACATAGTCAATATTCAAGAAACTGAATAGTCAACTCAATAGTCAATTGAATAGTCATAAAGCCCTAGGACAGGTGGGATTTTAGGGTAAATTTAACAGAATTAAAATAAGAATTCTAAACCTACGGAAACTTTTCTAGATAATAGAAAATGGGGGTGGAGATACGATCAAATAAACATAAACTTGATACCAAAACCCAACAAGGTCAGCATGAGAAAGGAAAAGCCTGATCTTAATCTTGGAGATGCACTGGGTATATATGGAAAATCACAGACACAGTATTATCAAGCCAAATTCATCAATGTATAAAAATGATAATGTATCACGTCCAAGTTTGTTTTTCTCCCCGAGAAATTCAAGTTCAGTTTAACATTAGAAAGTTAATAAAAGTAATTCAACATATAAGCAAAATAAAGGAAGATAATCACATCATCTCTCTAGAATTAGAAAAAGCATTTGATAAAATTTAGTATTTATTTATTATAAAAACTCATAGAGAAATAGGAATAGAAAGTGAGTTCCCTAACTTGATAAACTAAAACCCCAAAACTATGATAAACATTAGGGTTAATAATGAAATTTTGAAATATTTCTCTCTCTATTTGGATGAAAGACAAAGATGTACACCTGTTCATCTGCTTTTGGATGGTTGCAACTCTGTAAAATACATTTCTTTTTTACTAGGTGAATCTCTATTAGATTTTATCCTACATTCTTACTAATGTCGCTTACTCTGATTCTAGTAGTGGCTTTATAAGTTTCTTAAAGATTTTCTTTTTGTTTGATTGTTTCTTAAAGATTTTCAATGCAAAAAACAATGTCTTCTGTGATAAATACAGTTTTAATTCTTCCATTCTAATCTCTACGTTTTTCATCCTTACCTTGTAGCACTAGCTAATGCCCTTCAAAACAATATTTAATAGAAGTGACAACATTAGGCACCCTTGCCTTCTTTTCAATCACAAAGGGGAAATATTCAGTATTTCATCATTACATACAAGGTTAGCTGCTTTTTGTTTGTTTTTAAAGATGTACTTTTTTAGATTGTGGAAATTTTTTTCAACTCCTACTTTGCTGAAAATTTTTATTATGAATAAAGTATTAATTTTACCAGATGATTTTTGTCCAAATTTTGTGATGAGCAATTATTTTTTCTCCTTAATTTTGTTAAGGTGGAAAATTATGCTGATTAAATTTTTGATGATTAAATAATCTTGATGTCTTGGATTCAATTCCAGTGGTCATCATATATTTTTCATTACAAATTTTGCTGGATTCTATTTGCCAATATTTTGCCAAGGATTTTTTGAGACTGTATTTCTGAGGAAAATTGGTCTATAAGATTCTTGTCTTGTAATGACTTAGGCTTTAGTATCAAATATATTCTGATTTGTAAATATTATTGAGAGGTGCCTCTCCCCCTGCAGAACAGACCTTGTAGGCCATATGTTACAGATTTCACCAACAACATGGAAGTGCTTAGCTTGCTGTAAAAAGGAGTGAGACTTGAGGAAACAGTAGGGCATAGTAGAAATGAACAAGTACAAATTTCATTGTCAGATAATTATAAAAATCATAGTGTCAGCACCTACCAGCTCTCTCATCTTGGTTGATGATCCTGAAACCCTCTCCAGTAGATTTCCTGCATACAAGTACCCTCCTCAGTGTCTGCTTTCTGGGGAATATAATCTGTGACAGGAAATAAGCGTAAGTTTCTTCATGTATCTTAGAGGTTGTGGAAGAGAAGTCTAGTGGTGTCTGTCATTTATGTGAAGAAACACAAAGGTTATTGAAGGGACAGGAATCAGAGACACTTCAAAATCGGTGGGACAACCAATCCAGGAAAGGGATTGGGACTGGCAAAGCTGAACAGTTCTCAGAGGTGGAGCTGAAATTGAGCACCTCTCCAAGAAAGCACCCCTCCCCCCACCACCATCTTTGTAGAAACAATTACTTCAGCAGAGGCTACCAGCCAAGCAGACAGAGCCATGTGAGTTCTGGAATACTTCCCCACCACTGACTGACCAGTTATGAAGAGAGACTTTTGCCTCTTATATCCCCCTTCAGAGCCCAAGAGCAAACAACCCAGCTCTCAGTTGGGGGTGAGGGGCATCTCTCCCAGTTCACACCACCTATTTACCACTTATTACCAACTTATTACAAGCATAGATGACCCATACTGTAGTAGAGAATAAGGGATAATCTGAATAAAGCTCAAGATTGGAAATTTTTAATAGAAAAGACTGAGTTCTAAATACAAAAACTATACCACTGTAGTAACCAAGTGTAACTGAAATCTTATGGAATGTGTCAAAATGGTGTGATGAAGGCTCCCAACATGTAGTGAAAAGAAGGGGTTCAACAGAGACATTATTGAAGGACAGTTGTTAAAGAAAAATTTTCCATATTTATTTTAAAAAATTACTGGAAAGGGGTTTGTCCTTTATTTTCTAAGAATGTTTATTAAAAGTTGGCATTTTTTCTTCCACATACATTTCACCAGCAAAAGTATCCGTATGTGGAAATCTGTGTAAGAATTTTTTTTAATTTACTAATTCAGTCTTTTGTTAGATGTAAAGCTATTAAGGCTATTCAACCTTTCCATTTATTTTTCATGTTTTTGTTAATCTGGGTTTTTCTAAGAGATTTTTCTATTTCACTTAATTATTGCTGTAAGGTACTTGGTATTCTCTTCTTATCCTTTCACATATAGTGATATACCCAGTTTAATTCTTGATATTATCATTTCCTTTCTCTCTTTTTTCTCCTTCGTTTTTTTATAGAGTTACTCAATCTTATTATATTTTCAAATAACTAACGTTCAACTTTGTTAGTTTTCCCTATGGCTGTTTTTATACAAAAAATTATTTATAGTTCCCTTGCGTCAATGAACACTTTTATAATGTTCACATATGACTGAAGACATTTCAATCAGATCATTACAACCCAATGCAAAAACTAAAGATTTATTAAAATAGATATTGCAAAAGTTTAATTGAAATTCTATCTTCTGTAACAGGTGTCAGCAAACTATAGCCTGGGGACCAAATATGGCTTGCACCCTATTGTTAAAATGAACCTCCATTGAAACACAGCCATGTTCCTTTTGTTTACATATTGCCATGGTCACTTTTGCATTGCAACAGCAGGCAGAGTTGAGTAGTTGAGACGAAGACCTACAGCTTGCAAACCCTAAAATAGTTACTATTGACCTTTTTTTTTTAAGGTTTTATTTATTTGAGAGAGAGAGAGAGCACAAGCAGGGGGAGTGGCAGAAGGAGAGACAAGCAGGCTCCCTGCTGAGCAGAGAGCCCAACGTGGGGCTCGATCCCAGGACCCTGAGATCATGACCTAAGCCAAAGGCAGACACTCAGTTGACTGAGCCACCCTCAATAGGCCATCCCTTCCTATTGCTCTTGCTGTGGCTGGTAGTCCAGGGGTCTCTTTCTCCTTGGAGGCCATGTGGACCATAAGGTCCACCACCGTGAGGTCCACCACCCAGTTGCTATAGCCAAATTCATTGTCATACCAGGAAGTGAGCTCGACAAAGTGGTCTTTGAGGGCAATGCAGCCTCAGCATCGAAGGTGGAAGAGTGGGTGTCACTGTTGAAGTCACATGAGACAACCTGGTTCTCAGTGTAGCCCAGGATGCCCTTGAGGGGGCTCTCTGATGTCTGCTTCACCACCTTCTTGATGTCATCATATTTGGCAACTTTTTCCAGGTGGCAGGTCAGATTCAAGACTGACACATTGAGGGTGGGGGCAGGGGGCACTGAAGGCCATGGCAGTGAGCTTCCCATTTGGCTCAGGGATGACCTTGCCTATAGTCTTGGCAGTGCCAGTGGAAGCAGGGATGATGTTTCATAATTTTATATAAAACTAAATATTCAGGTACCCTAAAGCACAGAAATTCTACACAAGGATATTTACTCAAAAGAAGTAAAAACTTGTCTACTAAAAGATTTATATAAGAATTGTTTTAGGAGATTAAACCATAATATTGAAAAACTGGAAATGCCCACATGGACAAAACTAGGTGAATGAATAAACAAATTGTGATATATCCATACAATGGAATTTTATTCAGCAATAAAATATAGAATATTATTGATTTATGCAGTATAGGATGAATTTCAAAAGTACTATGTTGAGCAAATAAAGCTAGACACAAAAGGCTCCATACTGTATGATTCCATTCATATAAAGTTCCAGAGCAGATAACACTAATATATGGTGGAAAAAATCAGAATGGTGGTTGTTTCTTGATGTTAGGAGTGAAGATTGACAAGGAAGAGGCAAGAGAGAATTTTCTGGGGTGTTGTTTATATTGTATATCTTAAAAGTATTTTTTTTCAGTAGAGCACCTGAGTGGCTCAGTCAGTTAAGCATCTGACTTAATTTGGCTCAGGTCATGATCTCAGGGTCATGAGATCGAGCCCTGTGTCTAGCTCCATGCTGAGCATTGAGCCTGCTTAAGATCCTCTCTCTCTCTCTCTCCCCCCCCACCCCTCCCCACTTGCACATGCACTTTCTCTATCTCTCTCTCAAAAAAAAGTATTTTTTTATTGCATAGGTATATGCACTTGTCAAATCTCACCAAATTATTTAATATACTAATATACTTTTAATATGCTAATTTCATTGTAAGTCATTGTAAGTCAATTTTAACTTGAAGAAAAAACCTTGTAAATAAATATTAAACTCTAGTTAACAGTATTGATAGTGAAGTTATTTAGGAAAATGTGTACTGATTCCTGAAACTTTTGAAATTTATTTAAAAATAAGGAGGTTTGATGGATGAATAAAGGAATAATTAATGGATAGATAAGTGATAAAGCAAAATTAAAATAATGATGATAGAATTCAAGTGGTGGATATATGCTGTATATGGATGTTAACCATACATTTTTTTCAACTTTTCTTAATGTTATACATTTTTATAATAAAATGTTGCAAAAAGTATAACATATTTTCCATGCTTATAATGAAATGAGACTTAGAGTTGTTTAAAATTCTTAAGAAAATAATACAAGACATATCATCTATAGTAATGAGAGATTTTCTAAACAATCTATAAAAGTGGAAAATCATAGAAGAAAATATTATTAAATTTAATTTTTAAAATGCTTGGGGCAACTGGGTGGTTCAGTTGGTTGAGCAGTCAACTCTCTTTCAGCTCAGGTCATGATCTCAGGGTCCTAGACTCCAGCCCTTTGGTGAGCTTCACACTCAACAGGGAGTCTGCTTGAGGATTCTCTCTCTCCCTCTCCCTCTGCGCCTCCCTCTGCTTGTGTGCATATGCTCTCTCACAAATAAATAAATCTTTTAAAAAATAAATAAAAAATACTTTGCTAAGAAAGTATTAATAAAGAAAGTAAAGCCTCAAGCTACAAAGAAGAAAATATTTAACTAATATAATAGATATTCAGATTTTATAAGTAAATCAAATATCAATATGAAGAAAATACCCCAAAAGAAAAATAGATAAAATATGACCAATTATTTAACAGAAGAGGGAATAGAAATAGAGACTAAATCTATGAAAATATGTTCAACCTCATTATAATGTAGATTGAAATCATAAAGAAAACCACCATATATGGGAGGGACGGCAGTCTGAAGAATACAGACTTTTGTAAAGAGAATAAGCAAATGGTATTCTTACACACTGCTGGTGGTAATGTAAATTTATGTAAGCACTATGGAAAACAATTTGGTATCATCTTGTGAAACTGAATGTGCTTATCCTTCAACCTGTAGTTCACTTCTAGGAATATAGAGACACTCTTGAATATAGGAACCAGTAAATATATTTTAAGCAGCATTTTTATAATAGCAAAAGCTGGGAGCATCTCAGATATCCAGTGATGGGAAAATGGATATATCAAATGTGGTTTATTCTAACAATAAAATATTTTTAAATGGTGAAAAAATAGAGTTATAGGTAACAACTTTGATATACTCTGAAATGGACAGTTCAATTTAAAAAAGAAATTGCAAGGTACCTGGGTGGCTCAGTTGGTTAAGCGTTTGCCTTTGGCTCAGGTCATGAATCCAGGGTCCTGGGATCAAATCCCACAATTGGTTCCCTGCCCAGCGGGGAGTCTGCTTCTCCCTCTCCCTCTACCCTTCCCCCTGCTCATGCTCTCTCTCTCTCAAATAAATAAATAAATTCTTTAAAAAAATAAAAATAAAAAAGAAATTGCAGAATACCTACTCTCTTGTGACATTTTAATAAAGTTCAGTCATAAGAACTAAGCAATGTAGTTACATATAAGTGTAGATATTTTAATCGGTAAGAGAAAGATACAGAGGTGGAGGTGAGAGAGAAGCACATGGGTGATAACTTCAGCTGTTATTAGTTTTTTACTTCTTAATTAAGTTTATTTTGCCATTGACTTTATCATTATGCTTCATAATATGCCCAGATATCACATTTATTCTTTTGTACGAATCAGCTATAACACAAATATGGCACAAACACTCCAGTGCTTATCTACCTTAGCTTCTCTTTTTATAAAATGGGGATGTTGACTATTTTAGACCTTAACTAATTCAGAGGAATACTGATTTCAACAAGAAGTAGGTATGTCATTAAATCTGTTATTTAGAAATTCAGGTTTTAGAATCAACACACTTGGATTTTGAATATTTAAATTTGGATTTCCTAACTGTGGGACCAGAGCAAATTACTTAAGATATTTGATCCTCATTTTTCTGATCTTGTCATTTAACTCCCAAAGATGTTATGAGAGTTAAGTGAATAATTTCATATAAAGCACTGAGCTTTCTAATTGGCACCTAGTAGATAAGTAAATAAATATTCTATGTGATGAGTATTGTAAGCAGTGTAATTACTACCTTGAATGACCACTAGATTGGGTCTTCATACTACTAGTATAAACTAAAAGAGTGAGTTAAATTGAACGACTTCGAAAGACTCACAGTTTGTGATATTTTCTAGGTATGCAAAATATAAAAGCAAAGCATTTTGACAACAATTTTAATTTATTAACACAGGTAGCAACATATCCTCAACTGTTATTCAAGTCAATGTGTTATCATCATGAACTTGAAGTTTGGTGCTTCTTGATATTTCCTTTCTTGTTTAGTATTATTGACCTAACTTCTTACAACAACTAAAGGATATATAAGAGCTAGGAGAAAAAGAAAATTAATTGCTGTAATAAATCTGTGTTTGGCCACTAATTTAAAAAAAAACGGTATTAAATCTTATAAATTAAATGCAACATATAGCATTTAATATCCAGATAAATATTTAAACAATTATCATCAAATTCTGTGGCCATCAGAATTTTCCACTTGCTATTTACTTTATTATTTGTGTTTTATACCAATGATATATTTAAATGTAAGATTGTTTTTTATAGACCTTTATATTTGAAAATATTTAATATCCTATATTATGGCAATTACATTATGTAATTAAAAAATAGATTTACTTTTTGTTCCTACTTCCTTTTTTAAACAAATTTATTAAAGTATAAGGTGTAACCTACATATTATAAAATTCACCCATTTTAAGTGGAAAAAATCAATAACTTTTGAGTAAATTTAAAGACTTGTGCTACCATCATTACAATACAGTTTTAAAATCTTCCTATCAACCCAAAGTATCCCTCATGACCTTTTGCTATCAATGCCCATTCCCATCCTCAGTACTGGCAACCACTAATCTACTTTTCTTTATAGATTTTCTTATAGATTTACTTTTTTTGGACATTTCCAATAAATGGAATCATATAATATGAAGTCTTTTGTGCTTGGGTTCTTTCACTTAGCATAATGTCTTGAGGTTCATCTTTGTTGTAGCAACTATCAATAGTTTCTTCCTCTCTATTGTTGAAGAGTGTATATTGAATATTTTGTATTTTATTTTTTAAATTCCAGGTGATAGGTATTTGGATTGTTTCCAGTTTGGAAGTATTTTGAATAATGCTACTACAAACATTTGCTTACAAGTTTTTATTGGGATAGAAGTTTCGTCCTTTAGGGTAGATACCCAGGAATAGAATTGCTGGGTCATGTGTTAAATTGATGATTAATTATACAAGAAAGATCCAAATGGCTTTCTAACATAACTGTGCCATTTTGCATTCCTACCATCAATGTAATACATATTGAAAGAATCTGACCTTTTTTTAATCCAGTTGATTCTCCTCCATCTCTTCAATCTTGTGAATAACAAAAAATAGTAAAAATAACATTCCTCCATTATCCTATTATTTTGTATTACATTTGGAAACCATGAGACTTTATTTTTTACTTCAAATACTACCTTTAGGGGGCTACATTTTTTTTATGTAAATGTTAACCCACCAGAATGTACATTCCATGACAGGCCACGTGTCTGTGTGATCACTGTCGTACCCTTTGGCCAAAGTCTGGCACATGAGGCACTCAAGAGAGTTATTGAACATATAAGAAAAACTCTTTAAGTGTATTATTCCTCTCTTTGTCTCACCTCAGTATTAGAGTTCACCTGTAGGGTTTATTTCCTATGCATTCCTCAGTTAAATGCATAGGTTTACGTAATGAGAGATGAACTTAGCTATGGGTCCCCAAAGTTCACAGTCTACCATCCTTTGACAAAACATGTAAAAATAGCACAGGTTGTCTCTTCCCTACAAATGTTCATTCTGATCATCATCTTCTAGAAAAGTGTTGGTAAACTGTGCTTTATTCCTTACTTATAATAATATGCTTTTGAATGTATGCTCTTTTATTTAATAGTACATTTTCCCTATTTATTGGGCCATCATATCATGTGTGACCTATTTACAGGCAGTTCTAAATATATCCCTCCATGTTTGTCTATCACTAGGTGTCTAAAAATTTCCTCGGCTACAGCAATCACTTTATTTAGCAGGAGAAAATAAAAGGAAGTATCATTCTAACCTTTATTTCAATAAAAGTTTTTATGTATTAAGCTTAGAAAAAACTAATTAAGGCATTAATGAATAGAAATTTCTATCTGCACAGACTAACAATTTATTAAAAGCACATAAATATTGCTAGGTTACAGAGTTAGATTTTTGCATCTTAGTAGTTGTTTTTACTGTGCATACGCTGCTCCTCAATATTATGGCAGCTTTACTATAGAAAAATTCGGACTTTCTCATGTGTCGGTGCTCGATAAGTATTAGGATAGGTTATAAAATGGTCCTTCGAAATTTTGAAGCATTACATTTTAAAACTCATCATGCTGTCTAATATACTGAGAGGAATAAAATTATCCATAAAGGGGAAATGTTAAATTAGGGAACAATATCACAAATTACCCATAAATTTGGGTATGCTTTACTCAGGGTAAAATATATCTCTTGCTTTTGTCCACATTCCTCAATATCCAAGATGTGATTAAGAGTGGTGGATGTGGGCGCCTGGGTGGCTCAGTTGGTTAAGCGACTGCCTTCGGCTCAGGTCATGATCCTGGAGTCCCTGGATCGAGTCCTGCATCGGGCTCCCTGCTGGGCAGGGGGTCTGCTTCTCCCTCTGACCCTCCCCCCTCTCATGTGCTCTCTCTCATTCTCTCTCTCTCTCTCAAATAAATAAAAAATCTTTAAAAAAAAAAAAGAGTGGTGGATGTGTTCTCAGCACATTCTGATTTTACCTAAATGAAAGTATATTTTGATGTCTTTTCTTATATAACAATGGTTATAATTTAGGACTAAATGAACATATTTTAAACAACACCAAAATATCAAAGTCTTAAAGCAGAACCTTTTCTTAATTGGCTAAATAAGTTGTTGGCAAATGGAACTTCTACATGGACTTATGGTAAAGATATAGTGTGCCATACATACTATGTACATAAACATATGCAATAACTCTAAATCACACTGTGAGCCCATTTAATAAATTAATCACTAAGTTTTGTTTGGGAGTGGGTGCTAAAAGTATCTACTGCTATTTGCTGCCTTTGAGAAGCAGCCATTTTATTTGAGAGAGTAAGAAGCAATCAATACAGAAAAGGACCCACTTCCACGTCCATAGCCACAGTCCTGCCCCAGAGGATGATTATTCATCTCGACTGTGTTTAACTCAGGTGTGAAAAAATAACGTGTTTTAATGAAATATGAGCAGAAGTGATGTGTGTCACTTTTCTTTTTAAAGATTTTATTCATTTATTTGAGAGAGAGAGGGCACGAGCGAGAAAGCAGCAGAGAAAGAGGGAGAAGCAGACTCCCCAGTGAGTAGGGAGCCCGATAAGGGGCTCAATCCCAGGACCCTGAGATCATGACCTGAGCTTAACCAACGTGAGCCACCCAGGCGCCCCATGTGTGCCACTTCTTGTCAGAAATTTTAAGAAACAAAATCTGTATTTGCTATTATTCCTTTGTCCTCTGCTTAGAAAATTGTATATTCAGCAGCCCCAACCCATTCCATCACCCTGGAAAATGTATAGCAGACACATAGTGTGGGAAAGGGACATTCTTTTGGTTTTGAAGACCACTGAGATTTTTTTTATTTTTTTAAAAGATTTGTTTATTTGAAAGAGAGAGAGTACAAGTAAGAGGAGGGCAGAGGGAGAGGGAGAATCTTTTTTTTTTCTTTTAAGATTTTATTTATTTGTCAGAGGAGAGAGAGCACAGCAGGGCAAGTGGCAAGCAGAGGGAGAAGCAGGCTCCCTGCTGAGCAAGGAGCCAGATGTGGGACTAGATCCCAGGACTCTGGGATCATGACCTGAGGCAAAGGCAGATACTTAACCGACTGAGCCACCCAGGCGTCCTGAGGGAGAGAGAATCTCAAGCAGACTCTATACTGAATGCAGATCCCACACGGGGCTTGATCTCATGACCCTAACATTATGCCCTGAGCTGAAATCAAGTCTGATGCTTCGCAAACTGAGCCACCCAGGCACCCCAATGAAAAGACCACTGAGATTTTAGAATTCTTAATACAGAATAACCAGGAACATCATAACAAATGAGATCAGTGTGAAATACATAAATAATCATTATGAGTTTTTAATAATATTCTATATCTTTTTTCAAATGTCAAAAGAAACATATTTATGGCAATAGATTTAAGCAACACAGATAGGCCTATGTTTTACCCTAAGATAAATGTGATTACATTTATCCCAAGTTTACTCAAAAGCAAAACACAATAACTCAGAATTTATCTTTCCAAATAGATTCTATATTTATACAGATATACACAAATACATAGGGCATTTATTTACCCAACGTTATATCATATTCTTTATATTGACCTGCAAATTTTCCCTATTCCTGTGTTTTAAGGGATATATATGATTCTCCACATGAGGTATTCACAGTTATAGGTCTTAGCATTGGGTCTTCCTATCAAGTACATAAGCCACTTTCTATAAAATGTGGGTGTGAATTCATATTTCTCTGGGCAATCATGTATACATTCATACTTAAATATATAGGAATAGTGGCAGACTTTCCAGTAAAATTGCACATATTTCACAATCTCCAAAGATTGGAATGTCATCATATAATTATTAAAATGACAGAATAGTTTTCTTATAGGGGAGCCTGGGTGGCTCAGTCAATTGATTGTCTGACTCTTGGTTTTGGCTTGGGTAATGATCTCATGGTCATGGGATTAAGCCCTGTGTTGGGCTCTGTGCTCAGCTCAGAGTCTGTTTGTTACTCTCCCTCGGCTCCTCCCCCTGCTGGCTCTCTCTCTCTCTTTAAAATAAAAAAATAAAATCTTAAAAAAAAAGAATAGTTTTCTTGTCATCTTTGGGTGACAGTTTCTTCTTAAATTGTAATTTGATTCTTTCTATAAAATTATGAGTGAGACCTAAAAAGAGTATGAAGCACATACTCTTTCCTACCATTGTTTAGCAAAAGTATACAAAAGTGTTGAAATTTGAAATAAGTTGCATTTTAGGAAAAGAGTAAAGGATGGAGTGGAAAGCAAAAGATAATTTTTATACTGACTACAAATTGTACCCTTTTACAAGAACACATTTCAGTTGAAACCGTCATGTAGAGAAAAATTCACCGGCAATGCAAAGAAAAGTAGAACGATCTGGATTAAAAATAACATCTATTCATTTATCTTAGAGAAAGTAAGAGTGTTGAAAGAATGGGCTGAGTTATTGAGAGCACTGGTTAAGAAGCTCGAGTCAAATCCAGAAACTGGATTACAGAGTGGCTCAGTGTGGAAGATAGAGGAAGGCTGTTAAAAACAAACAGGAACCATGAAAATAAAGATGAAATTCTAAAATTACATGAATCAAACACTTTAAAAACATGAAATACCAAGCAATGTTACAGCTGTACAGCTGGCTTAAAATTGGAATGTACAAAAGCCCACAATTAATAAAACAATGAAACTGTTTATAAGTCAACCTTTAAGACACTCCAGAAAAAAAAAAACAAAAAACAAAAACTCACAACTGAAAAGAGGAAGCCTTATTAACTAGAAGATGAATACTCATGGGGCGCCTGGGTGGCTCAGTCAGTTAAATGTCTGCCTTCATCCTGGGGCCATGATCCCAGGGTCCTGGTATCAAGCCCTGCATTGGGATCCCTGCTTGGCAGGGCATCTACTTCTCCCTCTCCCACTCCCCCTGCTTGTGCTCTCTCTCTCTCTCTGTCAAATAATTAAATAAAATCTTAAAAAAAGAAGATGAATACTCATGAATATTTACTTAATTCCTATTAACTTTGTTTTGAAGCAAAATCATTTTTTTCATTTTAGTGGTAAAATGATTATTACAGCGGTAGAAATATATTTATTCCTATATCTGAGGGATGCCATTATTCATTTGTAAAAGCTCAAAAATAATGTCCATAGGGGAGATAACAACTGAACTGCATGTTTATTTTCCTCTCAGCAAATATTGAGATTCATTTTGTGAAATCTTCTAGAATCACTCTAAATGATAACAATTCTGGTTTAGAAATTTCAAATCACAGCAGCAAATTTATGTAAATTAGTTGATAAACTACCTGCCACATAAGTATTACATAGACACTAAATGAGTGGTATTTTTTACAACTACTTAAATTATCAAACATTTTAGAATCATGTGCAGGTGTAAATAAGAAAGAATATTGGAAAAGGAAGAGCAAGTAACCCTTTATGGGGTTTTCATTTCAAAATCTTGCTTTCACTACTTCTGTAATAAACTCACTAGGTCAAAACACTGCCCCATTAAGCATCCTACGTGTCAGTCTTTGGCTGTGAAGTAGTATGGTTTCAAGTACACTCAAGGAACTAACACTGTAGATGCAGGCATCATCCTATGATGGCCAAGATACCACCACAGCATCATAAAAATTTGGTGGTTCCTAAAAAATGAATATAATGGAGTATGGCAGTATAGAAGATACTGAAGTTGAAGATAATAATGATCAGGCAGGCTTCAAACATAGGTGGGAAACTCAAAGCCTCTGCTGGATTAAAGACATCAAAGAAATGTCTCAGATGCAGAAGCTTCTAGAATCTAATTAGTTCATTCTACAGCAATGGAAAAGATATGTTATCTACTCCATATTTACATTGTCAAATCCTTAATCCCCTTCTATCTATGTTGCGTGATAGAATTTGCACAGAACACAAGTCCTTTGGGTTCTCACTGAGGTGCTCAAATTTACCCTTCTTGGCCAGTGGTGTGGCTTATTTAGAACCATTGGCTTGTCATGACAAATACTCTTCTTCTCAGTCCAATACAAGTTCTGAGATTGAAGTGAATTCAAAGATAGACTAGATTCCAAATGGGCTCTGTATAGAAATAAACAAAGCTTCTAAAAGAAATTATTGTCTCATCTACTTAAAATATGAGAGGAGTTTCTCAAATTTACCAAATATGCCCTATACTTTTTTCTCTGCTGTGCTTTTTCTTTCCTTTCTCTGGATAGTCCTTTTCCAAAATAACCATGATTAGATGCCCATGTATCCTTCAATATTGTGTTTATCCTAATTTCACCAATTAGTTGCTCTTTTTAAAATTTTGTACTTTTTTCCCCCTAATTCTAATATTGCTTCTTTCTATCAAGTTTCATTTTGATTGTTTTGGATTCTGTGTATGTTGATCAACTCTGAAATTTTTAATGGAAAAGCTATCTCATAACATTTACATTTTTTTCCATGTAGTTCTTTAATGCTAGAAAATCATGTGGTTTGATTAGCTATTCAGTAAACATCTCTCTGGGTGGTGAGGGAGAGGGTGTGACAACCTTACTTCTCATAAAATAAATGTTTCTGATTAATTTAGCACATATTTTCTCTTAGGGAGTTAGCTCTGTAATTCTGTGCCGGGCTTGAATACTGCTCTGGCTACCTTGAAATCTGAACTCTGGCATTTGTGGCATGATATGAGCCATCTTCTCAGACTCCAGCCTGACCTTGACTAACACCTAAACCAGCTATCTACACGGCTTTTATCTGGCCTGTCTTTGATCGACCCCCAGCTACTTACATGTCATGCTTTACAATAGCTCCTTTCTACACCTGTCATCCTCTCTGGCTGTGCCAAGAATTTGCAGCATGGTTTTTCAACCAGTTTCCAAAATGTGTGATAAGTTATGACCTGAGATATTAACCCACTTTTCTTTTGATTAAATTGCCTCAGCTCATTTAATGTTCTCCATAGTTCACAACTGTGTGAACAGAATTTCCAATCATTTCTCTTTGTTCCTAAAAGATCTGGTATAGTGATGGCTTTGTGTGATCCAACTTGTCAGCTTAAATTAAGTGAGATCAGAGATCATATGGTGTTCAGCAACTAGAATGCTTCCTTTAACATTCTTATATATTATATTTTCCAAATCATTAATCTGGTCTAAAATTAGGTCCCTGATTCTTCCCACCTGCCTTATATAGCTTTCAGTATCCAATCACACTCTGCCAAATATTCATAGCAGTTGCTCTGTTAGGGTTTATTGAGTTGACTGAATTGATATATTTATCTTTTTATAGAACTATACAGAGTAATGATAAAGAGTTCATGCTCTGCATGTAAACTATGTGGTTTGACCACTTACTAGTTATTTATTTTATTTTATTTTATTGTTTTTCTAACTTTCTCTTTATTTGCATATAGTTGACACACAGTGTTACATTAGTTCCTAGTATACAACATACAACATCAACATAGTGATTCAACATCACTATACGTTATGCTGTGCTCACCACAAGTGTAGCTACCATCTGTCACCACACAATGCTATCACAATATTATTGACTATTCCCTATGCTCTATCTTTCACCCCTGTGACTTGTTCATTTCATAACTGGAAGCCTGTATCTCCCACTCCCCTTCATCTATTTTGCTCATCTTCCCAGCCTCTTCTTCCCTCTGGTAACCATCAGTTTGTTCTCTGTATTTGTAAGTGCTCCTGCTTTTTGTTTGCTTGTTTATTCATTTGTTTGTTTAGATTTCCACAGATTAATGAAATCATATATTATTTGTCTTTCCCAGTCTGACTTAATTAAACTCTGTATTTTCATTTATCACCTGCCACAAGGGGTTGTTATATATATTAGAATGAATTTTTATTCACATCTACTGGGGAGGAAGGAGGTCAAAGTTATATGTAGACAGACTAGTTAGAGTAGATTGCTATAATCTAGACTAGATAGGTATTGATTGTATGTGTGAAAGTTAATGGTAGATGTGAGAAGCAGGTGAACACAGGATGTAATTTGAAGGTAGAGCCAACAGGATTTTCTGAGGGGGCAGATGAGGGAATGTGATAAAAACATAAGGAGGAGTATGATACCAAGGTTTTGGCCTGAGCATTTAGAGTATAGAGTTTTCATTTACTGAGGTAAAGAAGACTGTGACCATTTAGGTAAAAGAGGAAATAGGGATGTTCTGGTGAATAATAGGAGTTTAGTGTTAATATGTTAAGTTTGAGATATATTTTGGCCAATAATCTAGTTACCTGAAGTATGGTAACATCTCCAGGACCACAAAAATTTCAATAAACCCTAAAGAATGGCATTGCTAAATTCATACTTTCTGTGGTTTAGTATTTACATATGAGCTTCAGAGAGATATTCTAAGAATGGTGTATGGGATCAAATCCAGAATTTCAATGAAGTCTAGAAATATTAAATTTTTGCCTCTTCTTTGACTATAATCTTGATGTTTAGTAATTTTGTAATTGTGGGAAACATCACATGGCCTTACCCAATCTTCATGAAATATTTTTCTTTAATTCTATGTACTTGCAGTTCTTATCAAATGGATCCCATGTTTATTATAACCAATGTATAATTTTCATGATTTCCAATTTCCATTTACATCCATGTTCATGAGGGATATTGGCCTGTAGTTCTCTTTTTTTAGAGGAGTCTTTGGTTTAGGTATCAGGATAATGATGGCCTCATAGAATGAATTTGGAAGTTTCCTTTCCTTTTCTAATTTTTAGAAGAGTTTGAGAAGAATCAGTATTAACTCTTCTTTAAATGTTTGGTAGAATTTGCCTATAAAGGCATCTGATCCTGGACTTCTTTTCGGGGGGGAGATTTTTGGTTACTGCTTCAATTTCTGTGCTGGTTATCAGTCTGCTCAAGTTTTCTATTACTTCTTGTTTCAGTTTTGGTAGTTTATATATTTCTAGGAATTTATCCATTTCTTCCAGGTTGTCCAACTTGTTGGCATATAGTTTTTCATCATATTCTCTTATAATTGTTTGTATTTCTGTGATGTTGGTTGTTATTGCTCCTCTTTCATTTGTGATGTTATTTTTTGGGTCCTTTTTCTTTTCTTTTTGGTAAGTCTAGCTAGAGGTTTATCAATTTTATTATTATTTTTTTTTACAAAGAACCAGCTCCTGTTTTCATTGATGTTCTGTTGGGTTTTTTTAGTTTCTATATCATTTATTTCTGCTCTAATCTTTAATATTTTCTTCCTTTTGCTGGCATTAGGATTTGTTGTTCTTTTTCTAGCTGCTTTAGCTGTAAGGTTAGGTTGTTCGTGTGAGATTTTTCTTGCCTGATTGCTATATACTGCCTTCTTAGGACCACTTTTGCTCCATCTGAAAGGTTTTGGACCATTGTGTTTCCATTTTCATTTGTTTCCATGTATTTTTTTATTTCGTCTTGGATTTTCTGGTTGACTCATTCATTGTTTGGTAGCATGTTGTTTAGCTTCTATGTATTCATGGTCTTTCCAAATTTTTTCTTATAGTTGACGTCTGGTTTCGTAGCTTTGTGGTCAGAAAAGATGCATGGTATGATTTCAATCTTTTTGTATTTGTTGAGGCCTGATTTATGACCTAATACGTGGTCTATTTTGAAGAATGTCCTATGTGCACTTGAAAAGAAGGTGTAGGGATGCCTCGGTGCCTTAATTGGTTAAGTGTCTGCCTTCAGCTCAGGTCATGATCCCAGGGTCCTGGGATTGAGTACTGTGCATTGCATCGGGCTCCTTGCTTAGTGGGGAGTCTGCTTCTCCCTCTCCCTCTGCCTGATGCTCCCCCTGCTTTTGCTTGTTCTCGCTGTCTCTCTGACAAATAAATAAGTAAAATCTTAAAAAAAAAAAAAGAAAAGGAAGGGAAAGAACAGGTGTATTCTGCTGTTTTAGGATGGGATGTTCTGAATATATCTGTTAAATCCATCTGGTCTAGTGTGTCATTCAAAGCCATTGTTTCCTTGTTGATTTTCTATTTACATGACCCGTCCAGTGCTGTAAATGGGGTGTTAAAGTCCCCTGCTATTATTGTATTATTTTCAATTAGTTCTTATTAATTGTTTTATATACTTGGGTTCTCCCATTTTGGGTGCATAAATATTTAGAATTGGTATATCTTCTTGTTGGATTGTTCCCTTTATTATGAGATAGTGTCTTTTTTTGGTCTTTGGTTACAATCTTGTTTTAGAATCTAGTTTGCTGATACAAGTATTGCTATTCCAGCTTTCTTCTGATATCCATTTGTGTGATAAATGTTGCTCCATCCCCTCACTTTCAATCTGTAGGTGTCTTTAGGTCTAAAAGGGGTTACTTGCTGTATATAAATGGGTCTTTTTTTAATCCATTTTGACACCCCATGTCTTTTCACTGGAGCATTTAGCATTATTTATTTTCAAAGTAATTATTGATAGATATGTATTTAGTGCCATTTTATTACTTGTTCTGTCTTTGTTTCTGGAGATTTCTCTGATCCTTTCTTGGCTTTGTCACTGTTGGTCTCTCTTTTGCACTCAAAGAGTTCCCTTAATACTTCTTGCAGGACTGGTGTAGTGGTCATGAACTCCTTTAGTTTTTGTTTGTGTACTAAACTCTTTATGTCTCCTATTCTGAATGATAGCCTTGCTGGATAGAATACTCCTGGCTACAGAAGAATAGCACTTTGAGTATATCATGCCACTCTCTTCTGGCTTGCTTTCAGCCCTACTTTAATATCTTATGTTAATATCAATTTCCACTTTTTAATAAGCGGTTGATCCCTTTAAGTAATTTTCCTCTCTCATATATTTTGTGTTTAATTCTTAAAAAGAGAAAAAAAAACTTGTCTTGCTTCCTGATCAAGTTAATTCTATGTAGCCAATAAACTGTGTGTTTAATTTTAAATTAATTTAAAATAAGCAGAACATAACCCATTTTCCATGGATTAAAAACATGAATAATAAAAATAATAAAAGGGCAAATTTCTTTATATTGGAAGAAAATTTTTGGCAAAAGTTTTACTCCTTGTGATGGATTTTTAAAAATTGATTTATCTTGTGAGGAAGTAAAGTTCATGTTATATAGATAGAAATGATGGGAAGATCTTATATTTATTTAGGCTTCATAGAACCTAAATCTAAATGGTAGAGAAAAACTTAAGAAAGAGAAAATGCTAATGAAGCCATAATTTTAGTAAGGAGAAAACATCAGTACCAAGCTTATAGTGACAATTCCCATCAAAATATTTATTTTGTGTTACCTCTGATTCAATTTAGGAGCTCATTCTCCTAGAAATCAACAAGCATATGTACAATTCTGCAACCAACCTCAGACACCTCAGGCAAAATAATGCAGAGATACTGGAGCAAATCCAGTGAAGAGCAATTTAAATGATTAATGAGACAGATGTGTATTCATGTAGAAATCTTAAAAAAAAAAAGAGAGAGAGAGAGAGAGAGAGTCTGGCCTGGCCAAAAATGAGAAGAAAACAGAATCACTGAACTCTAGAACTGGAAAAACTTCCTAGCTTTCTTATCCAGTCCCACCATTTGACAGACAAAAAGATATTTTCACCAAAGTTATGTAATCTGCCCAAAGCCAATTAGCCTGTGAAGAGTACAAGTAGATACTTAAAAATTATGTTAAGATCCATAATTAGGCAACTTGTGCAATAAACTATGTTAAGATACAGATATAAAGCTAAGGAAGAGGAGCCAGGCTTGTGGAAAAAGTCTTTTGAAAAATATATCAAAGCATTAAATTATAGCCAAAAAATAGGCCAAATTTCTAAAAAATAAAACTTAAACCACAAAACTGAGAGGCAGAGAAGTAGCCCACAGTAATAGATCTAACAATTCATACACTGACTATATATCACAACAACCACTAGCCAGAACTCATGTTATTTTAAAATAAAGCCATGCCCATTCTCATGTAAGGTATAAAGAAATTTATCTTGATAATGTACACTTAGAAAAGTTAAGAATGGTGATTAACTCCATTTTCTACCCATCCCAGTCTTTAAGTAGGAATGGACTACCTATCTCCCTACCTATTCCTCCCCAGCAGAATTCAAGAATCTAGCATAGTTTGTTTACTTCTACATTTACAATTAATTGGGTATAGTATTGAGTACAACTTAATAAATATTTTGTAATGGGAAAATATGAGTCTAATGTTCAAATTAGACAGTTTGACTCTTGTCCACATTTGCAGGAAATAAAGGACTACGTGAACACAGACCTGTAACTCCAGAGATGGAGGTGTACATCTTGGGCACAGCTAGGCCATATAGATGGGAAATAGACCCAGCATATCAGTCTGCTGAAGAAAAGCTTAAAAAGTTGCAGAAAAGAATATATTACTGGTGCCTGGTGGCTCATTTGGTTAAGTGTTCAACTCTTGATTTTGACTCAGGTCAGGGTTGTGAGATTGAGCCCGAAGTAGATCTCTCCAGCTGGGTGTGAGGCCTGCTTAAGATTCTCTCTCCCAACATAACATAATAAAATTAAAAAAAAAAAGAAAAAAGATTCTCTCTCCCTCTGTCTCCCAACCCCGCCCTCTCTCTGTCTCCCTCTCAAAAATAAATAAATAAATAAATAATAAATAAAAATAAAAAGAATGTATGACTATTTCTAGAAGCTGCAGCTCAATCACTGGGATACACTTTGTTACTTTATTAAAAGTAAATGATGAATAAAGGTCATAAAGGAAGATACTAGTTATAACCATATGATCATCTTAAAATCTGACAGTGGCATTAATAATAGAAAGGCAGGATTTTTATTTGCTCCCATTTTTTACATACAGATTTAAGTAGACAGTGTAGGTTTGACTCTAACCATATATGAAAAGATGGTAGCCAGGGAGGTCTCTACACAAATATATGTATACGTCAAATGCGTGACTTACAGTACATTCAGTTTTTATTTTATTTTTTAAAGAATTTATTTATTTACTTGAAAGAGAGAGAGAGAGCAAGAGAGAGCATGAGCTGGGGGAGAAGCAGATAGAGAAGGAGAGGCAGAGTTCCCACTGAGCACCCTAAGGTAGCCATTTTCTTCATTCTTATCTTTGATAAACTTAAAATGTAAAATGGACCTATGTGGAAAAACTTATTAATGTGGAATTTGATGGCTGAGTATACTTTTTTAATTTTTATTTATTTTTAAAAAATATTTTATTTATTTATTTGGAAGAGAGAGAGAGAGCACAAGCGGGGTGGGGGGGTGGCAGGCAAAGGCAGAAGGAGAAGTAGGCTCCCTGCAGAGTAGGGGAGCCCGATGTGGGAGACGATCCCAGGACCCCAGGATCATGACCTGAGCCAAAGGCAGTCACTTAACCAACTGAGCCACCCAGGTGCCCTGAGTATACTTTCTTATTTAATTTTTTCAATTACTTAAGGAATTATTGTTGGTAAAATGAATTCACTGAATTTATTCTTGGATAAAATATATATTCTCTTAGGTCATTCATCACACATAAGAATTGTAATTTAAATTTATAAATCAACTTTCCATTGTTAATTTTGTCTGATCAGGTTTTGACTATCACATGAAGTAGATGGAAAATTCTTTCTCTCTGTATATTTCTATATGTCTATGTATGCATGTATAAACATGTACACTCACACAGATGATAGATTAGGTAGATGATAGATGATAGATAGATAGATAGATAGATAGATAGATAGATAGATAGATAGATGATAGACTTTTCTAATTATGTACACTTAGGTAAATTTCTTTATATCTGTGGTGGTTCATCTGAAGAAATATTTGCAGGTATTCTAATGAATCCTTTCTTACATATTGTATGCTCACTTCTGCTATATATGCTCTCTGTCTCTCTAAGCCATGAAGCTTACCTCCATATCTGTGCTAACACATTTTTCAGACTTACTTCAGGTGAATCTAATTTAGTTCTATCTAGGTAGCATGTGATCCTTTCTTGAGGTTTGGACTTTCTGAGATATTGACTAAAATCTAGAATAGTTACCAAACTTCTGCCTGGATCAGAACTCTAGTGTTACCCCAACACTGTGACCTCTAAAACCTCCATTTCATTCTCAGCTTTCCAGCAGCTCTTCTTGTCCTGTACATGTACAGCTTAGGAATTTTCCAAGGATCCAAGGAATATTTTGATGCAATTTCTGCACTCATTTGCAATGTTCCTCTCTAATACCTGTTCCCCAAATTCCAGTTGCTTTAGTAGTCCTGAATTATCATCTCTGTTTCCATTGCCCAGCAAAATTGTCATTCTCTCTTTGGTCTTTATTTTCCTGCACTGGTATGTTTGAGAAATGTCCTAAGTGAGAAACCCAGGGTGAATCCATGGTCTATGCCCAAAAACAATTGTTTTATATATTTTGTTCAGGTCTTATTTTTATTTAACACAGGAAACCATGTAAAATATCAGCCATTCTATCATGGCCCAAACTTCTAATAGCAAAATAAAATAGTAATTCCTTAGATATTATTTTATAAGGCATATTTTAAATGGTATCTTATTAATTAAAAAAAAAAAGGACCAAACTGGGTGCCTTTGTCTGACATGTTATATTAGTTAAGTGATTCTTAACTTTGTCTATACATTAGAATCACCTCATCTTAGCCCATTCAAGATGCTACAGTAGGACACCATAGACTGGTTAGCTTATAAACAACAGAAACTTATTTCTCACAGTTTTGAAGTTTCCAAGATAAGGCACTAGCAGATTCAGTGTCTAGTGAGGACCTGCTTCCTGATTCACAGTTGGCTGTCTTTTTGCTGCATCTTCACATGGTGGAAAGGACAAAGGAGCTTTCTAGGGTCCCTTTTATTGGTTTAGGAGTCTCATTTATAAGGGCTCTACCATCATGATCTAATAATCACCTCTTAAATGTGCCCACCTCCAAATATCATCACACTGGGAATTAGATTTCAACATATGAATTTGTGTGGGGAAGGGATGGGATGTGGGTAGGGGTACAAATTATTCTCTCTATAATACACCTGATTAGTTTTTTTAAAAAACTGGATGCTTCTTTAACACATTAGACTAATTAAAATCTATTTATAGAATAGGGTCTAAACATAATTACTTTTCAAATCTCTACAGATAATTTTAATGTTTACCCAGTGTTGAAAACCACTCATAAATTAAGTGCATGGATTAGTTAAGCAAATTCACAAAATAACCTTTGAAATACTACCTTAGAATGTCTGAGAGGAAGGAAAAAAAGGACCTCTAAGTGTAAATAATAAGAGTATTGATGAAAATCAAACAAATACATCTTTCTGAGCAGGTCCCCATTTTCAAAAATGCTCTAACAAAGAACCTTGAAGGAGCAACATGAGAGCATGATCTAACAGTTGTCATTTTCTGAAGAGACAAGAAAAAGGGAGGAGTGGTAAAATAGCAGCTTAGCAAAGGAGGCAAGGTGTAAAGGGAGATAGATGAATGAAATGTCAAACAGAAACTTGGTTTGGGGTTAATTCTGAGTGTAAGGTGGATGCATATGCATGAAAGAATATGTTTCCTTATTGGTGGTGATTTTATAAAAATTAAAAGACTAATACCTTATGTGATACCAAATGTAGTAACATATTATCTATATAAATAGACTTTTTAAACTTACTCCTGATTTATAAATGAATTCCAACTGTCTGTATAAACAGCATCCCAAAGAGAATATCCTTTTATAGCAATGACAATAAGGTCCTTGTTACACTGCTGGAGTCATTCCAACACAATAGCTAAACTACTCCATGATTAGTATCCAAAACATCTCAAATAAATGTATAAGAAACTTTTCTTCCATATATAATTGATTGCGGTCCTTGCTAGAATAAATGGTTTGTAAGAGCATATGTTGATACATAGTCAATGGAAAGTAATCGTGTTCAATTTGATTCAACACATCTTCTAGCTGACTCAGTAATTCAAATGCAAAATCCCCAACTCAGAAAAGGCATGGGCATTCACTACACTCCCTGAAGGACTTTACATTTAGACCATTGAATAAAAAACATGGATTACAGGAATCTATGCACAGTCACTTGCTCTGCTCTAAGAGAAAAAAAAAAGAGTAATCTTTCTATGACAAATAATATTAATATGCACACTGCAAATTATTAAAAAATTTATTTCTGAAACCACTTTAATCAATGTAGAGAAATGGGAAACTGCTAAAAAGGCTAAAGTAATTAAGAAAAAACACTGAGAAAATATTGTTTCTTTGAGTTTTTAAGACTTTTTTTACAAGTCATGCTGAACCATGATATGAAAAAAAACTACCTAAATATCTTCACTAACTTTGATATGTCAAGATTGTAATCTTCGATTTTCACTTATTTTTCCAGATTAAACAAGCCTTATCAATCAGAATAAACAAAGTATATTTTTATATATGTCAATACATATTTTGAGGAAAGGACTATGTACTTTATACTTTTCTGGACTTTGGAATAAAAGCCAAAATCCCTGCTCTTTAATTATTAATCTTCAACTCCATAACCAAATTAAATGCAGCTCTTTCCCAGTTGGTTCACTTAAAATATATTCTTGGCACATTAGCTCTAACTCAGCTACTACTCTGGCACAGAGATTAAAAGTTAGGAATGCCTCCCCTCAAGATTCTTATTCTCTGACATGAACAGAGAGATTAACTCGTCAACTACAGTAGGAAAATGAATGCTGCAATGCAAATATTCACAAAATGCTCTGGGAACAAATAATAGAGAAAAAACCTGAAGATCAAGGAAGTTTAGAGGCTTTGAAATATATTATTGGAGTTAAAAGATGCATTTAAAGTAGGCAAGTGAAAAGACTGTGGAAGTGTTTGAAGAAAAAAGGATGGTATATAATCTAATCATGCAGGCATGAGATAGTATGGACCATTTATGGAACTGTAAATTTTATGTTAGGTCAGGGTGTAAGTGGCCCTTTATGGGTGAAAAACATTAGTTGGAGAGGTAAACAAGGCTCAAATCTTAAATAGGTACATAATATATTAAGGACTTTTATATGTACACTATACATAATGGGGAGTTTTTGAAGAATTTTAAATAGATGCATTAAAATTATGGAATTTGTATCTAGACATATTTATTGCAACCAATTCTGGTTTCAACTCTGATACATAAACACCTTGAAAGTCTTCTCTGTCATCCTTCAAACAAACAAACAATCAAATGGACAAACTGTAAATCAATGACTTTTATGGACTTACCAGAGATTTGAGATTGCAGTATAAAGTGGCACCTTAAAAACTGGAGAGAGAGAATACAGAAAATGCAATTGAAATATGCTTACCAGGAACAAGTCATTAGGCCATTAACTTTCCAAAAACTTAGATGGTAATTTTGAGAACTTCTGGAGGCTTCATTTGTGTTAGTGCAAGTGTGAGAAACTCTTCAGTGCCACAATCTAAGGAGGCCCCAAAACTTACTTGGGTTTTACCTCCTGATTTCAGAGAGATGAGCCAAGAAAACTTCTCCTTTGGTTCTGGGAAAAGGGAGGGCAAAAAGAATAATTTTGAAATAGACAAGGGCCTTCGTAGTGATAAAGCCCTACTCTTCAAAGGAAAAGCTTTACCAGAGCTGTATTTCTCCTATGTGGGAGGGAAATTCCCCAACCCCAGCTATTTCTGGCCTTCCTGCCTCACCCAAGCAGGTGAAGGGAGCCTTGAGATACTTGAGAAGCCACAGCCCAGATACGTACGACCATTAAGGGACTATAATTTAATCAGAAGATTATAGAATGCATACATTACCATCACATCAACAGGAATCCAGGATAGTAATTGGGTTAGAGATGAAAGATGTGTAAGACTCAGACTCCATTTAAAAAAGAATTCTTGGGGAAAAAAAAAAAAAGACCACAGGAGAGACAAAGAGAAAAAGACTAGAGGAAACTGAAACTTCTGATATCTACAGCTACTGCAAACATTAAACACAACCAACTTTGAGCCAAGTCTTAATACAAAAACCTCATGCTAAAGGGCTTTTATTTCAATTTCTATTACCCAATACATTATGTCTGTGTTTCCACAAAAAAGTACAGAACATGCTAAAAAGAAAGAAAAAAAATAGTCTGAAGAGACAAAACAAGCATCAGAATCAGACTCAGATGACAGGTGTTTTAGAATGATCAAAGAGTTTAAAATAACTATGATTAATATGTTAAAGCCTCTAATAGAAAAAGTCAACAACATTCAAAAACAAAAGTGATGTAAAAAGAGAGAAACTAAGAATAATCAAAAGGAAATGCTAGAAATAATGATTTTAAAAAACACTGTAAAAGAAAAGAATCCTTTAATGGATATATCAGTAGACTAGACATAGTGGAGGAAGGAATCAATAAAGACATGTCAATAGAGGGATTTCTGGGTGGTTCAGTCAGCTGAGCATCTGACTTTTGGTTTCAGCTCAGGTCATGATCTCATGGGTCATGGGATCAAGCTCCGTGTGAGGCTCTATTCTCAGCTGGGAGTCTGCTTGAAGATTCTCTCCCTCTGGCCCTCCCCTGACTCATGCACACATGGGTGCATTCTCTCTTACTTTCTCTCTCTCTCTCTCTGTCTTTCTCTCTCAAATACATAAATAAATCTTAAAAAAAAATGTCAATAGAAACTTGCCAATAGAAACTTCCTAAGCTGAAGTGAAAAGAGGGAGGAAAGTGGAAAAAAATAGAGAATATCCAAGAACTGTTGGACAATTTCAAAGCGTGTATATATGCATAATTGGAATTCCAGAAGGAAAAGAAAGAACAAATGGCTCAGAAAAAATATTTGAAGTAATGATAGTGAGAATATTCCAGAATTATTTTCAGACATCAGACCCTAGTTCCAGTAAGCTTAGAGACACCAAGCAAGATAAATACCCAAAAATCTACACCTAGGCATATCACATTTTAATTGCACTAAGCAAAACACAGAAAGAAAATCTTGACTAAGTCAGAAAACAAAACAAAAAAACTTTACCTATAGAGGAAAGAGGATAACAATTATAGTGGACTTCTTGTCAGAATTCAAAATCAACAAGAGCACAGTGAAATATTTAGTGTTGAGAAACCAAAAAATCTTCCCACCAAACTAGAATTCTATACTTACATCTAGTGAAATTATTCTTAAAAATAGAAAGATAAATAAAAACTTTTCCAAACAAAAACAGAGTTTATTGCCAGCAAATCTGCTGTGAAAAAAAAAAAAGCTTAAAAATTTATTTAGGACAAAATAAAATAATATAGCTCATACACTTGAATCTACCATATAGAAAAGATCATCAGAGAAGGAATAAAGTTAAATATTTTATTTTTCTTATTCTTACTTGATCTAACCAGTAACTGTTCAAAGCAATAATAGTAACAGTGTATTAGATAATTGTAGGGTACAGATTTATTAAATGAATGACATCAATGTCATAAGGGACAGGAAGGAGAATTAATATTCTGTTAAAAGGTACTAACATTACATTTACAGTGTTATAGTGTTAACTGAAAATGCATTTAGATTAATTATATGTATATTACACACATATAAAATCTAAATTAAAGTCTATATCAAAAGACATAGATACATCATAGATATATCAAAATCTATGGCAATTACTAAAAACATTTCAAAAAGCATAATTGATATGCTGAGAGGAGAGAAAATCTAACTATATAAAATGTTCAATTAAAACCAAAGAATGCAAAAAAAAGAGAAAAAAAGAAACAGAGTAATTGTGAAGACTAGAAAAACTTTATGAACATGGTAGATATTAATTCAAAAACTCTTAAATGTTAGTGATCTATGTACATTAATTAAAAAATATATATCATTAGAGTAGATAAAAAACAATTATACTTTACCAACAAGAAACTTACTTTAAGTATAAAGACACAAAGAATTTAAAAGTAAAGGGATGGAATAAATACAGAGAACAAACTGATGGTTGCCAGAGGGAAGGGTGGGGGATTGGGCAAAATGGGTGAAGAGGAATGGGAGATACAGGCTTCCAGTTATGGAATAAATAATTCATGGGAATAAAAGGTACAGCATAGGGAATATAGCAACAGCATTGTAATACTATTGTATGGTGACAGATGGTAGCTATATCTGTGAGCATGGCATAATGTGTAGACTTGCAGAGTCACTGGGTTGTATACCTGAAACTAATGTACCATTGTGTCAACTATAATTTAAAAAAAAAAAAACGAAACAAACAAAGTAAAAAGAGAATGTTGTACCATTCGAACACTACTCTAACACTACAGAAGAGAATGGGAGTAATTATATTAATTTCAGACTATACAGACTTTAGAATAAGGAAAGTTATCAAGAATAAAGAGGAGCATTACATTGTGATAAATTCTCCAAGGATACATAACAATCCTTAGCATGCATGCACTTAAAACAGTTTGTCTAAATATGTAAAGATAAAATGAATAGAACTAAAACCAGAAATAACCAGATCTATAATTATAGTTGGAAACTTCAACACCCATCTTTAAGTAACTGATAGAGGTCAGGCAGGCAGAAAATTAATAATATATAATTTACTTAAGCAGTAACATAACTCAATCTAATTGACATATATAGACTATTTCATCAAATGACAGCAGAATGCACACTTTTCTCACTCTCACTTGGAACATTCACCATTTTGAATGAAATGCATAGTTCAAGTTTTTTTCTTTTGTTTTGGGGTTGCATACATAATGTTAATAAGGACTGAAAATCCACTCAGGGCCAATTTTCCTATGGTTCATATTGGTTCTTTAGATGTGGTTCCAGGTCCTTCCAGTCACAGTTCAATGTGGGGAGAGTCTCCTCTTAGATATCCCCACACACACATTTGCTGGGCCCTGGGTTTTCATTCCTGTCCCTCTTATCTGGAGAACCATAAAAACCAAAGTTGAAATTACCTTTATTAGCAAAAATTTAGGGCAAAAGCCCCTTCTTGTTTCTCTTATCTTTCTGGGTTCCTACAATCCCTTCAGGTTTGTCCTGGGACTTCCTTACTATTTTGTTAGCTAGTCAATACTTTTAATATTTTTTAAATACTTTATCCATTAATTTTCATCAGGAAGATTGGCCCAATGTGCAGAAAGCAGTGGAATTATTAAAAAAAGAAAACAAAAATGAAAATCAATGAAATAGAAAACTGATTCTTTGAAAAATCAATAAAATTGATAATCCTCTAGCCAGGCTAACACAGGTGAAAAAAAAAAAAAGAGTATACAAATTACCAACATCAGGAATGAAAGAGTGGTCATCACTACTGATCCCATGGATTAAAGGGATATTGAAAGAACACTGTGAATAAACTCTATCCTACATATTTGAAAACTTAGATAAAATGGAACAATTCCTTAAAGTATGTATTTCTGTGGAAGAAGTATGGATGATAAATAAGAGTTTAGAGACTAAACCAGGGGAAAGAAATGTGGATATTTTTGCTCTCACCTGTCTAGGTGAGAAATGAACAAGACCTGGCACTTGCTGAAGGATAACTACAAATTAAACAAGAGAAAGGGTTGAGGAAGTTTTGAAGAAGAAGGAACCATCTATTCCAATGACTTTATACTTCAGCCATTCTCATCTGCTCACTCCCTTGATTATACAATTGACTCCAAAATCTCAAGTTTAGGGGCACGTAGGTGGCTCAGTCTGTTAAGTGTCTGCCTTTGGCTCAAGTCATGATCCCAGGACCCTCTCCCTCTCCCTCTGATGCTCCATCTGCTTGTGCTCTCTCGCTCTGGCAAATAAAGAAATAAGATCTTTAAAAAATAAATAAATAAAAATCTCAATTTTAAGCAAATTTCTCTGACTACCAACTCCTATTTTCCTTGTTAATTTCTTTTGTAACTTGACTTTTACAATTCTTTGATTTTCTAATCTAGACTAAAATCTCTAGGGGAAAACTTTTAAAACACTCGTTCCAGGGTTTTGATATATTTGTCATTCATACAGTTAATATGGTTTTCCTTAATGTCTATGCAAAATTACTGCTGACATCCATGAGCGGTTCCATTTTTATCAAGGGGCATCTGTGTATTGCTTTCATTGTTCTGCTAATTCTACATGCAATTGAGAATACACTACAAACTTTCATTGTGCTATATATCTTAGCCTAATATAAGTACAGTAATCCCTCATGTTTTTGACTGATTAGTAAATAAGTGGCATGTTGAATATTATCGATCTCATGTATTTCATTGCTTATTTTTCTATAAGCAAAAATTAAGAGAAGGTGGTCAATAGTCATAACAATTAATTCTAGTAAGTTTTATCTCCAATTAATAAAAATAGGGGATAAAAATGAAGACTTTCTTCCATAAAATTATTTTCAACCCCAAACTAGGTATTAGCATTTTTTAAAAGATGCCTTTATAAATTAAAAATACATAATTCAATACTAATTTCAAGCTGATATTCAAATCCCTTGGAGGTAATTAATTTCAGAAAGGAATGTTTTAAGTAGGAAATACAATTATACTGTCACATATAAAATATGATTTGAAAAAAATTACTGAGATGAAGTGGCCCACTAAATTGTAATTTAGTACTAATTATTCAATTTGTACCAATATTTTCCTTCCACATCCCCCATGACATCCCACTCTATCCCCAACATAAAAGGATTAGAATGTAAGTGTTTTCCTATACTATATCTCCTATTTTATAGTCCTAGATTATGATCTCTGGGTAAATGGAAAATTATCTATTAAACATTTGATGAGAGAGAGGGGCAAAGATGGCAGAGAAATAGGGAACCCTATTTCAACTGGTCCCCTGAATTGAACTGGATATCTACCAGACCACTCTGAATATCCACAAAATCAGCCTGAGATATAAGAAGATATATCTGGAGTTCTACAAACAGAGTATCTCTGGCAGTTGGTCTCAAGGTATGAAGCAAGGAGTCCTAATTCTGCAGGCAGATATCAGAAGATAAATGGAAGGGGGAGGGAGCTGCCATAAGTACTTGAGCAAGAAGGTGAAATAACACAGGAGCACAAAAGCCTCCCACTCTGGAGACCAGGCACAGACTCGCAGACCAGTAGTGGGGGTGAAAGGACTTTAGGACAGCTCCCTGGACTGAAACCTGGAGCTGGGGGGCACATGTGCAAACTGAGGGTGGCTGGCAGTTCTAGAAGCACAAAGGGCAGAGAAAAGTGCGTGGACCTGGAGCCGAGGGCTGGGAGTGCTGCTGTGGGGTGCACAACATAGGCCGCTGCATTTTTAGCAGCACAAACAGAAATGGAGACAGTGTGGCCTGGAGAGCTCACTGAAGAACAGGCTGTGATCTCTCTGTTCTGAGGCAGGGTTTGGAAATGGTCACTTCTGCTCTGAATCTCGGAAGCAATGCAGAAAGCTGCCAGGGAAAGCTGCCAGGGAACAAAAGCCCCCAAAAACCAGGGGGCAGGGCAACTCTACCCAAACAGGTTTGCCTGAGTAACAACATGGCAGGCCCTTCCCCCAGAAGACAGGCTGGAAGAACAAGAGGCCAACAACCCTAAGGTCCCTCCCTATAAAACAGGGGCATCTTGCTTGGGTTGTGGTCAATAATTTAGACTCTCTACATTCCCTCAACAACCCATCAACAGAATGACTAAGAGGAGGAAGACCCAAAATAGGAAAGACTCAGAGACTGTGACTTCTGCAACAGAACAAATGGATATAGATATAAGCAAGATGTCGGAAATAGACTTCAGGGTAACATTATGAAGACAATAGCTAGAACGGAGAAAATGATTAATGGCAACATAGAGTCTCTAAGGGCAGAAATGAGAGCTGATCTGGCAGAATGTAAAAATGCTATCGATGAGATCCAATCTAATCTAGATACTCTAACAGCTAGGGTAAACGAGGAAGAAGAACAAATTAGTAATCTAGAAGACAAACTGATAGAAAAGAAGGAACAGAGGCCTGGAACAAACAGCTTAAAATCCATGAAAACAGAATTAGAGAAATAACTGACAGCATGAAGTGTTCCAATGTCAAAATTATTGGGATCTCTGAGGGGGTGGAGAGAGAGAGAGGACTAGAAGATATATTTGAGCAAATTGTAGCTAAGAACTTTCCTAATCTGAGGAATGAAACAAGTATTCATGTCCTAGAGGCAGAGAGGACCCCTCCCAAGATCAAGGAGAACAGACAAACACCCCTGCATGTAATAGTAAAACTCGCAAATCTTAGAACCAAGGAAACCATCTTAAGGGCAGTTAGGGGGAAGAGATTCCTTACGTACAGAGGGAGGAACATCAGAATAATGTCAGACTATCCACAGAGACCTGGCAAGCCAGAAAGGGCTGGCAAGACATATTCAGGGTATTAATGAGAAGAACATGCAGCCAAGAATACTTTATCCAGCAAGGCTGTCATTTAGAATGGATGGAGAGATGCAGAGCTTCCAAGACTGACAGAAACTGAAAGAATATATGACCACTAAGCTGGCTCTGCAAGAAATATTAAGGGGGGTTCTATAAAAGGAGAAAGACCCCAAGAGTGACATAGAACAGAAATTTACAGACACAATCTATAGAAACAAGGACTTCACAAGCAACATGATGACAATAAAATCATTTCTTTCAATAATCGCTCTCAACGTGAATGGCCTAAATGCTCCCATGAAACGGCACAGGGTTGCAGATTAGATAAAAAGACAGGACCCATCCATATGCTGTCCACAAGAGACTCATTTGGAACCTAAAGATACATCCAGACTGAAAATGAAGGGATGGAGAACCATCTTTCATGCCAACGGGCCTCAAAAGAAAGCTGGGGTAGCAATTCTCACATCACACAAATTAGATTTTAAGCTAAAGACTGTAGTTAGAGACACAGAAGGACACTCTATCATTCTTAAAGGGTCTATCCAACAAGAAGATCTAACAATTGTAAATATCTATGCCCCCAACATGGGAACAGCCAACTACATAAGCCAACTGTTAACCCAAATAAAGAGACATCTTGATAATAATACGTTAATTGTAGGAGACCTCAACACTCCACTCTCAGCAACAGACAGATCATCTAAGCAGAAAATCAACAAAGAAACAAGAGCTTTGAATGACACAGTGGACCAGATGGACCTCATAGATATATACAGAACATTCCACCCTCAAACAACAGATTACTCATTCTTCTCGAACGCACATGGAACTTTCTCCAGAATAGACCACATACTGGGTCACAAGTCAGGTCTCAACCAATAGCAAAAGACTGAGATTATTCCCTGTGAATTCTCAGACCATAATGCTTTAAAACTGGAATTCAATCATAAGAAAAAATTTGGAAGAAATTCAAACACTTGGAAGCTAAAAACCACTCTGCTCAAGAATGTTTGGGTCAACCAGGAAATCAAAGAAGAACTTAAACAATTCATGGAAACCATAAGAAAGAAAACACATCGGTCCAAAACCTTTGGGATATTGCAAAGGCAGTCCTAAGGGGGAAATGGATAGCCATCCAAGCCTCGCTCAAAAAAATAGAAAAATATCCCAAATTCACCAACTAACTTTACACCTTAAAGAACTGGAAAAAAAAAAACAAACAACAAATGATGCCTAAGCCAAGCATTAGAAGAGAAATAATTAAGATTAGAGCAGAGATCAATGAATTAGAAACCAGAAATACAGTAGAGCAGATCAATGAAACTAGATGCTGGTTCTTTGAAAGAATTAATAAGATTGATAATCCACTGTCCAGACTTATCCAAAAGAAAAGAGAAAGGACCCAATTAATAAAATTATGAATGAAAGGGGAGAGATCACGACTAACACCAAGGAAATAGAAACAAGTATTAGAAATTATTATCAACAACTATATGCCAATAAATTAAGCAACCTGGATGACATGGATGCCTTCCTGGAACCTATAAACTACCAACACGGAAACAGGAAGAAATTGACAACCTGAATAGACCAATAACCAGTTAGGAGATTGAAGCAGTGATCAAAAACCTCCCAAAAAACAAGAGTCCAGGGCCTGACGGATTCCCTGGGGAATTCTACCAAACATTCAAAGAAGAAATAATACCTATTCTCCTGAAGGAAAATAAAAAATAGAAACAGAAGGAAAGCTTCCAGACTCATTCTATGAGGCCACCATTACCTTGATCTCCAAATCAGGCAGAGACCCCATCAAAAAAGGAGAATTTCAGACCAATATCCCTGATGAATATGGATGCCAAAATTCTCAACAAAATCCTAGCTAATAGGATCCAACTGTATATTAAAGGGAACATCCACCATGACCAAGTGGGGTTTATCCCCGGGATGCAAGGGTGGTTCAACATTCACAAAGCAATCAAAGTGATAGAATACATTAATAAGAGAGAGAGAAGAACCATATGGTCCTCTCAATTGATGCAGAAAAAGCATTTGACAAAATACAGCATCCTTTCCTGATTAAAACTCTTCAGAGTATAGGGATAGAGGGAACATTCCTCAACTTCATAAAATCCATCTATGAAAAACCCATAGCAAATATCATTCTCAATGGCGAAAAGCTGAGAGCCTTTCCCTTAAGATCAGGAAGACGACAAGGATGCCCACTCTCGCCACTATTGTTCAACACAGTACTAGAAGTCCTAGCAACAGCAATCAGACAACAAAAAGAAATAAAAGGTATTCAAATTGGCAAAGAAGTCAAACTCTCCCTTTGCCGATGACATGATACCTTATGTGGAAAATCCAAAGACTCCACCCCCAAATTACTAGAACTCATCCAGCAATTCAGTAATGTGGCAGGATACAAAATCAATGCACAAAAATCAGTTGCTTTCTTATACTCTAACAATGTAACTATAGAAAGAGAAATTAGAGAATTGATTCCATTTACAATAGCACCAAAAACCAGAAGATAACTTGGAATAAACCTAACCAAAGAGGTAAAGGATCTGTACTCTAGGAGCTACAGAACACTCATGAAAGAAACTGAAGAAGACACAAAAAGATGGAAAAACATTCCATGCTCATGGATCAGAAGAATAAATATTGTTAAAATGTCTATGCTGCCCAGAGCATTCTATACCTTCAACGCCATCCCAATCAAAATACCAATCGCATTTTTCAAAGTGCTGGAACAAACAATCCTAAAATTTGTGTGGAATCAGAAGAGACCCCGAATCACCAAGGAAATGTTGAAAAAGAAAAACAAAGCTGGGGGTATCACGTTGCCTGATTTCAAGCTATATTACAAAGCTGTGATCACCAAGATGGCATGGTACTGGGGCAAAAACAGACACATAGATCAATGGAACAGAATAGAGAGCCCAGAAATGGACCCTCAACTCTATGGTCAACTAATCTTTGACAAAGCAGGAAAAAATATGCAATGGAAAAAAGACAGTCTCTTCAATAAATGGTGCTGGGAAAATTGGACAGCTATACACAGAAGAATGGAACTTGACCACTCTCTTACACCATACACAAAGATAAACTCAAAATGGATGAAAGACTTCAATGTGAGACAGGAATCCATCAAAATCCTATAGGAGAACATAAGCAGTAACCTTTTCGATATCAGCCACAGCAACTTCTTTCAAGACACGTCTCCAAAGGCAAGGGAAACAAAATTGAAAATGAACTTTTGGGACTTCATCAAGATAAAAAGCTTCTGCACAGGGACACCTGGGTGGCTCAGTCAGTTAAGCGCCTGCCTTTGACTCAGGTCATGATCCCAGGGTCCTGGGATCAAGTCCCGCATCAGGCTCCTTGCTTAGCAGGGAGCCTGCTTCTCCCTCTGCCTGCTGCCCCCTGCTTGTGCTCTCCCTCTTTCTCTCTCTCTGTCAAATAAATAAATAACATCTTTAAAAAAAAAAAAAGCTTCTGCACAGCAAAGGAAACAGTCAACAAAACAAAGAGGCAACCCACGGAATAGGAGAAGATATTTGCAAATGACACTACAAAGCGTTGATTTCCAAGATCTATAATGAACTTGTCAAACTCAACACCCAAAAAACAAATAAGTCAAAAAATGGGCAGAAGACATTAACAGACACTTCTCTAAAGAAGACATACAAATGGCTAACAGACATATGAAAAAATGTTCATCATTAGCCATCATGGAAATTCAAATTAATACCACTTTGAGATACCACCTTACACCAGTTAGAATGGCAAAAATTGACAAGGCAAGAAACAACAAATGTTGGAGAGGTTGTGGAGAAAGGGGAACCCTCTTACACTGTTGGTGGGAATGCAAGTTGGTACAGCCACTTTGGAAAACAGTGTGGAGGTGCCTCAAAAAATTAAAAATAGAGTCACCCTATGACCCAGCAATTACACTACCCAACAATTTACACCAAAGACACAGATGTAATGAAAAGAAGGGCCATATGCACCCCAATGTTCATAGCAGCAATGTCCGCAATAGCCAAACTGTGGAAAGGGCCAAGATGCCCTTCAACAGACAAATGGATAAAGAAGATGTGGTCCATATATACAATGGAATATTACTCAGCCATCAGAAAGGATGAATACCCAACTTTTACATCAACATGGATGGGACTGGAGGAGATTATGCAAAGTGAAATAAGTCAAGCAGAGAAAGTCAATTATCATATGGTTTCACTTATTTGTGGAACATAAGGAATAGCATGAAGGACATTAGGAGAAGGAAGGCAAAAATGAAGTGGGGGAAATTAGAGGGGGAGACAAACCATGAGAGACCATGGACTCTGAAAAACAAACTGGGGGTTTTAGAGGGGTGGGGGTAGGGGGATGTGTTAACCTGGTGATGGGTATTAAGGAGGGCATGTATTGCATGGAGGACTGGGTGATATAAAAAACAATGAACCATGGAAAAGTACATCTAAAACTAATGATGTACTGTATGGGGATTAACATAAGAATAAAAAAATTTAAAAAAATTAAAAGAAAAAAAAACTAATGATGTACTGTGTGGTGACTAACATAACATAAAAAAATAAAATTAAAATTAAAAAATAAAAATAAAAATTTGATGAGAGAATATAAAAGGAATTTAAGAAGGATATTGAACAATTGACCTGCTCTTCATGAATGTTTTGAGGACTCTTAAAAAAAATAAACTCTGATCTTTATATTAGTAATATTTCTGAGGATTCCCTTCAGGTGATTTATGCAGAAATAAAAGTATCCAAAAGATTTTTCCCATTTTCCCAATTTTATGCTAATGGGAAAAATACAATTTAGTATAGTAAAATGGTAAACAGGCCTTCAAATCTTCTAAAGCATTAGAATTTTATAAAATGGGAATCTAACTTTCTCTGTCATACATGACTGGATTTGGGGCATATACATTTATTCACACAATAGTATTTCAATATTAATATTTTGGTAGACAAAGTAATATAATTATCTTGTTTTTATGTCTATAGTTTTATATTAAACATTTAGGGAAAATTCTGTTAGGTTTTATATTTCTAAATCAATAAAATTTTAACCCTTTATATCAAGAATAGGTTTGTTGAGGTTTAATTCAAAACATTTTTTTAACTATGTGTTTATCATAGTTCGCTTCAAGCAGCTTTATGTGTAAGTCTGTGAACCTACTGATACTTTCATTCACTACAGTATTCCTTTGGCAATTCAAGATTTAATGTGCATAATCTGATTCATTCTGAAGAAATATGACTTGCTCCTGCATAGCCGTCTTGCAATTTACAATTTAAATACATTGTAATATTCTAGTGTTGGTTAATATAGTCAAATAGATGATATTTGTGTCATCATGGTATTCACAAATGTGGGGATTATCATTTTGTGGTGTATCTCTCTCAAATGTCAAAATGTACTATTTATCCAAATGCCTGCTGGGTGGTTTGCTGTCACCTTAAAATGAAAAAATGCACTCATCTCATTCCAAATCTGTTATCTTTTATGATCTTGTTTATTGTTAATAGCAACATAAATTTCCTAAATTGCAGTTTTATTCATTCTTCTCCTTCACATTATATTAAATCAGTCACTAAGTCCTATAGAATCCTGTTCCAAAGTATCATAACAATTGCCTCTTCCTGAGATTTTCTGACTTGATTTTCTTATCCCAAATCGTATTTATATTGTTAACTAAAAATCTCTTTCTGGATGTACTGTTTCTCCAACCACAGTGGAATTTACTGTATCCTGAACTATATTCAATACTGATCGTAAAATGAAAACAGGGGCCATGTGCCAAGGAACGTGATGGACTCTAGAAGTTGAAAAAGACAAGGACACCGGGTTTCCCTGAGATCCTCCAAAATGGGAACACAGTCCTTCCAACACCTTGAATTTTGCCCCACGAGACCTCTGTCAGATTCCTGACCTATAGAATTATAAAATAACAAATTTGTATTGTCAAGTTATCCAATCTCACAAGATGTTCTTTGAAGATGTTAAGGGTATGACACATAAATCTCCTCAATTAAAGCAGAAAGCATCTCAGAAACTTAAAAGCATTGTCCTTCAGTTATCTCAGCAAAAGACAAAAATAGGAATGATTTGTTAAGGAGCTTCTTGTCTAATTAGTGAACACTCTGACATACACAGGAGATCCAAAGGACTCTTGAGAATTTTATGCCAGCAGAGACACTGCCAGCTTGGATCAAAAGGGAAAGATAAATTTCAAACCCTGAAAATTTTACAGGCAGCAAACAGGCTGATAAAAATACTCAGCAGCAAACATGTGCTACCTTTTAGGAAAAAGAAACACTAACGCTGAGAACAAAGCCCAGAAAGTAGAGCAGAGCTATTAGCTGAAAGGACAGAACAAGGAACCAAACAGTATGATTCTCAACTTTGAAAACTAATGGTGTTTGCCTGTCAGGATTTCAAAATTGCTTAGGACGAATGACTCCTTTTTCCTTCTAATGTTCTCCCCTTTTGAACCTGATATATCTGCAAATGGTATATTATGCCCCATCATTGTATTTAGGGAACACAGAACTTGTTTTTTTAGTTTCACATGTTCACAAATGGAAAGGATTTGTGCACCAATGTAGATCACACCCCAGGTCTCACCAATATCTGATCTAAATTATTTAGATAATGAAAATTGGTACTTTTGTGTTGAAGATATTTAGATGTGATTTTGGACTTTGAGTTGATCTTTTAATGGACTGAGATTTTTAGAGACCTGGGAATAGGGTGGATATATTTTGCATTTGGGTTAGACGCAAATCTTTGGGGACCCATGGGAGGACTATGTAGGAAGAATAATGCCCCCCAGAGATGTCTACATACTAATCTGTGGAACCCATGAATATGTTACATTACATGAAAAAAATGAACTGTGCAGATGTGATTAACGATATAAACCTTGAGATGGGAGATTATCCTAGATTATCCAAGTGGGCCTAATCTAATAACACAAGTCTTCAAAAGTGGAGAAATTTTCCTGACTGAGTGAGAGAGATAAGACAGAAGAAGGAAAAGGAGACATTCTAAGGGTGAAAGGGACTCAACATGCTATTATTGGCTTTCAAGTTGAAGTTAATGCCATAGCTAAGGAATGCAGGTGGCTTCTGGAAACTGGAATTGGACCTCAAATTACAGGCAGAAAGGAAATGGGGTTTCAGTCCTACAATTGCAAAAAAATTTAATTCTGCCAAAAACCCGAATGAGCAAGGAAATGGGAAACCCTTAGAGTTTGTAGAAAAAAAAAAATGCAGCTTTGTCAGCACCTTGGTTTTTGCCTGGTAAGACCCATATAAAATTCTGATCTAATACATTCTTGTTTTAAGGCACAAAATTGGTGGCAAAATGTTACAGTAGCAATAGAAAAACTATTACACTGACAATATCAGATAATTCCAGTACAAACTTGTACAATTTTTTTATGTCTATTTCAGATCCTTCAGATCCTAAGATCCTTCATAATATTCCAGGATGATAGATATTATATATTGTGTTGAATTTTTATGGATGCATAACATGTTACTACAAATTTAGTGGTTTAAAGCAACATCCATTCATTAGGTCACATTCTGTAGGTCAGAAGTTTGGGACAGATGTGGTTAGCTTCCCTGTGCAGGATTTTTGGGACTGAAGTCAAGATGTTGGCTGGGCAGTGTTAACAGTTAGAGGCTTGATTAAAGAAGAATCCGCTTCTAAGCTTATTCAGATTGTTAGCAGAATCCAGTTCCTTGCAGCTTGTAGAGCTGAGGTCCTTATCTTTTTGTGGGATATCAACCAGGTGTTGCTCTCAGTTGCTAGAGTTCACCCATCCTTCTCTGCCATAGGGCCCCCTCCATCTTCAAATCCAGAAATGGAATTCTTTTTCATTGAGTCTCTGTCACTCAGTCTCTTCCACTAGGAAGAGCCCTAGCACCTTTTAAGGTCTCAGCTGATTAGATTAGGCCCACTGAGGAAATCTCCATTTAAAGTCACTTAAATTGGGAACTTATTTTTATCTCAAATTCCTTCATAGAAACACCTAGATCAGTGTGTCATTGAATAACTGAGAGAAGGTATATGTACTACAGGGGACAGGAATCTTGGATCATTTTAGAATTCTGTGTACACTGAAAAGTGTAGAAAGGTAAATTTTTAAAAATGTTTTAGTTCCGCTCATAGTAATTTCTCTTCTATTTATGTTTCAGATTTCAGAGAGAAGCCTATAGAAAGGGGTGTTTATGTTTGGTGCAAGGGCCTCAAGTATCATCCATCTAAAATTATGTAAAATTTTAATATTTATGATAAAAATGAGTATGCATGCACTATACTGCACATAAAATTTTGAGTATATGCTGAGTAGTTATAAGTTCTAAATGTCATTTGCACTCAACAAATAAGAAACACTTAGGTTCCGCTGATTTAAATGGCAAAAGAATCAGGCAAAAATAGCTCTGTGATGGATATAAATGATAGATACAGATGTACAATTATTGGTGTCTAAAATCTTATTTCTCCTGAAGACAAATGACTCTCAACAATTTAATAAAAATTTAGGCTAACATTTTGTTCTTGGGCTGCCCTCCATGCAGATAAATGTGTGTTAACCACAAGAATAAACAACCAGAGAGTCAGTGTCTTTGTCAGAGGCTCTTTGGTTCTCTAACAGATAATGCAGTCAGCAGTAATGATGTCAGCATTTTGACCTGGCACAAAAGACAATTTTTATCCACATGCGTTAGCCTGACACAACCTGGCTATCTGAAAGAAGATTTTCCTCATGAAAGCAGTCTTAAAATGGCTCCACATAATATGCAGACCATGAAAAAAATTCCTCTGGGCTAAATAGTGTTTTAATCTGTTGACAGCATTTTAATTTTCTCTTTCTGAAGAACCTCTGAAGGAGGCCCTGTGGAGAGAGAAAGCGGGTCAAGAGGAAATTAAAAGTGAAGATCCTGCTTTCTCACAACTAGGATAAATCTGTTAATTAAGCCAACCCAGTAAAATGTAGGCAATTTTTAATTTACAAACTGCTGACACCTTGCTATCAAATAAATTGATTAGCTGTACTCATAATCAAAAGCTCTGGATTAGTAGTTAATTTGTGGAATCAATTAATAGTAGCATTTATCAAATAATATTGCCTCCAGAGATTAAAAAATTCATTGCCCTGTGTTCCTGGAGATAAGAATCCCTGGACTCTGGGATGTGCAATGATTCCTGGGGATATGACTTTTATGTGAGTTTGGTTTTTTCTTGATTTCTTTTTTCAAGAAATGTGTTCTTGAATATCCAGATTTAAATTTTCCATTTTATAAGCATAATATTAATGGATAATGTGTAAAATTATTTACAGCTAGAATATTTTTCATATTAATTTATAAGTGTTCTGTTGGACTGTTTGTCCTAGATAGTTATAATTAATTCACTGATGGCTGGATAAATATTTTTCCAAATTAATAAAATTACAAGTGGCCCAAGGCTCAATTATCTGTAGTTGACTCTCAAATGAAATAGATTCTTCTAATTTAGAATTTGGGTTTTCCTGAGACTTATTTTTTTTTTCTGAATATAAAAGTTTTATCCAAATAGTTAAACTATGTAATATATTATCCTAGTTTTTAGGACTTTCAAAATAAATATTGGGTATGTTAATGAAGGATCTAATTCCATCTAGTATATATACTTAAAAGGTTTTTTTGAACATATTTTGTAAATCAGTCATTTCCTTAAATCATATCATCATGCCAACTAATCCCACATTGTGGCATTTGATTATACATTTAGAGAGAAGATAGAGCATTGTTATTAGATCTATGAGGAAAATATAATTAAATAAATAATCATTTAACCCTTACTTTTAAAATTTCAGAATGAAGGTGTTTAATTTATACTCTTTTCTAAAATGAAAATATATCACATCAGTATATTTTTTATTATTCAGTTCTTTTCTGCAAAGAAAATTTCAAGCAGTGCCTGGTAGAAGGATCAGTTATACTTTATTACTCTTGGGCTAACATTTTAAAGACCTCTTTAAATGTGTTATGAAGCAACTTAAGCAATATGATATTTCTGTTTAAAGCCAACCTTTCCTTTCATTGGAAATATAATTTCATGTCTGAAGATTCTCATCACATTTTTTTTCTTTATTGTGTACATAAATATCCCACAGTGTTACAAAATTGTGATTGTTTGATAAGCCAAAAGAGAAGAGTTTTCCAAAAAATTGACTATTTAGTCATGTTAGAAGTTGGAGGAGGGACAGGAAAATATCTTCCCAACTGAGAAGGCACTTTGAGACTGAAAAACAAAGTAAGTCACCTGCTTACCATTTAGGTAGACATTTATCCAGGGTAATTTACCAATGGGGGGATTAGCATTTTTGGTATTGGTATTACCAGCTAGGGGTATTGTGGTGAGGTCTAAGGGTAGTTATCTAAAGTGGCACCTTCTGTGTGCCACTGTAGGGAAGATCAGAATAAGCCTTTCTGCATTTTGTCAGGGTTAACATTAACTTCCATGAGACCTGGAACACGTAGCCCCAAGGGAGGTCATTGTGTGGTTATGAACGAGATGGAGGCCCAAGATGGAGTCAGTGTTGTCAATAGTCCTACAAGTCATCAATTCATTCTGCCTAAACAGTCTTGGTCTCATATTCAAACATGGTGATGGTTCAAAATGACCAATAAGAAAGTTACAACAGAATAGGAACAGAAGGACCTGATTACCTAAAGTCAGGTTCTGCTAATTTTTAGAGAAAGTTATATTAACAGAGACCTCTCTATTGTATTTCCACATGTTATATAGATTGTATGAAATTTCTTAATTTAAATGAAATATTTATTAAAAATTGAGCATTGATTTTTACTCCCAGCCAAGCTAGGGTAACAGGGGCTGACTTTACCTTCCTAACTGAAACAAACAAACAAACAAACCCACAAAATATATAGAAGTATAGTTTTTAAGCCTATGCACATCAGGGAATTAAAGATAGTGATACTTAAGAGACGGGAAGTAGGAAGTGAGTCCTATGATTGCACTAGCTTACTGCCTAAAGAAAATTTCCACTTGGGGCAAAGACAGGGGAACTTAAGAAGAGATATGTGTTGAGGAGCTAAAGCTGAGGGTCCTGAGAATCCAAAATGGCTGAAGTTCACAGGACAGAGTATAAAGAGTGAGCTGCACAGATAGAGGACTCTGGGAATCTGCAGAGCAGCCCCCTGGAGTCTTTGGCTGAGTACTAATACATCTATGGAATTGAGGAAACCACCACCCAAGGAAAGAACCACTCACAGTCATTAAAGGGAAAAGTCTATAGAACTAACAGAGAGCTAGAAATAATACCACTTCCCACAAGTCAAATTGGAAAGACTTACAGAGTATTGGGTAGAGTACTCAGAAGGGTAGTACCTTAGTAATAAGGAAAATTAGTACTCAACTACATGCTGCTCTTATTTCACCTCGCAATGCTTAAAAACAAGACATGAAAGGATCAAACTGTTTCCAAGTAACTTAACTGCATGCTAGAATAAAGTTTAGGAGCATTTATTAGAGTAAAAATAATCCAGTATCAACAAGTTTTCTATTACCCAACATTCAATAAAAAATTATCAGGAATGCACCCAGTGCTCATTCCATCAAGTGCCCTCCTTAATGCTTATCCCCCAATTACCTCATCCCCCCACCTACCTCCCCTCCAGTAACCCTCAGTTCGTTCCCTATAGTTAAGAGTCTCTTATGGTTTGCCTCCCTCTTCATTTTTATCTTTTTTTATTTTTCCTTCCTGTCTCCTGTGTTCATCTGTTTTGGTTCTTAAAATCCACATATGAGTTAAATCATATGGTCTTTGTCTTTCTCTGGCTGACTTATTTCACTTAGCATAATACCCTCTAGTTCCTTCCACATCCTTGCAAATAGCAAGATTTCATTCTTTTTTGATGGCTGAGTAGTATTCCATTGTATCTATATACCACTCTTCTTTATCCATTCATCTGTCGATGGACATTTGGGCTCTTTTCATATTTTGGCTATTTGTGGACATTGCTGTTATAAACATTGGGGTGCATGTGCCCCTTCAAATCAGTATTTTTGTACCTTTGGGTAAACACCTAGTAGTGAGATTGCTTGGTTGTAGCATAGTTCTATTTTTAACTTCTTGCGGCACCTCCATTCTGTTTTCCAAACTGGCTGCACCAGTTTGCATTCCCACCAACAGTGTAAGAGGGTGTTAGGTGCAACTAATGAATCACTAAATTCTACCCCTGAAACTAATAATATACTATATGTTAACTAACCTGAATTTAAATAAAGTAAAATTAGAAAAAGTAACCATTTTTAGTGTTCTAAAAACAATTTGCTTTAGGCAGGTAACTAGCATTACCTCTACTATTTTCTTCATTTACATTTGTTATTTTTTCATTTAAAGAGACAAAGTGGCATAATAGAAGAAGCATGGGAAAATCCCTCCAAATTACTTGTTCAAATCCCAAAAACTACTTGTTATAATGTTTATGATCTTTATGAAAGATTGAATAACTTGTGTTGCAGTCTCTGCATGCAAAATTAGAGCTAAATATTTACCCCATTGATTTGTTAAGATGAAAAGACACTGCACCTGTTACATATTATGCACAAAATAAATTATTACTTTATTATCATCAAAAAAATTATTGGGAACTCAAATAAGCAAGAAAATGCAAACCATAGTGAGGAGAAGAACCAATCAATTGGAACAGACCCAGAAATGATGCAAATGATGTGATTAGTAGACAAAGACATACAAAGAGTTATTATAAATGCATACTATATGCTTAAGAAGCTAGAGGAAAAATTTTAAAACTAAAGAGAAAAAAAGGAGATATTTAAAAAAGGACCCAAATCCAACTTCCAGTGATGAAAACTATAATATCTGAGAGAAAAAAAAATTTTTAGATGTACTGACAGCAGATAAGATATTGCAGAAAAAACGAAGTTTAGTGAACCTGAGCACATATGAATAGACGCTATCCAAGACAAAACATAGAGAAAAAAACAGAGTGTGAAAAAAAGTGAATAGAGTATCAGTGAGCTCTGCGGCAATATCAAGCAGTCTAATGTATATGTAATAAGACTCCCTTAAAAGGGGGGCAAGTCTAAAAAAAAGTGGAATGATAAAAAATGTGAAAAACTTATGGCAGATAGTTTCCCCCAAATTTGATAAAAAACTATAAAGCCACAAATAAGGAAGCTCACAAACCCCAAGTACAAGAAACAAGAAGGAAACTACATAAGGTACATCACAAGCAAAATGCTTAAAATGAGAGAAAAAGATGTCATGTTAATAGAAGTTGAAGAAAAAATATATATTACATTCAGAGAACACAGATAAGGGTGATAGGCAGTGTTTTGTCAGGAAAACAAAAAGGTAAATAGATTTTGGAGCAGCATCTTTAAAGAACTATAAGAAATCTGTCAATTCATACATCAGGAAATACTTTTCAAAATGAAGATAAAATAAATACTTCTCACACATACAAATGCTGAAGAAATTTAACACTAGTAAACCTGCATTATTAAAAAATGTTTATCAAAGAGCTTTAGGCTGCAAAAATATGATATCATGTTGATGGTATAAACAGTGATTATCAGATTAGATGAAAAAGCAAAACCCAACTATATGCTGCATGTTAGAATGCCCCATTAAATAGAGAGAAACAAATAGGTTAATTTTAAATCAAAAGTTGTGAAGGGACTGAGATGTTACTATATTTGCAAAAGTATATACCAGGTAGATGAAATGATAGATGATAGATGATAGATAGATAGATAGATAGATAGATAGATAATAGATAGATGATAGATGATAGATATAGATAGATGATAGAAAGAAAGATAGATGATATAGATAGATGATAGATATAGATAGATAGATGATAGATATAGATAGATGATAGATGATGATAGATGATAGATATAGATAGATGATAGAGATAGATGATAGAGATAGATGATAGATGATAGATATAGATAGATGATAGATAGATGATAGATAGATAGATAGATGATAGATAGATAGATGATGCTAGCTAGCTAGTTAACTAGATAGATAGATGATAGATAGGTGATAGACAAGATACTGGCAGAAACTGTAGGTATCTAAGTCAGAGAACAGAGCTTTATTAAACTGATCCTCCATGCCTAGTACCAGGAAGGTGATATGATGAGAGCCAGGGAATAAAATTACCTGTATGGTGGAATTTAACCATAGGAAATAATAGATAATGTAAATATGACTCTTGGATAGAAGGGCAACTGTTCACACCTCCCCCTCCTGATAAAACCAAAGAAGCATTTGCTCCCTAATATAAACAAATTCTCTTCAGGAAGAGAAAGGGGAGGATCCTGGCTTCTTACTCTTTGTAATTTAAATAAATGCCTTTAAGGGGAAGATAAGATCTTCTAAATTTACAACACAGTTTTGTCCCTCTTTGAAATATAAGCACAGAGGGAAATAATGTCCCTACATCCCTATGGAAGTTATTTTCAAAACTTGTCCCTTAACCCAGGAACCTGGAATGTAAACTTTTGGTTACAAGGGAGATAAGGGAAGGGGTGTATGTGTGTGTGTCTGTGTGTGTCTGTGTGTTTTGAGGGTGGGTGAGTTTCTTTGTTTTTTGATCTTCTGAATGGGAGCAAACGTCTCCACCATGAAGAAAGCAAATGGCTACAGGTTTAATACAAATGCCCTGTGAAAAGCAAATATTTCTGGGGAAAAGAAAGAAAACATGCTCTATTATAGTATATGACTTTCCATGGCTTAGGAATACTGAAAAATGCAAGGAAAAAAAATATATATATACTGTGTTAACAGTAATCAGTGATCAAAATAGCTGGAGTAGCTATTTTAGCATTATACAACATAATTTCAGAGCAAAATATTGTATAGTAATATAGAGAGTCATTTCCTAAGTATACAGGGATCATTTCATCTAGAAGACATCATAATCCTAAACATTTAAACATATAACAGAATATCCTCAAAATGCACAAAGCAAAACTGATAGAACTGGAGGGAGAAATAGATGAAACTCTGATTATAGTCAGAGATTTCAACACCATCTCAATGATTGATAGAAAAATAAACAGAAAATTAAGATATAGAAGATTTGAACCACGCTGTCAATGACCCAAACTTAATCCGTCTTTGCGTAAACTTTCCCTGAAACAGAATACACAATCTTTTTAAGCAGGCACAGGACATTTATCAAGACAGACCATATGTTAGGCCACTAGCAAAGACAATAATTTCAAAGCATTCAAATCATACAAATTAATTCTCTAAGCAAAACCAGGACTAATAATAAAATTGATAATGGAAAGATCTCTGGAACTACTCAAGTATTTGGAAACAACACATTTCTAAATAGACATGGGTCAAAAAGAAATTAAAATTAAAAAGAACTTTGTACTGAATGAAAATGAAAACAACAGAGCAAAATTTGTAAGATTCAGCTGCAGCTGAATAGTACTACAGTATGTCCATATGGGTAGAAAATTCCTTAAAAGAGACAAACCACAAAGCTCACTCAAGAAAAGATAGATAGCTTGAATAACCCTAAATTTGTTAAAATTGATTTTGTAGTTCAAATCATTCCCAAAATGAAAAATCAAGGCACAGATAACTTCACTGGGGAATTTCCTCCCATTGTTAAGGGTGAATTGTCTGTGCTCCTAGCTAAGGACAAAAAATCTCTGCTAGTGCACTAGATACCCCCTTTTCAATACATCAAGGGAAACTTGTCACTAAGACTCCTCTGTTTTATGCATCATAAATATTCCCATTTTACTAGGTCATTCTTCATAGCAAACAGACATACTATTGTTTATCTCTATTTTTTTAAAGATTTATTTATTTATTTTGGAGGGGAGGGGTAGATGGAGACAGAGAATCCCAAGCAGACACCCCACCGGGGGCAGAGCCTGATGGGGGCTCCATCCCAGGATCCTGAGATGATCTGAGCTGAAATCAAGAGTCAGACGCTTAACCCACTGAGCCACCCAGGCGCCCCTGTTTGTCTCTACTTTAAATAAAAATCTTCACATCCTTTTCTCCTGATTGCCCACAGCATTCCTTCCCTTCACCGAAAACCTCCTTGAAAACATCTGTACCAGTGCTGTACCATAGAACTTTATGTGATAATGGAAATCGAGGAATTAGATTCCATTTCATTTCTACAGGCTGAACATAGAAAACAAAAAGTCTGATAATATCAAATGTTGGTGACAACATGGCATAACTTGAATATTTTTAACATGTCGGTAGCTATGTAAATCCATACAATGCTTTGGAGAAAGTGAAGAGTAGCATTTAGCAGATGTACTATTTTCCTTGTCTTCACCATTATAGTATAAGTAAGCCTGGCTCTCAGCTGCCAACATCTCCATGTTTTTATTTGAGAGTCTTTTCTCTGCCCACACTTCCCCCAGGCATGCATAGCATGCATGCAGGGCAGGCCAGAAGTGCTAGAGAATTAATGGCTCTAGGAGCAGCCCTCAACCAGCTCCCTCACACTTTAGGCTGGATAGCTCTGAGATCCAACCACATTCTACACCAGTTATCATAGCTTCTCAGCAGAATTAAGTACCAGTTGCCAATCAATGGTAAACTTGCTTAAAAATTCATCCTTTATGTCTGCCTTCTTTTTATTTCAATTCTTTCTGAGATCACTTCCCAGATAAACTACTTGTAATTGACTCCTTGTCTCACAGTCTGCTTTTTAGGAACACAAATTATATAGGTTTTTTCAAATAAATATGAAGATGTGTGTATCTGTGAATCAGCAACTGCACCCCTAGGAATCTGCCTTAGAAGAGCTACTGCATACGTGCAACAGGAGACATCTACAAAACTGTCCATAGAACCCCTCTTTGTATTAGCAAATAACTGCAGACAAAGGAAGGATAATGAATTAGTACCTTCATACAATGTAATACTACCTACCAGTAAAAATTAACAGATTATAAATGTAAATACCATGAAGTAAAAATCTCAAAATGTTCAGAGAAAAAAAAAGTATTTTAAAGAATAAATGCATTATGACTCTCTTTTTATGAGGTGAAAAACATGCAAATAAAAAAGTGTTTAGGAATACTAATGTGATAATACTAAATATTACTGTATATAGTAATATAATAATACTATAAGGATAAATGAAAGAATAGAATATGTGAAATTTAGGATGATGGCTACTTCTGAGGAAAGAAGGAAGTGGATTGGAATAGGGCATAAGGTATCTTCAAAGATGAAGATAATCTTTTAACTTAAACTGGATGGCAAGTATATTGTTGTTCATTATTATTTTTAAATTATACAAATTTTATAAATAATATTTTGTGTTGACGTAATACTGAAATTAGAAAACTTTTAAAAGTAAAACTATAATCAGAAAGGTAGTTTCTCTACACAAAATCTGTTCCGTATATGCTTAAAAGTTATATATTTAGTTCTATATTATGTAGGATCAATGAAAAATGAGTTTTCTATGAATGTTGGCAAATGTTTTGATGTCAGTTCTACGTTACAGGAAGATTTTCTCATTTACTAATAAGTGAAAGGTAAATAATTGCATCTGAGTTTGGGCTTGACATCTGGAATTACAGTTGACTCTTGAACAACATGGGTTTGAGCTGCATGGGTCCACTTATATGCAGATTTTTTTTATAAATACAGTACAGTACTGTAAATGTATTTTCTCTTCCTTATGATCCCTTTTTTGTTTTTTTGTTTTCTCTTTTTATTAGCTTATTTTATTGTAAGAATACAGCATATGATACAGATAACATTCAAAATATGTTAATTGGCTCTGTTATCAGTAAGGCTTCCAGTCAATAGTGTGCTATTAGTAGTTACTTTAAATCTTTTGGGAGTCAAAAGTTATATGTGAATTTTCAACTGTGCAGGGGTTGACACCTCTAACCCCCAAATTGTTCAAGAGTAAACTGGATTTACACTTTCACAACAGCATGATGAGTATTGACTCATTTGTTAACACATGGAAAATATTCTCCAGGAACATACTTTAACTGAATATTTAAAAAATTTAAAATAAATAAGGTTTGTGTCATGACACTGAATAATATACAAAATGTAAAGTTGCTGAAAGACTACACAATATATCAAGCACACAGAGAGTTAATTAAATGAACCCTGGCCAAGAACTTCATGGACTAAGAAAAAGGATCACAGTGCCACGTATCTAGGAGATTTAATGGGTAAATACATAATATTTTTTTTATTTAAAGTCCTGATTTTTTGCTAAACCACCCTAAAAGTTTCTATTCAACTGTGATTTGTCTTTGCGTGAACAGTTTAACAAATGTACATAGTATGTTGGCTGCATACATAGTATGTTGGCCAGTGATGCGACTGCTATGCTATTTTTTTTTTCCTACTGCTGTGGAAAGGAGATGGTATTTTTCCTGCTTCTTAGTTTTCCTTTCCACACTTCATGTATTTTGTTGATTTTCAAGTCATCTTCATCTATAAAATTAAAACAACAACAACAATGCCTTTACTCCTAAACTTACAGTTGCAATGAAACTTAAATAAACAATAGATACTAATGTTTTGTAAATAGTAAAACATTCTACATACAACCAACGCATTTTGAAGAGTATTTTGCTGATTCTTGTTGAGGGAAATGGGAAAGGATGTTTGTCTTCTCTAGACTTAATGCTCTACCAATGGAGAAATGAATAGAAAAAGATTTCTCACCCTTACAAACAAAAAGTGTTTTTTCTTAAGTGTTTTAATCTGACATTTGTAAGCTCAACACCTCAAAAACAGGATATTGTGAATATTTACTGATGGACACTTCTATTGATAATTTGGTCATACAGCATTCCCTTGAGACGTCTTACATCACACCTCCTTTCTAATTTCATTTTGTCAAAATATGGTAACTTCATATTTGAGATACCTTTCCATCCCAAGCCCAGGGGAGGCACATGACATAAACTAGTGAAATAGACTGTTTTTCCTAATATTGCTTTTATAGAATGATATAATGCAAGGATTGGAGGAAGCAGTTGGGAAATTAACAGTTGTCTAAATTCCTCAAGATACCTGTGTTCCTGTGCCAAATCTGCCCCAGTTGGTCCCATAGCCTTTTTGTCCATTCTCTGAAGTTTCACCCTGATAACTTAAGTTTAAAAAATACAGTTTTTTTTTTAAGTTAACATATCAAAGATTACTTTAGCTGGTAATTTTATTTATTTTAAAATTGAAATTTTTTTTCTTTTCACTGTATTGAGATAAAATTGACATATATTGTGAAGGTCTGTAACTTGACAATTTGATATATGCATCAATTGTGAAATTATACCACAATAAGACTAGTTAATACCTTCATCACCTCACATAATTACAATTAAATTTATGTGTACATTTAAAATTTACACTCTTAGCAACTTTCAAGTATTTGAAAGTAGTTAACAATACTACAGTCACCAGGCCATACATTGGATCCCCATAATTTATTCATCTTATAACTGGAAATGTGTACATTTTGACCAACATCATCCCATTTCTGCCACCACCAGCCTCTGGGAACCATCATTCTACTCTGTTTCTGTTAGGAATAAAAAAAAACCACATATAAGTGAGATGATCCAGTATTTCTCTGTTTTCTGTCTGACTTATTTCACTTAGCAAAATGCCTTTAATTTCCATTCATAGTGTTGCAAATGGTAGGTTTTCCTTCTTTTTTATGGCTAATATTCCTTTGTATATGTATACTACGTCTTATCTGATCATCCATGAAAGACACAGGTTGTTTCTGTGCCTTGACTATCCTGAATTATGCTGCAATTAACATGGAGGGCAAACATCTCTTCAAAATTCTGCTGTCATTTCCTTTGGATATATACCCAGAAGTGGAATCAAAGGACCAGGTAATAGTTCTATTTTTAGGTTTTGAGGAACCTCTACATTGTCTTCCATAGTGGCTGAACAATTTATATCCCCACCAACAGTACACAGTATTCCCTTTTTCTCACATCCTCATCAAACTTATCTTGTGTCTTTTTGATGATAGACCTTCTAACAAGTGTGCAAAGATAGCTTATTGTGGCTTTGATTTGCACTTCCCTGATGATTAGTGATATTGAGTATCTTTTCATGCACCTGTAGACCATTTATATATCTTCTGTGGAAAAAAAATGTCTATTCAAGTAATCTGCCCATTTTTTAATTAGATTGCTTGATTTTCTGCTATTGAATTGTATGAGTTCCTTATATATATATTTTTCAAATATTTACTGAACACAAACACCATTTTTTTTTCCTTTTACACAGCAATATTGTTAGTTTCAAATTAGCTGGACTATTAGGACTGTCAATTGCCACAAAATTAAAAATGATTCTACATGTCAAACTCAAATAGAAAATGTCATGCAATATATAAATCACTAACAGACCTCTGGTGAATATTACCCCCATCAGATAGATGGCTTGAAAATATTTTCTCCCATTACATAAGTTGTTTTTTCATTTTGTTGATTGTTTCTTTTGCTGTGTAGAATATTTTTATTAGATGCATTTATTTACTTTTGCTGTTGTGACTTGTGCATTTGGTCTCACGTCTAAAAAATCATTGCCAAGGGGTGCCTGGATGGCTCAGTCGTTAAGCGTTTGCCTTCAGCTCAGGTCATGATCTCAGGGTCCTGGGATCGAGCCCAGCATAAGGCTCCCTGCTCAGTGGGAGGCCTGCTTCTCCCTCTCCCACTCCCCCTGCTTGTGTTCCCTCTCTCGCTGTGTCTCTCTCTGTCAAATAAATAAATAAAATCTTTAAAAACAAAATCATTGCCAAGACCAATGTCAAGTAGTTTTTTCTTCTATGATTCTTCTAGGAATCTTAAAATTTCAGGTCTTACATTTAAGTCTTGAATCTCTCTCAAGTTAAATTTTGTGAATATGGTGAGATAGTAGTCCTATTTCATTCTCTTCTTTTTCCCCATTGTGTGTTCTTGACTCCCTTGTCAAATATTAATTGAACATATATGGAGGGTTTATTTCTAGGCTCTTAATTCTATTCTCTTGGTCTATGTGTTTGTTTGTATGCCAGTGCCATACTGTTATAATTACTATAGCTTTATAATATATTTTGAAATCAGGAAGTGTTACACATCCAGCTAAGTTCTTCTTTCTCAAACTTCTTCTGACTGTCCAAGGTCTTTTGTTTCATGCAAATTTTAGAATTTTTGTTCTATTTCTCTGAAAAATGCAACTGCAATTTTGATAAGGATTACACTGAATCTATATATAGTTTTGGGTAGTAAACACATTTTAGCAATATTAGTTCTTCCAATCCGTTAACATGGGATACTTTTCCATTTGTTTGTGCCTTCTTCAATTTCTTTCACCAAAGTCTTGTAGTTTTCATCATACAGATCTTTCACTTCTTTGATAAAATTTATTCTGAAGTATTTTGTTATTTTTTTGTTATTTTTTTTTTTTAAAGATTTTATTTATTTATTTGAGACAGAGAGAATGAGAGAGACAGAGAGCACATGAGAGGGGGGAGGGTCAGAGGAAGAAGCAGGCTCCCTGCCGAGCAGGGAGCCCGATGCGGGACTCGATCCAGAGACTCCAGGATCATGACCTGAGCCGAAGGCAGTCGCTTAACCAACTGAGCCACCCAGGCGCCCTATTTTGTTATTTTTGATGCTATTGTGAATGAGATCATTTTCTTCATTTCTTTTTCAGATGTTTCATTGCTAGTGTATAGAGACACTGTATGTTTGTTGATTTTATATCTTGCAATTTCACTGAATTGTTGATTAGTTCCAACAGTTTTTGGTTGAGCCTGTAGGATTTTTTATGTATAAGATCATATCACCTACAAATAATGATAATTTTACTTCTTTCTTTCTTTCTTTCTTTCTTTCTGATTTGGGTGGCTTTATTTTTTTATCTTGCCTGATTAGCTAGTTCCTCAGTACTATGCTGAATAAGAGTGTTGAGTGGGTACCCTTTTCTTGTTCCTGATCTAAAGGAAAAGCTTTTAAACTTTCACTGATGAGCATGATATTAGCCGTGGGTTTGTTGTATACAACCTTTATTATGTTAAAGCATGTTTCTTCCTATATCCAATTTGTTGAGGGGTTTTTGCATAAAAAGATGTTATATTTTATCAAATGTTTTTCCTTCATCTATTGAGATAATTGTATGTTTTTTATCTTTTATTCTAGATGTAGAATATCACATTTGCACATGTTGAATCATCTTGGCTTTCCAAGGATAAATCCCACTTAACCTGCTGTATGATCCTTTTAATGTGCTGTTGAATTCAGTTTGCCAATATTTTGCTGACAATTTTTGCATCTATATTCATCAGGACTATTGCCCTGTAGTTTACTATTCTTATAATGTCCTTATCTGTCTTTAGTGTTAGGATAATGCTGATTTGTAAAATGAATTTTGAAGTGTTTTCTCATCCTCAACTTTTTAGAAGAATTTATAAAGAAATATGTTAATTCTTTACATTTTTGGTAGAATTCACCAATGAAAAACCATCTGGTCCTGAGCTTTACTTTGTTTGAAGGTTTTTTTATTCTAATTTAATGTCCTTCTTCATTTTGGTCTGTTCACATTTGCTATTTCTTTATGAGCCAGTCTTGGTAGGTTGTAGGTTTCTAGAAATTTGTCCATTTCTTGTAGGTTATCCAACTTATTGGCAAATATTTGTTCAGAATAGTCTCTCATGATCCTTTGTATTTCTGTTAGTTATAATATCTCTTCTTTTATTTCTAATTTTTGTTCTGAGTCTTCCCTTTTTCTTTGTTAGCTGGCTAAAGGTCTGTCAATTTTGTTAACCTTTCCAAAAAACAGCTCTAAGCTTCATCTATCTTTTCTATTTTTTTTTTCTGGTCTCTATTTCATTTATTTCTCCTCTGGTCTTTGTTATTTCCTTCCTTCTGCTAAATTTCAGATTAGTTTGCCCTTTTCTCTAGTTCCTTGAGGAACTACTTCCTACTTTTCTACTTCCTTGAGATTTTTTTTTCCCTTAATGTAGGTGTTTATTGCTGTAAACTTCCCTATTAGAATACTTTTGTGAATTCCATAAATTTTGGTGTGTTGTGTTTCCACTCATTTGTTTCAAGATATGTTCTGATTTCCTTTTTTATTTCTTTTTAGACCCCTTGGTTGTTCAGGAGTGTATTTAACTTCCACATATTTATGAATTTTTCATGTTTCCTGCTGTTATTTGATTTCTAGTTTCATATCATTGTGGTAAGAAAAGATACTGGGTATGATTTCAATCTTCTTAAATTTACTAAGACATGATCTGTGACCTAACATGATATATTCTGGAGAAATTCCATGTGTGCTTGAGAAAAATATGTGTTTTGTTGCTGTGGGATGTAATATCTTATATATGTCTGTTAGGTCTATTTTGGTCTAAAGTATAGTTCATAGGGGTGCCTGGCTGTCTCAGTCAGTAGAGCATGTGACTCTTGATCTTGGAGTTGTGAGTTCAAGCCCCATGTTGGGCGTACAGCTTACTAAAAAAAATAATAAAGTATAATTCAAGTCCTATATTTCCTTATTGGTGTTCTGCCTGGATGATCTACCCATTGTTAAAAGTGGAGTACTGAAACCCCCTACTATTATTGCATTGTCTATTTTTCCCTGCAGGTCTCTGAGTATTTCTGTAATATAATTAGGTGCTCCAATGTTGGGTGCATATATATGTTTATGATTGTTATGTCATCTTAATAAATTGACCTCTTCATTATTATATAATGACCTTGTTTATCTCTTGTGACAGCTTTTGAGTTAAAGGTTATTTTGTCTGATATAAATATAGCTATCCCTGCTCTCTTTTTGTTTTCACTTGCATGGAATGTCTTTTTCCATCCCTTCACATTGAGCCTACATGTGTCCTTAGTTGAAGGGAGTCTCCTGCAGGCAGCATATAGTTGGGTCCTTTTTTTTTAATCCATACAGTCATTCTATGTCTTTTGATTGGATAATTTAACCATTTACATTTAGAGCAATTACTGATAGGTAAGGACTTATTAGTGCCATCTTATTAATTGTTTTCTGGCTGTTTTGTAGTTCCCTTATTCCTTTCTTCCCTCTTTCTGCCTTCCTTTGTGAAATGATGATTTTTCCGTAGCAGTTATTTTTTGATTCCCTTCTCTTTCTCTTCTGTGTATCTACTGCAAGTTTGCTTTGTGGTTATCATGAAGTGAAAAGAGTAGTTTTAAGTGATTAATAACATAACAATGACCATAAATTGGAGCAATGAAAGAAAAGATTGTCTAAAAATGATGAAAACAAATTGAAACATAATTGAAGATATAGAAAAACAAGTAAACCACTTGGATTGATTATGGTTTTGAGTGCTGCAGTATCCTCACTTTTGGAGTTTGTTCAAAAGGTCATAAAAAGCAATGTAAGATTCTCAAGTTTGGATTTTAAATAGATGCTGTATACACACAATCTTCAAGTGTTTCCTAGATATTTTTCCCCCCTGGAGAAATTTATCTAAAAAATTTCTTTTCATCTGGAATACTTAAGAAACATTAAAGTGCACACTGACATAACTAATAAGCCACTAACCACTCATACAAATCTATTGCATGGACAGTCAGGATATCAGATAGTATAAAATTGTTTTATGGGGGATTTATCTTACTAAAGATGAAAGTTTACACAGCATTTCTAAAATTATTTATGAAAAATGAATTCATGTGTCACTTTGTATCTGCCAACATTTCTTTCCAGCTTTAACAACCAAAGTGCAGTCAAAATGACCCAAAAATGCCCTGAAAATGTTCGTTAAAATTGATTTTTCTGTCCAGTTACATTGTTAGTGAAAATGTACGAAACACATATATTTTATTTAGAGGGCCAGTTTTCTTTTCCTATAATGCAATGCCCTTAATAATATGTTTTTTAATAAGACAATATCCCTAAAATGGGACAAGGCAAAAAGTTCTGATTTTTCACAGAAATTGAACAAAAATCTTTGCACAGATAAAGAGAAATGTATGGAATTTCTGCTTCTGGGTTCTAATCTTTCAAGAGATGTGGAATATCTTTTTATATCCAATAATTGCCTGTTTCTCTTTATTTTAAAGATAGCCAAAAGTAAAGGTATTCAGGGACAAACAATGGTAGTAGAAGGAAATAGGGCGACTAAATGACACTCTACTTGTCATCACCTGGAAGCTGAAGTATCATGGAGAAGGAAGGGCAAGAAAATGACAATGGAAATTAACTCAACCTATGTAAATTAATATGAATAATAATTTTATTTTTTAAAGATTTTACTTATTTATTTATTTAAGAATGAGAGAGAGTGAAAGAGGAGAACATGAGCAGGATGAGGGACAAAGGGAGAAGCAGACTCCCTGCTGAGCAGGGAGCCCAATGCAGGGCTCAATCCTGGTGGCTTGATCCTGGGACTCTAGGATCATGACCTGAGCTGAAGGCAGACACTTAACCAACTGAGCCACCCAGGCACCACAGTAATTTCATATTCTTAAAACTATGTGAACTCAGAAAGAGGCAGGTTTTATAATTCTCATTTTATTTGTGATGCCCTCAGTCAGAAACATAGGGATATCATAAAATCACTAACTGCAAACTCAACAATTTATTTATATATACAGTGTGTGAATTCTTAGAAGTTATCCTACTTGGAGAGATTTAGCTTCTTTCTGATCTCCAGTGCTATTTACCCATCCTGAACCAAACACAAACATTTCATAGTAACTGTGCTTTATAGTGTTTTGCTATATATTAAGAAATATGCACATAAAGTTGGTCCTATTACTGGATTGAACTATTTCTGTATTTCATATAAATTGGTTCTCATGGAGGAGATATGGGGAAGCTGCCTGACTAAAATGGACTATAAGTGAGGGCTGCAATCCAGTAAGAAGGGACGCCAAGAGAACACATAAGAATAGGAAGTCTTGGGCGCCTGGGTGGCTCAGTTGGTTAAGCGACTGCCTTCGGCTCAGGTCATGATCCTGGAGTCCCGGGATGGAGTCCCGCATCAGGCTCCCTGCTCTGCGGGGAGCCTGCTTCTCCCTCTGCCTCTGTCTCTCTCTCTCTCTCTGTCTCTCATGAATAAATAAATAAAATCTTTAAAAAAAAAAAAAAGAATAGGAAGTCTTCATTTAGCAACAGAATTTGATGTACCTGATAATAATTTTCAAGAAAAAAACGCTAAAGCATCTGTCATCAGCATCTTCAGCTTCATTCCATAGAATGTTTGTTTAGAGTTTTATCCCCTGGCAGTTTGCTTTGGCAAAATCTTTCAAGATTGTGTGTCAGCCTCAGAGCACAATAGGAAAAGCCAACATGGTGGTTTATGGAATTAACAAGAGCTTCTATCTTCCTTGACAGATTGCTGTATTTAATTATAGCTGTTGGGGATTGAATCAGCTGCTTGAACAGGGAAAATCAGAGGGTCATTAGGATGGTCTATTAATTTTCTGTCATGAGTAGCAGCATATCCATGATCTGCACATGCAGTATGGGAGAATACTTTCCAAATCACTGGCCCTTGAAACCTCTATGGTAGTTTTTAAAACCTCTCCATAACTCAAGGGATAAGAAAACTGTGGTGATTTTGGGTGCAAACTGATAGTAAAATTCATCAGATTATTTTCTGTTTCAAAATTGATCTGAAGTATTTTTAGAAAAAGAAAATCAATTCAATATGTCACCTTCTTCTGCTAAAACTATTACTTGTTCCTGCATGTAACAAATAAAGGGCATATTTTATTCATTCTTTGGCTCATTTTTTTCCATTGGAAGAACAGACTTCTTTTATAATATTGAAATAAATGTTCTCTACCAAAAAAAAAAAAAAATCCCTCTACTCTCTGCCATTCAGGTGAGACCAAAAAAAAAAAAAAAAAACCTCAAAGCATCTATTGCATGTCAGGAAAATCACTGGAATTGGAGCTGATATGATATTTATTTGGTGGCAATGTAGATTCTTAAGGAATGGCCTAAAAAAAAAAAAAAAACAACAACCAATTTATGCAATCTTTAAGAGCATCTTCCAGTTCATCCTTAAGTACTGTAGCAATCTATAAGAACATCCCTCAGGGCCATCTCAGCACCTGCAGAATGCTGTAAATATTTCCAAGTCCGACACACCAATATGGGAAAGGAACTGGAACTGGAGTCAACAATTTATGACTAACACACATTGTCCTGCAAGTTCTGAGATCTTGAAACTCCCAGAATACACAATTCTTAGTAGCTTAGTAGCAGCAAAGATCACTTTTATGCAGATTGCTTTCAGGACATAAATCTCTCTTCACAGATGCCAAGATTGGATAACTAGCTTTACTAGAATCCGGCATTGAAATAGTAGGTGTATATCAATTTAAGAGGACTTTCTAATCTATGTGTCTGACTATAGAAAAGAAAATAAATCCCTATAATTAATCCTGTGTGTCTCAGGAATAGAAGAGTGTTTAAATACTAACCTAGTACAAGTAAAAGAAGAAATCAAGAACAATGTCACCACTGTGGTGGTCTCATTCTATCTGGTGCATGAAGAAAAGGCAGAGCTAAAAAATGATCTAGGTTCCTAGTATTTAATATACAACATTCTCTAATAAAATAATATCAAATATAGTTAAGGCTTCTTAAAGTATAATACATATTTTATTGTAACTGAACTGACCATGCATAAAACAGTCGCAAGGAGACCTTCCACACCTTTCTTTTCAAAATGGATTTAACTTGTTTATATCCAAATATAAATGATTAATTCCTCCTTATTGAAAATATCTCTACAGTAAATTTTATTTATATTGCTTTTTATTTCTTTTTATAGACTCACATTGAAAATTATTTATCTTCATAAATGGGTTAACCCTCAATGATCTGAAAGTAATAAAAAGCCAAACATGTCAATTCTAAACACATCTGTTCGAAGAAGTGTAGATGTTGAACACAGATATTTATACATGTGCCTATTTACTTATGCAACTCCATACTGGGAAGTTACAGGCATACCTCATTTTATTTTGCTTTGCAGAATCTGAGGGTTTTTTTTTACAAATTGAAGGTTTGTAGCAACCCTGCACCGAACAAGTCTATCAGTGTCATTTTTCCAAGCACCATTTGCTCATTTTGTGTCTCTGAGTCACATTTTGGTAATTCTTGCAATATTTCAACTTTTTTTCCATTGTTATTATATTTACTATGGTGATCTGTGATTAGTGATCTTTGATTTACTATTGTAATTGCATCACAAACCACACCTATATAAGACAGCACATTTAGCTAATTATGTGTGTGTTCTGAGTGTTCCATTGACCAGCTGTTCCCCCATTTCTCTCCCTCTCCTCAGACCTCCCTATTCCATGAGACACATTGGCCTAATGTTGAAATTAGGCCAGTTAATAACATTACTATGAACTCTAAGTAAAATAGAGGTCACACACCTCTCACTTTAAATCAAAGGCTAGAGCTGATTAAGCTTAGTGAGGAAGAAATTTTAAAAGCTAAGATAGGCTGAAGACTCTTGTGCCAGTTAGTCAAGATGTAAATGCAAAAGAAAAGTTCTTGAAGAAAGTTAAAAGTGTGCTACTCCTGTGAACACTGAATGATAAGAAAGCAAAACAGCCTAATTTTTGATATGGGGAAAGTTTTAGTGATCTGGACAGAAGATCAAACCAGCCACAACATTCCCTTAAGCCAAAACCTAATCCAGAATATCGCCTTGAATCTCTTCGATTCTATGATGGCTGAGAGAGCTGAGGAAGCTTCAGAAGAAAAGTTTGAAGCTAGCAGAGGTTTGTTCATGAGTTTTAAGGAGAGAAACTTTCCCCATAACATAAAAGTGAAAGGTGAAGAAGCAAGTGCTGATGTAGAAGCTGCAGCAAATTTTCCAGAAGATCTAGCTAAGATAATCGATGAAGGTGGCTACATTCAACAACAGATATTTAACGTAGATGAAATAGCCTTCTATTGGAGGAAGATGTCATCTAAAACTTTCATACCTAGAGAGGAAAAGTCAATGCCTGGTTTCAAAGCCTCAAAGGTCAGTTTGATTTTCTTGTTAGGGGGTAATGAAGCTGATGATTTGAAGTTGAAGCCAATGCTCATTTACCTTTCTGAAAATCTTAAGGCCCTTAAGAATTATGCTAAGTTAGATGTGTTGGATGACAGAAATCAGATATGATTAGAAAAAAGATTTCTTTCAAAATACTAATGTTCATTGACATTGTCACCCAAAAGCTCTGCTGGAAATGTACAATGAGATTAATGTTGTTTTCATGCCTAACATAACATTCATTCTGCAGCCCATGGATCAAGAAGTAATTTCAATTTTCAAGTCTTATTATTTAAGAAATACATTTGTAAGGTATAGCTGCCATAGATAGTGATTCTTCTGATGATCTGGGCAAAGAGAATCAAAAACTTTCTGGAAAGGCTTCATCATTCTACATGCCATTAAGAACATTTGTGATTCTGGGAAGAGGTCAAAATATCAATATTAAAAGAAATTTGGAGGAAGTTTATTCCAACATTCATAGTTGACTTTGAGGGGTTCAAGACTTCAGTGGAGGAAGTAATTGCTGATGTAGTGGTAATAGCAAGAGAAATAGAAGAGGGGCCTGAAGATGTGACTGAATTGCTGTAATTTCATGATAAAAATCGAGCAGATGAGGAGTTGCTTCTTATAGATGAGCAAAGAAAAGGGTTTCTTGTGATGGACTCTACTCCTGGTGGAGGTCCTATGAAGATTGTTGAAATTAAAACAAAGGATTTAGAATATGACATAAAACTAGTGATAAAGCAGTGTCAGGGTTTCAAAGGATTGACTCCAAACTTTCGAAAAAAAATTTTACTGTGGGTAAAAGACTATCAAACAGCATTGCATGCTACAGAAAAATTGTTCACTAAAGGAAGAGTCAATGGATGCAGCAAACTTTGCTGTTGCCTTATTTGAAGAAATTGCCACAGTCATCTCAACCTTCAGCAACCACCACACTGATCAGTTGGCAGCCATCAACATTGAAGCAAAACCTTCCATCAGCAAAAAGATTACAACTGGCTGAAAGCTCCAATAATAATTAGCATTTTTTAGCAATATTTTTAATTAACATATGTACATTGATTTTTAAGATATAAATGCTATTGCACACTTACTACAATATAGTGTAAACATAACTTTTATATTTACTGGGAAACCAAAATTTTTATTTTGATTTGCTTTATTACGATACTCACTTTTTTTGCAGTGGTCTGGAACTGAACCCCTAATATCTCTGAGGTATGCCTGTACCATATTTGTCTAAGACATTAATGAGGAGAGTGCTATCTGAGAGACACTGATGAGGATGATACATCATTCAAATCATAAATCAAATCTCTAATGGCATCTGGAACACGATGAAAAAACAATCAGAAGTACTTAGCTAAAAGATCTCCATGACTCCATGAAGCAAATTGTCATATCAGAGGAAATAAGACCTGATATTATGGGTGATTGGAATTCACCTCTGCAATTAGCCTCTATGCCTTCTCTAAGATTGTGCAAATAAGCATAATATCATACAAGTGCATTAATCATAGGGCGGAAAGGAAAAAATAAGTTATTAGATGAACATATACATTTAAAGCAGCTCAAATCTTGGATAACTTTATTGGAGTCTGACTACTGATGTTTGTTGAATAGCATTTCTTTTATATTTTTAATTTAATAATTGAATGAAGCACTTGTACGTTGACATATTTGCAAAGCAGATAGAAAGTAAGAAGATAGAAGCAAAGCAGATAGAAGTAAGAAAACAAATATTCCAATGGTACAGCTAATGTTCCTTTCTTCATATCTCAGAGAGAATAGAACAGTTTTAAATACCATTTCTCCCCATTAGATTTTTAAATAGGTAGAAAAATGGATTTCTTAGGCAGTTTTTTTAAAGCCATGACCCTTGAGAATCCCTTCAGCTAATTCACTATGAGCCTTTTTAAATAGCCCATTTGTTTTAGGAGTGTTTTATATAAAATGGCTTAAATCACTCTATGATTTATATATTTAAATCCTTATCAGAGGATTATCTTTATTGATTGATTTTCTAAAATGGACTTTAATTTTTTTGCAGTTTTGATTTCACAGTAAAATGTAGTTAATAGTACAGAAAATTCCCAAATACCTCCTTTTTTCACATAGGCACAGCTTCCCCCATTGTCAACATCCCACACCAGAGTGGTACATTTGTTACAGTTGATGAACCTACAGTGACACATTGTTATCACTCAAAGTCCATAATTTACATCAGGGTTCACTCTTAGCATGGTACATTCTATGGGTTCAAACAAATGTATAATGATATGTATGTATCCACCATTATAGTGGCATACCCATTAGTATGGGTATGCCCTAAACTTCTCTGTGTTCTGCCTATTCATCCTTCCCTTCTCCCAAACCCTGGCAACTACTGATCTTTTTAATGGCATCAGAGTTTTGCTTTTTCCAGGATGTCATGTAATTAGAATTCTACAGTACGAAGACTTTAAGGATTGGCTTAATTCACTTAGTAATGTGCCCTTAAGTTTCCTCCATGTCTTTTCATGTCTTGCTAGTTCATTTCTTTTTAGCACTAATGATGTCCAATTGATGTACCACAGCTTATTTATCCATTTCACCTACTGAAGGACATTTTAGTAGCTTCCAAGATTTGACAGTTATTATTTTTTAAGATTTTATTTATTTATTTGAGAGAGAGTGAGAGTGAGCATGAGCAGAGAGGGGGGGAGCAGAGGGAGAGAGAGAGAAGCAGACCCTGCTGAACAGGGAGCCTGATGTGGGGCTCGATCCCAGGATCCTGAGAATATGACCTGAGCTGAAGGCAGACTCTTAACCAACTAAGCCACATAGGTACCCCAAGATTTGACAATTATTAATAACACTGCTATAAACATACATGTGCAGCTTCTTGTGTGGACCAAATTTTCAAATCTTTTGTGTAAATACCAAGGACAGCAATTGCTACATCATATGGTAAGTATGCTGAGTTTTGTAAGAAACCATCACACTACCTCCCAAAGTGGCCGTACTATTTTGCATTCCTACCAGCAATGAATGAGACTTCCTATTGCTCCTGGCCAGCATTTAGTGTTGCTGGCGATCTGGATTTTATCCATTCTAATAAGTGTGTAGTAGTATTTCATTGTTGTTTTAGTTTACAATTCCCTAATGCATGATGTTGGACATCTTTTCATTTGCTTATATGCCGTCTGTATATCTTGGGTGAGGTGCCTCTTCAGTCATATGCCCATTTTTTTTTTAAGATTTTATTTATTTATTTGACAGAGAGAGAGACAGCGAGAGAGGGAACACAAGCAGGGGCAGTGGGAGAGGGAGAAGCAGGCTTCCTGCTGAGAAGGGAGCCTGATGCGGGGCTCAATCCCTGGACCCTGAGATCATGACCTGAGCTGAAGGCAGACACTTAACGACTGAGCCACCCAGGCACCCCTCATTTGCGCATTTTTTTAATCAGGTTATTTGTTTTCTTATTGTGGAGGGTTTTTTGGTTTTTGTTTTTTTGTTTTAAGTAGACTCTACACCCAGTATAAGGCTCCAACTCACAACCCCTAGGTGAAGAGCTCTACTGAATGAGCCAACCAGGCACCCCTTATTGTTGAGTTTTAAGAGTTCTTTGTGTATTTTGGTAAATAGTCCTTTATCAGATATGTCTTTTGTAAATATCTATCTAGCAGTTTACTTTGTTTCATGAAGTATATTTTGTCATATCTGTTTCATTTGTGACCATGATGATTTTTTTTAATCTACACTTTCAAAGAGATCTTTTTTACATGAAAAAAATCACATAAAAATATACCTTCGAGAATGTATTATATATTAACTTGGTATTTGCTATCATTTCTGTGACATTCTTATATGAAATGTGTTTTTACCATAACAAATACTTTAAACTAGTATTCTAATACATGATTTAGCAAATAGTATTGTAGGCATCATTTGACTTTCAAGGCAGAATTTACATACACACCTATTGAAGGTCATTGCGGCAAGTTTAGTTAAGGTTTTGAGGATAAAACAAAAATTTCACTACCTCACTACTTCTTAAAAGCTGTATTTAAATATGGCAGTTCAGGGGCGCCTGGGTGACTCAGTCATTAAGCGTCTGCCTTCGGCTCAAGTCATGATCCCAGGGTCCTGGGATCAAGCCCCCGCATCAAGCTCCCTGCTCAGCATGGTACTTCTCCCTCTCCCACTCCCCCTGCTTGTGTTCCCTCTCTTGCTGTGTGTCTCTCTGTCAAATAAATAAAATCTTTAAAATAAATAAATAAAGTAAATATGGCAGTATAAGGCATAAAAGTGACAAAGTGAGGAATTAAATATGATCAAAAGTGTAAGCATATTGTGCCATGAAAATTATACCCAATGTTAAAATTCAATGATATCATGTTCTTCCGGATTTTTCATTACTCAACTGAGTATTTTTGTGAATTCTTCCTATTGTTCTCAACTTGAAATTAAAGTGCTCTACAGTTTAGTCCTTGGTGCCAATCTATCCTCAAGCTCCATTCACTTTCTCGATGAACTAATTCATTATCATTTTGTAAAATTCCATCTATAGGCCAATGACTATACCCATTTTTTTTTCCAGCTCATACTTTACTGCCAATACTTCACTCCATACTTCATTTGACAATATCTTCATTTTTCCAGCTTATAGTCTCCCACCCCAAGTTTCTTATTCATTCTTTTCCTCTCACACCTCATATCCAATCCATTAGGAAATTCTGCTGGCTCTATCTTTAAAATTCTCCATGTAGAATATATCAATTCCTTATCCTAGTACTACCTATCCTTCTCCAAGCCATTATCCTTACTTGTCTGAATTACTGAAATAATCTTACAGCTCCTCCTATGTTTGCCTTTCCCTTCATGCTTTCTATGAAACACAGCAGATGAATTGATCATTTTTAAGTGGAATTCAATTTATCTCATTCGTCTGCTCAAAGTACTATATTACTTTCACTCAGCATAAAAGTCAAATTTCTTGG
>NC_138377.1:45281399-45331545 GCF_054177405.1 Leptonychotes weddellii
TAGCCTGGTGATGGGTATTAAAGAGGGCACATTCTGCATGGAGTACTGGGTGTTATGCACAAACAATGAATCATGGAACACTACATCAAAAACTAATGAGGTAATGTATGGTGATTAACATAACAATAAAAACAATTTTTAAAAAGTCAAATTTCTAATAATGGCCTGTGATGGCTCCAATTACTCTCTAAACTCATATTTTACTACTTTCCTTCTTGATCACTCCACTTCATATAAAATGGCATTGTTGTTGTCCCTCCCTTTAACACATCAGAAATAGTCCAGCTTTAGAGGAGTCTACACTGATTGTTTCCTTTGACTGGATTTTTCTTCACTCATTCACTTTGGTGTCTACTTTTCTAACTTTCCTTAATTCTTAGTTCAAATGCCATATTTCTGATAAAGCTCCTCCTGATCACCCTTTTGAAATTTGCAGTCTACTCCCTCTCCAGTGTTCTCAAATGCTCTCTACCCGACTCTACCTTTTCCTTTTCCTACAGCATTTATTGATGTAATATGTTTACCTAAGTAATTTCTATTTTGTATTATTCTTGTATTTTTATTTTCTGCCTTTTTTTTTTAAAGATTTTATTTATTTATTTGAGACAGAGAGAACGAGAGAGAGAGAGCACATGAGACGGGGGAGGGTCAGAGGCAGAAGCAGGCTCCCTGCCGAGCAGGGAGCCCGATGCGGCACTCGATCCAGGGACTCCAGGATCATGACCTGAGCCGAAGGCAGTCGCTTAACCAACTGAGCCACCCAGGCGCCCTATTTTCTGCCTTTTTCCATCGAAAGGTAAACTCTACATAGACAGTGATATTTTTGTTTTTTTGTCCACTATTCTATCGTAGAGACCTAATTGAGTACCTGGATGTTAGCTGCTTAATGTATTTGCTAAATGTATTTCAATGTATTTGCTGAATAAATGAAATATAGAAAATTTTAAAAGTAATTATATCCTCAGTTCTGGATCAGAATTGCAGATACAAATATACATTTCTTTAAATTATATTTTGTTAATACATCTCCATGCAAACATACTGGAGTTATTCTGAGTGTGTAATGAACTAGTTACCTGTAATAAACCACTCAGTAACGACTCAACTGAGTCAAAACTGGTCCTGTGTATAGCAGAGTCTGTTCTGACTGAATAAAGTAGCAAATACACATAACATGAAAAATAGTCAAACGGAACCAAGTTAACTGATAGGTAAGGCATTAATCTCTATAGCTATAAAAGTATTACAAATAAACTATGGTACAGGCAGGGCAATATAATTTCATTTCAGAAATACAAACACACTTTTCCATTCAAATACATATATTAATACATTTTTAAACAACCTTCCAAGAAGGATTATTGAGACAAAGACAGAAGGGATCATATAAAGAGGGTGCTATTTTATAAAAGAGAATAGTAAAGGGTGAGTCCTCATAAATCAGATCATCGCTCTAAGATATACCTTATGATTCTGTCTCCAGAGTGAAGCTAAAAGTGTCTTATTATAAAATTGTCCATGAGAGATTAAAGAACTTTTTTAAATTTGATATATGAAAACCCATTAAAGTAATTTTTCCTTGTTAACAGAACCTTAGTATTATTTTTGTATCATCTAGCCATATTCCCCAGGGAATGAATTTTGATTAGCCCAAGCTAATCTGATAAATCCATTCCCTTCACAAGGCTAGTAATGCTTATAAAAAACCATGTTGGCCAATTATAGATGACAGTAATTCTGTTAGAATCTTCTAATAAATTTCTCTCACTCTAGAATTAGCTCTGGAATTTTTTGCTGTAATAATTCATTTTAATTTAAATAAAAATTGAATTAATACATACAAAATGTTCACAATTCATGAGTATAGTAGATTGAATTTATAAAGAGAACAAACCCAGGTATTACAATCCATATCAAAAATTAGAACATTACTAGTATTCTAGAAGTCATTTCTCTGCCTCATTCCAATTATTACCACATAGAAACTAAACTTTTAACACTATACATTAGTCTTGATTATGCTTAAACTTTATATAAGTGGGTTTATATAATAAATTTCTTTTGTATTTGTCTTCTTTTGATTAACATTGTGAGATTTATGCATGTTGTTGAACAAAACAATAGTTTTGGGTTTTGGTTTGTATTGTTGGCTTTTTTTTTTTCATTCCAATAGTTGTATTTTATTCTGTTAACATACCACAATTAATATATCCCGTCCATTGTCGATGGGACTTCGGCTATTATGAATAAAGTAGCAAACAATACTATTCAACATGTTCTACAAAACATACATGAATAAGTTTTCTATTTTCACATATCCTTATCATTCTCCATGTCTTACCAAAACTGGTATCTTTAATTTATTCCAATTTTGGCCATTTTGGTAGTTGTACAGAGAGTTTAATTTGATTTTTTTTCCAAAATTGTTAATGTTGAACACCATTTATTTATTTTTTCTTTTTCTTTTTTGGCCATTTGGATATCCCCTCTTGTGTAGTGCCTAGTAGTTCTTTATATATTCCAGTTAAATTTAATTTATTGCAGATAAATACCAATTTCATAGGCAATATATGCAAATATATGCATGTTGCAAATACTCTTCTGACATTGCAGTTTAGTTTCATTTAGATTCAGAATTTTAAAAGTCCTGAAGTTGGCTTGTAATGCCTTTTCTATCTTCTTTAGTTACTGTACTGTCTTTCACATTTGGATCTACAAGCTATGTGGAATTGATTTTTGCATATGGTGTGAGGTAATGACACAAGTAAATATGCAAGTTATTCAGCAAAATTACTGAGAAATTATGTATTTCCTACTGTACTACAGTGTTCTCTTTGTTATAAGTGATATATCAAGTGAGTGTGTTGTTTCTGGATTATTCTATACAATTTGTCTGTTATCTATCCTTCACTCATGACATAATCTTAATTATTTTAGCTTTTTAATGTATTTTATTCTACAGTTTTATTTTTTGTATTCAAGATTATCTTGGATATTCTAGGCCAGTTTGAATTTCTATATAAATTTTGAATTTTTAAAAATTTTACCACCAAAAAAATAACCCTGTATGTTTTAAACTAGAAATGCATAAATTTTATAGATTAATATAATTAGGTGGATAATTACATTTTAATATTGATTGTGCCAACATAAAAAACGACATATCACTCCAGTACTCTCCAGGGGAAAGTTTACAATAATTCATTAAGTGTGATGTTTGCTATAGATGTTTGTAGATATTTGTAATGGGGTTAAAAATGTTTCTGTTCCTAGTTTGCTGAATTTTTATCATAAATGGGTATTCTGCATTTATTGTGGCTACCATTCAATTTTTCTTATATTCTGTTAACATAATGAACACAAACCTTGTATTTCCAAAATAATTGTATTTTATTATCAGTGGCTTTTTTTTGCTAATATTTTGCTTGGATTTTTGCATTAAAATTTAACAGAGAGACTGGCGTACATTTTGTTTTCACGTAAAAATCTTTTTCAAGTATCAGTACCAAGTTTATTCAATCCACATAAAATCAATCACAAGGACTTTTTTTTTCTTTTTCACTTTCTGGAAAAAAAAACTGTTTGAAATTGATATTAGGTTTTCTTTACATTTTTGGGATCAAGCTGTGAAGATGTGGGGACTTGGAATTAAATTTATGGGAAAGTTTTTAAGCATGAATTCAATTTATGTAAGAGAAGATTTTTTTTCAGTGAATTTATCAACTTTACTTAAATTTTAAAATTTATTGGCATGTTGTCCATGGCATTATTTTTAGAATCTATGATTTTTTTTGTCTAATCATGTTATTGGAAATTGGCGCCTTTGTTATCTGCATCTTCTGACAAGCAGACACCAAGACAGGATTAATAAATTCTACATTGAAATATAATGATTTGTTAATCATATCAATAATATTTAGTATATAGACCTCTAACAGTAAAGTGCTAACAATCTCATTTTAATTTATTTTGCTATCTAAGGCTAATATTCTTAGAAACATCTCATTTCCTCCAGTGACCAACAAAACACACATTTTCCCAGCCACTCACTGTTACTGGCAGATGCCAACTCCTGCAGAAAAAAATGATACCTTGCTCCATAACAAACAGCAGGACTTTTTTCTCAGAATGCAGACAGTTTATCATAAATCAAACCCTCCAAGACATCATCAAGAAGAAATCTACCACAATTCTAACGCATCTATCGTGAGTTGATGACTAATGTAGTAACACCCCTTCCTATTTTTTATATCCTAGTCTACTGTAATCCTTAGAGAGATTTGGTCTTTCTTGCTTTGTATCCAATTTTTGTATCTTCCCCATCCTAGCTAAATCTTCTCTTGTGTCTTGCAGATTTTCTGCTGCAAAAAACTTTAATAACTTCCCTTTCTGCTCTACCTCTGAATTTTATTTCTATCTCTGAGCCTCAAATGTCAACTGGTTTTCACTAACATCATTTACTTTGTGCTCTTTCAAGTGTAAGCAGTGCATTTTCACATCTCATATACATCAAGGTCTTGACTTTAATGCCATTCCAATTATATTAATGTCCCTCCATAGAGACTTGTGGTTATACAATTACATTCTCCTTATTTCTGTCATTTAGTTTCTGTCACTTTTCCTCATTATTTAAAGACTTCCATCCTGAACTCACATTCGCTTCCTTCCCACCACATCTTTTTTTTTTTTTGCTATCATCTTAGGTCTGTTCAAATTTCACACTGATAATCTATTCAATTCAAATCTCTCATCCCTTTGACCACTTTGTCCTCAGTGAAGTTACCCTTTTTTACTCTATCCATATTCAAAACGTGTCGCCCACAAAATGGCTAATCAAAACATCGCACTCTCTGGAAAGTATCTCTTATTCTTTAAACTTTAAAGGCATTGCTTAAACTGTTCAAGGCCTTTTTCTCACTCAAAAAGAAAAGAAAAAAAAGAATCTTAAGTCTTGAAGAAATCTTGTTCTCTGAAAAATTACCTTTTACTACAGTCCCTTCTCTACCATAGAAGTCTTTTCTCTGGGCCTCAGTTCTCATAACAGGAAATCCTGGTTTGGCTTCAGGCTTATTTGTTTCAAGGATTCAGTGATGTGTTATCAAAGACTGTGGTTCTTTCCAACTCTTCCTCTGCCATCTGTGGTGTGGCTTCCCCCTCAGGCTGGTTGCAAAATAACTGCAGCTATTTCAGGCATTACATCCTGACACAACCGGGGAAAAAGAAAGACCATCTTTACCTGCACTATCTCTAAGGAATCCATCAACACTTTTTTATTTGGAGTATTTCAATAACCTACTAACTAGTGCCTACCTATATGATGCTGTCTTCTCCATAGAACAACTAGATTAAATTGCTCACATGCAGATATTTCCATCTCACTCACTTGTTTGCAGTCCTTAAATGCCTTCTCATCACACCTTCCAAATTCTTAAAAGGTCTAAACATATTTTTAAATCATGCCTCCTACCAAATACCCCAGTCTCATCATGAAACAATCTTCCTCTTGCTTACTATCCTCATGAGACTTTTCTGTTTAAGTTATCTGCAGACAAATTCCTTTATTTCATTGCCTTCTTACATGCTAGCCTTTATTGCTGAAATATTATTTTCTCCTACTCCATATTTTATTTTTAATAACTGCCAACCTTTTCAGTTTTCAGGAAATGACAAGTATCTATATTTCATGCTTTCATTATACATTCTGCCTTTCCTTTGAGACACTTGTCACTACTATAAGTGAATAATTATTTGTATAATTCCTATCGTTACAATATCTCTCCTCATAAATTCTAAGCTTCTTGAGGGTAAATGCCATCAGTCTTTCTTGTTCTGCTGTGTTCTCAGAACATAGCAGTATATGGTACATAGTAAAACACACATACACATACATACATGTATGTTGAAATAGAGATAAAAATAGTCAAAGATAATTTCTATTTTCTATAAAAATAAAAATATAATTTTTATTTCTCCCATATTCATTTTCTGTTTATGACATTTCTCACACTCTTTCCACTTTTGCAGCAGATAATTTGGCTCCTATTTTATATAGAAATGAATGGGCAATTGAGAACACTAACGTGGTTTCCTGTTTCCAAAGGCAAGATTATTTGTTTTTACATCTCTTCTTTATTATTTCCCCTTTGGCATTAGAAATCATATTTTTTATAATACCAAGTAAAGATAATGTGTAATTGTCTCCGGCTGCGTTTTATATTTATGTGTAAAAGTAGAAGTGATAAAAGTTGAATCAATCAGGGATAAAGTTTTCCTTGGCAAGATAATGGAAGGAGAATAGGTTATGATCAAAATAGCCATTAAATTGATGGTACACTGGGCCTTTTGTAGATATGGAAGAAAAATATTCCATTCATAGAGTATAGGGATAGTATACAGGTATAATTGGAATGAGGATGAGACTGATAGATAAAATTAAATGGAAAGAAGAATAGTTTTAGAAACGGATTTTAGGGATGAAACAATTTTGGATGATAACAGGATCTATTATTCTACCAGTCATGTAGGCTAGAGGGAAGTAAAATTAAATGGTCAAATAGCTAAAATACATATATATATATAATTCATTTATGATATACATAAAATTATATTAAATGTAATATATAAAATATATATCGACTATAAATAATAGAATGTGTATGTGCACACAAAATGGGACAGAGTTAGAACATGAAAAAGTGCCAATCCTTAAAATAAAATTTTGGATTGACCAATTTGACTATTTGGGGGCATTAGAACTTCATATTTTAGTTAGGACAATGTTTTCTTCTATAATTGCCAAAGTTTTCATTGTATATGGAAAGAAAAACTCTAGAAATTTCTCTTTTACCATTATAAAACAAAAAAGCATCATTTTGGGGTTAGGGAATTTACAATTGAGAATCCTACTTTTATGTTGCAATGCTCTTCCTCTACAGTGACATATTTCTCTAGGACTCATCAAGAGGGGGCACCTGGGTGGCTCAGTCCTTAAGCATCTGCCTTTGGCTCAAGTCATGATCCCAGAGTCCTGGGATTGAGCCCTGCATCAGACTCTCTGCTCCACGGGAAGCCTGCTTCTCCTTCTCCCATTAACCCTGCTTGTGTTCCCTCTCTTGCTGTCTCTCTGTCAAATAAACAAATAAAATCTTAAAAAAAAAAAAAGTGTGAGTTGGTAAGTCTGCATGGAATAGTATTACCCTATAATTAATTGTCATTGTATCCATCCTATTGTGTTATGATGTGACCTATCACCATAACAAAAGAGGAAACTGGAAGAATATTTTGTGTATAAAGACATCAATATGAAAAAGTATGAGTTACATTTTGTGAGTAAATTCATGTTATGTGGTTGGAAATATTTGCCTCATAACAAAGAGATTCCATTTAATTATCATGTAGTCACATTCATCAAACATCTGAAATTCTCCTTTGTGGAAGCACTTCTCAACTACAGTGCCAAAATACCTGATGATTTGCAAATAGCAACAGGGTAAACGAGGACACATCTTCCACCACTAGGTTCTAAGGTGACTAGAATGTAGGAAAATGCATCCTCCTCTGCAGAGGGCTGCAGTGAAAAAGAGACCCAGCATCAGCCAGGGTTCAATTGACCCAACAGTGAAGGAAACTTTCAGAAAAGAAATTGAGGGCACATGGTGCCTTTAATGATGAGAGACCATGCACTTCAGAGATTAGAGTGAAAAGATTTAGGCTAATGGAAAATGAAGTTTAATAGAACCAGATTAGATAATATATAAAACAATATGGTAATAAGTGTCCTTCTGATATGAATGATCTGGGAAACTTGGGCTTCTAATTATAGCAAAAGTGAACAGAAATGTAAGGAACCAGACTTTTAAATCTCTAAGGTAAAAGTTGTTATTCAGTGAAAATGGGAGAAGTTCCCAGCTTTCATAAAAATTCAGGTTCCAGATCACCTCTTGAGAAGGACGACTGTCCTTAAAATCCTATTCTTTAAATACTCAGGCATAACCAGTGATCTCTAATTAAATACATTCCTCACTTTTAAACAGATACCTGGAACAATTTTGATAAAAAGACCCAGATTTTAAGTCAAATCATGGATCTCTCTCTCTCTCTCCTTCTCTCTTTCACACATACACACATGCACAAGCACACACACACACAGGTGGGCATGCATACACTCTTACAACTTTACTTTTGCTCATGCATACTCAGATATGCTTCCTTCAGTGGAATAGAAAGGGTCATATATATATATATGTATATTAATATCACTAATACTCTATTGTACTTATGGAAAGGGGTTTAATTGTTGTGAGAGAGTCTATAAGATCTAGAGAACTAGACTACCTAGGTTCAAATTTTGTCTCCACTACTTAATAGCTACATAATCAGTGACTGTACACAACCTTTCAATGACTGAGTTTCCTCTTTTATAAAACAGTGATGGTATTTTCAACATGTAGTATTGTTGCTAGGACTAAATGAGATAAAATATATCAAAGAGATAAATGAGATAAAAGCATCTTGAGCAGCGTCTTGCATATGTTGGTGTTCAATAAATATTAGCTCTTGTTTTTGTTGTTCTTATACTGGAAAAGGTTTAAATCTGTTCTCATTGATATTCTCAGCTATGTGGAGGGAAGCTATATAAAAATTAGACTAAAGATTCTGGAAAGTTATTTAGCCTATTTTCAGCTTGCTTTCTTTAGCCATATAAAGAATTGAGATAGATGATTTCTCCTCAGTTCTCAGATTCCATTATTCCATCACTAAGTTTTTATCCACTGGTAAATTACTAATTTATTATTCAGGATTTTAATATAATCATTTAAAAAACTAAAACAAAATATACACACATATCCACATACATGTATTTTCCAGAATCATGTAGATAACTATTTCAATTATCACTTTTCTTTTTTATCACACTAATAAATGCCATACTATTATAGTAAGTTGTGAAATGAAAGGAAATACAGAGTTTATTAATGCATTTGTCAGACAGAACACCTTACTTTTATAACTTACATGTTAAGCAAGTCCTGAGGCATGCCTTATGCTGGCCCAAATCTTACATAATCAATTGAGGTGAAGTAGATTAATAGTTTCCTAGTATTATTTTGGATTCCTTCTCTCCAGGCTATGTACTAGCAACCATTAATAAATTAGTTTTCATTTTTTCTTTGTATACAATAATTAAGCATTCATTTTCAATTGTCAGTCAGTTGAGTGCTATTGCCCTTAAGCTATGCCTCTGGTTGATTTTTTAATGTTTTTTTTTTTAAACATAATCGTGACAATATTTTTACTTTCCTGTGAAGTATCTTAGGTATTCATTTATTAAAAATTAGTAATTAAATATATATATTAATGCACATATATACACATGTAATTTTACATATAATTTTCATATACATATATACCTATAATTTTATGTGTTCATCACTGCTAAATCTTATCTAATAGTTGTCAAGGAATTTTTGATACACACCTTTTAATAATAAATTACCACTCCATACCATGATGAAACAAATTAATTATACATAAATTTATACTATCTCTTATATGGTAAACCAGTTTTTCAGTTTCCCTACAGCAGTGCTTCCCAAACTTTTAAACATTACGGCACACAGAGAAAATAGTCGACTAAGAGTATCTAACTCTGGCTTGAACCATAAGAGTTGTCTACATGTGGTTGGCATTAAAATTCATTTCATTTTGGATATATTAAATAATTTTTTAAATAAAATACAAACATATTAGAATGGCCATCAATGCAAACATAAACCTTTTACATCTAGTTTTATGCTTGAAGTGGTTATGTTCAATGCCTACCCAGATTTTTAAGTGATGCTTACTAGTAACTACCTTCAAGAAACTCTGCATAAGTAGATGGTAAAAAAATTATCATCCAATTTTTGCCACCATCTGAAAATATAATGAAAAATGGTACATAAAAATACATCATTTATTTTTATTATTCAGTTAGAAATATTAAATACTGGTAATATGATTAGACTTTGAATTCAATAAAAGTATTTTTTTTAAAGATTTTATTTATTTGAGAGAGAGAGAATGAGAGAGAGCACATGAGAGGGGGGTGGGTCAGAGGGAGAAGCAGACTCCCCGCCGAGCAGGGAGCCCGATGTGGGACTCGATCCCCGGACTCCAGGATCACGACCTGAGCCGAAGGCAGTCGCCTAACCAACTGAGCCACCCAGGTGCCCTCAATAAAAGTATTTTATATCAAGTTTTTAAAAGTAATAATGGTGACCTAACTTAAGGAATCAGCATATATTTGTAGAGTAGTACCTCTAAGGACCTGCCTGTTCTCCTACCCCTAGTCTCCTCTCAATCCCATTGGCAGTCAGTTGGTTAGTGCACCATGTTTTTCACATTTTTAGGACCTGGAATATCCTCTCTGGTAGTAGTGTAGACTTCTTGCCCATGAGAAGCAAGAGACCATCTACAGCTCATTGATGAGGTAGGCGTTCAATTCATAGAATCTCCTTGGCATGCATCAAAGTGGTGGGCACTGGTTTGTTGCTCCTTGCTGCCTACAGGTATTTTCTACCTATAGGTAATGTGTGTGGTAAATTCTGCTTGAGCCTCCCTCTGTGAAGTTCCTGATAAAGCTAGAAGAAATTTACTGAGGTCTATGGTTACTTTTGAAGAGAGGCAACCCTGTAACATATTTGTGGCATCTTAATGGAGAAGCTCTGATTCACAGTATAATATTTATCTACCTCTATAGATATTTATCTTTGTCCATTGCAAGTCAATCATGGAAGAGAAGATAACCTATAGGAAATAAATAATGATTCCAGTTACACTTTATCAATAGATCATCTGCATTCTGAACTGGTATTTTTTGTTTTTTGTTTTTTGTCAATATGAACAGAATAGTCTTAGAAAGCATTCTTATTCTACCAATTTTTAACATTAAATAAGTATTTGAGTCTTTACATGCTATATACTAGGCCCTATGCTAGTCACTGGAATTAAAATGGTAAACAAAATCATGATAGTGATGCATCCATAAGGTGTTTTTCTAGCTTATTTATAATATGTGACCATTAGAATATCATAAACCTAAAGTTGCATGCAAAATTAAACTCTTGGTCTCATTGAATGGCAGTAGAACCAACTAAATTAAATAGTACAGAGATAGTTTTTATATTGATATTTGACAATCACAACACAAATGTTTTCTTCATTGAGCAGGGAAAACTATTTTTTATTTGGTTAAAACATTGTATGGGAGGATAAAATACTGCAAGGCAATTCAATTCATACACTAATCACCAAGAATTAATATTAGACTCCACAGGTTAAAGAGTAAAATTTCCAGTGAGACTTCCTTCACACCAGATTCTAAATGCAAGGCACATGCACTTCTGACCAACTGATACCAAATCCCAGAAGTTCCCACAACCTCTCAGTTTCTATAATTCATTAGAACAACTCCAGAATGCAGGAAAGTGCTTCAGTTATGATTACAATTTTATCATAAAAGATACAAATCAGGAGTAGCCAAATGAAGAGACACAAAAAGCATATCTAGGAGGGTCCTGAACACAGAGCTTCCATGTTCTTTCCCTGTGCAATCAGGGAATAGTACCCTCTTGGTACATTGTTGTATTTACCCTCAGGAAGTTCCACCAAGCTTCAGTGTCCAGAATTTGTATTAACGTTTCATTACTCAGGTAAGATTGACTTGAATCACTGACCTGGTATTTGAACTCAAATTCTAGCCCACACTCTCCCTCTCCAGAGGTGGGGAGGTCAGACTGATATCACATCGTTCAAAGTCTCAATCTTCTAATCACATGGTTGGTCTTTGTGGCATGACTTGACACTCCTGAGTTATCTGTTTGGCATAACTATCAAAAAGCCAACCAAGAGTCATCTCATAGCCTAAGAATAAACTCCTAGGGCCTAAGAATAACAGAGGTACTCCTATCACTCAGGAAAGTCCAAGGGTTTGAGGTTTCTCCCCAGGAACTCAGGATAAAGACTGGAAAGATTCTTTACTATACCACATGAACTTTGGCAGTATGGGAGCAAAACAAAACTCCTTCCTTCCAATCACAAATCCAACCCAACATATTCATCCATTCTGTTAAAAGAGCTTTTGTGCCTGTAAAGCAGCATATGCCACTTGGTATAGGTGGAGAATAATTACAAGATCTTTCCTCCTGTTGGGCAGGTAAGACCCCAGGAGGTGTTATAAAGGGATTGTGGGGTGTACATCAGGGAGGCAATGACTAGGAGCAGAAGATGGTGGATTCTATGAAGAACTCAGCCCTGGGAAATTTTCGGGGAAAATAAAGACTATTTCCAGTGACCAAGTCCACTTTTTCTTTCCCCAACTAGCCGAGGAAGAACCAAACAAGTTGGTTGAGTCTACTTCAGTCCAGAGGAGACTGTGGAAGCAGAGAGGCTTCCTTCTGGTGCCTGGGTAGGAAACTGACAGCCTGGTTGTGTTGTTTTGCTCCAGTAAGGATAACACATCTGGGATACAGATGAAATTGGATTTATTACATGATTAAGTTTTCAGAAGTATTACTTTCTAAGAAACATCTGTCTCCTTTAAGTATAAATATGGTACTTAAATATAGATATGATAAGAATCGCTACACTTGCATGTTCCATTGCTTTAGTGGTGATCCCAATCTTTGATTCTCTAACAGAACATGATATATCTGCTGAATGATTATTATGATAGGAAAGAAATGATCCAAGGATTTCCACTTGAGTCTTCCTATCCTGATGGCCCTTACTCCATGGTTCAGGGAGACAGGGTGAGTACTCTGCCATTTATTGTAAATCTATATGCATTATGCTTGTTACTGAGGAAAAAGCTCAGTAACAGGATGAGTAGGATGCATTCATAGTCTCATCTATACCATGAAACCAATGTGAGACAAGCTTGGATTAAAACCACACTTACTTAAATTCCATAAGCCCCCTATCGGTTAAATACATCACCATGGCATTCATAACCTCTCTATCCCCTAAATTTTGTTTATTTCTCTTACATCATTGTGTAGTTACTCTGAAAAAGATCACAGCTCCCTTTGAAGATGAGTAAGAAGAACATTTAAAGAATGCAGATATGTTGTTATTAAGGCTATATCTCAAGTGTAACTGGCCTCTCCTTTGCTCAAAGGGATCTTTGTATCTTAAGAGCTGATGGTTTCCTACACTGCATCCTTCGTCCAAGTTAGAATCAGTAAATTGATTGCAATGGCATCATCTCCCATCTTTATTTCCAGACGATAGAGGATGAATGCACTTTTCCATGTCATTGAGGATCCTTTCAAGGATGCTCGTACTTCCTTCTCCAGTGTATTTTTTAAAGGTTTAGTACAGAAAAGTTTTCTCTGAGTTTTCCAGAGAATAGAGTTCAGTGTGGATAGAGATACTCATGATAAATCCAGTGTAACATTCCCATGTAAATCCATTCTCTCCCATTTCAGAAAACTGGCTACAGAGGATTCAGGAAAATGCAGTGTTAGCTCTTTAACCTCTTCATTATAAGAAGTTATGCTTGGGGCACCTGGGTGGCTCAGTTGGCTAAGCCACTACCTTCAGCTCAGGTCATGATTCCAGAGTCCCAGGATCAATTCCCACATCAGGCTCCCAGCTCATCGGGGAGTCTGCTTCTCCCTCTGCCCCTCCCCACCTTGTGTTCTCTTGCTCTCTCTCAAATAAATAAATAAATAAAATCTTAAAAAAAAGAAGTTATGCTTGAAATATATTAGCCTTATTGTAGAACTAACCAATATAAAATATACCCATTAATAGGGGCTTAGATTGTTTTATATAAGGTATTATACAGTGAAGAATAGAAATATGCGTGTTTGTATGAGTGAGAGAGCACAAGCAGGGGGAGCAGCAGAGGGAGAGGAAGAAGCAGGCTCCCCACTGAGAAGGGAACCTGTTGCAGGACTTGATCCCAGGTCTCTGAGATCATGACCTGAGCTGAAGGCAGTCACTTAACTGACTGAGCCACCCAGGCACCCCTACACTGAATTGTTAACTCAAGTTAATTGGCTTAAAGGAGGACCAAGAAAGAGAGAAGTGGGGAGCCATTTCAAAAAGTTTAAAAAATCATCAATGTATTCAATACTCTATATACCTATTACATGCATGAGGAATTAGAAAACTAAGTTACTGGGGTGCCTGGGTGGCTCAGTAGGTTGAGCATCTGCCTTCAGCTCAGGTCATGATCCCAGGGTCCTGGGATTGAGCCCCACACTGGTCTCCCTGCTCAGCGGGGAGCCTGCTTCTCCCTCTGCCAGTTGCTTCCCCTGCTTGTGTTCTCTTTCTCTCTCTTCCTCTCTGACAAATAAATAAAATCAAAAAAAAAAAAAAAAAAGAAAGAAAGAAAAGACTAAATTACATCTGTATCTACTAACTTGTAAGGGGATTCATAAAAAACATAATAAGATTAAAAAAATAGTATTCAAGGACGCTGGGGTGGTGCAGTTGGATAATGGTCCAACTCGTTGTTTCTGCTCGGGTCATGATCTTGGAGTTGTGAGATCGAGCCCTGAGTCAAGCTCCACGCTCAGTGCAGAATCTGCTTGAGATTCTCTCTCCCTCTCTCTCTACCCCTCCTGTTCATGCTCTCTCTCTCTCAAATAGATATTTTTTTCAAAAAAAAGTAGTATTCAGGTAATGTTTGTAGTATAATTCAATTTTGAGAAAAATCCACAAACAAAAGTCCCATATAAGTATATATGGCTTGAGTGTGTTTGTATGAGTAAAGAGAAAGGCATGAAAGGACATAAATTAAGTCCTATCATTGGTCAAACTGTGTGTTTTATTTTTATGACAGTAATATGTTAACTTTATAATTAAACAATTTTAACTATAAATAATTTGAAATTTAAAAGTTTCATGGCATTCAGTCCCTATGATTCGTTGAACCACATAAATGAAATGAATGTTTCCACAAATCAATATTGCCTGTTTTGCAAATAGAGTTTCAATAGTATATGCATTTTTACAAGAATCTTATTTGAGCCACCATATAGTAAGTACAACTGTAAATAGTAAGAAGCAAATAAAATAAATTGCATCAAGGGAGTTTTGATTAGATAGTGAATGAACATTCTTAGGGTAAGGGAGGTCAACAGCGCTCTATTTATGCATATGAAATATGTTCAGCAGATGACACAATTGGAGAAGAACCAAAATTATTTTGAAGGAAGGAATAGTGCCAAAGGCAATCTTTTCTTTAACTTACTATTTATTGTATTACATTACATCTTCTCTCTATTCAGTGTTATAAGTATTGATGGGAATGTTTTATTCTGGACTAGTATGATCCTGCTGAGATTTTTAAATAAAGAAGTAAGTAAAATGCTTATAACTAAAATATATCAGATCTTCTTTTCCATTATTTAGAGGAGATGCAATTGTAGCAAGGAAGTCCATTATATTCTTATCTGCCTTCCCTAGCATGGTGTGGGCAAAATATCCAATTCTTCCCCTGTCTCCTGACCTCTTTATTGCAGCTGTTTTAAGTTTAAAACCTTAGACATGCCTAGGAAAGAGTAGATTATACTGAATATACCATCTGAACAGAAATACTGGTGTGCTCTTTGGATAGAGAAGCTAGCATTCACTTAGTGATTCCTATAATTTCAGAATCCTAACGGCAAAATGTAAGCCCATTTTATAAAATATATTTTGGATTCTTTAACTTCTAAAATAGTAGGCCATATGACATTCTCTGGTTTGATTTAAAATCATTAACAAAACACACATCTTTTATTTTATTATTCTCTTTTCATACTTGTAATCTGATGCTGGCCTATTAGGAATGTTATGTCTGTGATGCCTCAAAATTTTTGAGGTAAATATGTAATAATAACAGGAAGGATTGACAGCCATAATAATGATAAACATAAACACTGCAACAGATTGTGTCTGGGAATAATAAAGACAGGCATATGTCTTACAAATTGTGGGGAAAATACATACACACACCATAGCTTATTATTTTTCAGCAATTAAGGGAAATAGCACAACCTTGATAGAAAGCATGTCTCCAAATATTACAAGGCAGAATCCAAAATGTTATTTGTTACAGCTGAGAACACCTCAAAGCTCATGTAGGAGAAAGAATTAAGAATATAAAAGGTGCTTTGTTGGTATTTTTCAGGTGGGAAATAGCTGTTTAGGTATGTCAAATTTAGGCTGTGACACAAAACTAGTTTATGAGGCTTTTGATTTAAATGTGGTTAAATTTTGAATTCTTGCATTTTCTTCTAATGTTCTTGGAATCTTGTCTGCTTAATATTGATATGAGTTTTCAGTCTCTTCCATCTTTCTTACCTAATTTGATCATACAGGTAGATGATAGAGAGATAGATATATAATTTAATATTCTTTCACTGTTGTATGTAAGAGCAAATTACCCATATATAAATAAAAGTTAGACCCATAACAGATATACTGAGAAAAAAATGAGAACAATTAAAACTAGGGAAGTACTTTTCTCTAAGAATAGAATTTTTTCCCAGTATATGTGCTGACTTATGAGGTTTGGGTGGGGGAGGGGCTTCTTTTTTAAGGACTATAAACAAAAGTTTAAATTATCTCATGTTAGATGAGTTCCTGCATTGACAGAAAAGATGGATCAAATAATCTCTGGAAATCCCCCCCCATCAAATTCTGTGATTATAATTTCTATTCAAATTAAATTATCATAATTCAAAATCTATTATTATAAGCCCAATGGGCTAAAAGTTATGTGGGAAATGAATACATCACGGAGCATCACACAGAGAAATGCAGTGTTAGACCACAAAGAAGTAGACCTGAACACTAGCCTTAGGTCCTTAGTTTTTCCTCCATCAACATTCTATGAGCTTAGGCCAGTTTCTTTGGTATTGTGAGGCTTATTTTAACACACACACACAGAGCATTATATGTGTATATATAAATTCTAGGTTAGCCTAGGCCACTTCAAGTTTTTATTTTTTGGAGGACAGGCAAGGAAACTCCAAACTGAGATGGTAGGCATGAATGGATTAGCCAGGATAAATGGTTGGAGTGATAAAAAGTATAGAAAATAAGAAATTTGGTTCCAAGTAATAGGTCCAGGTAGGAACAGGAGAAAGTAGGCTTCACCTGAAGACAAGGAAGGAAGTAGAAGTGTACTCCGAGTAACAAGAGTTCCTGTTCCAATTAACAGAAGTTACTTCCAACTCTAAGAGTATGTTTTGCCTTAATTAACTACAGTCCAACAGTTAGGAATAGCCTTCTTTCTAGTGCCCAATATGTGATCAGAAATTCTGGTGTAATCTGAGACTCAAGTGGTCAATAACTAGAAAAGGCAGCAAGGGAAAAATTGAATGACTTAAAATTAATCTTTAATTAAATTGTCTTGCACAACTGTTTTACATCAGCTATCTGTTTAGATATGGACATCTGTTGCAGGTAACAGGTGAGAATTATCAAATATTCTGATACCTTAAAGGAACTAAGAATGAGGATATTTGTAAACTGGTTAAATTATAACTATAAGCATAGTAAATAATGTCCTTGTAACTGCTGATAATTATATATATCTTACAATTACTGAGTGTGTACATGTGCTAAATACTATACTATGTGTCTCACATGAAAATGTTCACTTAATACTAACCAGCTATGATAAAGGTAATATTATTTTCGTCATTTGACAGATGAGAAAAATGAGACTTTAAGAGGAAAATAAACAAGGTTATAATGGCAGAGACTGGTCCCAAAAGAGTTACGTCAAATACCAAGTTCATGTATTTAATGGCTTTATGAGTTAATAGACTCATAGTAATGTATGTAGTAAATTCACAAAAATAAATAGAAAATACTAAAACCTTAACGTATTGCACAAATCATACAGGAAAATCATGTTTTAATCACTGAAGGTAAAAGTAATGTCAGAAATTGAGGAATAATACTAAATAGATTTTAAAAGGTAACACTTATTTACCTTACTTTGAATATTGCCCATAATATTGATTTCTTAGGGAGAATCCTTTGATTAAAAAGACATTTGATAAATGTTTAAAGCCTTATGATTGATAGCTCAAAATCTTTTCTGTCTACAATTTTTTTCAAAAAGAATATTTTCCACTACATAAAATGAGTAGACCAAGAGCTAAGGATAGTAACATTGCTATATTTGTCATGTTTATGGTGAGAAAATGAATCAAATTACCTTTTGATGCATTTCTTAACATTAACATTTTCCTACTATATATATATATATATATATATGTGTGTGTGTGTGTGTGTGTGTGTGTATGTGTGTGTGTGTGTGTGTATGGTATGTACAGTTGACCCTTGAACAACACGAGTTTAAGCTGCACAGGTCCACTTCTACGAGGATTATTTTCTGCTAAATCCAATATGGTACAGTAAACATTTTATTTTATGATTCTCTTAATAATATTTTCTTTTTTCTAGCTTACTTATTGTAAGAATGCAGCATATAATACATATACAAAATATGTGTTAATTGACTGTTTATGTTATTGGTAAGCCTTTCAGTCAACAGTAGGCTATTCATAGCTCAGTTTGGGGGAAGTCAAAAGTTATTAACAGATTTTTGACTAGACAGGCATCAGCCCCTTAATTCCTGCATTTTCAAGGATCAACTATATATTCCATCTACCTCTCCATATACATACATATAGAAAATTTGTAGAATAGTATAATTAACAACTGTGAAATTGTTACCTAGCCTCAGTAATTGTAAACATTTTGTGGCATTTTCTTTCCTCTTTCTCAATCTCTATACATACATACATACACACACATATCGTAAATATATGCATGTACTTTTTACCTAAATCATTTAAATGTACAAACACCATTGGCACTTCATCCCTTGATAGTTCAACATGTACTTCCTAAGAACAAGGACACCATCCTACTTGATTCCAATACATATTCTATACAATGAAATTATAAACCAGAAATTTAACATTGATATAACATTATCTAATAGAAAATTCTCATATCAGATTTCTCAGATTCTCCCAAATACATCCTTTATATCTTTTATTGCCTCCAGAATTAATCAAAATTCATGCATGACATTCAATTTTAATGTCTCAGTTGTTTATTTTGATTTATAAGGGTCCAAAACATTTTTTTTATATCTAAGACAATAATGACATTGACATTTTTAAAGAGTTCAATTCAGGTAATTGTATAATGTCCTACAGTCTGAATTTAATTGATTCCTAATAATTTGTTTCAGATTAAATATTTCAGCAAGAATGCCATATAGGTGATGTCTTGAACTTCATATTACATTCCACCAAGAGATACACAATGTCAATTCGTTCCATTTTGGTGATGCTAAATTGGATTACTTGGTTTAGGTAGTGTTCACCAAAAAGGTAAGGTTAATTTTTGGTTCATTTTTGACCCATAGGTGGTAGCTGAGAGCATGTGAACATACTTGGTCCTTACAGCTTTCATCTAATGGCTTAAGAATCTATTGATGATTCTTACCTGTAGCCTTAAGAGTATCAGTATGAAATGGTGATTTTCTAATTTCTTCACTCCCTGTGTATTTATTGGTATTATTCTGAAAAGAGGATTCCCCTTGAGAATTGCAATGGATTCTGAATTATTTTAAATGCTAAAAACCCATTACTATCGTTTATTCTTTTGGATACTTTACTTGTATATATTTGGCCAGTAGGAGCCCTTTAGTCCCCGGAACTTTTGACATGCCCTTGCCAGTTTTTAAGCACTTTCTTGCTTTCTCCCACAAGATATTACAGATTCAACTGGTTCTCTCCCTATTTAAGACCTGGCTTAAGCCATTTTCCAGGGAGTCCTGGTTCCTTTTAGTGGGAAATTGTATTTAAGAAGACATGGGTACTAGTTATGACTGTTGCTGTTGTGGTAAATTTGCCTTTGAATTGGGAGGTTCTTTTGGGGAAGCAAGCTAGGATATGTATGTGTATATATACAGACACATACATACAATATGATTAGATGTATATACATTAGACATGTCTAATAAAATGGTTCAGAAAGACCAGGGTTATATATAGGGAGAGAAGATATATTTAAAATTTCTACTTGTTACCTTTATATTTTTATGCTTTTTCAGTGCTCTCAGTTTCCACTTTCCTTACTTTGGCTTTTACAATTTGGATTGCCACATTTAAATGATATCCTTTGGTTCCCACTTATTTCCTAGTTATGCTATTTTATATTTTTAAGGATATATAATATTTACATACTATTTTTCTGCCCTTGCTCCCACCTTAGTGTTAGTCTTGGCCCTCCAACTGAATATATTTAATACTCAGTAAGAGTGCCTTTGCTGAAATTTCCCCAGTCCTATCTTGGTTGGATAAAGCTCAACCTATAAAATATTCTTCAAAAAGACTTCAAGAATACAGTATTCTCTGAGTTGTCATATTAATTTTTTTTATAATTTTATTTAAATTCAATTAGTTAACATATAGTGCATCATTAGTTTCAGATGTAGAGTCCAGTAAATCATCAGTCGCATGTAACACCCAGTGTTCATTACATCATGTGCCCTCCTTAATGCCCATCACCCAGTTACCCCATCCTCCCACCCACCTCCCCTTCAGCAACCCTCAGTTTGTTTCCTATAGTTAAGAGTCTTTTATGGTTTGTCTCCCTCTCTGATTTCATCTTATTTTAATTTTTCCTCCCTTCCCCTATGATCCTGTGTTTTGTTTCTCAAATTCCACATATAAGTGAAACCACATGATAATTGTCTTTCTCTGATTGACTTATTTTGCTCAGCATAATACCCTCCAGTTCCATCCATGTTAATGTAAATGGTAAGATTTGATCCTTTTTGATGGATGAGTAAATATTCTGTGTGTGTGTGTGTGTGTACATACCAGTATATACACACTGGTATCGATATACATATATTGAATATATATATATATATACACACATACCACATCTTTATCCATTCATCTGTCAATGGACAGTGTAAGAAGGTTCCTCTTTCTTGTATCCTCACCCACATCTGTTGTTTCCTGAGTTGTTAATTTTAACCATTCTGACTGGTATGAGGTGGTATCTCATTGCGGTTTTGATCTGTACTTCCCTGATGCTGAGTGATGTTGAACATTTTTTCATGTGTCTGTTTGCCATTTGGTTGTCTTATTTGAAGAAATGTCTGTTCATGTCTTCTGCCCATTTCTTGACTGGATTATTTGATTTTTGGGTGTTGAGTTTGATAGGTTCTTTATAGATGTTGGATACTAGCTCTTTATCTGATAAGATATTTGCAAATATTTTCTCCCATTCTGTAGGTTGTCTTTTGGTAATTTTTTTTTCTTTAGTCTTAGGGTAAAAGCCCAGCCTCACATAAATTGACATGCTCTTAATTTTACCCACATATACAATAGACATGAGAGCAATTCATATGCATGGAGCATTCACACAAGCTCAGACCCACCCTATTCTGAGAATTCGGTCCCTAAGTACAGACTGTGCATGTGTTTTCTTTTCTCTCCCAGAAATTCCCTGATGTTGCAGTCAACATACAAGTACAGACCAGAAGGCAAAAAAAAAATAACACTGCGTCCAGTTAAAGCTCAATCAAAGGGCAATGGGAGCAGAGGAAAATATTTCAGACTCCTTTGCTTCAGACAGACATCTCTGAGAGGGATGCTGAACACCCCTCAGGGAAGTCTGGTGAATTAGGACCTCACTGCTAATGGAATTATCTCAATAATGCACTTAGGCTTTAACTACTTCCCTAATTATTCTTCCTACTCCTTCCCTCTAACTTTCAGAATCACTTCCCAAATAATTTAAACTGCACTTAAGTGCTTATCTTGCTTCTGTTTTGAGGAAAACTCAAAATAAGAGAGTTGGTACAAGAAATTATTTTAGAAAGTATCTGTGATGGGGTTCTAGAAATGTATCACTCATCATTATGATAATAAGTACTGCCTTGTTTGTGGTGCTAACCACTAGTGTATTATTAAAGGTGAAAAGATGCGAAAGACCTATACTCTGAAAACTATAAAACATTGGTAAAAGAAACTGAAGATGAGACAAATGGAAGATATTGCATGTTCATGGATTGGAAGAACCAATATTGTTAAAATATCTACATTACCCAAAGCAATCTACAGATTTAATGCAATCCCTACCAAAATACCATCAGCATTTATCACAGACCTAGAACAAATAATACTAAAATGTGTATGGACAAAAGATGCCAAAGCAATCTTGAAAAAGGGGAACAAACTGGAGGTATCACAATCCCATATTTCAAGACATACTACAAGCTGTAGCAATTAAAACAGTCTAGTACTATCACAAAAATAGACACATAGATCAATGGAATAGAATAGAAAACCCAGAAATGAACCCACACTTATACGATTAATTAACCTATGACAGAGGAGTCAAGAATAAGTAATGAAGCTGTCTCTTCAACAAATGGTGTTGGGAAACCTGGAGAGCTACATGCAAAAGAATGTAACTGGACCATTTTCTTACACCATACTAAAAAATCAACTCAAAATGGATTAAAGACCTGAATTTGAGAACTGAAACCATAAAAATCCTAGAAGAGAGCACAGATAGTAATTTCTCTGTCATCAGAAGTAGCATTTTTTAAAGATGTCTTCTAAAGCTACTGAAACAAAAGCAAAAATAAACTATTGGAACTACATCAAAATAAAGAATTTTTGCACATGGAAGGATGCTATCAACAAAACAAAAAGACAACCTACTGAATGGGAGAAGATATTTGTAAATGATATATCAAATAAGGGGTTAATATCCAAAATATATAAAGAACTTACACAACTCAATACCAAAAAAAAAAAAAAAACTAAAAAAAACAAAAACAGAGTATCTAATTTAAAATTGGGCAGGACATGGGGGCGCCTGGGTGGCTCAGTCATTAAGCGTCTGCCTTCGGCTCAGGTCATGATCCTGGGGTCCTGGGATCGAGCCCTGCATCGGGCTCCCTGCTCGACGGGAAGCCTGCTTCTCCCTCTCCTACTCCCCCTGCTTCTGTTCCCTCTCTCGCTGTGTCTCTCTCTGTCAAATAAATAAATAAAATCTTTAAAAAAAAAAATTGGGCAGGAAATGAATGGATATTTTTCTAAAGAAGACATACAGATGGCCAACAGACACATGAAAAGATGCTCAGCATCAGTAATCATCAGGAAAATGCAAATCAAATTCATATAGCTACTGTGGAAAACAGTATGGAAGTTTCTCAAAAACTTAAAAATAAAATTACCATATGATCCAGTAATTTCACTACTGTGTATTTACCCAAAGAAAACTAAAACACTAATTTGAAAAAAATATATGCACCCCTATGTTTATTGCAGCATTATTTACAATAGCCAAAATATGACAGCAACCCAAGTGTCCATCCATAGATGAATGGGTAAAGAAGTAGTATATATATATAAAATGGAATATTGCTCAACCATGAAAAGGAATTAAATCCTGCCATTTGCAATATGGATGGACCTACGAGCTATATGCTAAGTGAAATAAGTCAAAAAGAGAAAGACAAATACCATATGATTTCACTCACATGTGGAATTTAAGAAATAAATTGACAAACAAAAAAAAAGACAAATGAGAAAAACAGACTCTTAAATACAGAGAACTAACTGGTGGTTGCCAGTGGAAAGGTGGGTGGGTGTATGGGTGAAATAGATGAGGGGATTAAGAGTATAATTATTGTGATGAGCTCTGAGTAATGTATAGAATTGTTGAATCATTATAGTGTACACCTGAAACTAATTAACACTGTATGTTAGTTACACTTCAATAAAAATAGGGGGGGATCTAAAGCTTCATGGTAGTGAACATGTTAGAATTGTTTTTTTATTTGAGACCAAAGAATCCACCAGATACTAAAAGGTCTCAGAGAACACTCCCTTTATTAAATCAATAATGAACGAATTAATGTGACAGCATATTTGCGAAGCTTTGTGGTGGTTGCATCCTGTAACCCAGAATGAGATGATACCTTGTAATAGATCTCATTAGTTCAATGTGAATCATAGAATTGTGAATAAATGAAAGCACTTAAATTACTTAATATTGCAGAGGCAAGGTGAATATAATTGCTATCATTGGACCAACGGTGAAATGAAAACCAAAGATCCATTAATAAGCATGGTACAAGATGAGTGGATAGTCAACAAGGGTAAGCTTAATTGTAGAACCAGGAAAAAAAAAACAAAAACTAGTGAATAGAAGTACCATTTATTTCCAAGTTTTGATCAGTTCTGAGTCAGAGCACATGAATTAAAAGGGAATTTGACTTCCCTTAAAAAAGAACTTTATAATACCACTACAAGTTAGTATTCTCCCAATCCTTCTCCAAAGGTACTTGCTGCTATTTATCAGACTAACTGTATATACTAGGGCAGAGAGAGTACTCACATCTTTTAAAAGTCTTTGCATACAATGTACAAAATGACTCCACTCCACCATATGAAACACTATGGTGACCACCAAATTAGACTGGTGAAGTATGAATAATAAAAGTATGTTGCCAAAATTTGTCTGATAGAGAATCCAATCAATCTGTAGCTCCATTCTCTTTCTTTTTTTTAAAGATTTAATTTATTTATTCAAGAGAAAGAGTGTGTGAGAGAGAGATCACAAGCAGGGGTCAGGGGGAGAGGGAGAAGCAGACTCCACACTGAGCAGGGAGCTTGATGCAGGGCTCAATCCCAGGACCCCGGGATCATGACTTGAGCCGAAGGCAGATGCTTAACCGACTGAGCCACTCAGGCGCCCCTGTAGCTCCATTCTGTGGTTATTTATCTGTGTTCTGAATATGGAATTGGAATAGGTATACTTTGCAGCTAACAGAACCCTCACTTTGGTTCCCTGACCTATAGAAAAAGAAACATTAAGAACATTAAGAATTAGGTGGAAATGCCTGAAACTTGTTTCTGCTCAGCCAAGAGAAGCTACACTGCATGTGGGGTGGCACTGCAGAGATTAGAGCCACATTCAACAGCTTGGATACAGAGCGATGGTTCCCAGAATATCCCTGTTCATTTTACCTGCATGGTCTCTGCAAAAATAGATAGATCATGATAGACTAAGAAGAACTAGTATGATGTTGAGTGGCAGGCTTAATGATGAATATTTCACTGGTTGTGATTTCCCTCCGGCTCTTTTAATGTGACTATTGATTGGAGAAAATACCCCTCATCTGACCCAAGTGAAGAAACATCCATCCAATAGCCCAGAGAAATTATTAAGTCCTTGGAATGAAGATGTGGGGGCAGACCATCAAGAGGAGGTGATAAATGGTTGATCCATGAATCTGACCCATACAACGAGAGGCTCTTTATTCCCTCCCCCGTCCTTGGAAGGTGTTCCACTTTCCTTTTCAGCTTCCAGAAGCTGCCCTAAAGGCATAGCCTTTGGATGATGATGTGAGGTGGAGGCCCTCTAGAAAGTATATGTGACTGAATCCAGTTAAGGCCTCTATATAAATTTTTAAGATTTGGCGGGCATGCCTGAGATGTACTTGTCTTGTGACTGCCCCAGACAAGCCTGATATGTAAGTTCCTTTGCTTATGAAAACTGCCACCTACCCAATCTGGAGTGGTCTCTTTTTTTAGTCTCTTCTTGCCTTCTGCATAAAGATATTGGTTCGGATTACACACAGGAGCCTCCCACGTTTGCAAAGCAACAAAAGAGTGGGTCCTCATCTACCTAGGACACTAATGGAAGCAAAAAGAAAAGTTTCCACATCTGACATATTTTAACTAGATTAAACCAACTTTGGACAACTCACCAAGATAGAAAAATAATGGAACACATATATATTGACATCACCTATCTGATTCATTGCCAAGATTCAGGACCAGTTTGGATTCTAAATGAATAAATGAAAATATAAGTAATGTCAAAAAACACAAAGTGAAGTTATGAAAAGGGAGGAAACATTGTCAATATATAAGGAAAAATAAAACTAACCAACAATTTTTACTGGATTTGTAGCGGTCTGCTTTTCAGCATCTATTAAATTTCATACTATAATGAAAGCAAGTAGAGCCCAAAGGAAGTTGTAACACACAGTATAAATTAAGAAACTTGTCTCCATGTTGAACATGGAGCCTTCTGTTCAGCCAACAACTATCATTCATTAAATAGTGAAGTGCATCACACTGAATGGAAAAGGTCGTGTTATTCATGAAGAATTACCAAACCAAGTGAACTGTCATTTTACACATTACCTTGTTAGTAAGGAAGTCCATTTATATTACCTGCTTGACTAAATTAGGCCAGATGCTTAGAGAGTGAGTTTGGTACATATCCAGAATCATAAGATAATCTTCTGAGCCCCAAACAAAAAAATAACAACTGTTTGCCAAAGAGTAACATCTGGGGTGTCTCATAGCACAATCCCCATAACAGTGAAAATGGGTACAACGTCCAATTTTCATCTGTTATATGTGCTAATTCTGCAAATACATGTGGCCTCATTTGCTACTTCAAATAAAAGTACCAGAGCATCTGTTCAGGTAAACCCCATATCCAAGGATGTTAACTGTGTTCCTTGGAGCCAGATTTTATGCTCTTTAAGTAAATATTATTTCTCCTTTAGAGAGTCTTTTATCAACAGGATTTAAAGATTTTGCTTTGCTAAGAAATTCTTAAGAATTATGTCCTATAGAATCATCCAATTCTGACAACAGAAGGACTGTTCAAAGTAATATTCTGATTATCTTTATATAAATAACATTTTATAAATTTTTCTATATGAATAAAGCCAGTTTGGATAACTTCAACTCTTTTCCATCTTTCCAAGTTGCTTGTTCTTTTTATTCCTGCCCTAGGCTTCACTAACTCTCAGGTCCCTCTTTTCACTACAACCATATTAACACTGGACCCCTCTTTCTCAACAGAGGTCAAGAAGTAAATCTCAAGACTAACAAGATATATTGAAGCTATTCAATTAATACTTACACATGTTTTTACATTTGCTTATTTTTGTTGTCATAATCATGTCATAGTACTGTGATTAAAGCCATCCCTCCAATAGCTCAACCTCTCAATTACTGGGCCTCCTCACTACCAATGATCTCATCTCTACTCCGTCTTAACTACCATTCAATAGATTGTATCCCAACTGTATCACCTCCATCTCGGTTAAGGAACTTCCTAGGATTCTTTGAAAATAATTTTGGGTACAACTTATCTCATAGTCTATTTGGTTCGACCAAGCCCCAGATACCCTTTAAATCTGGGAAGATTTTAAAGCCATTTTTATGAAACCCAGAATCAAAGAAGCATAAACAGAGATAATTAGTGATCATTTATTGAGTACTTAAGCCAAGCTTTGTATATTAAGTTCAAAAGTAGACAGTATTTTTTTGTTTTGTTTTTACTATTTTTTTATAGTGTGCAGTCAAAATACTGTTTTCTAAAGTTACTTAGATACCTACTTTCTTCCTCATACACTTCAGTGTTGTTATGTGATTCATTTATGATGCAGTTAGATACATTTGTCACAGCCTGATTTATTTTTATTGTGTTTGTTGCTGTTTGCATATACTAAAAATTACTCTGTGGTGAATAGTTCTATGGGTTTTGACAAATGGATAGAATCCCTTATCACCACCATATTCACTTTAACAATGATCCCATAATAAAGACTTTGTCTTTATAAACAACTTTATTCCCCATTCCTAAATTTTTTCAGTGTTTTAAAGACATTTCATCACTGTCATTTAGCTTGTATTATTTCTCATAAGAAATATTCCCTCATCTGCATCTTAGTTTCTCTGTATACAGCATCTTTTTTCTGTATGCTTTAAGATTTTTTCATTGCTGCTTTTGATTATGACATGAGATGGTAGAGTTTTCTTCATATTTCTTGTGCTTGGGGTTTATTGAGGTTCTTGGATATATACATTTATAATTTCCATCATGTTTGTAAATTCACTGGCCATTATTTATTCAATTTTTTTCCATCCTTCCTATCCCTCCTACTGAAAGTCTACAATTGCATATATAGCAATCTGTTTGAAGTTATTCTACAAGTAACTTTACATTTTTTTCCATCTGCACTTTGTTTTGAGTAGTTTCTATTGATATTTCCTCACAATCATTAATATATTCACCTGTAATATCTGATACGGCATTTACCCTATTCAGAGTTTTTTATTCTCAGATACTGTTTTCATCTTTGGTAGTTTGATTTTGATCTTTTAAAAATATCTTCCATATCTCTACTTTATAAGCTAATTTGGAAATTATTTTTAATGACTTTTTCTGATAATTCAGACATCTGAATCACTTCTGAGTCTTGATTGATTGATTTTTCTCCTCATTTTGGGTTGTCTTTTCCTACCTCGTTGCATTCCTGGTAATCTTTGAAGGATTCCTGACATTGTGAATTTTATTTTGTTTCATACTGGATAATTTTTTATTCCTAAAATTCTTCTTAAGCTCTGTTCTGAGATGTAGTTAATTTACTTGGAAATGGTTTATTCTTTTGTGTTTTGCTTTTATGATTTGTTATGTGAGTCTGGAGCAGTGGTCAGTCTAGGGCTTATTACCCACATCTGAATCAAGACCTTCCCTCATACTCTGTTCGATATTCTATCATTTAATGATTTTTTCCAGTTTAGTTGTAGGATAGGACACTATTCATAGCCTTGTTTGAACATCAGGCACTGTTCTCCTATTTTGTTATCATTAGAACGTTATTTTCCTGTAGGGATTTTCCTCACATGCATGTGCTGACTAAATGCTTGCTTAATACTTTAGGAGAACTCCCTGCAAGTCTCTTGGATTCTCCCTCCATGATTGTCTCTCCTCTCTGTTGCTCTGTCCTGTGAATTCTAGTATCCTTGATCTCTCCAGACCCTCAGCTCTGTCTCTTCAACCTTAGGAATATGCTGGGCTCAACCTCAGTTTCCACTCCCTGCACTGTGATCTGGAAACTCTTTCAGTACAGTGAGTTGGGCAATGATAGGGTTTACCTTATTTGTTTCACATTTCCCTTTTCTTCATTGTCTAATGTCCAGTATTTTAAAAATAATTATTTCATTTTTTTCTATTCTTTTGCTATTTTGTTGTTGTTGCTCTTGTTGTTTCAGGCAAGGTAAATCCAGTTCTTCTCACCCCATCTTGGTGAAAAGAAAAGTTTTCTGGTCATACTTGAGACAGAAAACAAAAGAAGGAATCCATTTTGCCTATGGGCAGGGTATTCTTGAATTTAATTTAATCTCTTACTATTTAGGTCATTCAGCATATCCTGAGGTAAAATTCTAAGCCTTCTGATATTTTTCTTACATAATACATACAAGAGGCTATGGCTGTTGAAGGAGGTTGGCTTCTTGAAGGAAGGAAGATCTTGTGAGGTATAAACCATATCCGCAGTTAATCACAGACTTAATGGCTAACTGTAAACGACTAAAAATAGAAAAAGTAAGGAATATTATTTCTACTTTCATATTTTTCATATGGAGGGCTCTCCATCAGGATAGAATTCCTTGCCATTCTCTCCAGCTCAGTCTTTTCCTCAATGCTTGAGGGGTCATTATTTCATTGATAAGTTTAGGTGCTGGGACTCAAACCTCTTTTTTCTTATTCTTTTCCTAATAGCTTGTCTTTGGAGCATACCCATATTCCTAAATCCTCCATGATGTAAGGTTTAAAAGGACATCTCTCTGTCTTATATTTTTCCTGAGTTTTCATTACATGATGTATTACACAAATCCCAGGAGCAAATCTCCTTAAGGACAACCAACCAACCAACAAACCAAATTTTCTACATTCCTCTACCTGTATGTTGCCTTATTTCATTCGTCTTTTTCCTCAATGCACTTTAAAATTTTGTATAAATAGAGAAGCAATGTTCTGGGCAGGTAGGAAGGTCTGTGAATAGGAAAATTGGGTGGAAAAAAAGTAGGGAAAGGGAGTTAACTCAGTCTTTTTCTAACCATTCATTTCTCTAGTGTCTATTGGTAGAGGACTTCAAAATCTTCCGAGCCTTTGGGGCATAGAGACAAGAGGCAGTAGTTGGTAATAGGGAGTTGACAAAATTTTAGAATGGAGTCACATTTTAAAAATTGATTTTAATGCCTATTCTGAGATTTTTCCTCATTTCAAAAAGCCTAGGGATGCTCAATGAGTATAGCCATTTTGTAAAAACAGGCAATAAGGAATTCCTACATCCATTCATGGTTATCAAGAGAGCATTCAAAACTTTGAGCTAGAGAATACAGATGCAGACAATGTTTGAAATCCAAACAAGAATGGAGAGAAATGAGAGAGCAGCTTCCAAGACACTGCGCTCATATTGAAAGACAAAAATTCAGTTGCCGACAAGAATAAGGAAGAGCACTGTGACAATGGTGTTCACCAAACGTCTCATTTCCTCCCTCACGTCTCTTAGCCTTTCTGGCAATTAGACTGGGGTCATGTAGACAGTTCTGGCCAATGACACATGAGGAAAAGTGATTTGACACTTCCTAGCTAAGTAAGGCATTGAAAACTCTGTGCATGGTTTTCCAGGTTTATTTTTCCATGTCTACATGCCAGAGAAAGCTGCTTATTCCATAATCACCTGTCTATAAGGTGGTGGTGCTGCTAACTTCTTGGGGATCTGAGTGTTCTGTTGACCTAAGCACCACCTCACCCATGTGGAACCTGTAGCATGGTAGAGCGAACTTCCATAGTGTTGAGCCATTGATATTTTTTATTTTTTTTTCCACAGCATAAATTAGTCTATACTGACTAACAGAGACCCCAAACTTAGAGAGACAGAGGGTGCCAAACAGATGACTAGCAAGAAGTACGCATTGGAAAAAAAGAATGATAAAGCTAACAAAACTTGTGTATTAGGTCAGGATTGAACTTAATATTGCATCCCAGAATTCTAGATGCAAGCTTTGTGTATATTTCCTGTCTATACTTGATATTATTTTAATCAAAATATTAAATTAAGGTCCAAGGGACCTAAATGTGAGGGTAGGAATATATTATAAAAATTGAGTTTTTATATTGCACTATAATATCAATAATATATTAATAACCAGAATATATGTACAGTATAGGGAATATAGTCAATAAGATTATAATAATGTTGTATGGTGACAAATGGTAACTAGATGTTGTGGTGCATTGCATGATGTATAGAATTGTCAAATCACTATGTTGTACACGTGAAATTAATATAACATTGTATGTCAACTATATTTAAATTAAAAAATCAAAACATATATTTGGAGAATGTATGGTTAAAAAGAAAAAGGAAGGCCCATTTTTTTTTAACTAGGCTCAGTGCCCAGCATGAGCCCAATGCAGAGCTTGAACCCACAACCCTGAGACTGAGACCTGAGCTTAAATCAAGAGTCTGATGCCCAACTGGCTGAGCCACCCAAGCACCCCTGGAAGGTCCATTTTTATGATGAATTTTGGAATAAACTTGATTTTGCTGAAACTTTAATGTGCATACACTTCTTAGATTAAATATTGCTCTGTTGTAATTCACTTAAGCCGACCTTCTAAACAATTCATGACCATTTTCTTCTTGCAAGTATTGTGACGCTTCCAGCCCCAGCTGTCCTAAAAAAACAGGGGTACAGTGTTATGTTTATTTGCTTTTTCTTAACCTGTAGTATCACAGGATACTAACCTTGTCTGTTTTCATTTCTCTTTAAGAAAAAAAAAATGGGTCGAACACTGGAATCTTAATGAGCTCACTTTGATTAAAAGTACCTTAGACTAGTTACATTTTTATAATGTTTAAATAATATTCAAAGTTCTCTTTCAGATTCATTAATTATAAAATTAACCATTAATCAGTAGAAAAAAATGTGGTATGGGTAAATAGAACTCTTTGTTGTAATGAATTTCACAAAGCAGACAGTGCTAAAGTATTAATTCACATCTCTTAATTGCCTTAAAGAATATAGTAGTTATTACATAGAGGAAACTACCCCATGATTAAAATAATCAAAAGAGATAAAACTTTCTGAAAACATGTTTCCTATCACTATAAATGCACAAAAGAGAAAAATAAGGATTCAAATATCTGATTTTCTCCATCCCTGTCTTCACCTGGGTATTCTCCTCCCTTCTCAACTTCTACGTAAATAGTTACCTGGAAGAACCTTACCTGAGTAAAGGAAACTAGATGACACCATAGCATCTGACTTTCACTTCTTTCTTCCCACTCTGGTTCACTCACATGAAATCTACAGTTTCTGTTAGTAACAAAGCAAACTATTTGAGATACTATTTGAGATAATGGCTGTAGAGCTATAGGCTGAGGAGATCGATCCCCAGGGCCAGAGACACAGGCCAAGGGTACCAGTGTTCAATGCCAAGATCAAGCTTTCCACTGCCATTATAATCAGTGCAACTGACAACACTACTACACATCCCGCATACTACCTTTTTTTTAAACATCATGTGCAATTGTAGATAAGTACTTTAGCTCATCCCATAAATGTTTCAGTTTGTCCATACATTCCAATTGTGAAATCCTTGCTACAGCACACAACTGTGGGCTTCTGGAATAAAACAAACCAATAATTTAAATGATAGGCACTAATAATGTTGGATCCAAATTACTATTTCCTGCCAGCTCACCTTGATCCCAAGTTATACACCTCAACTCGTTCTTCCCTTTTAATTAGTTCTTTTCCAGAAAGGCACTAATTCCTTCCTACACATAGAACTGTATAAACCTACACTCTTAGCCTGCCTGATGTATCAGGCTTCCCTCTTGCTTTAATGACCACAGTTTAGGCACAAATTCAGTAAAAGTTTTCATATAACCTAAAATTTGTTTATATGAAACAAAAAAATTACATCTTACAGCTTTTATTCTGTTTCATTGTTTTAAATTTTAAACACATAAAATCTCTGAGTGATGGTACTGAGTGATAGAATTGCCGTATCAGTTTCTTTCTGTCTTGAAAGTCATTCTTTTTTTAATTCCAAAACTACTAATTAAATTCAGTGAAATGTAGTACTACAGCAGTTGAAGATATAAAGTATATTAGAATCAAGCTGGAATAATTCCAAATTCCATTCATTCTCTGGAAATGAATGCAAGTAGCTGAATCTGTGCATGTCAGGGACTGAATATATGTATAACAACGAATTCTCCATATTACCTTTCACATAGGATACAGTGTTTCTTAGTAGGTAATTATAAAAAATAAATGAAATATAAAATAATAAATTGATAATAAAATTGTTTTAAGAATTTAACAAAGTACTTTGATATTGTATATATACCACTAAAATTCAATAGTAACTAGCAATTGTCTTTATAATTTGAACTAAAAAATTATTTTTTTCAGGGAGCAGTATTTTCTCATGGATGTTATTTAGAACTTCCAGTTCCTAAAAAAAAAAAAATTCCAGTGTATGGTCTAATAAAAAGCAAAGTGACTTATAGTTGATTTGACTATTCTCAAATTCTCCACAGACAAGGGACCATCTCTTTGCACCAAGATATGCTACTCTGACTGCCTTGCTGTTGGTGCAAAACTTATATGAAGTAAGAAAAAAAAATGCAATACTGCTATTGGCTATACAACAGGGAAACTTTTGAAAACAGCAAAAAGGTCATTGAAATTATAGATGTTTTTAATATCAAAACTCAACTACGGCAAATATAAGCACCAACAATTTGCATTCTGAGGCTCCATATATTGCATTTTTCCTCCAATTTGCAGTAATATAAGTAGGAATATTGGACAATTGAATTATCCATGCAGGAATGCCTCATATGGTTTTGCTGACTATAGACTTTAGGAGGGTATCCTGATGGCCTGTGAAGGATAAAATCTAGCCGACATTTTGCTTGGCGAGCTATGAGCTCATGCATATGACTGCATCTGCCCAGAGAAAATAGCACATTTTTTTAAAAGATTTATTTATTTTTGAGAAAGAGAGAGAGTGGGGGGGAGGGGCAGAGGGAGAGGAAGAGAAAGAATCTCCAGTAGACTCCCCACTGAGGGCAGAGCCAGACACAGGGCTTGATCCCAGGACCCTGAGATCATGACCTGAGCTGAAACCAAGCGAAGGACGCTCCAACGCTCAAGGGACTGAGCCACCCAGGTGTCCTAAAAGTAGCACATTTTATGAATTAGCGTAAAGATATCTGTTTTCTTAAGGTGTATCCCATAGTGCTGCATTTACACAGAGGGAGTACCATTTTCTGCTTTGTACAAATATTCCCTTAATTGAGTATTTGTAACTAAGGGGTTTAACTTCCACTTTTCTCCAAATCAGTTTTCTTAAAAATTCACCCAGTTAAGATTTTTTTCAACTTTTTGTTTCCTATTTAAATCATATACATACATAGATAAAGAATCAAACAATACAGAAGTTCTCTTCCCTATCCCTACAATTCTGGAGAATTTAAATCACTGTGTGGTTTTGTGTTTTTTGTTTTTTGTGTATTTTTTTGACACTTCTAATAAGTAACATCATATCAATAATATTTTTTTCACATTTGCCACTACTCATTATATAATAGATGAAAATGACTTTTTAACATTACTATTTGGATATTTTTGTACATTTTTTTGCTGCCTCGTGAGTATCTAACCTTCTCCCTATTAAGTGAGAGACATCTATCCAACATAGAGAAGATGAGGATTTCTTGCAGAAAAAAATAGCAAAGACTAAGGTAAAAATCAGCTCGCTATCTGCCAAATAGGATTATCTAAAAAGACTATCATCTTGAGATCCATGCCATTGTCTCTAAAAACATTCTAAATTTAACATCTTTCTTGTCCTACCTTTGCATTCTTTAACATGACAATATAGAGTTCTCCAAATGCATAAAGAAAGTATGCCTGTTCATCATAATCGTTCAACAGTAATGGTGAAGACAGGAAGAAGGAGCAAAGGACATTTGGGAAATCTCCTTTTTAGATTCTGGGAATTAAAGAAGGGGGACATTGAGGAGGTGGCAGGAAAGCAAGGCTGTCTGATAACTATGCTTCCTGGGAAGGAGTTACATTAGAAATGTAGAGACAATTAGTACAGAATAGACTTTTAGCCTTGACTCCTTAGCAGGGAAAAATGTAGAGACAATTAGTACAGATTGGACTTGTCCATACCCTAATCCCTCGAATCTGTGAAGATGTTACCTTACATGGTAAAAGGGACTTTGCAGACGTGGCTAAATTTTGAGATGGGAGATTATCCTGGATGATCTTTGTGAACCCAATGTAATGACAAGGGTCCTTATAAGTGGAGGCAGAGAGAAGAAAGCAAGAGATGTGAAATGTTATTCTGTTGGTTTTGAAGACAGAGGAAGGATCCAAGAGCTAAATAATCCAGAAAATGTAGAAAAGGTAACAAAATAGATTCTTCTGCAAGCCTCCAGAACAAATGTATACATACTGACACCCTGATTTTAATAAAGTGAAACATATTTCAGACATCTGACCTTGAGAATTTTAAGGTCATAACTATGTTGTTTTAAACCACTAAGTATGCAGCAATTTGTTATAGCAGCAATAGGATACCAACACAGATCTCTCCAGAACCCTCCCAAGTGACTATAGGCCACCCTCTCACCATATTACCTTAACATTGCACCATCTTATTCAGGCAGATGGGAGTCTGAAGTTAGGCTTTCCAAGCCCACTGATAAATAGAGATGTAATGGACCTGCTGCCATAAGGACTCCAAAATTAGCTAATCCACATCACAGTCTACGCAGAGTATGCCAAGTTAGCTGGAAACATACATAATGTAGCTGTGTCTCAGAGGTTTCAGCCAGAGGGACCCAAACTGAAGTCATATCAACCAGGAAGAAGTACCAGACTCTGAACAAGCTGAGATAGAAAAAGCAGACTCTACATTTCAATGGCTGTTGAATTCTGCCAAGGGCAGAACAACCATCAGAAGCTAGGTGGAGGCTCAGGAGTAAAAACAATGGTTTTTGTAAAAAAAAAAAAAAAAAAAAAAAAAAGTTTTGTAAAACTATAGCAAAAGCAATATTTTAAGAAGTCATAAAGATACATATTTTTCTGTGCATATGAGTTGTGATGCAGATGTTGATGACAAAAGACAGGATTTAAACTCTCTCTACTCCTACCTCCCCTAATAGTTATACTGGTATCCATAGTCCCTCTTCTAATTACCTCTACCACTTCAAGTAACTTCAAACATTTCTTGTGCTATAAACCACAAACACTATCTTTTGACTCTCTACATTATTAGATGAGAACATTAGCACCTTCTTCATTTCCTCTACTTCTCACATTTTTTCATCTCCTAAATTGTCACCCATACCTTTACTTTCATAACTTCTTTTTGTAAACATAGTTTTCTGAGACTGCTTATAAAAACTTAAAACTAATAATATTATATAGATAATTTTCACCACAAAAATAAGATTTTTGAAGGTAGTTCCAAGATAGGTTCCAAGGTAGTTCCAACATAGTTCCAAAATATATTGTGTTTTACTGTGACCCTAATTCTGAACTCCCATATTATTCAACAGAGAGTATGCATTGCATCAAGTTCAAGTAAATTTCCATTTTCATCATCTATTAATTGTCTTTATCATAAGTTTAGGTTTTTCTAAATTCTCATCCTACCATTCCTCAACTTCATGTTGCAATGTTTCTGTTGGCTTATTAACCAATATAAAATATAATCACAGTGTAAAATGTATCACAAATAAGAAATAATTCATAAATCATAAGGGTATATGTTAATGGATTTTCACAAAATAAATACACCTGGGAACTATGATGCTGGCCAATAACCAGAATATATCTCCCAACTCAGAAGTCTTGATTGTACCCCCATCCCATCATTAACTCTTCTTATGTAAATAATATGACAATTTTTAACCACAAATATTACTTAGATCTGATTCTGAAATTAATAAATTTGTGTCTTGTAACATATATTATTTTCTTTATTGTTTATTTCACTTAATGTTTGTGAAATTAATCTATTTTATTATGTGTAGCTGCAGTTTATTAATTTTCTGATAATAAACTACTTTGTTGAATACTGTGATCAGTACATGCATGTGAAGAAAATACCTGAGGCCAAGAAAAGAGCCATCAAAAACAAAACAAAACAAAAACAAAAACCCTGAGGAAATATTTGCAAACAGGGCTATGAACAGTTGCTTATCCTTTCTGTATACTGCCCAGTATGGGACAGGCACTTCATACATATCTGTTGAAAGAGTAGCAAATTTTATGTCAACAACACTGGACAGTTTTAATGAGCTATTTTTAGAAAATATTAAATCAGTGCAAATATACTTTGAAAGAAATAGGTTGCTATGAAGATAATCATCAAAGAAACCACATTTGCAGACAAAAGTCAAAATTTTCTTAACAGAAAACATCTGCTAGAATATGGGAGACAAAAACTTTCTTAATCAACTTGTGGAAAGTAAATTGGAATTTCCACTTTGAAAAATAATTTGACGTCATCTAATAGCCTTGAAATGGTGAAGGACTGGGTAATAACTGCTCTTAGGTATAAATCTTAAAGGAGCCTGGGGTCCTCTAAGATGTGTCCTCATGAGGACACAAATACAACTGAGATCAATGCAGAATTGTTTATAATAGGGCAAAATGAGAATAATCCAAAGGTCTATATTAGGAAAATAGATTAATAAATTATGATTTAGTCAAACAATAAAATAATATATAGAAGTTAGATTTATATTTACCAACTTGGATAGATCTTGAAAAGATCCTGTTAAATGACAAATATAAAAAAAGAAAATTCACACAATTCACAGTATAGTGGCATTTAGGTAAATTAAACACACAGAACTACTATATTTTTCACGGACCCATTTATGTACAGTAAAATTTATAGAAAGGACTGAAAAATATATAGCAAATATATGATAGCGGTTTCCTCTATAGAAAAAGGGAAGTGAATGCCTTGGGGAGGGAGGGAAGGTAAAAATTAGGTCTTTGACTTTATCTGTGATGTTTTATTTCTATCACATAAAATAAATCAAAGAAATAATTATAAGGAAAACTGTAAAACTATTACTGTTTGTTAATTCTGTTTGGATACATAGATATTTGTTTCATATTTATCTGTTTTTTGTAGTTTATCTATTATCCACAATTCTAGGGTTTAACATTTAAAAAATAAAAAATTAATATTGTTAAAAGATGTCCTTTGGGTTTTTATTATCTATTTCATTATTTATATTTTTAATAATCTCAACCTTATAGAACCAACTTTATGATGTAGTTTGTTTGAATTATGGGGTAGTCATGCAAAAGTAAATAATTTTTAAATGATATTACAAAGAATCACTTAATAACACTGAGAGAGTTTATAGCCGGTTGCCCCTCCAAAGCTTAATTAGCAGCTGGGGGAATGAGAATTTTTCTCTCCTCTTGCTGACATTGTCAACAACTAATCTGGAAGAGAGGTGTGATAAGTAGGCAATGGAAGGTGGGTGATGGAGGATTGAATCAAAAAGAAGTTATATAGTGATTTCTGCATATTTGCAGGGAGGGACAGTCCCTGAGTTTATGATGACTGTGTCCCTTTTCACTGCCTGGATAGGTTGTACTTTTGTATTTTCTAAAGCTCTTGATGGACTTTCCAGTTTATTGTGACAGATCATTAGAGGAATGGGCTTAAAAGGAAGAGATGAGTACCCTGAAGAGGGACTAGGATGAAGGAGTGTCCAGTTTAGAATTATTCTAACACATTGCTCCATCATGAAGACAGAAGAAAAGCTTGCATATGCAATGACAATGAGAAATGTCAAGATTAATGGGGAATATTATGAATTGCCATCCAAGATTCAAGGTCTTCTGCCTGTAGCCTCCAGGCTCTAAAATAATGTATGAGGGCAGATAATGCACATGTAAATGTGGTTTGACCCTGTCTGTGATTTAAGAGTTAGACTGCTGACTATTTGGTCATCTCATGAGTTGCTTCAACTTCTATAGGAAAGATCTACTAGTTAAACCTCAGGATACTTGTAAATTCTGGGAAACTACAGTGTACCTCTCCATAAATTATTTTGGGGGAAGAAAAATTGCCTTCTGCAAAACAAATCCCTGATTTTGGAGATACGTCTTTATACTCACCTGGAAAATTCTGGAACTAAATAAAACTAGGATTTTTTAGTCCTATCTTTCACATGCTAGAAATGTATAACAATTAGGAATTTTATACTTTAAGGCTTCTTTTCTCTCCCATTAATCTGATGATCAATTCAAATTCAGCATCTTAAAAGAACTATGGTTCTGCTACTAGAAATGTGATGAGATTCAATGAAGAAATTTCAAAATAGACAGTACATTAACTCCTATGGATGCAGGTTTATCTAACATACCAGCGGTAAGCCTTATTTTAACAAAATATAATTGTGATGTGCAATTGACTTTTAATAAAGAATCCCATGAAAAAGCATTTGAACTAAATCAGAAAGAATGTCAGAGCATACCAGGTACAGGCAATACCTGTTCAAAGACCAGAAAGGAAAGCATGTTTGTAAAATCAACAGTTCCAATTTTTCTAACTGCATCTAAGAAGACTAAGTTTCTATTTCCTTTTGTATAACCATAGGATTTTCAACTATTTCTAATAGTTCTAAAATCTTTATAATAGGACATTCAATGGACACATCTTAGGTATACAGTCTTTCTAAATACACATATTAATCCCATTGGAAATCACTTTGTTTTCTTGTAATCAAGTGCTCTGTGATTTTGTAAAAGTGTCATATTATTGTATTTGTGCAATATTATTATTTATTTTATAGATGAAAAACTGCATTAAAATATTGTTAGAGATTTATACATGTTATCCTACTTATCTCTACTTTGGTGATTCTTATTGTTGTCTAGAATTGAAGAAGCATGCATCAATACCTTTATCTGTTCTACGGTTGATTACATATGAATAGTATCCAATATGGGTCACTTACAAGTAGCACTGTTACCAACACTCTTGTACTTGTATCCTGCTGTACAATATTACCTAAGAATAAAATCAGTGGGTCTTAGGGTATTCATATTTTTAGCTTGGTGTAAAATATCACAATTAAAAATTTTTTAAAGGAAAATTAAAGAAAAATAATCTTTTATAATTTCAAAACTGAGCCAGAAATTTATGTCAGGGTGTCAGTATGTTGGAAATTTTAATAATGATTTAGAAAGTGGCTTTCTAAGTCACCTGACTAGCAACTGTCAAAGATAGGGCTTGGGGCTTTTAATAGAAATCCAATAGCAAAATTTAGTTCAATTCCTCTTTAATCAATAAATTATTCAAATGAATGAAAACATCATGAGGATACAAGGAAACTTAAAATTTATCTAAAAATTCAGAGTGGCTATTTAGCCAGTTATAATTCATTTAAATCAAGTTTTTTTAACCTAAATATGGATGTACATTGTTTCAGAAAATTAGAATTCAACCATCAAATTAGTTCCTTTATCTTCATAGTCATATATCCTGTTGGTAGCATATTAGAACAACAAAATAATGGGGGCGCCTGGGTGGCTCAGTCGTTAAGCGTCTGCCTTCGGCTCAAGTCATGATCCCAACGTCCTGGGATCCAGCCCCGCATTGGACTCCCTGCTCTGCGGGAAGCCTGCTTCTCCCTCTCCCACTCCCCCTGCTGTGTTCCTGCTCTCGCTATCTCTTTCTCTGTCAAATAAATAAATAAAATCTTTAAAAAAAAAAAAGAACAACAAAATAATGAATTTTATATTGTAGGAAAAAATTCCTATCACTTATTTACCACTAAAGAAAAAATAAGGCTAATAGAGGATTATAACAGCTGGTTCATTTTTGACATCTTCTATTGAAAACCACAAAGCTTATAAAATTACAGGGAAAAAATAAGAATATTTTACTTGTGACTGATTTGATAAATAATAAGATGCATAGAGTCACACTTCAGGTAAGTGAATCAATGAAATACAGACCTTTTCTTATCAGAGTATACTATTTCACTAAAACAATTTTTTAGTTTTTCAAACAAGAGTGTATTTAAGAATCTGAGAAAAATAAGTAAAAGGCATATTTTATTCCTTACTCTTTATCTCATTTTGTCTGGAGAGCTAGAAAGCTAATATCAGATACATTGTTCTGGAAGGGCTAAGGCCTGACAGGGCTTTCTCCTCTCATATAGATGTGTGAGAGTCCAATGTTTATAAACATTTCTATAAAAGAAAAAGCAAGAAATTCTAATTCTTTGTATAGATTTGGATAAATATATATCGGGAATGTAATCTAATCTTACCAAAGATAGGTATCTATGGTCAATTCTCATCAAACGCTTACTCATTCAAAATGCTTTTTTGTGCTTTAAATTTTCAATTGTCTGTTATTAAATTCTTAACTTTCTCCATAAAACATGCATATTATAAATGCTTCTGAAATATTCACAAAGTTTATTATTAGGGAAGAGATCCACATGTGAATTTTAGTAGACTTAGGTACTTGACTCAAATTCTATGTTTTCCAGCAATGTTCTGAATATTTCCAAATTCTCATTAATAGTTTTTCTTCAGTTCTTGCTCCCAATTAACCTTTATAGTTTCTTTAATACAAAAACATTGAACTTTCTACCATTTGCATTTTTATCTTACTAACATTTTTCATCTCCATCTTTTGATTTTAAATCTAATTATTTTGAGATTACTATCACCTAAGTGTTGTAAAACCACTATGTTATCAATAACTGTTTTTCATTACAAAATTAAAATTTACCTATCACTGTTCATTGCAAAACAACCTATTGTATGCATTGATCCCGATTAGCTTTGTAAACAACGCTGCTATTTCAGAAGCCTTAGCCCATGATTCTTTCAATATACCCTGATGGCACTAAGTGAGCCTTTGGTTTAATCAAGCTGAAGAGTTTTACACCCAGCCTATACATCCCAAATTTAAGTTTTTTTCCATTTAAATATGTCTATAAATATACCTGTCAAAACAAGGCAGTAGCATTTCTATGTGTTTTTTTTAAGATTTTATTTATTTATTTGAGAGGGAGAGAGAAAGAGCACAAGAGGAGAGGGAAGGAGAAGCAGACTCCCTGATGAGCAGGCTCCCTGTGGGGCTCAATCCCAGGACATTGGGATCATGACCTGAGCTGAAGGCAGACGCTTAACCAACTGAGCCACCCAGGCACCCCAGCATTTCTATGTTTATAAACACACATACTCATACATGCACACGCGCATATGGTAAATATTTTGGAATAATAATAGTAATACCTAGTTATTTGCCAGGAAATATGCTAAGCTCTTTGAGATATCGAGGGTTATCCCATTTAATCTTCACAAAACTGCGTGCTATAGGTGCTATGATTTGTCCTGTATTTAAAGGAACTAACTCTTTACATTAACTGTTCTCTTCAAGGATATTTGAAAAAACAAGGTGGGTTAATGGTTAGCTACTTAGAAACAGTGTCATGATGGGTATTAAGGAGCATACTTGTGTTGAGCACTGGGTATTATATGTAAGTGATAAATCACTAAATTCTACTCCTGAAACCAATATGTTAACTAACTAGAATTTAAATAAAAACTTGAAAAATAAAATAAAGATGTCAAAAAAAAAGAGAGAAAGAAAGTTTCATAGATTTCTGTTGATCTCTTTTTTTATTTTGTGAATTTCTCCTATGACAGTACAGGCAATAGAGTTTAATTTATTGACCACTGTAATGACTGGCACAGAATAGAACATGTTTCTCCTTCTTGGGATTTTATAATGGTAAAGGATAAGAGTTCACCTGTTGTTAAAATCCTTGAAAATCTTTACTTCCCCTAAAGGTCTGTTTATCTGATTCTGTGTAAAGTTGCTTATTTTATTGTTGAAACATCTCATATTTGTTTCTAATGCTGGCTAAATAATTTAAAATTATAAACTGCCATTTTGACAAAAAATAAATCAGATGTTTCCATCTCAACCAGAGGTATATTTAAAATATATTAAGAATACTTATATGTGGATATTTTTAATAAAGTATCTCATTCATTTCTATGACACAATTTTTCTTTGTAATAAGAAATTTAAATATTAGAGTTTCTCTTTTAATAATAATATCAAATTGTACCCATCTAACTGAGTGTTGAGAATTACTCGAAAAAGTAGAAATCCTGTATTCAAACCATGTTGCCAAATTTTAAAACATTCAGAAGTGCTCTTTTGGAATTATCACCAGAGCTTTCAAATTAATTTTAGTTAAACAAAAATGAATCTTCTACTTTAAACTAAGAATATAATTTTCACTGTTCTTTTCATTTACTCCTTTCCTACCAGTATTTAGTTCAGCTTGTTCCCACCCATCCCATTTTCTTAGGTTTTTCCAGACTCAGCCCCAAAAGAAGTTATATTGTGGAGTTATATGAACTACATGCCTGACGAAAGTTAATAAACATATGGTAGTTATGTGATAACTGTGGTTACTTGATAACATGGTTATAAATAATAATATAATTAAAGTTCCAGAAGTGAAAAGCTGCTTGTATCATCTATATAAGAGGCAGTGTAATGTAGTGAACGGATCACTACATTTATTTGAAACTGTTCTAATAATTTCTGAATATGTTTTAGGGGTAAAATTAGAAAACATAAGTCAAAGTACTCTGCAAAATATAAAAGACAGTGATTATCAAAGATAACAGCAATAATAAGCAAGTACATAAATGTAGAACGTATTGAGAGCTGTGATATCACTAAATGAAATATTTTACAGGACGTCAACAAACCTGCTGCCTTTAAAGTTGAGCAGACCTGGGAACCTGGGTGGCTCAGTTGGCTAAGTGGCTGACTCTTGATTTTGGCTCAGGTCACAATCCCAGGGACATGGAATCGAGCTCCACCTCCAACTCCCCCTGGAGCTCCAGGTCAGGCTCTGAGCTGGTCAGGGAATCTGCTTGAGGTTGTCTCCCTCTTCCTCTGCCTCTCCCCCCCAACTCGTGCACACGCGCTCTCTCTCTCTCTCCAAAATAGATAAATGTTTTTAAAAAGATTTTTAAAAATAAAGTTGAGCAGACTTGAGGAAAACAGATGCAAAATAACATTTAGATGAATAGTAATATAGCATAGGGGAACTGACCTCAAAAGATAGAAATAACTTTTCTGGATCAAGCATGGAATAGTTAATGAGACCAGGGAAACAAAGTTGGCGTGCAGTGTTTGTAACATAAACAATTTTTGTAGCAATTTAGATATTTTATTTCCTAAACCAATGGTATTTTAAAAGTTACTTATTTTATATTTATTGGCCTTTTCTTGTTCGGCTCTGTCTTCATTTTAGGGGTCCTTTCCTCCTCAAAGGAAATATTCTTCCACTCTAAAAGTCTTTTTTTTATAACACTTTGTTTTTTCACCTTGAATTTGTGAACTTTCATGTTGTTTCTGTTTCCAGCTGATTCTAACATTTCATATATATTTATTAAGTAGTCTGACTTTTTATCTAAATATCAAACAAATTTGAAGATGAGGAAATAATTTTGCTTCTGAGTTCTTGCACAAAATGAAAATCTATTAAGCCATCTCCTGCTCTGTAGTCTAATTGTGACAAGATTTCACCAGCATACTTTATACTGTTTCTCCTGCAGAAGCCATGTGGTTTCAAACTCTGTTTAGTTTAAGAAGTGAATATAAAGTATAAAGAAAAAACAGACATATTTAAGTTTCAACTTAGGTTTTATCATCTGGAAAGCTTTCCTAACTCCCCCAGAATTGTACAAAGATTTCTCAGTGTTTCAGTAAGGTTTTCCACATCATTAGAGCTTTGCAATGACTCTAGTATATGAGATTATCTCATTATTTTCATTTGCATTAGTAGACTTTGATCTCCTTCAGTATGGAGACGGTTTCATTCATCTTTTATCCCCAGTGCTTGACATGGTGCTTGGTATGTGGGGCATTTGTTGCTGATGCTTAAGAAGTATTGAGTAAATTGATATCTGACAAAAAATTTCTTATAGCTCACATATCTCTGTTATAAATTAAATTAATAAGAATTAAACTGAAGAGAATTTATTAGATGATGTTCATTTATTTTATAATAATAAAATTAAACATGATGACTTACAAATTCTGTAGCAATGTATATGCCTAATTAATTCCGCCATGCTCTACCTCACAGGATATACAGGTACCAACATGCTGATAAGTATAAGCCGTCTCTAATTGAATCCTATAAACCCTAGCCTTAGACGAGTAGATCATCAATTTCCACAATAGATAGAAAACAAAATGGATATTTCTTCACAAAATAATTTTATGAAGTACCTAAGTTATTACAAATCAGTTTAACATCACATATAAATTTTTATTTATTTATTTATTTATTTATTTATTTATTTATTATTTGAAAAAGCAGGGTAGAGGGACAGAGGGAGAGGGAAAGAGAGAATATTTTTTTTGTGGGGGGAGATCTTATGTAAGCTCCACACCCAGCACAGAACCTGACTTAGGGCTCGATCTCATGACCCTGAGATCATGACCTGAGCTGAAATCAAGATTTGGATGCTTAACTGACTGAGTCACCTAGGCACCCTGCATCACATGGAAATTTTAAAAATCATTTTTTATTTTCATCATGAGAAAATGACTTTGAGTCCAAAGAAAACACAAACTCTGTTTTAAGAATTTTATATGAGCAGTACAGACTCTCATAAACACCAAATATTTTAGAAATATAGCAACATTATATTTCCAGTGGTAGCAAGGCATTTGAAAGTAACAGAGCACATCAGGGCAAGTTTTATAAAATTAAAGACACGGGGCGCCTGGGTGGCTCAGTCGTTAAGCGTCTGCCTTCGGCTCGGGTCATGATCCCAGAGTCCTGGGATCGAGCCCCGCATCAGGCTCCCTGCTCAGCGGGAGGCCTGCTTCTCCCTCTCCCACTCCCCCTGCTTGTGTTCCCTCTCTCGCTGTCTCTCTCTCTATCAAATAAATGAATAAAATCTTAAAAAAAAAAATTAAAGACACTATATTTGCCTATTATTACTACAGAAATGAATATAAGTAGGGCACTTACCTATAGAACCATGTTTAGGAAAATCATATGGAAAAATGTGGTCCATGAATAAGCAGGTTTCAAAGCAAAAAATAATGAAACTATGATTATGACCCCCCCAAAAAGCCAGGAGCAATGTTTGGTCTATTTCCCAAATACTAAAAAAATAAATTAATATGGGAAGTAGTAAACTATGCCCTTCATTTCATGAAATAGCTATTCTAAAACACTTTAAGTCCTAAAAGGACACTAACAGATAAGAAATGGTTCCTACTTTTAAAAAGCTTTGTTTCCACTGGAAGAGAAGACAGGCATACACACAAAGATACTTTCAATATAAGATAATGAATGATAAAGTTTAGGGAAGCACACAACATGCAACATCCCAACATACTCTGTGTTTCTCCCTTTTTTCTGGCAGCAGTGGGGCTTGATGTGGGTCTTGATTAGTGAAAATCACGAGCAATCCCAAATTCACTGCTAGTCCAGGAATCCAGGGCTAGCACAGTACACAGAATCAGTGCAAAGATTTCTCCGAGTACTGGTTATTGTTCTGGTAGGGCATGTGAGCCTGGCTGGCATAGACCAAAGGAAAGGAATGGGAATGAGGAGTTCTCAATTTCTCTTCTGTCAGAGGTGAACTAGGCAACCTGTAATCCCTGGCAAGTGACAATATTTCTATAAATAGATATTGAAATAAGCTAAGGAAATTTACAATATGGACAACAGACAGAGAGACTGACAGAATCTGAGCCCTTAATACTATTTTTGAGTCACTAGATCAATCAATCAAGAAGCCCATTCTACATTTTATATGAAACACTACATCATATTATTATTTAAGAAACTTTGAGTTTTCTTTTATTCACAATCACAAACATCCTAATGGGTAAAAATCACTGGTTCATTTCTGGCATCATATTGTAGAGTTATTTTTGTCCCTCTTGAGTATTATATAGTGATTACAATAATTCATTTTCCTATAAATTTACTTATTGAGAAATAGTGTGAATTCATAAAACACTTAGAATGAAATACCCTCATTGTTCCTACTCTACTCAAAAATATAATTTGAGGTATTATGCTGAGTGAAATAAGTCAATCAGAGAAAGACATGTATCATATGACCTCACTGATATGAGGAATTCTTAATCTCAGGAAACAAACTGAGGGTTGCTGGAGTGGTGGGGGTTGGGAGGGATGGGGTGGCTGGGTGATAGACATTGGGGAGGGTATGTGCTATGGTGAGCGCTGTGAATTGTGTAAGACCGTTGAATAACAGACCTGTACCTCTGAAACAAATAATACATTATATGTTAAAAAAAAAAAAAGAAGAAGATAGCAGGAAGGGAAAAATGAAGGGGGGGAAATCGGAGGGGGAGATGAACCATGAGAGACGATGGACTCTGAGAAACAAACTGAGGGTTCTAGAGGGGAGGGGGGGCATGGGTTAGCCTGGTGATGGGTATTAAAGAGGGCACGTTCTGCATGGAGCATGGGGTGTTATACACAAACAATGAATCATGGAACACCACATGAAAAACTAATGATGTAATGTATGGCGATTAACATAACATAATAAAAAAAAAGAAAAAATATAATTTGATAATGGGAAAATTAATTCCAAAAGAAAACAATAATCAAAATTATTCTGTGAGAGTACTCAAGTCCTGTTGGAAAAAGTCCATTTGTATATTCATAATATTAGTCCTTTTTCATAATCTAAGGGAATTTTTATTAATTCCAAAGCCAATAATAGTGGAAGAAAAAATAGAATTATAGATCCCTATGTGCTATAAAACAGAAAAAAACATGCTTGAAAATAAAAAGAAAATCTCTTCCTACCTTCTACAGTGTCTGTCAGATTAGATATTGAATGTCTATCTTCCAGAAGATGGATGAGTGGTCCTCTATCCTGGGTCCACCTTTGTGTGAGCCAGAATCTGGAAACAAAATAAGACTTGTCAAAGGTTTTTTGTAATTCCTTAGGAAGTCAATCTATCGAGAAAGTAACAGTGTTTATATAGCAGCACCATTTTACATGAATGGCAGATAAATGATTGGCAGAAAGATGGAAAATATATTCATTAAAAAATAAACATCCATTTCTGATAAAAACCAAAATAATAAGATCCTCAATAATAAAAGAAGAAAGATGCTTTTTAAAAACAATACACCTTAAATAATACAAACAATATTAATAGGGAATACAAACTATTTCATTCAAATTATGGGCATAAGAGTATATTATCAAAAGAAAGCATACCCATTATAATATGACAAGACACAATAATAAAATGAATAGCTATTGTAAAATATAAGACAAAGTCATATCACTGAGAAATGAAACAAATTTTAATTAGCTGGACAATCACTATATATAGTTGGAAAGATCAATTGCTTTCAAATACACCAGAACAAAACAGCTAAAAAATATAATAAAACTCTTAGTTATTATAACAATAAATGATACATTCTTTATATACAAACTTAAGTAAAAATCGAGGACCTGAATGAACAAAGAAAAACTACAGAAAGATATTACAGAACATTTAAATAAATGTAAAGACGCTCTGGATGGTAAGATTGAAATTACAAAGATATAAATTATTATTAATATAAATTATATTTCCAGGGCACCTGGGTGGCTCAGTCGTTAAGCGTCTGCCTTCGGCTCAGGTCATGGTCCCAGGGTCCTGGGATCGAGTCCCACGTCGGGCTCCCTGCTCGGCAGGAAGCCTGCTTCTCCCTCTCCCACTCCCCCTGCTTGTGTTCCTGCTCTCGCTATCTCTCTCTCTGTCAAATAAATAAATAAAATCTTTAAAAAAAAAAAATAAATAAATAAATAAATTATATTTCCAACTCATTTGCACACAACATGTTCAATACATATTAATTTTTTCAACTTAATTAAAAAAGTATACATAAAAATACTTAATAAAAGCAACAACTTAGAATACTTATAAAAATATTGTAATAAAAATTGTCTTGTTATAGCAGAAGGTTCACACCAGATGGACTCCAAATGTGTAGATCATGCTTTAGTTCTTATGTTAAGTCATGGCTAGATTAGGTACTAATTATATTTGACATTATGACTGTTAGTTATACTGTACTGTACATTATATTGCACGTATGTATTTAAAGCATTGAGCGAAATTGCTATCTCAGCAAATGGACAAGTGACATGGGTAGATAAAATCTGAGAGAAGACAGACATCTGGTAAACATATGCACAGAGGATCAAGCTTGCCAATAATTAAACTCATGTAAATTAAAACATCCAGACAATCCATTTTTTCACTCATGGAATCATCAAAAGAATAATAATGAAATGTTGGAGGCTAGGATTTACTAATAGGTGCACTTTCGAGCATGGTTAGTGGATTATAAATTGGCTCAACTTTCTGAAAAATTATCTTCTAATTTATCTTTTGAGTTTTAAAATATCCATTGTTGTCTAAGGCAGTGACACTTTCTAAGTCTACCCTCAAGGGGAGAAATAAAACAAATGCAACAACACTAACAAGTTAGAGGTGTAGTCAAATATTTATGGAACAGGATGTCAAAAGTGGATGCTTTCTGCTCAAGTTCCTGCTGAGTCATTAACATAATAGATACCAGGTTACAAACAGGGATATCAGATCCCTCCATAAATATATTCAAAAAGAAGGTAGTAGAAAAAAGGTTGTTAATCTTTAGATGACCTCCTACTTCCACCCAAAAACTGGTTTAGAAGGGATGAAAAGTGAGTGTTTGGCAATGAGAAGACAACAGGTAGTACCTAAAATGTCATCTTTCAGCATCTGCTAAGTTCAGAGGGCACTAATACCAGCTCACCTTGACATTCGTCAGGAAAGAACTATTCTTCTCCCATCCCTCCTCCCCCATATCCTTCCTTCTTCAAGTAACATAAGTCTAAACACTAGAGAAGCAAAATTCAACCATGACCTGCCTTTAGCTAGTCTTCTTTTTTTCTTTTAATTTTTTATTGTTATGTTAATCCCCATACATTACATCATTAGTTTTAGATGTAGTGTTCCATGATTCATTGTTTGCATATAACACCCAGTGCTCCATGCAGTACATGCCCTCTTTAATACCCATCACCAGGCTAACCCATCCCCCCACCCCCCC
>NC_138377.1:45331645-45339415 GCF_054177405.1 Leptonychotes weddellii
TGAGATTAAGAATTCCTCATATCAGTGAAGTCATATGATACATGTCTTTCTCTGATTGACTTATTTCGCTCTAGCTACAGTCTTCTGACCTGCAACATCCTACACTGAGGGATGAGAGAGGCCTCCATTTTAAACCATTTTAAATCGAGAAGGAATTTTTGGTTTTTTTGTTTTATTTTGATTTTTGTTTTTTCTAAAGATTTATTTATTGGGGTGCCTGGGTGGCTCAGTCGTTAAGCGTCTGCCTTTGGCTCAGGTCATGATCTCAGGGTCCTGGGATCGAGCCCCGTATCAGGCTCCCTGCTCAGAGGGAAGCCTGTTTCTCCCTCTCCCACTCCTACTGCTTGTGTTCCCTCTCTCGCTGTGCCTCTCTCTGTCAAATAAATAAATAAAATCTTTAAAAAAAAAAAAACCTAAAGATTTATTTATTTATTTTACAGATCCAGAGAGAGAGAGAGCTCACATGTGTACATTGCAGGGGAGGGGTAGAGGGAGCTAATCTTCAAGAGACTCCCCAAGGAACACAGAACAGATGCGCAGGCTTGATCTCACCACTCTGAGATCACAACCTGAGCCAAAACCAAGAGTCAGACACTTAACCGACTGAGCCCCCCAGGTGCCCCAAAAAGGAACTTTTGATTAATATATATGAGTAGACATTTTAATTATTGAACTGAATTTTTTTTTTTCTGAGTCAAAATGAAGTGCAACTCCTTATTACTGAACAGTGATTCTTTTTTTTTTTTTTAAAGATTTTATTTATTTATTTGAGAGAGAGAGAATGAGAGACAGAGAGCATGAGAGGGAGGAGGGTCAGAGGGAGAAGCAGACTCCCTGCTGAGCAGGGAGCCCAATGCGGGACTCGATCCTGGGACTCCAGGATCATGACCTGAGCCGAAGGCAGTCGCTTAACCAACTGAGCCACCCAGGCGCCCCCTGAACAGTGATTCTTAAGGCATCATTGACTTTGGGCAGAGAAAGAACTGTTTACTCAAAATAAAATAAAAGGGAAGTCAGAGACAAAAAAATAAGACGACTACATTATTTCATCTTGCATGTTATCTATATGAGAAAAATATTAAAATTGGATAGTAGTAGAAAAAAATCTTAAAAATTTATACCTCATCATATGAATATAATATCAATTTGGCCATCTATAGAGGATTTGAAATTCTTATCGAAAGTTTTAGGTATCCTTTTTTACATATGATACTATTATTTGATAATAGTGAGTACAATTTAAATACAATAATAAATCGTGATAAAGAATAAGAGGTTTTCTTTAGCATTTTCAAAAGATAATTAAAATAAGTGGAAAATGTGTTAGTCAACCTATCTTAAACATTTTAAATATTTGTGACTTCTAAAGGTTAGGAAGGAGCAGGAAAAGCAGACTGAAGCAAGTTAATACAAAAAAGAAATAGAAGTGATTGAGGGGCGCCTGGGTGGCTCAGTTGGTTAAGTGTCAGACTCTTGATTTCAGCTCAGGTCATGATCTCAGGGTCCTGTGGTCCAGCCCCACATTGTCAGGCTCTGCACTCAGTGGGGAGTCTCCCTCTCCCTCTGCCCCTCATCCCCACTCATGTGCTCTCTCTCTCTCTCTATCTATCTCAAGTAAATAAATAAATCTTTTAAAAAAATAGAAGTGATTGAGACCAATATTAGATCACATAAAATTATTCTCTATAAAAATTAGGATTGGCAATTTACCAAAGCATAGTAATAGAAACAAACAAACTTATCCGTTCTCTATGGGACTCAATCATTAATCTGGTCATGAAGAAAAGTCATCATTCAAATGCCTCCCAATGCCAGAGAAATATATATTGAAGGGAAAAAGAGAAGTGTTAGTGGCTAGTAATAAAGAACCACTCTCTGGGAGGCTTATCTCTAAAAATATGTACAGGAGAGCAAAATTAAATAAGCGACACTAGCAGTAACTCAATTAGAGTGAAACACATTTAAGTAATATTTGTATGTTTTAAATCACAATTTACTTGAAAAAAGTTATCAGAGCATTGGGAATAAATATAGAAACTATTAAGTAATTTAAGCCAAAACTGAATTTATTCAGAAACACATAAATGAAAAAAATATATATGAACCCTGGGCACCTGGGTGGCTCAGTTGGTTAATCAACTGCCTTCGGCTCAGGTCATGATCCTGGAGTCCCTGGATCGAGTCCCGCATCGGGCTCCCTGCTCAGCGAGGAGCCTTCTTCTCCCTCTGACCCTCCCCCCTCTCATGTACTCTCTCTCATTCTTGCTCTCTCAAATAAATAAATAAATCTTTAAAAAAAAAAATATATATATATATGAACCCTTTAATTATCCCAACACACAACCTTTCTATACAATGCTTCTTTCTAAAAACAGCAAAGTTTTCATCTAAAGTGAATTTTTTATTACTGTAAAATGCCACTAGTTGAAATATCTGCAGCATTTATAGCCTGATGGAAAAGCAATGCTCTAAGCACAGGAGCATTTCCCCATGCTGCAGACATTATATGGGCAGGCTCAGACATTATGTCCACATGTCAGAAAGCCATCAATGGCATAATTAGGGGAAGATCAGCATTTTTAGCTTTTACCACAAAGCCAAATTCAGCTATATAACCAAGCTACATAAACTTTAATGAGGAGAATGTTTCATTCTTATCCAATCTGTGGCTCTTTACAGACTCAGTCATATATGTTAGTACACACCATAAAAAACAAATGGCTCCAAAAGTGAGTAAGAGATAGGGAAGTTTTATTTTATATTAGAATACTGTAGGGGAGAAAACTCAGTGATAAAATTTTTAGAATTTCGTCATGTTCTTGGTTGGTGTGATTTCTTAGTTCTGAAGTGACTGTTTCATCACTTCCTATGAATAAAGGGAATAATATAATTATTTACATGTTGGTGAAAGAACTCTCTTTGTGTACAAATTCTATTGTTAAAGCAACAACCTTCAGAGTCATCTATTTTAAGGATGGCAAAGTAAGCAGAATCAAATTTCTGAACTTAATGACAATGTCAGTGTAGCTTATGAAGCCATGACAATGTAAGAAGAGACATCTGGTGTGCACCATGCATGTAATGTATGGTTAGCTTCAGTGATTCTTCCGACTTCTCCTCGTGCTGTAATATACGTGTGGCAGAGTGCCACTCAAACTAAGTAGAATCATTCAACTGTCTTGAATATAAAGTAAAGAATACAATGTTTGACTAGGCAGACTAGCTGCACATGAATTTTTATGCAGATGCCTAGTAAAAATGTTTCTGATAACTTGCAGTAGAAAACGTCTGAAAGAATCAATAAAAAAAGGCTTATTTCTAGAGAACATACAACTGTGTTTATGGGGCAATAATTTCAAACGCAAGTACAGGTTTTTTTGTTACATTCCATTAGTACACTGGGACTGATGGCTATAAGAGGCATGGTAACCATTACAACCAAAATAAGATGTATATATATATACTTACGTAGTATGTAAATATGGATTATGTCTGTGTGTATACATATGCATACTTTGAAATAACACCACCTTATTTATACAGTCCCCAAAAAGGAAAAAGGCACATTTCCCAACTTTAAGTAAAATGTTATTATTTTTTAAAATATTATTTGATTATAACACATAGTTTTTTCCTGTCTCATATTTTTTCTTTCTAATTAGTGGAATCATGGGTGAGAATCCTTGCAACAATGGCAAGCTTGAGTTTCTCTCATTCCCCTCACTCCTTAATTTGTATTCCTCTCCAGAGCAAATAAATTATTGGGCCTGACTGCTGGCTATTGTTCGATAATAAGGTCTAGGACTCTACAGAAATCCCAGTGGGAAAAAATATGTAGCACTTTCTTCCCTCTGGGTTAGCAAATAATTGCTTAGAAAACATGCCATTGGGACGCCTGGGTGGCTCAGTCGGTTAGGCATCTGCCTTCGGCTCAGGTTATGATCCCAGGATCCTGGGATCAAATCCCACTTTGGGCTCCTTGCTCAGCAGGGAGCCTGCTTCTTCCTCTGCCTGCCACTCCCCCTGCTTGTGCTCTCTCTCTCTGACAAATAAATAAAATCTTTAAAAGAAAAAGAAAACATTCCATTATTAAGGAAGCCTGACGTAAAGATTGGAATGCTGGAGATTTGGGAAAGGGTTTGGCCTATAAGATCATCACCCTTTGTGGGTAAAGTTGGCACTGCTCAACATGAATAAGTCTGGTCACATGGGCCACCAAGAACCCCAGGAAGGCTGGGAAAGTCCTAGAAGACTGAGGGGCAATAGGACTTCCTCCAGATGCCTCCATGGAGGAATAGTAGCCTGCCAATGGGTTCCCGTCATTTCAAGTCATCAGCCACACCTGACTCAATAAGTAGTGTTGGTATAATTGACGACTCATCTTGGGGAAAAGTTGGGTCCATCGCTCACATGATGTACAAAAATAATAAAACAATCTCTGGAAGACAGTGAGAGACTACACGAAAAATAATTGAGTTTTACAAGGCTTGATATGTTCTGAATGAGAGAAACAAAATGTAGAACAACTTATATAATTAACTCATTTTTGTTAAGCACTGACCCCCAAATCCACTGCATTTATAAAATGCCTAATAAGATTATATGAGCAAGCAGAAAAATACATTAGGGTACATACTAGATGATTAACATAGGTAATTTGATGTGGGTGAAGGGAAAATAGAAGGAGAGGAGAGAGAAAGGAAAAAGAAAAAAGACTGCTTTTAACAAAATTACCTCATATCTATCTTAGGCTTTCATATATTTAAAGATATTAATTGTGTATATACTAGTATTAAATAAATTACAGAAAATGGTAATCCTAAGTGAAGTATTACAGTCCATCTGTGTTCTGTAATTACTAAAGAAAACTAACATGAATAACTAAGGTTTACTAAGAAAAATATTAATCAAATCACATCACTGAAAAAACTAGGACCTCAGTAGGTATTCATGATACTGATGATACATAATATCTAAATTAATGAATATGCAAGATAGTATCTACATTTTTTCAAGGGGTATTATAAGTATGGATTTCAAAGCAGAAAATCTTTAAACAATAACCCCAACATAAGCATTAAGAAGAAAATATTGCAAGGGCAAAAGAGCTGTAAAGATAAAAAGCATGAAAGCAGTCAGAGATCTTAAAGATCCATTTTATTGCCACATTTATACCTCTTAATGTGAGTAGTGTATTCTAGTGTTTTGAAAGTGTGCTACACCTTCTCCAACTACTTTCAGCAGTGCCCACACTAGCAGATATGAAAAGAAATTTGCCTTCCCATCTTTTCTTCTACTCCCACAATTTAAAATAATGACTTCAAAAATGTTCAGTCAAGACTCATTGGCTGATACCTTCCTGGGCAATCATCTATATAGCTGATGACTTTAGATGTAATTAAAATAAACTTTCAATAATGTGTTTGTTTTTCCCTACAAAAACGCTAGGCTTTTTGTCCCACTTAAGTTATCCAAATGACAGAGTGATTTCCAGTACTGTTTTTGAAAGAAAGCTTGACTTCTGGTCTCATCTTTGCAGAAGTTTGAAATGATTTTAAATAAAGGTAAGCATGGTTCTAGTGGTTCCTCAGTCTAACAACAAGAGTATGTTGTTCTCACTAAATTCTAGACTGAACAAAATAGATATGCCTTTGGCCTCGGAGAGTTTAGTGAGTTATTCACGGGTAAAAGATAAATCAGTGGTTACAATAGTGATAATTCCTATAAAACATGAATAAGCAAAAAACAAGTGGGTAGTTGACTTCATTTAGCTGGGGTAGTTCAGAAGAGATGATTGCCCCTAGGAGTAGAGAATATCAAGCCTAATAAAATTACTTAGTAATATCATGAAGATAAAACTGTTGTGCCAAGATTAATAGCAAGCACCAGACTGCAGTTCCAATAAGCCCCTTAATCTCTATCCTTAGAAAATTAAAGGGTTTGGAATCAGAAATATGAAATATAAAATTACTAATTTCCATATTAAATGGGATATTTTCTATGAATCTCAAATGAATGTAATATTACAAACAATATGATTAATAACAATGTCAAATTTGATATCTAAAAGCTAATTTTTAGTGATCTTTCTGTTTGAACTGTAATAATATTTTAATAAGGGAAAATATTTTAAAATTTTGATACAGTTCTAAAGTTTACTCCATCTTATTATAATATTCCTAGGAAAAAAAAAAACAGATTTTTTCTTAAGTTAAGTGAAATATTATTTGATTTGCCTTAATTCAAATTCTGAAAAATAGGAAACATTTTCAATCTTCTTGCTTACAGTATATTTCTTTATTTTAACCATCATTCAGTAAACTCTGATTTATTCATTGCTGCGAAACCAATAATTCTTAGATTCATAAAGTTAAAATAAAAATTACTTAACAAAAAAAATCAAAAAACTCTTTCATAGATTTATGACCGAAAAACCTACTTGTGAGTCAAATATGTAAAAGATATTTCAGAGGGAAAAACATATTTTAGAGGGATGACAGTAGCATTCTGCCATCTATGACTAATAATTTCTTAAATTGCAATAAAAAGATATTTTATTCAACAACAAAAACCTTCATTCAAATAGGTGATTGTGCAATAATAAAAAAGAAATCTATTTATCTATCCATCTATTTACATGTAATTCTTAGAATGTCAATTTCAAGAAAAAAACCTCAATGTTGATAAGAGCACAGAGAAATAGAGTTTTCTTAAACTGCTTTTGGAACTGTGATTTAGTCCAACCTTAGCAAATCGTTTTAAAAATCCTTAACAATACTCATTTCCTTCACTCCGGTAATACCATTTCTGAAAATGAATCCCCCCAAAATAATGTAGGATGGTAATGGTAATCATGTGATGAATAAAAAACAACAGAAATGCCCAGATTAAATAAATCACTTGACTGTGGGATACTTTTTACCTAATAAAAATTATTTTGGTCATTAATATTCATTGACATGGAAAGACATGACCTGTCTCTTCACACACACAAGGATAATCTGTAACTATATATACCAACTGTGATATTCTCTGCCCTGGGAATTAAAGACGTTTTTCACTGTTTCAAATTATCTATGAGTATCTTTTAATTTTTTATAAAATGAACATGTATTATTTTCATAATGAGAAAGCTATTCCAAAAATAATTTATAATATCTGTTGGTAATAAAGACCACTATCTTCCTCTTAGATGTATGCAAAATTTTGTATAGTTTCATTGTTTTTTTTATGTTGAAGAAAATATTTATCAATAAATTGGTAATTGAATGCATAGGTAATTATTTACAAGTGTGGAAAGTATAAGAAAAAACACAACAAAAAACCCAAAAAGAATCATAAGAAAAATCTCAACAAAAATTTTTAAATGAGTCACACTCTGTTCTGTGACTACAATGACATCAAATTTAATATCAATGATTGAAAGGCAAAAAATGTTAACCATAGTTTTGGAAACTTAATAATTATTAAATAGCTAACAGACTAAATATTTTGAGCTGAATAAAAATTAAAATATTATGCATTAGAAGTACAAATTCCGAGTAAGAGATATTTTGAGAGAAATTATATCCTTATATCAGAAAAGAAAAATCCTAATAATCAAATAACTGAGTATACAAAGATATAGGGAAACAAACTATTATGTGCTTAAAGAAATGTTAAGTATGACTTTGGGTAGAAAAAAATAATGGAACAGAAAGTAATGAACAAACGATAATGTTACAATAGAGATGATCAAAATATATACAGGTTGTTTTCTTTTTTTTTTTT
>NC_138377.1:45339915-45376278 GCF_054177405.1 Leptonychotes weddellii
GAGCCACCCAGGTGCCCCTATACAGGTTGTTTTCTTAAAGACTAATCCAGTATCTGGTGTTATTGCTGAATGACTGAAGGCACAGATAAGCCAAGTTGGGACAATAGTACAAAAATCTTTGTGCCAGTACATTTTAAAACATAAGAATAAATTTCTAGAAAAAATATAACTTAAAATACAAAAGACATCTTCAAGAATAATTAAGAATATAATATTTAAAATATAAATGGATTTTTTGTAGTATTCTTGTATTCTTAGACATTTTTCTCAATCAATAGTCCTCTTCAAGTCTCTCTAAAACTTCCAAATCAAAATCCAGATAAAAGATGCTATTAAGATTTTGAGCAAGGTCCTTAATTGAGATGTCTTCTCCCAACAAAATAATCATGTAACCCTCTCCCCATGATCAAGTCTGCCTGTGAAAATCCCCTCATAAATTGCAAATCACTTCTATGGAAATTATTATCCCAACAGTCCTAAAATGTTAAATGATGGTAAAAGTTTCTGACAGCCAGCAACTCTAGGTTTATAAAACTCTAAAATCCCTTTCCAGGGGGCCAAACCTGCTACCAGAACTTTCTGTGAAATAATCATTTGCTAAGGAGCCCTTCCAGTATTGGACCATGCCACTTTAGTCCATTCCAAGTATCTTATACCATCAATTCCAGTTTCAGAACTCATAGTTACCTTCAAGTACATTCATTTTTATTTCACTAATCTCTTCTGAACCTGGATTTTCTAATTCTCTGTTTTGACAGTCTTGTCTTGATAATAAAGATAAAAAATAAGAAAGAACTAGTGCTCCATATAGGTGGGTTTTGCCTCGTGTTACTACAGATGTCATCATCATGGAGAGCTCACATTGCATTCTTAAAGGATTTTGAAATGTGCTACAGCCTTCCATGGCTCACTCCAACTCAGTGTTTAAATATTGTACTGACATATCTATATTGAAATCCAGTGCATGGACATGATATAAAAAGCTATCCTATGATATATCTCTACTGGATGAATGACTCAAATTGCTCAAAGGATTCATACCTTGCCCTTGTTCCTATGTTCTTATATTTCCAAGGCACTGAACTCACTGCTTATTCTGCTGTTTGCCCTCCTTCCAACCTCTGTACTTAACTGTCTTCTGATTCTGAACACAGATCTCTTGAATATAGCCTTATGTCTTTGTTTCAGAAATACACTCTTGATTTTACTTTGGGAAGCTACTCCATATCTGACTTTATCCCCTGTGAACTTCCAAGTCACAAATGAAGGTGAAGCCCATTAAACTGGTCTTTTTGTCTCAGACACCAATCTTTGATAGGGAAGAACATTGCAGTCAGAGTGAACAAACGTAAGAAATGGACAGGAAGTAGAATGGTGGGAAAGGGAATCCAACTTTGTCGAATATTTCTTTCCTTGAGAAATAACTTAATTCTGATAGCAATGAAATAATGAGAGTTTTGAAAGATGAAGAGTTCCTTAATGAGATATTTAATAAACCAAGTCAACCTAGAGGTGATATGGAAAATGAATTAGAAGAGAGGGCTGGAGGAAAATGGAATCAGAAAGACTAATAATACCTACCAAATAAATGCTTCTGTTTATAAAGGAACTGTCTGACCTAACAACTCACTGAATGACAAAGAATTAAGAAAATTATAATTTTTCCAAATCGTATTTTAGAGAAATGCTACAGTGCATAATGTGTTTTGGTGGACATCCTAGCCCATTGCCTTGAAAACAGACACATTGTGCCTGATATTTTCCACTAATTAAAAAAAAAAGTGGAAATTAATTTTAAGGTTTATGATAATTTTGAGTGTTTAAAAAACAATGCATGGAGTGTTAGTATATGATCTCCCACTGTACTGTGTAATTTTTCATTGCCAAAACAATGATATGATTACATGAATGTTAACCAGTTCACCCTTAGTATCTATAATAGGAAAATCGGGCTGCATCATTAAAGGAAAAAATGAAAAACAAATACTGTCATGTCAGCTAATGGAAGAAAGAGATTCCTGTCACAAAGAAGGTGGATGAGTCAGCTATTACTGCCCTCACTCATTCACCAAAGTGCACCCAGGTTCAACTTATATTCTAAAGCAGAGTTTTTCCTTTCACCAAGGAAACAGGAGTACTTTGCAAAAAGTAGACAGTATAATCTAGCTTTTTGATCATTGCAACACTGTGTAAAATGCCTCTAAGCAAATATATTTTCATCTATATGTACATATACATATATGTATGTATGTACATGAATATTTGTGTAGGTGCATACATTTTTATATGTGTGATTCTGAGAGGTCTTCTAATCATGTCTCAACCCATCTAAACAACACATTTGCATGAGGATCTGATTAACAAATACGTCTTAAAAAGTCAATGTTTACAACACCAAGAGTGAATCATTGATGTGAACTCTGGACTTTGGGTAATTATGATATGTCAGTGTAGGTTCATCAACGTAACAAATATGCTCTAGTGGAGCACAGTGATAATGAGAAAGACTACACATGTGTGGGGTCAGAGAGTATATGGGAAATCTCTGTACCTTCTTTTCAATTTTGCTATAAACCTTAAACTGCTCTAAAAAAGTCTTAATTTAAAAAACTAAATAGAAAAAAATACTAGTGTTTCTCAGGAAACATACATCATCATATATATCATCATACATATCAGCTACTCAACAATCAATAGATCATTGGTTTAATCATTTAACCATTTAAGCATATTGAATGTCCACTCTTATTTTAAGCACTAGGTTAGATCTCTAGACTACAGAAATCAACAAGAATTATCCCTTTACTTGATTATCTCACATTCCATTCTATAAAGTAGTTCCCTGTGGCACCAAAGTTCAGTGAACGATACTGATGTTATTTCTCTGAATGAATGTATTTGAGGAGAAAATACAGCAGATTGTTTAAATTTATGGGTTTTAAAGCCAAACTACTAGATCTGAATCCCACCAGCATAATCACCTAAATTTAGTTGAATATTGGAGATGAATTCATATCCTTACACTTATTTTTCTCTATTAGTAAAATATGGGTGTAACATTAATATTTCTTCAGCTTGTCTGAAGTATTTAATCACATAATCTAGGTAAAACTCTTAGAATAATACCTGTGTAGTCTAATAAATAATGTTTACTTTAACTATTAATGAGAATTATTGTGGTCTGTTTTGGATATATTTTTGTCCAAATGTCTAACTATTAATAAAAAAGTAAAGATATAATCCTTCTATTGATTAATAGCCATATGATTAAAAATTTATTTAAATAATTCTGATAAAATACTTCTGATGCTATTAGATGCTACTCTGATGACCCAAGTGGTCATCAGATATGCTCAAATTCATAACACCATAACCCATCTGTTTTGGTGTTTATTACTTAATACTAAGTAAAATGTAAATAAATAAATAAATAAATAAAAATACTAAGTAAAATGTGCTCAAGATCAAAGTCAGAACATTACACATCTGCATCTGTTTGTTTACACACACAATTGCAAAATATGTTCGATTGGCAGCATATGTTAGAGTGAACACCAATCTGTTATGGTAATAATTTCATTGTTGGCTATATTGCAGAGGCCTGGTCTATAATGTATTTTATTAAGATGGATGTGCTTTAGTTTGTTCAACCAGTCATGGTAAAATATTTGGCTAATGTTTTTATTGCATGCCATCTGTGTGGGCAGTAAGGTTGTCCAATAACACATGAAATGTCACTGTTTTGAATAGACATCTAATTGAGATTTAATCAAATGGATATTTTACATTAATTAAATGCCAGATGATTAATGAAAACATATTTTTCTATTTAAGAACTATGTAAAAATGGAACATGAATAGCTCAAAATTCCATGCATTATGCACAAAATGTAGACTTTCTCATAAATACATGCATGCAGAATAGTGTAATAAATCTAGATGCATTTAAATAGCATTAAAATAAATGTCACCCTGCTATTTAAGAAATAGCTAGCCCTATGTGTTTGGAAATGATTCTCTCTAATATCTGGATCTCTTTGACCCCCCCTTTGTACTGTCATAAAGCAGCACATTTTTTTCTCCACAGCCAGGAAGAAATTTAAATGTACCCACTCCTACTGTGACAAATAATCAGTTGCATATACGCAAACCCAGAAGCATTGCTAACTACAAAAATGATTGTAAGAATCACAGGAGAACAAAATCAGGCAGATGTTTTGAAAACAAAACAACTTGCTGAAATTTAACTTCTCTCAAAAAATATCAGAGAAATGAATCTGCTTCACTTTTCTTTTTTTTTTTTCTTACATTTTCCATCATATCTCCTGGCAAAGCCATTTTTTTTTCCAGTCTGGCTACATTTCACTACATGTACCCATCTCAGGTTTAACCAAAATTCATTCTGTATGTGAATTCTCCCATTTCCCTGAAATACGTTTCCTTACTTGATTCTATGAGAAAATTCTGTTCAGAAGAGAGGACAGCTCTTAACATACCATTCTCTTATCATTTATATCAGCAAAATTTATTTATACCCTCTTTGCTTGCCTTTTCCTTTAAGACTAAAGAGAAATCAAGGTTTAGGATCAAGAATTGGATGAACCTTAGATAAAATCCAGCCCAAGACTCTCCCTTCAGTGGATCCAAATTGCTAGTGACTCAGATTACTCTTCCCTTCCAGATGACACTAGGTAAAAGGTAATTTGGGGCTTTCATTCACATTTTAGTATCTGTAGACCCATGTTATTAGTGAAGCCATGAATAAAAGGAAAGAAGTAATATATACTTGCACATCTGTCCCCATTATAATGTCTGAATATGTGACCCTTGAGAAACAGGGCTGTTTTTTTCTTTTTTATCTTTAGTGACTAACACACTAAACCATTATTAAACACACTATTATTTAAATATTCAATATTATGGCAAACTTAAGGTTGATTTCCCTTTCCACAATACAGGGATGCCTTGTTTTATTGCACTTCACAGATACTGCATTTGTTACAAATTGAAGATTTGTGGCAACCCTGTATCAAACAAGTCTGTTGGCACCATTTTTTCCAACAGAACTTGTTCACTTTGTATCTATATGGCACATTTTGGTAATTCTCCGGAATACTTCAAACTTTTTCATTATTGTTATATTTATTCGGGTGATCTGTTATCAGTGATCTTTGATGTTGTTATTGTAATTGTTTTGGGGTACCACAAATTGTACCCATATAGGTTGGCTTATCAATTGATAAATGTGTGTATCCTGACTGCTGCACTGACCAACCCCTTTGCCATCTCTCTCCTTCTCCTTGGGCCTCCCTATTCCATGAGACACAATATTGAAATTAGGCCAATTAATAACTCTGCTATAGCCTCTAAGTGTTCAAGTGATAGGAAGGGTCACATGTCTCACTTTAAATCAAAAGCTAGAAATTATTAAGATTGTGAGGAAGGCATGCCAAAATCCAAGATAAGCCAAAAGCTGGACCTCTCCTGCCAAACAGTTAGCCAAGTTGTGAATGCAAAGGAAAAATTCTTGAAGGAAATTAAAAGTGCTACTCCGGTGAACATGCAAATGATAAGAAAGTGAAACAGACTTATTTATGATACGGAAAAAGTTTTAGTGGTCTGGACAGAAGATCAAGCCAGCCACAATGTTACCTTAAGCCAAAGCCTAATCCAGAGCAAGGCCCTAGCTCTCTTGAACTCTATGAAGACTGAGAGTGGTGAGGAAGCTTCAGAAAAATATCTGAAGCTAGCAGAGGTTGGTTCATGAGGTCTAGGAGAGGAGATCTAGCTCATATTATTAACGATGGTGGCCACACTAAACAAGAGGTTTTCAATGTAGACAAAGAGCCTTCTGTTAAAAAAAAAAAAAAAAAGTTGCCATCTAGGACTTTCATAGCTAGAGAGGAGAAGTCAATGACTGGCTTCAAACTTTGAAGAACAGGCTGACCCTCTTGTTAGAAGCTAATGCAGCTGGTGACTTGAAGTTGAAGCCAATATACACTGACCATTCTGAAAATTCTAGGGCTCTGAAGAACATAGCTACTCTGGCCGTGCTCTATAAATAAAACAACAAAGCCTGGATGACAGCACATGTGTTTACAACATGGTTTACTAAATATTTTAAGCCCACTGCTAATATCTACTATTCAGAAAGAAAGATTCCATTGAAATATGACTGCTCATTGGCAATGCACCGTGTCACTCAAGAGCACTGAGATGGACAATGAAGACACTGCTGTTTTCATGCCTGCTGACACAACATTCATTTTGCAGTCCATGGATCAAGAAGTCATTTTCACTTTCAAGCCTTATTATTCAATAAATACATTTCGTAAGACTGTAGCTGCCATAGATAGTGATTCCTCTGATGGGTCTGGGCAAAGTAAACTGAAAACCTTCTAGGAGTCACCATTCTAGATGCACAGTAAGAACATTTGTGATTCATGAGAAAAGGTCAGAATATCAACATTAACAAGAGTTTAGAAGAAGTTTTTCCAGCCCTCATGGTTGACTTTGAGGGGTTCAAAACTTCAGTGGAGGATGTAACTGCAGATGTGGTGGAAATAGCAAGAGAACTAGAAGTGGAGTCTGAAGATATAGCTAAATTACAGCAAACAAACACATGATGAAAATTGAACAGCTGAGAAGTTGCTTCTTACAGATGAGCAAAGAAAGCGGTCTTTTTGCTTGATGAAACCTCCTGTTAAAGATGCTGTGAAGATTGTGGAAACTGACAACGAATGACTTAGAATATGACATAGACTTAGTTGATAAAGCAGGGACAGGGTTTGAGAGGACTGACTCCAATTTTGAAAGAAGTTATACTGTGGGTAAAACACTATCAAATGGTATGGCATGCCACAGAGAAATTGTTTGCGAAAGGAAGACAATCAACAGATGAGGCAAACATCATTGTTGCCTTATTTTAAGACATTGCCACAGACACCCCAACCTTCAGCAACCACTGCCCTAATCAGTCAGCAGCCATCAACAGTGAGGTAAGACCCTCCACCAAAAAAAAAAAAAAAATGACTCAATGAAAGCTCAGATGATGATGAGCATTTTTTAACAATAAAGTACCTTCAATTAAGATATTTACATTTTTTAGAAATAATGTTATTACACACTTAATAGATTATACTAGAGTGTTAACATAACTTTTATATGCATTAGAAAGTAAAAAAATTCATTTGATTTGCTTTATTGCAGTATTCGCTTTATTGCAGTGGTCTGGAACAAATCTCCTGGATCTCTGAGGTATGCTTGTATTTGTGAAGAGGTGATAAAATTAACTATTAGAAAAATGTATCTGTCCGACCATATAAATACATCAATTAAGGGTATCCTGTTTTCAATCAATGATTAATTTTACCCAGGAAATTCACATGGTTTAGTAATTTTCAAGCATCCTCAGCTTTGTGTAAAAACTAACTTGTGAATTAACTTCAGTGTTTTCCAGTTTATATTTTAGCCTTCAGTAGCACTTTGGATACTGATAGTATTAAGCCTGCTACTTCCTATCATCTTATTTAGCTAATAAGTACTTATTTCAGTGTGAGCTTTTAGTTCTACTAATCTGTACTGTGGGGGGTGGGGATAAATTCATTTGACAATGACTTTTATGACCTTAATGGAAAATCTAACCACCAATATTTTTAAAATTATTTAATATGTGGAATTTTTACTACTTGTAGTCTATTTTCCTGTTAATGTTTAAAATATAGATAAGGCAAGAAAACATGGTTTACTGTGAAGCATCACTACTGACATTTTGATATCTAGATATATGAATCCTTTAATTCCTGTCTCTAAGGAATATACATGATGAAAACAATCCCCCCTAAATAGAAGCATTTCATTATCTTTGGCAAAATAATTAAATTTACAATAAAATTTTAGTTTCAGGTATAGAACATAATGATTAAACAAATGTATACATTATGTTATGCTAACCACAAATACTGTGTGTCAACTCTATTCAAATAAAAAAATTAAGAATTGAAAATAATCAAAGAAGTATCATTAAAACCAAACAAAAAAAAATGTTCTATTTTTTTTTAAGGTGGGTCTGGGAAAAGGTACATTAACTCCAAGAAATGCCTGTGCTAATCGTAAAGGCCTGGAGTTCATTCAGGAGACCTCTGTCCTTGATCCTGATGTTACCTATTTTATTAACTATGAATATGATCTTGAATAAAACTACTCAATCTTTAAAAATAAATAAAATAGGGGCACCTGGGTAGCTGTCAGTTGAGCATCTGACTCTTGATTTCCGCTCAGGTCATGATCTCAGGATCCTGAGATCCAGCCCTGCACCTGCAGGCTCTGTGCTCAGTGGGCAGTCTGCTTCTCCCCTCTTCCTCTCCCTCAGCCCCTCCCTCACTCACACTCACACACACACTCTCTCTCTCTCTCTAAAATAAACAAAACAAATCTTTAAAAAAACTAAAATAAAACTAAACTAAAATAAAATAACATTTTAGTATGGTTTATTATTGCTTACAGAATTCAGGTTGTTTTTCAAAATGTAAAAAGATCTATGATCCACTCTTTTTTATATATTCCACCAGCTTGGGCACCAAAGAATCAAATCTCAACAACTGTGTTTGCAGAGTATCTTCTAGATATCAGTCACATTGGCAGACTTTTTGTACTCTGACACCGCAGTTTTTGCTCCAACAGGTAATTCATTTTGGCTAACAATTTCACAATTTCACCCTTCAGTTCCTTTAAAATTCTTGGGGAAATTCCATCTGATCCTGGGGATTTATTTACATCCAGTTTCCAGATTTTCTTGTGATTGTATTCCTTTTTAACTATTTTTTCTCCTGTTATATTTTCTTTAGTATCTATTTAATGGGCAACAGTACTAAAAAAATAGATGATGATGGCATCAAAATAATAATTTTCAAAAACAATGTTTGACAGCAGCATGAAACACTCCCAACTTAAGATATATTACTAGTATGTTTTCAAATCTTTGTATTTTTCAAGTGGAAATGGAAAATGCATATATATTTTGGGGGAAAAGAGAATTCTTTCCCATATATATAGACATGAGCACACATAGATAAATACACACAAATTCAAATCAGTTTTCTATAGAAGGTATATAGTACAGATGGCATGCTATTTGAAAGAAAGCAAAAGAAACTTGAGTATAACTCCAATTTTTAAGAAATTTTCTACTTCTTATTCAATACTTCTAAATAAAATACACATCAAAACTCACTTATGTATTAAACCTAGATATTCTTAAAAATAAAGTTAAAAGTAATTTTAATTGTTTGCCATTTAAGATTTAGAATGATTTTTGTTCTAAATTATTGATACTTTCTTTAACAACTTCCCTTTAACTTTCTTACTCTATAATTATTCTATGTCATTTAAGGTAAGATTTTAAACTAATAAAGTTATGCTATATTAAAAAAAAGTATGAATTAAGTAAAAGTGCTTAATGGTATTAACATTTTGATAAACAATACAATTTTCAAAACATTGGCTTAGCATTTGTGTTAGACCAATCATTTAATAATGTTCTAATTAGATTATTTTCATTTTAACATCATTAAATTTAGGGTATATGTTTAATTTCAACAACCCACTAATTCTGACAGTTATTTAATGTTAGTTCCATTTTACACATGAGGAAACTAAGGTCAATATAGGATTATCATCACACAGCCACAAAGATCCAAAGTGTAGATCTGAACCCAGATGTGTCTAATGCCGAATTCCATACTCTTTCCATCATGATGAATTGCCTCCCTCCATTAAGCTCACACTTTCTTTACAGACATTTACTACATTAGAGTCCCCTCATCCAGGTATACATGAAATGTTCAGAGCAAGAGACACGAAGAAAATTAAAAATTAGTTAAGATGGAACTTTTTTCATAAATAGAGTTGGAACAATCAAAATTGCTTTTGTTTTGGGTGCATGTATTAGGGTGGAGAGTATAGGTACAGTGGAAGAAACATTGAAAGACCTCTAACAGAATGCGATTCTTTAGAAAGGGAAACAAATTGGTAACTAGGAAGCACATCCAATCTCATCATCCCTTTCACTTTTCAATATATTTTGAACATTTTATTTCATGCATCATTTTCAATCCTGTGTTTCTGGTTATCAGATTCCCTCTACAGATTAGAGCCAAGAAAAACTGAAAGATTGATGGCTTGCCTCTAGAAAATTTATTTTAGTTATAGGATCCCCTTGAAATGTTAAACAAGAGGCTGTCATACAGAACCTGGTTAGATTATTCAAGTCATCAGCTGTGAAATTAGTGTATTTAGTTTAAACCACTCAATTCTCCTAAGAAGCTCTCTCCTCCATTCATGGAGATTTCTGTAAAGCATTAATACATCACAAGTCCCTTACAGATCTGAATTGATTGGCTCTATTGGACCAATGTAATAAATATTAGAACATTTCAGGAAAAAAAAATATAAGACCTCAAACTGGAATTCCTAGTTTGTTAAGTAATTAAGGGAAATGCTCTGTTTCCGAGTCATTGCTTTCCTCCTCTTGTATTTTCTAACTCAGTGAATTACAAAATCATTCAGCCCACAAAAATAAAAAATCTATGAATCTGATCTCATTTTCTCTACTGCTTATCTTCCTACATTTAACCATTGAATCCAGTAGTTTAAATCTCTTAATATTCCTCAGATCTCTACCATTTCCTGCATTGTTTCTACTACTACTGACTTAGTCTATTTCTTGCTTGGCTTTCTGCCTTAGCATATTGAGTAGTTTGTCATCACATAGAATCTTAACTATCTTTGACAGTCTGGTAGGAAAATCTTTTAAATTATGATACTGATAACATCAGATTTAAAAAAATATTTTAATTGTTATACTCAAATAAAAAAAACAAAAAATATATATCTTTACTGCTTCTTATGACTTTTTGGATAAATTACAAGTTCCTAAACATTTCTCATTAAGTGTGACATGATCCAGTGCCCAGCCTCATAAATCAGAACTTTTCTATTTTTCCTTGCACTTCCCTCCAACCTCCAACCCACTTCACTTTAGGCACATAGAACTTGCTAATTCATGAATCTGTGACATGCCAAGTCTTCCTGTTAATTAGTGATAGAGCAAAGACTATGAAACAAAATATTACCTTTTCAATTTAGAAACCTCTCCGATGTACCATCCTGTTGCTGATTTTATCTGTGCCGCCCACGCTATGAATTTTTATTGAGATATCCCATTTTATTTTTTATGTAAGGTGCCCAGGAAAACAGCATGTATACTTTTTTTTAAAAGATTTTATTTATTTGACAGAGAGAGAGAGACAGCGAGAGCAGGAATACAAGCAGGGGGAGTGGGAGAGGGAGAAGCAGGCTCCCCGTGGAGCAGGGAGCCCAATGCGGGGCTCGATCCCAGGACACTAGGATCATGACCCGAGCCAAAGGCAGACGCTTAACCGACTGAGCCACCCAGGCGCCCCCAGCATGTATACTTTTTAAGTTTAACTCTTATGCAAGTTTAATACACCTAAAGTATAAACTTCATAAGCATGTGGCTTATATGATCAGAAAAGGTACACCACTGTGTTACTACCATAGATCAAGATATAGAACATTACCAGCATACCAGTAGCCCCTTTCAAATCACTTCATGTATTACCCCTAATCTGTTCCTCACAGGAAAACACTCTAACTTGTAACACTATAGATTATTTTTGACCTGATTTTGAACTTTATTTAAATGGAATAATATATTTTCTTTACAAAAAAAAACAAAACTTCATGTACCAGCACCGTGTTGGTGAGGTTAATCCATGCATGGAGCTATATTTTCTGATTTTAACTTACGTACAATATCCTATTTTATATATCTACATCTACCACAATTTTTTTTCATTCTACTATTAAAAGATATTTGAACTGTTTAAAGTTTGGGGCTGTTGTGACTATCACTACTATGAATAACTTGAATATCTTCCCCATGCTTTTGGAGAACATCCATACATGGATATAATGCATACATTCATTTCCTTTTGTCTTTTATTGTCTACTGAGAAGGCCAAAGTCAGTTTTAGTGTTTCTCTTGAACATATATATACATATATAGAGTACTAAACAGTTTTGCCATCAGAAGGAAAATAATCCCAGATAGAAGCATGAAATATGAAGGACGAAATGAAAAGGGATGAAAAGGTAAAATAAAAATAATTATTTATGACACACTACAGGTATAATAATTAGTTTTATGTATAAAATGAAATTACTGCATGGTAAAATTGCATAAAAAGTGGGAGAACATAAATGAATTTTTTTTAGATATATCCTATTATATTTTTATATAACATGCCCAGTCTAAACACAGTAAACAGAAAACATCGTTTTAGAGAAAAACAGCATGTATATATTAAACATATACATATATAGGGATTCCTGACTGGCTCAGTCAGTAGAGCATGCAACTCTTGATCTCAAGGTTGTGAGTCAAGCCCCACATTGGGTGTGGAGTCAAAAGAAAAGAAGAAAAGGAAAGGAATAGAAAAGAAAAGAGAAAAGAAAAGAAAACCATATATATATAATTACATATATATATGAAATTGTCTATAAGTTGGTAACACAATTGTGTCCACAAAGAAAACCATATACATATATATATAATTACATATATGAAATTGTCTGTAAGTTGGTAACATAGTTGTGTCCACCAAGAAAACCGCAGACATATATATACAATTACATATATATATATGAAACTGTCTATAAGTTGGTAACACAGTTGTGTCCATTTTTGATAATTAAACTGTATGTTTCTGATTTTTATACTTTTCTGTATTTGCACTAAACTTGAATATATATAAATAAATACACAACTAATTCCATATCTATTACAACATATATTATTGATTTCTTAAAGCATAATGAAAATTTTACTTTACTAATCCCAGTCAATATAAGGACTTTATAATTTTTTAATTCCTACACAGTCTCCCAAATTTTATGCAATTTTACCATGTAGTAATTCTCTCTCCATTTATGCATAAGAATACATAATCATACCCTGTAGCATGTCATAAATAATTATTTTTTATTTATCATATTTACCCCTTTCATTCCTTTCTTCATGTTCTTGCTTCAATCTGGAATTATTTTCCTTTTGATAACAAAAGTGTTTAGTATTTTCTTATTACTTTTATGTTGCTGATTATCTCATTTTTTAAAATTTTTTAAATTGATTATCGCATTTTTATATCAAAATTTCCTGATTTAACACTAATTTGTATAGAAGAATTTTGCTGGATATAGAATTCTAGATCTGTGGTTATTTTGTTTCCCACCTTTGACAAGACGTTTCATTTCCCTCTGCCTTCTTGTCTAGTGAGAAGGCCAAAGTCAGCTTTAGAGTTGCTCTGTGAACATGTTTTTTTCTCTGTCTGCCTTTAATGTTTTTATTGCTTTTGATTTTTGCAAGATATATGTTTGATATAGTTTTATATATTTTTGCATTTATTCTGAAGCTGTGGCTTAATATAATTTTGAAAATTTTTCATCAATTATCTCTTCAAATATTACTTCTGTCAAATTCTCTTTCTTCTCTGGATTTCCAACATATCTATGTCAGAAACTTTCACTGTATTTTATATATTTCTTACACTCTATCTGTACTTTGCACTCTTTTCTCTCTCAGTATTATACGTGGGATTTTCTTCTGTTTTCTGTTCTAGTTAATTTCTTTTTCTTTAGATTTTTCTACACTGTTACAAAATAAAGTTTCAATTCTTAATTTCATTCATGGTATGTTTCAATGCTAGGATTTCCACTGGATGTTTTTTTTATATTTTCCAACTGCAGTTGTCTCTGGTGTTATCTGATTTCTTGAACTTATTACTCTCAGTCATGTATAGATTGTTGTTTGGTAACTTCGAACCTGTATATCCTGTCTGTTTTATTATCCATTTTTATTATGGCTTATGTCATGACATTTTGTTTCTTGGCAGTTCTGGAAATTTTGATTGATTGCAATACATATTGAATGAAAAGTCATAGAGACAATTTGTGCCTCTATTTGATATTATATTCCTCCAAAGAAGATTTTCTTTTACTTTTGCTCACAAAACAAAAACACAAACAAAAACAAACAGACAGACCTTAATTTAGTCAAAGAACTCAGAGAAATTAGCTCTGCTTCAGTCCTCTAGAAGCTCCTTTTCTGTTTCTCTTGTGCCAGAGGTCCCTAATAAAACCCTGGGGTATTAGCCACACAGATCCTACTCTTCGGTAGACATCAAGAATTCCATACTATTTTCTCCTGGTCCCATAAAATTGCCAGCAGGTCTATTCTGCTGTTTAGCCTCCAATTCTTCTCTGCCTCTCCTTCCACTTTTCAAATCAATAAATACCTCAAAGGGGGAAAAACTCTATTTAGCTCATATCTCTCAAGAGAGACATTTACTTTCCCTTCTCTAAAGGATCATGGCCTTACAATATCTCATTGCCTTAGAAATTCTCTGGTGTCTTAAAACTATTTTTTGGTTGAGATTTTTCGTGATGGCATTGATAGGAAGGTTTTTCTGCACAAAGTTTGCCTGTCAGTTCTAAAAGAAGTAGGAAAAAAATATATATGTATAAAACTATAATTTTCAATAGAAGTTATATTAATTTTGACATAAATGACATTTAGTTGTAATAAATCACAAAGATATTTATTTGTTATCATAAATTTACCCATATAAACATAAATCTTTAGCATTAGAATTTTTCTTGAATGTCTGTCCACTTGCTACTAAGTTGGTACGTGTAATTAGAGAAAAGATAATTTTCAGTCCCCACAATTATGTTATTGCAGAGATGATTTCTAAAAAGTAAAGTAAATATATACTGCTTATAATGACGAATACTACTTTGATCCAAATTATAACCAACCTTATTCCTACTTTTAACATCCCCTATAGGACAAAAAGAACACCTAAATAATTTTTCTCAGGGTGGAATATGGCCAGTATGTCATTTTCTTACTGATTATTCCTTAAAATGACCAATGAATAAGTTACAAGGGCCATCTTAAGAGATAAATTTCTGAATCCAATTCAAAAAAGAAAGGACAGAAAAGACCCTGGTCAGGGGTTGCAGATCTGGATTGTAACTCACTAGCCAAACACCAGCTCCTAAATTCCATTTCTTTCCTGAACTTAAGAGCCAGGATGTAGAACCTTCGATGTTAGGGAAGCTATGAAGAGAGGTGTTTGAGACTGAAGTCTATAGAAACAGAGGTTTTGTTTCTTTTTTGTCATACATAGCATTCCTTTTTCAGCAAATGCCTTGCTGGAGAAGCGATTGGAATTATTTTTGTCCACGTTGACATACTGAAAAAAAAAAAAATTAGTCCACATGGTCAAGTGGTGAGTGATGGAGTATAAATCTAATAAAAGTCTGGGGCCTCTTTCTTAAGATCTTAGCAGGAGTTAGGAGACAGCATTCTCGTTTGTTTGTTTATTGAGTACAGACTCTTCAAGTAGCTGTAATTAAATATAACAGGTCATTAGTGGATCATAAATTCTAGAATGCGGAAGGTAGTCTCCTTATAGCACATGGAGGAGACAGTCCTCTTCACAACCCCTGTGAAGTGTGATAGAAACTGACAGGTATGAGACCACAGTATACAGCGAGAGGATCAGTAGGAGTAGGATGGAAATAATAGCTTCAGCTGCAGCAGGAACACCTCCTGACATTATTTATTGTGTGACTACTGTGTGTCTGTCTGTGTAAATATATAAACGCACACACAAACATAAATATATGTGTATCTCAAACATTTTTCTTGAAGCATATATAGCCACCATTATAAAGATAAGGAAACTGTCAGAGAGGTTAACAGTTTCCCTAAGCCAATAGCGACCCATTAAACAGCTAAATATCAAAAGTGCCAGGTTTTAAACCCACATTTTACTGCCCCAGAGTCACTAGTACGTCTATATTTAATATTTTACCTAGCATTTTACTTCTTACAGTATTTTGCAAAAATTGCTCCTTCCTACATATTATATTTTTCTCATTCTAGCTTTTCCTGAATTATTAATTTCCCCAGACTTTTGCTGGCATCAGTTCAACCCTTGTCGCTGTTTGGCTTTATTTTCGGCATTGTTGGGTTCTGATGGCCAGGGTGATCCTCATGTAAGTGGAAAGCTGCCATTTCTCATTAACCCCTGCTGTCACAAAGCCAGCTTCAAGGTTAAGCAGTGTACACAGTGATCGCTAAGGCTGTCCTTGCTTTTTGCATTTGATGGAACATTAGGAACATAGACCAAAGCTAGACACTCACTATTATCTTACTATTCTAAACCATAGAAGAAGGAGGAGCATAATTTAATGCAACTAATAAACTAATATATTTCAGGTATCTACACCATGATACTCACAATCATAGTTCATCATTGCCTCTAATTAGGAAATAAAAGACACTCCTGCATCTTTACAAAGAAAATCAGATTTGTTACCAATGCATTTGTAACCCTGATACATTGAACATATTACAGTTAAGCAACCTGTTTAACCAGGTGTGACAAAATATGGTAAGCCTTAGGGAATTAATATGATTATGATTAATATGATCCAGATAATCCACAGCCTCACAGGGAAGATGTTTCCGGTAAAAGATAGGAAAGAGCAACAAACCTGGGGTTACCACTTTAAATACATACAGAGGCCAAGTGGTTATCAATCATAAAAGATCAAAGCCAGTTGCTTTAGGTCTACAATAGGTAGTAGTGGAGGCTGTGGTGAGCTGAGGAGCTCATGCCCTCCTTAATGTGGCAGTCACAGCTCATGAGAAAATGTTGCTAGTATTGTAAAAACTCTAAATTTTCTGGGAAAACCCAGAAGGCCATACTTCTCTTAAGTCTACCGATTTTTGAATGTTGGAAGTAGATTCAATTTCTTTTAGAAAAATAGAGACCAAGCATGACATTAGTGATCTTTATACCAGAATGTTTTGAGGGCATCAAAAGTATAAAACATGGCCAGTTTCCTTTCAAAATTCCACAAATATCTACAGACACATTAGCCAAGGCTTGTATATCATATATAAGCTTGAAGTAAATAATAATGCACAGAGTCACCTCTGATTTTCCTCATTGTAAAAATTTGTGCAACAGGAGGTATAAACTGAAATATTAATTGTATCCCTGGCTGACATGTGGAATATATTTTTAAAAATAGAGAGAATAGTAGACATTTCTTCAAGAGAATGTAAACATCCAGTAGTTAGAATTTAAGCACTTAAATATTAAAAGCAAATAATGCAACATGACCAACAGAAAACTCAGGACAAAGGCAAAAGGTAAAAGACTCCAATATAAGAACCTTAGCTTTCCATATAATACATGAAACTGTTATATTAATGAACTAATGTCATTAAGTAATGTTTTGCCTTACATGAAAATTAATCTGAAATGATAAACACTGACCATTCACAATCTCTACATGTAGTGTTTGGTGTATACATTCAATTATTTTTCTTATCTGTATTTATTATTTTTTCTAGCCTTATTTCAAATATTCTTAAACTCTTAACTTGCTTATTTTTTTCCATTTTTATTCTGATTGTGTATGTTTTGAAAGAGAGAGAGAAATGTCTAAAATCCTGTCTATCAAGTGCTTCCAAACTGAAACTAAATACTTACACAAAAAGCAAACCTTTTGGGAATCTGGGAGAAATTTTTTTTTATTTTAAACAGAGTGAATTATGTAAACTAAAAGTTATGTGGTATCACAGAGAACATTTCATAAATACTAAGTCAGAACTTAACATTCAGCATAAAAGGGAACTGAATTAAAGTCAGGGTATATGGAAGACAATTTATCAGAACTTTCTCTCAGGCCACCAGAGACCACAGTAAAAATGGTAAGAAAGATTGTATGGAAAATGTCTAAAGAACCAGACCCTCAGCTATAGCCGAGCTATGGGAAATTTCACAATTAAGATATAGGAGGAAGATATTGGTATGATTATAAAATAATAAGACAGATGTTAAGCTATTTCCTTGTAGGGCAAGAAACAAAGGCTGGGTTCTGCTGTTAGCTACATTTTGAGAGCCCTCTCATAGTTATGGACTTGTGGTCAAAGGGTAAAGTGGAGACCGCTTCTCCATTAGTTGTGGAATTCCAGTGGAGTCTGGTAATTATGGGAATCATCTGGAAAAGCACTTTTTTTCCCACTTTTTCTCCTCCAGATTCCAAATATGCTTTAGAAGGAGGGAAGACACTGTTTATAACATGCTCAAAATCCACAGCCTTTTTATATTAGATGGATTTCAAGGCACAGAGCTACCCATAAAGACACTGGATGGTAGATGATGTCAAAACACTGGAGCCATTCAAGTAAATTATCCATGCGTGTATCATGAATCTCCAGAAAAGATCTTGAAGTAACTAGCAAATTTTCTATGCAATCCAGGGACATATTTCTTTATTTTTTTGTTTGCTGGCTTACACAAGAGGTTTATTGCAGAGTCCTAGACATTGAGCTGCATAAATTAGATGGGATGAGGCAGGTAGGCCTTTAAAATTAACGATCCCTAAACCTGTTGCTCCTAAATCTCTGCTGACAAGATTTGTGTAAATTTTAATAAGAAACATTAAGTTCAAAAGCATTTATAGTGAAAAATACTCTAAAATAAAATACAAACAAAAACAAAATCAATGGACAAAAATTAAAAGCTGAAAGAATTAAAAATATATACACAACAGTACCCAAAGGAAGAATTAAGAATTAAGTTTTAAGGGCACCTGGGTGGCTCAGTTGGTTAGGCGACTGCCTTTGGCTCAGGTCATGATCCTGCAGTCCCAGGATCGAGTCCTGCATCGGGCTCCCTGCTTGGCAGGGAGTCTGCTTCTCCCTCTGACCCTCCCCCCTCTCATGCTCTCTCTCTCTCTCATTCTCTCTCTCAAATAAATAAATAAAATCTTTAAAAAAAAAAGAATTAAGTTTTAATCCAAAATAGTGAGAATTTTGATATTTTGTATTTTATTTTTTTGAAGATGTTATTTATTTGTGAGAGAGAGAGAGCACACAAAAAGGGGGGAATGTCAGGCAGAGGGAGAAGCAGATACCCTGCTGGGCAAGGAGTCCGATGCAGCACTCAATTCCAGGATCCTGGAATCATGCCCTGAGCCAAAGGTGGATGCTTAACTGACTGAGCCACCCAGGTGTCCCCATGTTTAATATACTTACGAGACAGAGGGTCCCTATTCAGGTTTACGCACATGCATAGGGCAACCACCTGCTCCTGTATTTCTAAAACCATTTCAAATTAGTTGGTGAGGAGAAACAACTCTTCCTATTCTGAGGAAGAAAAGTGTAGCATATGGGAGTACTATTCTTATTTGGCTTCATTATAAGAAATATTTAGAATGGAATTCCATTTGGGAAACATTTATTAAAAAACTTATAAAGAGACTTATTATATTAATTATAACAGTGACCACACATTACAAATATGACATGGCACTTTTCACTAGAGATGGATTTGTTTTGGACCCCAAGTGAAGAAGTTTTATCTATTAGCCCACAGTGGAAATATCAAAAAATATGATTATTTATTAACAGGTCTGTAGGTCTATGTCCAAGGAAACCACAAGAAAGTTCTGAGAAAGAGAGTATCCAGCAATCTTAACATCTCATACATCTTCTCCTAGAAGAAAAGAAATCTAGGGAACCAGAGGAGACAGGTTCACACGAGAACAATAAAACTTCATAGGGAGTCCAGAGCTAGGGAGTCCAGAGCTGAACAAATGAAAATTTGGAGTTTTTGAATGCCATTAAGTCTCTGGATTGACCTCTCTGCTTATCATGGAGCAACAATATTGGTTTTCACATTAATGACTAGACATGTTTCTGAGCCATTTCTTTTCTTTTTTTAACTAAAACTATTGTGTAGATTGTTGTGGGTTTTTAAAATTTTTTTGACATATGTTTATTAGATCAGTGTTCAAACCCAAAAGTGACAATTTATCCTTACATATTTGGCCTCTTTGATATTAGGATTAATAAATTTTGTTTTGTTTTCTTATTATTTCAGTTTTGTAAAAGAAGGAAGCAAGGTATTGGGACAAGAGCACCCCTTTTTATATTCAATTGAAACTTTTTCTATTTTTTCTCCTAACCTCTTTGCTGCACACAAATATCTTTTTCTTTCTTTTTAAAGCTCAAATCTCTTTGATCTTCTGTTCATTAATTCATTATCCATTGAATAACACTGTGGGGAGCAACACATTGCTCCCCACGGTGCTTTTCAATAAATAATGAAAGTAACCAGATAACTGGGCCTCACCAACGCCCCAGAGGAGTGAGGAGCTGAGAATTCATGGAAGCGACAGGATTATTTTTTGAAAGGATTTTTTGTTTTTTTCATTTGTCCAGTGCTACAGTCTCGAGTTTCCTTATTTCCCCTCATGGGTTCCACAAGCTTTCAGCTCTAAAGTTTTATTGAGAAGCACAACTGGGGACTTCTCAGGGATCCACACTGATCTTTTCAACTGGCTGGGTTATGAAATTGGTGACAGGAATGACAGGAAGGTTGTCAGCAACCACACTGTCAGCTGAAACCAAGTGAAGAGAAATGTTTGAATCAAAGGAGTCATGTTCATGACTAATATAGGCTTAGACTGCTTTTCTGTCTTACTCATAGAACTAAAACAAGAAATAGGTGTTTGTGTCGACTGGGCTCCATTTGCTATTTGTTCAACAAGGGTGTCTGATTTGTTGGTGAGCGTTTCTACACTGGTTCACACTCTAATCACATCACTCTGTGATAATAAAGTGAGATTGTAATTTGTACAGGCTTAATCAGAATATATTCTCATGTGTTAAACTCCATATGTAAAAGACATATCACAGCATTTTATATCTCTAAAATTTCTACAGAAATTAAATGAGTAAATTAAATAACTTGATGGGAAATTAAAGTAGGAGCTTCCATATTTGCAAATCCCTATCACTATGCACATGGTCTACTCACCTTTCCATGTTTTCTTTATCATGTTTTATTCATCAAGAAATAAAAGGAAAAACACAGTAGAAAATGTTAAGAATAAGGCTAAAAGGGGTTGCTAATATGCACCTTTGTTTTGAAAGAGAACTGCACTTAAAAGTTATTGAGGGAAAAGATAGCTGCCCACTTTTGTTCTGAAAATTATAAAGCAAATTAAGGCACACCCATTATTTCCATTTGCTACTTATCTTAGCATCTTACAGCCCTTAGAATCATGATTTGTTTCCTGAAACTAACACATAATCTGATGAGTTAGATAAAAGATTAACTTTTCTTATCTTGGTTTTTGGTTGAATTAAAATAGCAACCAATACTTAATACTTAGGTTCCCATATAAGATCAGACCATTGAAGTCCAGGTAGATCCTTCTGGGAGCCTCATCACTACCACCACAATCACCTTCTACTCCCCACCCTGTAAGTAACACCTTTAATTTCCCTTGAAAGACATCTCATCAAGGATAGAAGTCATAAATCAGTATAACCTAGGGAGTTTGGAACATCTGGATATTGAAATGTTGCCCTGAGAACTCTGTCCCCATTTCAGGCTAAAACCCAAATACTCATACTGGAAAAGACTTGATTCATCTTAGCCTCAGCACTCATTTTCCTAAGTTGATCAAGATGAGGAAAACAGGGGAGAAAGGAAGATAAAGGAGTGACAATTCTGTGTAATTAAGTTTTAAGGTCATCTGAAATTTTGCAATGGTAAAACATGGGCTTTTAAGAATGATGACTTGAGTTTAAATTCAGCTTTGCTGCGTCCCTTGGGTAATTTACTTAAATTCCAAGTTTAAATTCCCACAATTTAAATGAAGCTAAATCCATCATCTTGCATGATTCCTGTTAGTATTAGGAATAATTCATATCAAGTGCCTAGCACAGACCTTGCCACTAGTAAATGTTCAATAAATTGTAGCTAACATTATTGTAATTCCTATGCCTTTAGAATGATATTAATTCACCGAATTTCAGCTACCAATCTGAACCATATGGAAGCCTTTCTTTTTAAATATGGGCTCTAAAATTCTTTATTATATATGTATGTATTTTAGAAATTACTGAAACAGTGATTTCTTTATTCTTAAAACACCTGCCTCCATTACTGATATTTTGTCAAACAGCAACTTGTAAGAACAGAAGATACTCCTGCCTTCTTCAAGCATTTATTACATTTGTCCTTTTCAAAATTTAGCCATAAAAGTGATTTATGTGAGTTGAAAGTTAAAAGCGATAGCTTAATTTCTCAAAATTAAACAATCACTCAAATCTATGCAAATTGAAGTGTCCAAGTATGATGGGAGATGTAAAATGCTAAGTGCAAGTAATATTAAAAAGGCTATTATTTAATAAATTAAAGACTGATGCTATCAGCATTAACAAAAGACATCTAAGAACAGATTCTTCCACACTTCATTTATCTAATTCTAGAGAAGGTGTGGCAGTGACTAGCCCATCTTCAGCTCGCCCTACCTTGCTTCAAATGGCGGTCACCAATATATGAAGAGATCCTATAAAAAATAACAAATGTTGCAACTATCTGTGTTTTCTTGTCTTCTTAAATAAGATTTTAAATGTACTTCCTCTAGTTCTCATTTGTTCATGTATGTAACATATTTTCCATAATTGCATCATAACCACATTGTGCTAGAGACAGTCTTCTCCATTTCAGTAGCTTATACTGACACTTCTTTTAGAAAAACAGCCATTTTGATGGCTAATGTAAAAAAAAAAATCACATATTGAAAATGAACATATGAACAGCTCAGAGCAACCTCTTTGTCATATTTGTCAGGAACTGAGAGCGGCAGCCGGAGCTCTTGGAGCTCAGGGCAGATGGAAATAGGCAGTTCTCAGTAAGAGAAGTCGTTAATATTCAAAACTGTAATGGGTATTAAGAAACAATTCAATCTAAAATTTGGGCCATTTGTAGCAGAATTAGTTGTGATTTTCTTTTAAGGCTTGTCACCAAGGAAATGTAGAATATTTTCTTCTTGGAATCCTAAAGAAATTCATGGGAAGAGAATACTAGAAAAATAAGTTTGAATTATATATGTTAAATTTGTTTTTCCTTTTTCAGGGAGATTTTATAGCAATTAATCAGCAGATTTTTCAGAGTTGTCAATAGCCTGAGAGACAGGAACTGAGGATTGTTAGCAGAGATTTTCTATTTGAGATGAAATGTCACATTCTGCTTTATAGGGGATTTTCCTACAACCAGAATGTTCTAACTTCTTGACTAACTTAAATACAGTTCTCCATATCTTGTTCTAATGCAGAAGTCAGCCATGCTAGAAAACGAGATATATGAGAATACACAAATACACACAATTCTGTAGTGACTTAGGGCAATTGTTTTGGTGTGTTTTTTCTTAATTTCTCTCATCTACCTCAGTGAATGCACAATCAAGTAGACTCCAGGAATTGTCCATCCTACTGTTCGTAATGCCTAAGACCAAAGGTTTCAAAGCTTTTCAGTGTACATGTGTAAGAAAAACCACTGAAGTTGACATGACATCATGAAAGTTGTCATAAAAGCAAATGTTAGAATTCTTAATTTGTTTTAAAAATATTTTTTAAGTGTTCAAATTAATTGCAACAAAAATTAAAACCTGGATAGGCCAAGTGCTATACAAAAAATTTCTGAATATATACAGGTCTTAATTTTCACAACCATCATTCATTTAAACATTATCTGAAAGAATAATTGCCTGAAAGACAGAGATATGAGAGTTTTCCCAACCTATTGACAATATATTGTAACAGTTTCATATATTTTCATAAATCAAAAAAAAAAAAGAAAGAAAGAAAGAGAAAACAACATTTAGCCACAAGAAGACATTCACCGAAGGGGACAAAGTTATAATTTAGTATATTGCACTAAGATATATTTTTTAAATATGTTTTTATATTCAAGTTTTTAAATAATTAAGATCTAGTAATGAATTTTTGTTCATATTTAAACTGCATCCCAAGTTTACATGTTATATGTTATTTGAGGAGATATATGTAAAATATTATATGTTATATGAGGAGATAATTTAGTGGGAGGGAAGGGGAAGGAAAGAAGAAAATAAAAAAAATGAGGGTTAACAGAGCCTGGGTGGTTCAGTCAGTCAAGCATCTGCCTTTGGTTCAGGTCCTGCATGATTCCAGGGTCCTGAAATGGAGCCCCACATTGGGGTGCCTGCTCAGTGGGAGCCTGCTTCTCTCCCTCCCTCTGCCACTCCCCCTGCTTGTGCTCCTTCTCTCTGTCAAATAAATAAATAAAATCTAAAAAAAAAAAAAAAAAATGAAGGTTATCTCCTAAGTATACATATGAATAGAAAGAAAAACATGTATCAGGGAAAGAAAACAATGGCTTTAGGCTTTACAAGATAATTAAAGGAAAAAAAGAGACCTTGAATTTTGAATTTGCTCAACCAGATCTTACCTTTTATCCCTCTACTGTATGTTTAAAAAAGAAATAGGTACAAGGAAATAAATCTTATAACATTCTTAAAAATAGATACCTGATATTTTAAAATACGTGTATCCTACTTTCTCAATCTAACCCGACTGCCAATAATTAATATTAAAATCATGAATTTCTCTATTTTCCCATAATTATCTATCATTTTCCATGAAATAAAACTAAAGATGCACGCAAACCAGCTGTGCTCTCTTTGTTAATAGCCCATATATTATACAGCTTGGAATTGATCCTGACAGGTTATTTATTGTTGGCTTTATTCCAAGGATAGAAAATAGTATAGCAGTGTGAAAAAATTAATATAGAGGAAAGAATAATGAAGCAAAGAAAAAAATAAAAAAACAATTACAACTGTTCAATCTTTTTAAATGTGCATGGAATATGCTTTACTGAAGTTAAGTACAATGCATGATACCAGAAGTTTATTGGAATTTCTATTTTGAATTTTTTCTAAAAATTTTAAGTTTGGTTATAAGATAAATTATATTTATATTCTCATTATTTGGATTAAATCAAGGGACTATTAAGTAGAATTATTTCCCATAGATTTAAATAAACAATTTTACTTGTTTCTCTCTAATTGAAATTGTATTTTTCTTATTTTTATTTTTTTTATTTTTTTAAAGATTTTATTTATTTATTTGACAGAGAGAGACACAGCAAGAGAGGGAACACAAGCAGGGGGAGTGGGAGAAAGAGAAGCAGGCTTCCCACTGAGCAGGGAGCCCAATGCCCGGCTCAATCCCAGGACTCTGGAATCATGACCTGAGCTGAAGGCAGACGCTTAACGACTGAGCCACCCAGGCACCCCTCTAATTGAAATTTTAAAATAAATACCTTGCCTATTTATTTTGACTGGTAACAGTTAATGATGAATAGCACAAATTATTCTTATTAATTCTGACTTTGCTTCTATAATCAATATTTTGCTTCTAACAGGTTAACCAGGCTGAATGTTTTCTAGAGTTTTCTATAGCCTGGTTTCTCAAACCTTCCATGAACTTGGATTCCTGCCTGTCCTAGCTGTTAATGTGAAGAGAGATTGATGTACTAATAGGAAATCAAGAAGCACATCAGATTATGCACATTCTTTTATCTTCTGCAGTTATTCTATCCTACTTATAAGTTTAGATGAATATAATCATATGAATTCTTTTGTGTCTTTTTTCTTCAAGAATTGTTAAGTTTCTGAAATTCAACTATACTTCAGCCTGCATTGCCTATTAACTTTTTGTGCTTACTTTGCATTGAATAAATATACCATATTGTATTTATCCATTTTACTGATGAAATAAATGTGAGTTATTATCATATTTGATTAAAAACAAATATGCAAAGAAAATTCTTCTTCATATATCTTGAGAAACATGTACAGAAAATTTGCCTATATGCTTAGGAGCAAAATTGCTAAGTGACAGAACATGTGCATCTTAAAATTTGTTAATTAATGCCTAACCATTCTAAGTTGTTGCGACAATATACATTCTTAGTAATAGAATATGAAGATCCTATACCTACAACCAAGCCAATAGTTATCATCACACTTTTATGATTGGTGAGTAGTGGTAACATGTTGTCTTTTTAACTTGCATTTTCTTTATTATCAAGTATTAAAAATCTTTTCATGTGTTTATCATGTTTGCATTTCCTCACATGTGAAGTACTGATTCTAATACTGTTTACCTCTCTTTTTCTCATTGATGGAAGCATTTCTTATCCATTCTAGGGGCTAGTTCATTGTCTATTGTGTATGTAATAAATATTTTTTCCACTTGAAATCTTGTCTTTTCTTTTTGTAAGTATCTTCTGGCATTTCACATTTTTATTACATCTTATTATTATTTTAATTTGCATTTAGTGCTTTTTACCCCTTCTTTCACAAGTCTTTCTTTGTCATAAAATATTGGAGATGACTTTCTATAGTACATGCTAGAAATATGTACAGTTTTGGATATTATATTCAAGTCTTTGATCTAGCTAGAAGAAACTTACTTTGCATGAGGTAGGGGTACAATTTCATTTTTTTTCTGTATGGATATCCACTTAGATCCATTTTTTTAATTAAAATGCTATCTTGGCCCCACTGGTTTACAGTAGCACCTCATCATATTTCCATTGTCCATGTGTGTGTGGATCTATTTCTGAGCTATTATAAGCTCTCATCTTTGTCTATCCTCAAACAAAACTATGGTGGCTTCATTACCATAGCTATATCTTTAGTGTCTATATCTGAAAATGTAAGTACTCTGTTCTTCTTTATGGCTGACTTGACATTTTTTGTCCATTGCATTTCCATATGAACTTTAGAATCAGCTAGACAATTCCACAAAAATGTGTTGGGATTGTGAACAGTGCTCTTATAAATCTGGAATTAAATTATGGAAAAATGGAATTTGGGGAGATTAAAAATTCTACTATATAAACATGCTGTATCTATTTATTTTGGTCTTCTTTATCTCTCTCAATTTACTTTTTTCTTACACATTTTCTTTAAATTAATTCCTAGGTACTTTGTATATTGGATGCTATTAAAATGGTATTTTTATTTTTTTAATTTTTTTTAAGATTTTTATCCATTTATTTGACAGAGAGAGACACAGCGAGAGAGGGAACACAAGCAGGGGGAGTGGAAGAGGGAGAAGCAGGCTTCCCGTGGAGCAGGGAGCCTGATGTGGGGCTCGATCCCAGGACCCTGGGATCATGACCTGAGCCGAAGGCAGACGCTTAATGACTGAGCCACCCACTTAAACTAAAAATATATAAAATCTAAAATATCTAAAAATGAAGATAATATAAAGGACAAATTTTTCTAGGACTCTCCCTCTCTCCTCCTATCCCTCTCTCTCTCTGAATTTGAACTGATCTCCATAATAGAAAAGAAATTATTGTGTTATTTCAGTTCTTGGGCAATTCCATTTCTCAGTGCCTAAGTAAATTCTTTGGAATTTCTGGCTTAGTTTGAAAAATGAAGCTACAGTAATGTGAAATACAGTGATATAATCTAAGTGTAAAAATAGGTAATTTTGATGACAGTGGGTTTGATGGGATAATTTTAATAGTTTCTGGAGCTGACAATTTAAGTGTTGTCATCTTATATTAGTAACTCACAAACTTTCTCATATTGCATATTTCATTTTGTCTCTCTATAACATAGATTTGTTGCAGCTGTTTAGTTAATTCTGAGCATCTAATTGCTTGAAATCAATTTATAATTTCAATATTTTGTTCTTAATGCAGCATCCTATTAAACTCAATTATCTTTTATTTAGTAAAAATATATTTTTTATTGAAGGAGAATATTAGACATGTATCTGAAACAAACAAACAAAAAACTAAGTATATCACACACTGGTTTTCAAGACATTGGACAGCAGGCAACAAAGGACAGTGACCATTGAGACAAAGAACAAATGGGTTAGCCCTAAGAATGGCCCAGCTTCCCAACTTGAAAAGTTTACAGGTCCTGGCACAGAGAAAGGAAACCAAGGTGGAGCCCAGCTCACTCTTTAAGTTGAGGAGATGGACGTTAGAGTCTTCATAGACCAAGGTAGCCAGAATGATAAGATAGAGCATTGGAGACGAGACAACTGCACACAGAATCTGATATCTGCAGAGGGGATCTCTTGATGACTCAGTATTGATCAGTACATGAATGTGAAGAAATTACTTGAAGCCAGGGAGAGAATTATCCAAAAGGATCAGTGAAAACAGAACTCAGAGATCAAACAGGGACAAGAATAATATCTATTACCCCCAGCCAGTGTAAGAAATCTAAAAATTTACAGTGTTGTATAGAGTACTGAGAAGGGTCAGTGGTGATGAATGTTTAACCTTAGACTAAATGCTCCTCTGGTACTGCCTGACAAATTTTAAGAACATTACAGCTGTTTACAAATAACTAAATAAAACTATCATACTGTTTATAAATACTAAATTGTGTCCCAGAATAAAGCCCAAGAATGCTTATAGGAATGCAAAAGCAACCAGTCTACAACAATGTAAAATTCACAATGTCTGGATCAAATCAAAGATTTGAACAATATATCCCAAAGTGAGGAGCAAATCAATTGATGACATCGATGAGAATTGACACAAATACTAAATTTATAAAACAAGGACATTTAAAAGGTTATTAGAACTAAATTCCGTATGTACAAAAAGTTAGGTAAAGACATATACAAAAGACTCAAATCAACCTTCTAGAGTTGAAAATACAATGTCTGAAATAAAGAATATACTGGATGGGATTAATTACAATTAGACATTACTGGATAAAAGATTAGTAGCCTTAAAATCGGGAATACAAACTAGCAAAAACTAAATGCCAAGAGAATTAAAAAGTGAAATAAGCATTAGTGAATTGTGGATCAATTTTAAGTATCCTAATACATGAAATAGGGAGCAAAATATTTAGAGAAATAAAGGCTGAAAGGTGTCCAAATTTGATGAAAAGTGTATACCCAAGCTAAACAAAAATCAATCATGAGACACATGAATCATAGTCAAATTGCTCAAGCCATTTACAGCAAGAAAAGTTATAAAGCAGCAAAAGACAGACACATTATTTACAAAGGAATAAAGATATGGATGACAGCAGATTTCTTATTGGAAACAATGGGGGATGCCTGGGTGGCTCAGTCATTAAGCGTCTGCCTTCGGCTCAGGTCATGATCTCAGGGTCCTGGGAACGAGCCCCTCATCCCTGCATCCCCATATCAAACTCCCTGCTCAGCAGAGAGTCTGCTTCTCCCCCACCCTCTGCCCTGCCACTCCACTCATGCTCTTTCTCTCTCTCTTTCAAATAAATAAATAAAATCTTAAAAAGAAAAAAAAAAGAAATTTGGGATTCCGCATGCAGAGAAAATAACTTTCAAAAATTGAGGCAAAATAGACTTTTTCAGACATACGAAAGTTGAAAGAGTTCATCATCTACCAACCGACATTACAGAAAATGCTAGTCTTTCAGGCAGAATGAAGTAAGTGAGAGCAGATTGAAGTATGAGATCTCCACAATGAAATAAAAGCACAAAAAAGGATAACTATATGAGTAAATTTATAGGATAACCTTGTTATTAATTAAGTCTTTTAAAAATAAAATTGCTAAACAGAAATATTAACACCTAATGGAGTTTATAACATATGTCCAAGTAAAATATAAGACAGTAGCAGTGCCAAAAATCCCTATGAAAAAGTATTATTAATACTCTTTTTACCCCACATATTCCCTGAAGTTAATAAACATGAGGAATCATTATTTCCTGAAATCATTTAGTATAAAGATACTCATGTATAATAAACTTATAATAAATAAATGCTAATGGTAATAAACCAATATGAACACGTGCTTAGTGAAAAACTTATCCTATAATGATGTCTGAAATGGAAACTGAAATGGAAACTCATTAATGAGAATGAATATTAAACCACATTACAGATTCCAAACGTTTGTCAGACAAAAGTATAAATAAGTCAGAAGTTGACAGAAAAAAATGATAAACATTCATAATGACATGTCTATTGTGTTTTCTTTGTATGATGGGGAAATAATTCTACTGTGGTGAAATGCACATATGCATCAGGTCCTAGTGAAGATGGTAATGATGGTACTGTAAATGAAGGGGATGAGATCATTATTGGAGATATAGGGAAAAGGTGTATTCTGTTAGCAGCTCTTTTTGAACAGCCTGAATTTATCAGTAAGAGATTCATTGCTATTTATTCAGCTAGAGAGAGATTACTTGGAAAACTATGTTACTAGGCCAGAAGACAATGTTTTTTAAACCATTATTGTATGCTATTTTATCCCTAAGAATCCTGTTCCATCATTATCATGAGATGTCCAAATCCAGTTTGATGACAATAATAATAATGCTTCATCTCCAATATCTTTAAACAATTGTAGTAAATGCATACTGCATTAATATGCACAGATATAATGTGATTTGGATCTATGTATATTAAAAATTGTACTGAAGATATTTCTTAAAAGTGTTCTAGTATTTGAGCTTTACATTTATCCCATTATTTATCAATTTAGCAAAATATAAAACATGAATGAATATAACACATATAATAGTCTTTTTAACTTAATATTAATAGTCACACATTTTGTTGGGGAAATACTAATGTTTATTCATATAAACAGGTTTTTTATTAATAGAGTGGTGTTTAGACATTATTGATAATATTCTATAATATGCAAATATATACTCCTTACCTCTCTAAAAATAAAGCAAATGGTAGATCCTAAAACATATCTGGCCTGAAAAATCTCAAATATAACACTCAAGTACTATAATTTTGCTCACATGGATGAGATGATCCTTCCTGGGCTTTCATGTTTTCTTCTACTCTCTGGAATAATATCTATATGAAAGAGGTTTTGTGTTCTCTAGGATTTTGGTATTTTTTATCTGTAAGCATTTTGGAGGGTTCATTTCTTTACCAATGGTACAATTTAATTACTGTAGATCTATAAAGTTCCTTTGTGCTTCTGAAAATATTTATGGTAATTTATAAGTACTAATAAAGAATACTTATCCCATCTATCTTGTTTTAACTTAAATACATAATGCTTTTGTGCTTAGTTTTGTCCCCTCTCTCTCTCTTTCTCTGTGTTTAATTTCTTAGAGAAAATGCAGTCAAGCCCTTCCAATCAGACATATGTTGATACTCATTGTGTCTTCCATACGCCTTAATCTTTCTTGAGGATATCTCATCCCTTTGTCTCTGTTTCAGATATTTTAAATAACTAATTTTCTCTTAAACAATGTCTAGTATTCTGAACATTCATTTAAATGTTTTTTTTCTCCAGAAATTCTGCCATTTTTCTCATTTAACTGTTTTTTCTTAACATATTGTTCTTTTCAAAACAGATAAATTACTATTATAAATTATTTATAAACTGTTTATGAGCTACTATTTATAAGCATTTATCACTATTATAAAAAATAGAAATGGCAGATTTCTTTCTGTTCCATGACACAATAGCATATTTTAGTATTTCTGTTTCCTAATTCAGTCATAGTTCTCTGCTTGCAACCTTTAGGAAATCCTTCATTTCTTTTATATAGTTGTAAAACTGCCACAGCCAAATGTAAAATTTACTTGCAATTCTGCCTTTAATCAAGCCCATTCCATACTGATTCTTGATGTCAGTCAATGTAATAACATTGAACTCAATATCTTCTCAATAAAGGTTTGGGCATAGGGCATTTAGGATTTTACTTCCTAGCAACAGCAAATTTTTAGATTTGTAGAAATTAGTTTCTAGCTCTTCAAAAATGTCCACACACTTTGGATCTACAAGACTCATCTTGGTGGGCCAGCTGTTTACCAATCAGGTCCTTTTACATCTATAAGGTCATCACATAGACTATCCATATCTAAAATGTCCATCATTTTTAAATTCTTAGAAGCACATTAGATGTCATCATTAAGCCTAATCCTTCTTTCTCAAGAAAAAATGACTTTAAAGCAGAGAGTTACTTTGAACTTGTGAAGCTGAAATTGGATTCCAAATACATGTTCTTTTTTTATGGGCTCTCTAAAGTATCTTTTAGGTGGTTTTGTTATCTGTATTCCTAATTATTTTGTTTGTTGTGACAAGGGACTTTTTTCTTAGCGATTTATTTCTTTTTATACGTTATAATTCTCTTTTTGAGCTTATCTTCAGCATGGGATAAATATATACATATTTTCTTAAGGAAACCCATGTGCTCTTAGCTGTGAAAATCTCTCTCTTGGACAGCGTTACAATAGATTTTTCCAGGGTTTCAGCAGACTACAAGGTCTTAGACCAGTTGCTCTTTACTTTCTCAGTTTAATATTCCTATGGCACATGAACAATATAAATAGGAACTGTATACATGTAGATGACAGGGGCTTACATTTTTTTTATTTTTTACAAGTGATTTTTATTTTTCTTTCTACCCAAATTTCAAGGAAAAAGACAGCCAACTTTATGATATACCTGAACAAGTGGGCAAGGATTTTCAACTTCTTTTCATAAGTTCAATAGTTTTTCAAGGTTCTTGATTTATGAAAACTTCTATTCTAGCCCCACTTTGAATAGATTCAAAATCATATCTTATTTGATTGTTCAGTCATATCTTACGTTACTAGTTCCCTGCTGTAAGATATTATATACTAATCTTCTCCTCACACCATCCTTAACCAGCACTGTATTTATTTGTGCATAAAGCACTCATATAAAAATCCCTCCATTTTTGTGCATATAAGGATTTATCTGTTTTTTTTTCCTTTTGTTCGCTTTGTAGCTATAGCCACAGGCTAATAGACCAGACTTCTGGGTTTTGTCTCTTACTTAAATCCGAAACCATGACCCATTATGTTCCTTTTTTATGTGAGATATCATTAAGCATTTCATGTTGGCCCAGGATACTGTCTTGCCAGGCAGTCACATTCTTACTCTACTATATCATAAATTTTCAATTTATCTTCTGCTCTTGTTTGGAAAAAGAAAAGATTAAAGGATGAGATCTTGGGAATTTTCTTGAAATCAAATCATTTCTTCTCATTATTCTCTTGCATGGATGATTTGGGCAGCTTGCCCACTATGTAGCTAGCACTGCCTATTCCATTCCTTACAAATGTTTTTTAAAGACTGGACACAAAATGGGACACATGCTTTCTAACCTCCTCTTTTCTTTGGTAAAACTGAATATAAACATATGAATCCTTTGCATTTTAATAACTTTGCCAGTTACTACTACAAGGAAACAAACAGGAAGGGCAATACAATAAACAGGAGAACTTGACAAAAGTTAATATACCCAAAATGTTCTTACAGTCATGGTCTTGGAACTTTATTTTGTCACTCCTTCCATAATCTCACTTCTACATTCATTTTACATATGTGGCACTAATATCTCCCTATCCTCATGCAGTGTATGAAGTTCCCTCTTCCAGACCTACAGCCCCAGCATTTAAATTTATTTAAAACAGCAGCTTATGCCTTGTCTCGGTTGTATAATTTCTTACCACTTTTGGAATTTCAAAACTGAATCTAAATTTTATCACATATTAGGTATTATTGTCTCTTGACACTTCTTCAAAAGTTCATAGGAAGGTTGAAAGATAAACCTATCTACATGGACCTTGCCTGTACTAGCAAAAATTTAAATGGGAAAAAAAAAAAAAAAAGCACCACTGTCAGTAAGGTGGTAGGTAAGCCACTTCAAAAGACATGATCAATTTTTGGAGGAGGCTAAAGCCAATACCAGCATTTTCAGGAGAGATAAGGAAACCCGTTATAAAACTCTTCCAAAATTCTGCCCCACAATATGGTAATCTGCATAGCTTCCTCTGATAACAGGCCCGCAATTTGAAAATCTGTCAACAGTTAGTGATTGCGAATCACAGGCATCAAGGTTTTAGTCAATCACATCTCCAGTCAAGAGACACTTAAGAAGCCCTAGATGACACTTGGGCAACTACATTAGAATATTTCTGATCCTACTTTACCTTCATTATAACAGCTTGCTTTTTTTTTAACACCCCTGAGTTATGCTGCATTCAAAAAAGCCTTTGTCTAGATTTTACTTTACCTCCCCTTCTCTATCCTCAAAATACCCAAGTCAAGCTGAGAATACCTGATGTCACATCTTATTAAAGACCATGGTTTTGTCATGTCTTACTTAGTTTCAAACTTCAATCTCCACTATTGTTTACTTTTAGCTACAGCCACATTTCCTGATATAGGCTGATTGTTGTATTGGGTTTCTGTGTATTGCTGTTTGCTTGACTCTGAAACTACAGTCCCTTTATTTCCAAGATCTGGAAGCTGTCACCTATAACTGATATCATCATAATTATTATGTTGATAATAATTATGACAATAATAACTAAAAGTATATATATATATAATATATAAAATATAGTGTGTCCTCTATGTGGCAGTCACCATGCCAAGTACTTTGGATGCTTTATCTCATTTAACCCTTATAAACCTATGATGTATATATTATGCTCATTTTATATGAGGGAGCCAAGTTTCAGAGAATAAGTAATTTAACTAAGGTCATACAGCTAATAAGGCTGGAAAACATGATTTGAATCCAGTTGTTTTGAACTTCAAATCTCAATCATCCTAATCACCCTTAAATATTTTCCTGATTGGATTTTCACCACAAGTGATTTTTTTTTTAAAAAATCCCTAGCCATTAATCCTGACTCAACACTTCACAATCTTGGTTCTGACAGTATGTTGTGTATCAAATGTCTTATTTGTCAATTAGAGTTACACTTGGCTCTTTTCAATTTTGATGACCAACAGGTGTCAATGAAATAGCAGGACCAATATCATTATCTTGATTGTTTTAAACTGACTTCTCAGGGCACCTCAGTGGCTTAGTCGGTTAAGCGTCTGACTTCGGCTCAGGTCAAGATCTCAGGGTCCTGGGATCCAGCCCTACTTAGGGTTCTCACTCAGTGGGGAGTCTGCTTCTCTCTCTCCCTTTGCCCTCCGCTGCTCATGCTCTCTCCCTCTCTCTCTCTCAAATAAATAAATGAAATCTTTTTAAAAAATTTTAAAAAATTTAAAATTAAAAAAAATAAAGTGACTTCTCTTAGCCTAGCTACTATTTCTGGGGAATAAATTTAGTGAACCTAAGGTATAAGCTCAATGCCATGATTAAAAATTATAGGTTCTTTGTACCAAGAACAGCTTCCTGTATTTTCTGTGACATTCAAATTTTTTTTAATTTTTAAATTTAATTCAAAATTTTTAAAATTTTAACTTTTCTTTCTATGTCATTCTTAATCTTAGGTCCTTGCTTGGTTCCTGGTCCCTGTCATTGGTCAGTATTCTCCCCCATCTTCTACCTGCCATTCTCCCCCCTCTTCTTTACCTAATGAATCTGGAACTACCCCCTGCCCTTTCTGTCAAATCAAAATATCTTTAAGGAGTTTCTTTCATTATTAAGTCAGTGGAGGCTTTACCAATCTGCACACTCCCAGATGGCTAAGAGATACTTTCAGATCATTTTAATCATCTGCTTTTCATATCCCAAAGACTTTGATGCTTATAAGAGGATTATCTCTCATGAATAGATTGGGTTAAAGAAGAAGCTGTTAAAATTACATTATTTCTTTCAACTGTTGTTATAACTATGGCTGCACTGAGAATAAAATGATTTGGTTTTTTAGAGTTGATGCATGAAACCAGGTTAGAGAAGAGGTACAGTATTTCCCTTTGTGAAATGGAATGATGCTAATATGGTCAAAATATGATCAATTCTCTGAGACATGACTTCACTTCCATTAACTTGGTCAGCAAGGCCATGGGTGAATATGATCTATAGCATTTACCTCTCACTAAGACTCATAAACAAGGTTCCAATCTCAGATATTATATTCTATGATTTTAAATATGCAAATGGAATGGTTTTAGTTCACAGTTTATGTGATAAAATGGCTAACTCAACTATATGGCATTACACAGAAGATCAAGTAAAGATACACTTAATTTCAAAATTAACCAAATTTCTAAGATAATAAAGATCATCATGCTACAATACATTATAAGTTTTGGTAGTGAGAGAAAAGGAGGATCAAAAAACATTTAAAATAATAAATATGAGACTATTCAATAGTCTACAGCACTACTAAATAAGGTAACCAATAAAAAACTGGAGGAGAAAATTAATTCTATATACAGGCACACCATGTTTTATTGCATTTTTTTTTTAATTAAAAAATTTTCCAGTTTTATTGAAGTATGATTGACAAAATTATATATATTTAGTTTATACAACATGATTCTTTTTTTAAAGGTGGACAACGTGATGATTTTTTTTCATTCTTATGTTAATCCCCATACATTACATCATTAGTTTTAGATGAAGTG
>NC_138377.1:45376778-45417687 GCF_054177405.1 Leptonychotes weddellii
ATGCGGAGAAAGGGGAACCGTCCTACACTGTTGGTGGGAATGCAAGCTGGTGCAGCCACTCTGGAAAACTGTATGGAGGCTCCTCAAAAAGTTGAAAATAGAGCTACCATATGACCCAGCAATTGCACTACTGGATATTTACCCCAAAGATACAAATGTAGTGATCCAAAGGGGCACATGCACCCCAAGGTTTATAGCAGCAATATCTACCATAGCCAAACTATGGAAAGAGCCTAGATGTCCATTAATAGCTGAATGGATAAAGAAGATGTGAGATACACACACACACTGGAATATTATGTAGCCATAAAAAAAAAATGAAATCTTGCCATTTGCAACAACGTGGATGGAACTAGAGGGTATTATGCTAAGCGAAATAAGTCAATCAAAGAAAAACAAGTATCATATTATCTCACTGGTATGAGGAATTTGAGAAACAAGACAGAGGATCATAGGGTAAGGGAGGGGAAAATGAAACAAGATGAAACCAGAGAGGGAGACAAACCATAAGAGACTCTTAATCTCAGGAAACAAACTGAGGGTTGCTGGAGTGGAAGGGGGTGGAAGGGATGGGGTGCTGGGTGATGGACATTGCAGAGGGTATGTGCTATGGTGAGTGCTGTGAATTGTGTAAGACTGTTGAATCACAGACCTGTACCCCTGAAACAAATAACACATTACATGTTAATAAAAAAATTAAAAAAAAAAAAACAAGCAAAGGGAAAAAATAAGAGAGAGAGAGACAAAACAAGAAACAGACTCTTAATTATAGAGAACAAACTGATGGTTACCAGAGGGGAAGGGGGATGGATGAAATAGGTGATGGGGAATAAGGAGTTCACTTGTCATGATGAGCATTGGATGATTAAAATTAAAACTTTTTAAAAATTAAAATAAAAATAAATTAAAACCAGAAAAAAATAAAAGCATTCTTATTTTGAGACTGTTGGAAAAGTGGGTTTGTTACGCCCAGAGAGTCAGGAAGTCTGTGAATAAAAAAAGGAAATATACTAAGGCTGAATAAAGAGAGAAAGTAGAAGGCCATTATTCCCAGAATATTACTATAGTCACAAAACTTATTGGTGCAAGGAATCTTTTATGGAAAATAGTGAAGCATCTGCTTATTTCCCACATGCTGGTAGAGAGCAGAGTGGTGACAGAGGACTACATAGACATGTTAACTATAGGCAATTTTCCAGAAATTACAGGGAGACCTCAAGATTCTCAAACATTACAAACCGTATTTACCTAGATTTCTGCATCACAAGGGGGTGCCAGCTTACAACTGTTTTATTAACAAATTAACATAATCCTTTTAGATTTAGTAAAGTTCACTTATCTGTTGTTTTGTTATGCAGCACTGCCCCTGGTAGTGTTTAGAGTCACTGAATGCAATGCTCCCCCATATACACATGCCCTAAAGAAGTGTATTCCTAAAATGGCCTTACCTCCCTGAAAATAGGGAGAGCTTGGAAACCAGAGCTTTGTTGAACCTCGATATCTGCCGATGCTACACCACTAAGTGCCAAAGCCTCTAGCTTAAACTAGTGAGCACCAAATGAAGTCGGGAGCAGAACTGGGGGGTCCAAACATTTGAATGTATAGATCATGATAGAAATTGAGATGTCTGGTTGGCTATTCTATATCCACTTTATATCCACTTTCAGAAAGCTTCCCTTTCCAGGTATATTTTATTCTATCCTCCACATCTAATTTCATACAAGGGCTATCTGTATTTACAGTGTCCATTTCCCTCTTTTCTTCAACCCACTGCAATTTTTTTCCTCCCCATTATACCTTTAAAATATATTTTAATAAGGTGATCAGTGATTACCATGTGGCTAAATTCAATGAGATTTTTTTTAACTCGTAAGTTTTTTCTTTTTTTAGAATTCTCTTTTCCATCTACTTTTCTGACACAACCCTCAATTAATTTTTTTTCTACCACCTCTCACTTCTATTTCTGCCTTGCCAATTCATTTTCATTTACCTGATACAGTATTTAAATTCAGGATCCTAGTTCATGGGTCAGCAAACTATGACTCAAGAGTCAAATCCAACTTACTTTCTGATTTTGTTTTTTTTTGAGATTTTATTTGAGAGAGAGAGAGAGAGAGATAGCGAGAGAGTATATGAGTGGGGAGGAGAAGGAGAAGCAAGCTCCCCGCTGAGCAGGAAGCCCAACACAGGGCTCAATTCCAGAACCCTGGGATCATGATCTGAGCTGAAGGCAGATGCTTAACTGACTGAGCCACCCAGGTGCCCCTGTAAATAAAGTTTTATTGGGACAAAGCCAGGTTCATTCATGTATATATTGCCTATGGTCAATTAGGCACAACAGCGGCAAGATGTATAATTGTGGCAGAGACCACATAGCCTTCAAAGCCTAAAATATTTACTATATACATAACCCTTTACAAAAAAAAAAAAAGTTTACCCTAGTCCTAGGAATTGGACCTTAGATTATTTTCTGGTATTTTTCTAATCATTTTTTTAATTTAAATTCAATTAGCCAAGGTATAGTACATCATTAGTTTCTGATATAATGTTCAAAGATTCATTAGTTATCACTCAGTGCTCATCATATCACGTGCCCTCTTTAATGCCCATCACCAGTTACCCCATTCCCCCACCCACCTCCCTTTTCACAGCCCTCAGTTTGTTTCCCAGAGCCAAGAGTCTCATCTCATATGGTTTGTCTCCCTCTCTGATTTCTTCCCATTCAGTTTTCCTCCCCTACCCCTATTGTCCTCTGCACTATTCCTTATGTTCCACATGAGTGAAACCATATGATAATTGTGCTTCTCTGATTGACTTATTTCACTTAGAATAATACCCTCCAGTTCCATCCATGTCAATTTCTAATCATTTTTATAAGACATCACATTGACTCCCCTGCCTCCAATTTGTATCTATAAACAGAATGACTTTCAAATTTATATCTTTGGTCTAGAAAACACCTCAGAATTTCACACTTTTGTATCTAGCTACATATTCATTAGTTCTAATGGAATGTCTCAAACTCAGGTTCAAAACTGAATTTATAATCTCACACACACACACACACACACACACACAAAGCTGACCTCATCAGTTTCCTTTCTTAGTGAATGGTACCACCATTGATTCAATTGCTTAAATCAGAAGACTGCCATTCACAACACCTCCCGCTGTCTTCACCATGCCTAAGGCAACCAGTACAAAGTCTAATCAGTTCTACTATTTAATATCTCTCAAAGCTATCTAATTGTACCCATAACTCTATCTCCATATAAGCACCCCTAATCTCTCACCTGGACTATTGCAATAACCTCCTAATTCCTGTGTCCCTGCATCCACCGATATCTCTACTACTCTATCTCCTCTATATAGAACAAAGAGATATTTTTTTCAAAATGTAAACCTAAGTGTTAATTGCACACTGTAAGCTGCGATTATAGTTACCATATTTATGGTATGCCAATTTGATTTTTTTCTTTTAGGAAATATAGATACTTAGGAAATATCTAAAATAATTGCACACTAATAATAAACCTTTTAAACCACTACCTAAATGCTCTAGTGATATACAGCTACATATTGAGTGGTAAGTTCTGCATATAGCTTACATCCCATTGATGGTAGAATGCTTTATTTAGAAAGCCAAAATACCACTTCAAACTATTCTAGCAGGCATTATAAATTCCCCAAATTAAACTTTTCTGGATTACCCTTAACAATCCTACTCTTTCAGACTTGTTTATTTGCAATAAGTTATTACAAATCAGACATGAAGGTAAAGGACTTAAACACCCCCTGCCCAGCATTCTGTCCACAGTTTCAGGCCAGAGTTTTAAGCACATTAAATCTGGAACTTGTCAAACCAGCCACCCCCTCATTTCCCTGGATCCTGGCATATAACTTCATCTGTGTCAGCCCGTCCCTCAACTCCCACATCATTTTCAGAAAATGGCAGGTTCTAAATCACACACTGAAATCTGGGTAAGGATCTCCAATAATGGCATGAAATAACATTTCATTCTGTGTCTACAATGCAAAATAAGCATTTTGTCAGTTATATAATGAGTTTAAACACTTATCCTTTGTGACCCACTATGTAGCACCACCCAACACTATCTCCCTTCTGTCTTTGCTTCCAAATTTATCTTAGGTCTCACCAGTCCCCTAGAGATAAATGCTACACTATTTAAATGGCATGAGCCTATTCCTATGCCTCCAGGAATCAAGTCACCTGCCTTTCGAATTGCCTGAGTTAAAACACACACCTGATGTTTGGAAAATTTATAGCAGCTACAAGAAATGGGTTGAGACCAATTAAGCCTACCATATCAATAGTGGACCTAAGCCTCTATATAAGCTTAATTAGTTAATTAATTATTCATTCACTCATTTGGTAAGTATGCTGAGTTCTATTTTGTGCCAATCACTTTTCTAAGTTTGAGAAATAGAGCAAGAAAACAAAATAAAGGGGGGGGAATCCCTAATTTTATGGTGGAAGGAAACATGATATATACATGCATAAGTCAGTCATATAGCATGCAAGTTGTAATAATTGTTTTGGGAAAAACATAAAACAGGAAGGAAGGGGTAAGGAGTGCTTACTTTTAAATGATAGATGAATGGGACAAGTGATGTTATTAATTTGGGAAAAAATATCTTGGTCAATAAAACATAGGCTGTGGGTACTTGAGTGTGTTCAGGTATATCATGAAGACTAGTGAGTCTAGAGAAGTTTGAACAAGGGAGAGAGTAATAAAAGGCACCATTAGAGGGAAACAGGGAAGATAGATTATGCAGGATCCTGTAGGGCATTATGGGGCCATTGGTTTTTCTTTTGAGTGAGATGAGAAGTTATGGGGATTTTTTTTTTTAAAGATTTTATTTATTTATTTGAGAGAGAGAATGAGATAGAGAGAGAGAGCTTGAGAGGGGGGAGGGTCAGAGAGAGAGGCAGACTCCCTGATGAGTAGGGAGCCCTACATGGGACTCGATCCCGGGACTCCAGGATCATGACCTGAGCCGAAGGCAGTCGCTTAACCAACTGAGCCACCCAGGCGCCCGAAGTTATGGGGATTTAAAACAGAATATTTTTAATATGATATGCTTTTTAAAGGACCACTCTAGATTCTATGTAGAGAAGAGTCTGTAGAAAGATAAGATGTACATACAAAACAGGAAGAAAAGGTCAAGGAATTCCAATGATTGTGCAAGGAAGTGATTATTACGATGAACCATGGGACCTAAGTTGTGTGTGATGATGGAGACCATTCATTTTTGCTCTGTTAAAAGTTATTGCAAAACTTCTGTTTAGAAATGACAGTGGCGTATATCATGCAATGGTAGAAATGAGGTAAAGTATTTAAAGTCTGGATAAATCTTGAAAGTTGGGTCAATAGGACATGCAACTAGAATAGATGTTAAGTACAAAATAAAGAGAAATCAAAGATGTTGCTGGCATGAACAAATTGGAAAGATGGATTTAACAATACCTAAGAATAGAAAGATTGTGGGAGGGACAGATTTAGGGAAAAAGTAGAGAGTTTTATTTTGAACATGTTAATTTTGAGACAACTATTAAATCTCCAGGAGAGTTGTTATGTGTGCTTTTGGATATGAGAATCTAAAATTCAGATGAGAGTGCCTATATGGAGATAAAAATTGAAGAGTAATCAGAGTACAGATGGTATCAGAGGCCATGAGACCAACTGAAATTGCTGAGGGTTAGAACAGAGATTTAAGAGGTAGGAGGATTGAGCGCTGGGTCACTCAAATATTAGGAGGTTGGGGGATGGGGAAAACCAGCAAAGGAGACTGAGAAGAGACAAAGAGGTAAGAGGAAAATGTGGAAATTGTGGAGTCTCAGAATACAAGTGAAGATCCTGTTTCAAAAAGGAAAGAGTGACTAACTCTTTTAATTCCTCCTGATAGGTCAAGTAAAATAAAGATTAGAATCACCATTACAGGGGCACTGGGTAGCTCAGTCAGTTGGAGGTCTATCTCTTGATTTAGGGTCAGGTCAGTTTCTCAGGATCAAGAGATTGAGCCCTGCATTGGGCTCAGCACTCACCAAGGAGTCTGCTTATCTCTCTCCCTCCCCCTCTGCCCCTCCTCCCCACTTTTTCTCAAATAAATAAATAAATAAAATCTTAAAAAAAAAATAATCACCATTAGACTTAACAACATGGTAATCATTAGTGATTTTGAGAAGCATATTTTCCATAGAATGGTGGATTTAAAAGCCTGATTGAAATAATTTGTGAGAAAGAAAGTACAGGCAACCCTTTGGAGGAGTTTTTGCTATAAAGTGGTAGATAATAATGAGTCAATAACTGAAAGGAAGTGTGAGGTATTAAGAAAGGGATTTTCACTTAAAAAACCGAACCATGTTTAGTTGCTGATAAAAATGCTTTTGTAGAGAGGACAAATTGATGTGGAGATTAGAGAGAAAGATTACCTTTCAGAGGTGAGATGGGGCTAGAGGCTGGTGAACTAGTAGAATATTGCATTAATTAAGGAACACAGAAGCATCCATATTAATAGGAGGAAAGGCAGAGTATAAGAGCATGAGAATCAGCAGATGTCTAGTATGTGTTAATATACTTGGGGCTTTGCAAGTTCTCAGTGAAACAGGAAGAAAAATGATTAACTGAGGGTAACAATGGGGGAGGATGTGTTAAAGACTCAAAGAGAGAGGATATGATATGAGATAGTTTTCTAAAAGGACAAGGGAATAAGGGAGTAATATTATCTGGTGCCACTAAAGGCCCACTGGTGATTGGTATTTGGTTTTCTCTTCTGCCATGTACATGCAAAACAGGAAGAAAAGGGCAAGGAATTTCAATGATTGATTGTGCAAGGAAGTGGTTATTATGATGAACCATGGGACCTAAGTTGTGTGTGATGATGGGGACAATTTATTTTTGCTCAGCTTTTATATCAAAGGTTAAGCTTAACAAATTTTACTTATTTAGGCACTGTCATGGTATTTATACACCAGTAAGTTTCTAATAGGAGCAGATATTAATAAAATAATCAAACACAAAATGTAAAGTTACTATGGTGATAAGTACTACAAAGGAAATGTGCATGTTCCTATGAAATCATATAATAGGGAGATTTAAACATTTTGGAAGTCCAGGGAACTCTTGACAATCACTTTGTGGTCTGAAGAATAAATAGAAATTGGTTAGGCACACACACAAAAAAGGAAGGATGGGGAGGTCAGGGTAATGGAGTCTCAGCAGAGCAAACAGCATATAGGCAAGTACATCATGGGAGGAGAGAGTATGGCAAGTACCAAGGAACGAACAAAAACCGGGGCTGTGAGGGTAGGAAGGAGCAAGTTTCAGGATGAGGCTTAAGACAGAGGCCAAGATAATAAAGAGCCTTACTTACAATCAGGGTAAACATATAATTTATCATCCAAACTATGTACCTCTCTGAATGAAAAGTGGTGTGAATAAAACAATTATGCTACCAGAATAACAGATAGACCCTGGAACTGTATTGGGCAATGTAGCATGTTGTCAACTCACTCACATATCATGTACAGGCCCTAACCCTTGATACTAAGAGTAACAGGAAATCATTCAGCATTTTTAATGCAGAGAGGTAATATAAACAGACTTGAATTTGCAAAGATCACTTTGGCCAGTGTAGAGATTAAAATGGATAAAATGAAGATTGGCTTTTTAAAAAGTACTTTAAGCAGATCATACAGGAAATAATAGAAGGGTGTTGATGGAAGTGGAAGGAAAGGATCAATTCAAGATATATGTATCTTGAAGTACATATATCTTGAGGCAAAATTTACCCAACTTTGGAAAAGTATGGTGTCAGAAGGTGTTAAAACAGACTACTGTATTTATGGCTTCAATAATTGGATGGGTTGTGGAAATATTCCCAAAATATGGAACAACATTAAAGGAGAATAAAACTAGGAGAAAGGTTACAAGCCCAATTTTGAAAATTTTGCTTTGGGGGTATTCTTGAGACATCCAGAAATAAATATTTAGTAAACCACTGGATATATGTGTAGCAAAAAAACTCAAGTTTTATGCTATATTAGTTTTATCTGCTTCTTACATCAAATTAATTTCTAATTCTAAAGAGATTTCCAGGCGCCTGGGTGGTTCAGTTGGTTAAGCGACTGCCTTCGGCTCAGGTCATGATCCTGGAGTCCCGGGATCGAGTCCCATATCGGGCTCCTTGCTCAGCAGGGGGTCTGCTTCTCCCTCTGACCCTCCCCCCTCTCATGTGCTCTCTCTCTCTCATTCTCTCTCTCAAATAAATAAATAAAATCTTTAAAAAAAAATAAAGAGATTTCCAAAATGCTAAGAATTTTAATCGCTAATATTTCTGCCATTTCCCTTCATCATCAGATTTTACTGTGTTTTGCTTAACATATTCATACCACCTTTCCCCTCCACCCCCCATCATACACATACACTCTGAACCCCTGGCAATCCCCTTTTATGTCTCTATAGGCAGACGCTTAACCAGCTGAGCCACCCAGGTGTCCCTCCATAAGGACTTTAAAATCAGTTTGTTATTGTCTGCAAAATAGTTTGCTAGGATTTTAATTGGAATTATATTGAATCTATAGATGGAATTGGGGAGAATATTAACAATATTAATGATACTGAATCTTCTCAACCATCAGAATTATTTATTTGAATATTTTTTTATTTCTTTCATCAATATTTTGTAGTTTTCCATATTCAGGTATTCAAGTCCTGCACATATTTTGTTAGATTTACACCTTAGTATTTCCCTTTTTCTTTTTTTTTCCCCCTTTTTTTTCTTTATGGGTACTATTATAAGTGGTATTGCTTTTTTAAATGTAATTTCGAAGTGTAATCACCAGTGTTGGTATACAGGAAAGCAACTAACTTCTGTATATTATCTTTGTATCTTTCAATCTGGCTATCTTTATTAGTTCCAAGAGTTTTTTATACATACTTTGATATATCTAGATAGACAACGAATAGTTTTATTTCTCCTGTTCCAATCTGCACACCTTTTATTTATCTGTCTTATCTTTGTGCGCTAGCTAGGACTTTCAGCAGGGTGTTTAATAGGAGTGGTCAGAGAGGTCATGCTGGCCTTGTTCTTGATCTTTGGGGAAAGCAGCCAACCTCTCACTGTTAAATTTGGTATTATCTGTAGTTTTTGGGTTTTTTTAACTTGTTCTTTTTCAAGATGAGGAATTTCTTCTTTTTCTTAGCAGGCTGAGAGGTTTTCTTAAATCATGAATAGGTGTGACATTTATCAAATTTTTTTTTAAAGATTTTATTTATTTATTTGAGAGAGAGAGAATGAGAGACAGAGAGCATGAGAGGGAGAAGGGTCAGAGGGAGAAGCAGACTCCCCGCTGAGCAGGGAGCCTGATGTGGGACTCGATCCCAGGACTCCAGGATCATGACCTGAGCCGAAGGCAGTCGCTTAACCAACTGAGCCACCCAGGCGCCCCTCAAATTATTTTTTTAAAGATATATTTATTTGAGAGAGAGAGAGAGAGAGCACATGCGCTCATGAGTGGGAGGAAGGACAGAGGGAGAGAGAATCCTCAAGCAAACCCCCTGCTGAGCACAGAGCCCATTGCAGAGGTTGATTCCAGGACCCTGAGATCATGATCTGAGCTGATTATCTAGAGCCGGTGCTTAACCAACTGAGCCACCAAGGCACCCCTCAAATTATTTTTTACTGTCATTTGATATAACAATATGATTTTCTTCTTTAGTCTGTGTATATGGCAAATTACATTGATTAAATTTTCAAATGTTAAAACTCCAGATTTGCATACATGGAATTATCCCTTAATTATATCCACTTATTTGTGCTGTATAATTTTTTTTAAATCATTATTGGGTTCAATTTGGTAATATTTTGCTGAGGATTGTTGCATCTATGGTCACGAGGGATACTGATTTATAGTTGTCCTTTCTTGCAATGTCTTTATCTGGTTTTGATATTATAATGCTGACCTCATAGAATGAGTTAGGAAGTAGTCCCCTACCTTCTATTTTCTGAAAGAGATTGTGGAGAACAGGTATATTTTTTTCTTTAAATGTTTGGAACGATACATAAGTGAAAGCATCTGGACCTAGAACTTCCTTTTGTGGAAGTTTATTAATTACTGATTCAATTTATTTAGTAATAATAAGGCAATTTAAGTTATCTATTTCTTTTTTGTTAGTTTAGTTTATTTCTTTCAAGGAATTGGCCTATTAAATCTAAGTTATCAAATTTGTGGGCATAGAGGTGTCCATTCTATTCCTTTATTATCCTTTTAATGTCCATGGGATCACTAGTGATGACTTCTTTTTAATTTATGATATTGGCAGTTTGTGTCTCCTTTCTTTTTTGTCTTAGTCTATCTATATGTCTACCAAGTTTATTGATCTTTTCAAACACTAGCTATTGGTATTGGGTTTGTTGATGTTCTCATGTCTCTCTTGTAAATTTCATTAATTTTTTTTCGAATTTGTATTATTTCCTACTTCTGCTTGATTTACTCTTTAATTTCTCTTATTTTTCTAGTTTCCTAAGAAGAAAGGTTAGGTTATTTATTTTATATCCTTCTCTTTCTAATATATTCATTTAGTGCTATAAATTTCCCTCTAAATACTGCTTTGTTGCATTCCAGAGAAATTTAATAAGTTGTATTTTCATATTGATACAGTTCAAAATCTTTTTTTAAATTTTCCTTGAGACCCCTTCTTTGATCCATAGGTGGTTTAGAAGTGTTATTAATTTCCACATATTTGAGGATTTTCCAGCTTATTGTTATTGATTTTTAGTTTAATTCCATTGTGGTCTAAGGACATATTTTGCACAACTTTTATTATTTTATTTGTTTTAAGATTTTATTTATTTATTTATTTTTAGAAAGATAGAGAGAGAGAGAGAAAGAGCTCAAGTTGGGGGAGGGGCATTGGGAGAGAGTCTCAAGCAGGGCTCAACCTCATGATCCTGAGATCACAACCTGAGCTGAAATCAAGAGTAGGATGCTTAACCGACTGAGCCACCCAGCCATTCTACAACTTTTATTATTTTAAATGTATAATGGTGTTATAGCCCAGAATATAGTCTATCATGGTGAATCTTTCAAGTGAGCTAAGAATAAAGTGTACTATGCTCTTATTTGATGAAGTATTCTATAAATGTCATTTAGATCATATGAATTGATAGTGCTGTTAATGCCATCTGTATCCTTACTAATTTTCTTCCTGCTTCATCTATCAGTTACTGACAAGAATGTTGGAATCTCCAACTACAATTTATTTGCCTATTTCTCCTTTTAGTTCTATCAATTTTGCTTCATATATTTTTATGCATAGTTATTATACTCATGCACATTAAGGGTTGTTATTTCTTTTTTGAGAATTGATCGCTTTATGACTATTCTTGATAATGTTCTGTGTTAAGTCTACTTTGTTTGAAATTAATATAGCTAATCTAGCTTTCTTTTGATTAGTGTTAGCATACTATATCTTTCTTCATCCCTTTACTTTTAATTTATCTCTGTTTTATTATTTAAATTGGATATCTTATAGGCAACATATAATTGGGTCTTTTTTGTCTACTTTGATAATCTCTCTTTCAATTTGTGTATTTATACTATTCTCATTTAAAATGATTGATGATATGTATTTTTTAATTACTATGTACCATATTTGTTACTGTTTTCTATTTGTTCCATTTGGGTTTTTTTGTTTGTTTCTTTCTTTCTTTCTCCCTCTTTTTCTGCTGTTTCTAGTTTTAAGAGTATTCAAATGATTCTATTTTTCTCCTATTTGATCATATTATACTGCCTTTTGTAAACAATTAGTGGCTTCCATACAGTTTACAACACACATTTTAATCTAATATAAGTCCACGTTCAATTAACATTGTATCACTTCAGTGTGATATAGGTGTCTTATAACAGAGCTTTCACAGTTTTTGTCACTCATCACTTGTAACATTGTTTACATTCATTTCACTTATCTATATGCTATAATCACCCAATACATTGTTACTATCATTATATTAAACAGTTATCTTGTAGATCAAGAATAAAGAAAATTCAAGGTTTTATTTTGCTTTTATTTATGCCTTCTCCAATGTATTTCCTCTCATTATAGATCCAGATTTCTGACCTATATCATTTTCCTTCTACCTAAAAAGTTCTCTTAACATTCCTTTCAGGGAAAGTCTGCTGGTCATTAATTTCCTGTTTTTGTTTATCAGAGAAAATATCTATTTATCTGTTTCATTTGAAGATAATTTTTCTAGCTATGGAATTCTAAATCGGTTCTTAAAAAAATGTTAAATATGTTATTCCATGTTCTTCCTGCTTGCATTCTCATGAGAAGCCTGATGTAAGTCTTTTTCTTGTTCTTCTATTGGTAATATTCCCCTTCACTTTCCTTTCTGGACTCTTCCAAGATTTTTCTGTTTAAACATGAGCCTGGGTGTGGGGTCTTGGGTATTTAGCCTGCTTGATCTTCTATGGTCTTCCTAGATCTGTGGTTTTATGTCTTTCATTAATTTTGAGAACTCTTTATCATTATTACTTTGAATATTTCTCCTACTCTGTTCTTTTTCTTTTCTGACATTCTGATTATATGTCTATTACACATTTTGAAATAGCCCTACAATTCTTACATGTTCCCTTTCTTTCATTCTTTTTTCTCTTATATTCCAGTTAAAAAGTTTCTATTGGCTTATCTTCAAGTTCACAAATTCTTTTCTTATCCATTTTAAGTCTACTGATGAGCCTGTTGAAGGCATTTTTCATTTCTCTTGCAGTGTTTTTAATTTCTAACATTTCATTTTAATTATTTCTTAGAGTCACTATATCTCTGCTCACATTACCTCTTTTTCTTGTATATGGTGTAGAGCTCATTTGCTGATGTTCACAAATGTTTCCCCAGTGATGTAGACTTCTCCTCTCTGTCCACATTCTTCCCTGACCATAGCATCCCTGCTATCTCTTGACTATCTTCCCTCTGCCACTTACTAAATGAGATAAAAAGGCTACAGGAGGCTGAAGTGGGAGGAATTCTCTTACACCAGGTGAAATAAGGTTCTCACAAAGTCTTTTCTGCTGGACAGTAGTCTTTTGTTAAGGACAAGGACAAGGTATTTAATAGTGATTTCTCTTTCCCTCCATGAGAGGATCTTTCTTGAATCTTCCTCATGAGGATCTGGTGAAGTTCTTTGAGAAAAAGTCTACAACAGGGTAGGGGCCTCCCCAAAACTGAAGTCCACAGGAATTTCTCATCCTCATTCTCATCTACATGCAGCCTCCAGAAAATCATTATTACCAGTTAAGTGCTAATATAAGTTTATGGCACCAGTGGTTTTGTTCAATATAAGCAGATTTTGACTGTGATTTTCTAGATGTGCCTGTCTTTCCAGATTCTGGGGTGGCAGTTTTATCTGCAAACCAAGCTCTCTTCTGGCTCAAAAAAATACATACTGCTTTTAAGTTATCCAGCTTTTTCTTGTAAGAATGGGAATGATGACTTTCAAGCTCTTTACATGTCAGAATTAAAAGCAATATTTGTAAATTTTTTAAATTAAATCATATTTGTCAAAATATTAAGTAGTTCTTTAGTGGTAGAATTTATGGATTTTTATACCTTGTTATTTACATGTTTTAATACATTCCCAACCTTCTTCACTGTGCATCTAAAAGCATTGACAATAATGGGACAAATATTCTAACTTTATCAAAATAATTTGATATGGAAGTATCTCTGGGAAAGTGTATTTGGAGCAAATTAACACATAAAAAATAATAGTATGCCTTTTAAAGGCAGGATGTTTTAACTTTTTATTATCTCATATAAAAATAATGAATTTTACACCTTAATTTCTCTCTACTTTTTGGTAAAAGACTATTTCCATGTATCTTCAGAAACTGTTTCTACCATTTAATACATCATTGCCCAATTAAAATGTTAGTCAGTTTTATGCATAGATTTTTTTCTTTTTAATTTTTTTTCCCCAAGGTATAAAAAGCTATTGCATAACTTGGGTCAAAGTTATTGCATATCCAAGCAACACACAATGGAAAATACAGAAGTACTGAGCAGAATGCAAAATTCTTGTAAACTAATCTATATACATTTTGAAGTGTGATCACACAACCTTGCTTCTGATTATCACTCTTTTCCTTTACCATTGCCTTTAGAGATCTTTTAATATTTATAATCATAGCATTCCCATGTGAATATCTGATTCCAGACTTCACTAGCTGTTTGAGAATTCTTTACTAGATTAATGACAGTATTTACTTTCCACTGGTGATAATCTGACCATCAACACTTCCGAATTACCAGTTCTTTTTTTTTTTAGATTTTTTAAAATTTATTTATTTGAGAAAGAGAGAGACAGACAGAAAGAGAGCATGAGCAGGGGAGAGAGGCAGAGGCAGAGGGAGAAGCAGATTCTCCACTGAGGTGGGAGTCTGATGTGAGGTTCGATCCCAGGACCCTGGGATCACAACCTAAGCTGAAGGCAGACACTTAACCATCTGAGTGACCCAGGTGCACCCCAATCACTAGTTCTTTACAGGGGTTATTTTGAACCAGAATTGAAAAAATATAAACAAATAACTAGGGCATTTTCACTAGATGCCATGAGCACAGTGAGTCTTCCAGGAGTATGTCTTCTCATGTGACCTATAACCTAGATTAAAAGGTTGCTCAAAGGAGGGTTAGATTTCATATTGTGGAATAGATCATTTCCATGTCTCCAACACATATCCACAATTCACAAAATGAAGCAATGACCTTAGATAAATCCAACCAAACATTTTATTCTGAGTTTTAATGAGCCAAATGCAAGAGACTGCTGAGTTAAGGACTATTTTTTTGTTTGTCATTGCCTCAGCTAATCAGCAATACAAGATATTGTGAAAATAAAGATTATTCAAAGATTTAAACCTTAAGAGCAGTTTAACAAGGGGTCCTATGAAAGATATATATGCAAAAATAGGCTTCATGGGTTTCATATTTTTCCCAATAATTGCTTTATGGTAAAAACCTTACCACTTGTTCATTTAATAAATATTGATCACCTAGTAAGTACCATGCAATATACATAAAGGACTTAGCACTTGTCAAAACCAATATAACCTCTTCTATCATATTTTATAGTCCTGGTTGAAAAATACATAAAAAGGAAATAAGCAATTAAAGTATAGTCTAAGTACTCTTAAATAAGAGATAAGAGTTCACCTACATATGTCTTTCATTTTATAAAATATTCCTAATGATAAAGACTACACAGAAAAATCACACAAAACCCTAAGGAAAAATTTCTTTTTCACTTTCAGAGGGGAAGATTTATGCACAGTACAAAATATATATTAGGAAGCCAATATAGATTAAAATGATATGTTATCATTCTACTAGATCTTATTTAATTACATAGAAATGTTTTAAAGTAGCAAGATAAAATAATTACATGGTTATATAATTTAGATATAAAAAGAGTTTTGACTCAGAATTCTGTTAGCTAATGTAAAATGGAAACCAAAACTGGTTACATATTTTATATTATTAGAAAGGCAAAAACTTACCAATTCTACAGAAAAAAAATGTTCTTTTCTAGGGCTAAAGACAATGTATCTTATCTTTTTAAAGGACCAAGTGTTTTTTGTGTTAAGCATTGCACTGAATTTTATATGTTTAATGTTCGAACTCTTTTTAATGCACATAAATAAATTGTGGAAATAAACTTTAAAAATAGAAAAATATTTGAGATATTTTGTGAGTCCATAGATACTAAAACTATATCTGCAACATAAATATAGGTTGTGATGACCTGATGGAAAGAAGTAAATATTGGGCCATAAACAGAGAATGATAGGGATATGTGATTGTTTGAGGCTTCTCCACAGAAGTGAATTTTAAACAGAAATTTGAAGAATGAGAACAAACCTGTCATTGAGACAAATAATGTAACATATTAAAGAGCTTAATACCCTTCTGGGAACAAAAAAAGTCAAAGCAAAGAGGAAAGTGATAGGAGATGAGATCGGAAAAGTACAGGAACTTCAGACCATGCAAGCAGTGTAGGGCACAGCAAGGAGTTCAGAATTTATTCTGAATAATAAAGAAGGAATGAGTTTAAGCAAAAGTATGGCATAATCTTATTCATAGACTCTGACAAATGAATGAAGAATGATGAAAATGGGGAGGTAGAGAGAAGAATAGAGGTGAGGAGACCAAAAATTCTTGGTTGAGAGATGATGGTTGCTTGAAGTTCAATGTGTCCCTGGTGACCAAAAAGAATGGTAAGAATTTGTAAATGCATGCGAGGAAACTCATTTGTTTTTCACTTTAATACTAGATAGGAGATGGTTCCATTAATTGAGCTATCGAATCTTGAGGAAAGTCTAGGTTTGGAAGTGAGGAAAAGGAATCTCAAGAGTTTCAATCTGGGTATATTAAGTTTAAAATAAATTTATTTGTGAGATGTGAGATCGGAGTTCAAGTAGGTAAGTGTGCATCAAGTCTGCAGTTTGAAGGAGATGTCAAGGCTCAAGATATTAAGTTGAACTACTTCACATATAACTAGCACTTAAACACTTGGGAATGGATGATAGTGCCTACAGAAGGAGAGTTAAAGTAGAAAATAGGATCCACAAGCAAGACTTGATATACTCCATTCAGAGACTACAGGGGATTAAAAAAGAGATTAAGAAGCAGTCAGTGAGCTAGAAGGAAAATTAGAATGACAGGTGTTCCAGAAACTAAGAGAAGAAAATAGTTCAAGCACAAAAGGAATGAACAGCTGTGTCAAATATTCCTTCAGCATCGAGGAAGACAAGATCAAAAGAGCCAGTGGAGTTGGTAACATGGAGATGTTTTTGACTTTGTATTCCTCAATGAAAGAAAAAAGAAGCTTTAATAGAGAGTAGAATGTGTTGAAGTGGTCATGGAGATTGAAGCTCCTAAGAAGGCATTTGTGCATAACTCTAAAATGTCTTTTGCTCTAAAGGTAACCTTAAGTGTATGAGGATAAAAAAAATCAAGAAAGTTTTTGTTTTAAAGCTTTTTAAAAAAGACATTTCTACTTTTTCTAATAAGGACTCTATGTAGGCTATTACACAAATGTCATCTTCCAATAGTACTTTTAGGGATAGATTGATATATAGAGATTATAATTGAAATTCTTACATGACAAATGTAAAAATATTGAGCTGCATTATCTCAAAGTGAAGTATTTCAATTTCTGTATGAACTTCTGTTTATAAGAAGATTCAATCATTCACTCAACAAATATTTATTGAGCATCTAGTGTATGTGTGTGAGCACTGTTCTGGACAAAAGCAAATATACTACTGAAGTAACAAGCTAGATACCCTTACTACCCTTAAAAACTTAAATGTTTTAATATGTACATAGGCTTGAAGGGAATGAGGTATGTGGTTATACTCAGTCTACTTTCCTAAATCGCTTACACTCATAAATCCTTCAGGTCTATAAAAATGCTATAAATCTGCAATGATAAAGAGGCTATGAGTGTTGGGCAAGAATTGAGAGATCAATGGAACAGATTATTTAGGCAAGTACCAATAAAAATGATCAATGGGACAGTATAAGTAAGCAATATGCGATAAACAAAATACAAGTATGTCAAATGCCAAGAAGCAAAGAATAATGAAAAATAAAGAAAGAGATAATGTATGGATGAGTCCCATGGAGGAAGCTATTTAAATTATGTGTTTAGAAAGCAATGTTTAAAATGTTCTTTTTATTTACCTAATTAGCATATTACAATTTCATTTCCTATTGATCAAACTGGAATTTCACAAGTAGTTGAAAGAGTGCAGTAATAATTACAACCCATAAACTTTTTTCTAAAAATGTTATGTCTATGCCCAATGGGAAGGGGGAATATTCATCACTTCTCAACCACATATATAAAAAAGAATGAGGGGCTCCTGGGTGGCTCAGTCGTTAAGTGTCTGCCTTTGGCTCAGGTCATGATCCCGGGGTCCTGGAATCAAGCCCCACATCGGGCTCTGTGCTCAGCGGGGACCCTGCCTCTCCCTCTCCCTCTGTCTGCCTGTCTGCCGACTTGTGATCTCTCTCTCTTTCTGTCAAATAAATAAATAAAATATTTAAAAAAAAAAAAAGAATGAGAAGCAGAAGCTAAGCCCAAGTTAAGCTAAGCCCAAATTTATTATGCATTAGCATTGACTTGTGATTATCCATAGAGCAAGTGCAAGAAAGATGTTCTGACTAGTGTTTACAGAATAGATGGGGCTGCCATACATAGCTTAGTATCGGTTCTGCAAGTCATAACTCAAATTTGGAAATAAGTTTTTAAAAATTATTTTTGAAAGATTTGGACATACTTTGCATAATACTAATTTCCAGTAATCAATAAATATAAGCATCCTTGCATTCATATAATAATAGGATGTGCTGCTGTAAACACAAGGGATTCAGTTATTTCTACAATATTTCATAGATATTTTAAAAGCAGGACTTCAAATTGGTGTTAAATTCCAATAAAGAGCTTAAAATATTTTACTTGAACTAGACAAAATAACCTCAAATAAACAACCAATGTAACAAAGTACTAATAAAATTTTTTAAAAAGCAAGTAAACCATAAAAGTTAAAAATCCTTGAGTAATTACTAGGTACCAGACACTGTAATGAGATAGCTTATTTCGATTAGTATGGCCTTATGTCTAGTGTGCCAGGGACACTCCTGGCTTATGCATATTGCTTCAGCATAAGAATAATAGTACCCCCAGACACTATCAAACTGTCACAGCTTAGATAATAAACTATATCACAATCAATATTTAATCTTTATAGATAGGTACTACTATAATCATTCTCCTTTTTTATTAGAAGTAACTGAGGCTTAGAGAAAACTTACCCAATATCCAAAGAAAAGGTAAAGTGAGTCTTCAAACCTGTGTTGAAGCAAATTTTTTTTTTCAAAGATTTTATTTATTTATTCATGAGAGACAGAGAGAGAGAGAGAGAAGCAGGCTCCCAAGAAGCAGGGAGCCCGATGCGGGACTCGATCCCAGGACCCTGGGATCATGACCTGAGCCGAAGGCAGACGCTTAACCATCTGAGCCACCCAGGCACCCTAAGAAGAATAATTTTTTTTTTTTTAAAGATTTTATTTATTTATTTGAGAGAGAGAATGAGAGAGAGAGCACATGAGAGGGGGGAGGGTCAGAGGGAGAAGCAGACTCCCTGCCAAGCAGGGAGCCCGATGCGGGACTCGATCCAGGGACTCCAGGATCATGACCTGAGCCGAAGGCAGTCGCTTAACCAACTGAGCCACCCAGGCGCCCTTGAAGCAAATTTTCCCTGGGTTTCTCGGTGCTTCTGTAAAAAGCCCTAGCTATTGAGACACTGAGATATATATGAATAGAAAACGTTTGCCTACACTTCCTCTAGAAGTATTTTATTTTTTACATACTATGAGGATTAGATCTGTAGCCATTTGTTTAGTTAATTATGCTGATCAAAAATGTAGTGGGCGCCTGGGTGGCTCAGTTGGTTGAGCGACTGCCTTTGGCTCAGGTCATGATCCTGGAGTCCCAGGATCGAGTCCCGCATCAGGCTCCCTGCTTGGCGGGGAGCCTGCTTCTCCCTCTGACCCTAACCCCTCTCATGTGCTCTCTCTCATTCTCCCTCACGCAAATAAATAAATAAAATCTTTAAAAAAAAATGTAGTAAAAAATGGGGCACCTAGGTGGCTCAGTTGGTTGAGCATCTGATTCTTGATTTCAGCTCAGGTCATGATCTCAGGGTTGTGAGGTGGAGCCCAGCATCAGGTTCTATGCTCAGCAGCAAGTCTGTTTGACATCCTCTCTGTCCCTTTCCCTCTGCGCCTCCCCCTGTTCGCACTCTCTCTCTCTTTAAAATAAATAAATAAATCTTTAAAAAAATGTAGTAAAATTTCTGTTGTCTCCCCAAGAAGGCCAAATGGTTATAGCCTAGGCTCGACCCTTAAACTAATCTCTTAAGGGGCCACAAACATGGGTGCTCTATTTCCTTAAGTACTTACATTTCAAGGAAGAATGAGGTCCAAGACCTTGGAAACATCTCTAGGTCATGAAAGTCAGAGACACTGCAGCTTATCAGGACCTTGGAAGGATGTGTTTATATTCCAGAAGGTTAAAGTGGAAACCTGGGATCCTTCCCAACCTATCTCCAAAGACAAAAGGGGAGGAGGAGGCAGCTGCCTCTCACCCCTGTATACTACATGCAAATAGAGAAAATCCATGTTTCTCCATCTTTCACCTATGGAGTAACTCACTCATGTAGGGAATTATTCCATCTGGCTTTCATCATGTCACCCTAGAGGTAATGACCAGAACAAGGGGAATCAACAGAATTATTATTGTGTATGTAATTATAATAACTAATATGTCTCTTATCCAGAACACCTCACGTGCATATTCAGGATAAAATTAATAAAGATGAATATCGAAAACTCAACAAATCCAAGCAGTGCAATTCAAGAATCTGTCAAACCACATTACTTACTTACAAAACTAAAATTGTCATAAAGCCACAATAAAAGAATTAGTGTAGTAATTTAACAAAAAAGAGATTAATTGAACAAAACACATGAACAAGAAATAGACATTAGTATAAGAGAATTTTTAAAGGTATAATCCATTTTAAATTGGCAGATATTTTCATTAATATCTTTGTATTAACTAACATTTTTAAAATTATCAATTTAGACACCCATATATTGGATATTTTATAATAGTTTTTATGCATTAAGCCACAGAAAAAAATTAAAGGCATTTGAGTTAAATAGTCATTAAATAGGAAGGATTAAGTTATAAATTTCAGAGAAATAAGATAAATTATAAAGCTAAAATGATAAATTTTACAGCAAAAAATAATATGTACTAGGAAAATAAAGATATATTTACATTTTATATTTGCCAAGTAAATGTTTAAAAATATATATACAAAATAATATAAAAATACTTCAAAAGACAATAAATAATAAACTTAGAAAATGGTGAACTGTACTGGCTTTGTAATATGTGAATTAAAATAACAATGAACAATACAGACTATTGCATAGCAAACAAAAAATGATAGAGCCAAATTTTTCAAAACTAACAGTAAAATTAGTATGTTAATTGGTACTTACAGAAATATGATCAGAATATTCCTTTTGAGAACAAAAGATATAATATTTAAAGACAACTAAAATATTCATAAATTTAAACCAGCAATCTCATTTTTGTTACTCTAATAGAACAATAGATCTAAAATATTAAAACTTGAATTCTAAAATTATATGACCTATATTACTCAGGCTTGCTTGGTATTTATTGATGTTAACTTTGTGATCTAATACGTAGCCACTTTTTGAAACTATCACATGTGCTTTTGAAAAAGGATGTACATTCTCTACTTTGGGGCACAGAATTCTATATCTACTCTCAGATCAGTTTTATTAATGGGCTACTCATTTCCCCCATATATTAATTTTTTGTCATTTTTATCATTTTTTGCAATTTCTGACAAATATTAAAGTCTTTTAGTATGATTTTTAAAAAATTCTTATAGGAGAATTCTTATTCTATGTTTTTATTCTTCTTTGGAGAATTCTTATTCTCAAATAGGAAATATACACTGTCATATGTATATATGCATATATATCATATCTATTATATAAGCATTTTCAGTGTTCTCATTACTACTTGGTGTTCTGATACCTCACCGGAGAATGTATTAATTTTTAAATATTATTTAATACTTAGTAGGGTTCTTATAATTCAAGTATGTGTCTTATTCAGTTTTAGGCACTTTCCCTCCATGTGTTCTTGAGTTTTAACCTTGTCTTTATTTCCTAGTCTGTCATTTCAGAAACCATCTCCCCCATCCTTAATGTTTCTTCCAAGCTTTCTATTTTACTCTCCCATTTTTGACTCAGGAAGAGTTTTTCCTATTGACATTACTGTTGATTAATTTTCTCTTCAACTGTGCCAGTTGTGTTACTGAGCTATGTTACTGTTGTTGCTATTTAATTAGACTAAATGAGAATTATAAGGCAGACCTGATGAAGCCACTGGAAGAAGTCATGAGATCCCTATAATCTAACCCAGGAGAAAGAGAATTCCTCAGGATAACAGCAGAAAAAAATTCCCAGGATGATAAATGTGCAATAAAGCTGAAAGAAGTAATTCAGACAGAAAAAAATCAAGATTTCAAGAGGGAGTGTTTCCAAGGGGGGAAAAAAAGAAGAAGAAGATCTATTGTTATAGGGGTTGAATTATGAAACCTCCCTCTCCAAAAAATAATGTTAAAATCCTAACTCCCATAATTCAGAATATGACCTTATTTGGAAAGAGAGTTGTTGCAGTTGTACTTAGTTAAGATGAAGTCATACAGAAGTATGATGGGCTCTTAATCCAATATGGCAGATGCCATTATAAGAGGAGTAGAAACACAGAGACAAAGACACACCAGAGGAGGTGGGGGAAGAGGGGCAGGAGACGGTGGGAAGAGAAAGTCATGTGAGGAAGGAGGTAGAGACTGAAGTGCTGCAGAGGCAAAGCAAGAAGCCAAAGATTTCCAGCAAACTACCTAAAGCTGGGAAGAAGCAAGGAAGATTCTCCCCTACAGGTTTCAGAGGGGGCATTGGCCCTGCTGACACCTTGATTTTGGACTTCTAGACACCAGAACTGTAAGACAAGAAATTTATGTTTTAAGCCACTCAGTTTGTGATAAGTTGGTATGGCAGCTTCGGGAAACTAATACATCCATCAATTACATAATTGGAATAGACTATGTAGAAAAATATTTTAAGAAGATATTGAAAGTTATAAAAAAGTTAGCAATGAATACAAAGAAAATTGAATAAATTATGAAATAAGGCAATTACTAGCTAAACCAACAAAAAGTAATCAAGAATTATATCACAGCTAAAATGTTTAGCTATGAATAATATTTGAATAGGCATAATAACATAAGCATTCAATATTGATTTAACAAAAACAATATAATCACAGTAGGATGATGGGGGGAAAAAGCAAAAAGAATAGCTCTACCAAAGATCTAAACTCACATCTACTGTAATAGGAATTCAAGAATATGGAAGTCATTGTATATTTATAACATCTCTTCTCTATTCATTCATCTATGGATAGACGCTTGGGTTACTTCCATATCTCGGTTACTATAAATAGTGTTGCAATAAATATGAGGGTGCATATGTTTTCTCAAATTAATGTTTTAATATTCTTTGGTTAAATACCCTGTTGTGGAATTACTGGATCATATGATATTTCTATTTTTAATTTTCTGAGGTATTTCATTTCCAAGATATTTTTTTTTTCACCTTTGATTTCTTCATTGACTCATTGGTTGTTTAGTATTATGTTATTTAATCTCCACGTATTTGTGATTTTTGCCAATTCCCTTCTTGTAATTGATTTCTAGCTTTATACCATTTTGTTGGAAAAGATGCCCGATATGATTTCAGTTTCTTAAATTTACTGAGACTTTTTTGTGGCCTAACATATGATCTATCCTGGAGAATGTGCCATGTTGCACTTGAGAAGAATGCATATTCTGCGCTTTGGGATGGGAAGTTTTATATGTACCTATTAAATCCATCTGTTTTAATGTGTCATTTAAGGCTGAAGTTTCTTTATTGATTTGCTGTTCCCTAGAGTATGTTCCCTGCGAGCACCTCCAAAGCTTCTAAATGTGTGGCAAACCTGAAGTCTGTCCCTCAGGGTAAAGCCCCAGGACAAGTAAATAGGCCTTTTTCACAGAAAGACTGGTGGTGCCTTTCTGTCTGTGTAGAGCTCCGGGGTTGGTAGCCCACCAAGAACTGTCTCTCCAATTGTTACAGTTCCATGGGACCCAAGAACATAAGCTCCCCTGGCCACCAGCACCAGGTGATCAAGGAGTGTCCCCTGTGTGGACGACACACAGCTGCTAGCTTTAATATGGCAGTGAGAGAACTGGTCATGGCATGCCCAAAGGCTTTTGCAGGACAGTGGGCAAGCACAAAGCTATCAAGATAGAGGAAGTTACAGGGCGCCTGGGTGGCTCAGTCCGTTAAGAGTCTAACTTCGGTCATGATTTCAAGGTCCCGGGATCGAGCCCAACATCAGGCTCCCTGCTCAGCAGGGAATCTGATTCTCCTTCCCCTTCTGCTCCTCCCCTTCCTCCCCCCCACCCCTGCTCTGCTCTCTCTCTCAAAGAAATAAATAAAAAATCTTAAAAAAAAAAAAAGATAGAGGAAGTTACTTTCAAGATAGAGGAACAGTACAAAAATGGCACATGCCAGTGCCCTCACCCACAGAGAGAGTACCAAAAGGCCCTACCTCTCAGGCAGATGCTTTAAGATTAGCAAATGAGTCTCCTTCATATATAGTCTTGGTACATTTCAAACTGCTGCTTTTGCACTGGTCCTCAGGGCAAGTGAGTCCGCCTGCAAGCTCTTTAAGAGAAGTTTCTCAGTCCCCTACAGCTGTTCAGGTCTTCTAGATATGAGCTCCAGTGGTTTTCAAAGCCAATGTTTTGGAGGCTCATCTCTCTGTTGCAGATCCCAAGAGCTGGGGTGTCTGCTATGGAGCACTTCAATCCCTAGTTCCTCAGAGAGAAGCTCTGGATCTGTGGGATTCTTCCCAATTGTGGGCTCCCGGGCCAGGACTACAGTTTTGGGGAAGACATGTCTCCGCCTCTCCTACTCATCTCAACGTGGCCCTTTCACTATTTGTGGTGAAGGAGCTGGTCAGCTAATTTTCGGTCTTTTTCAAAGGGAATCGTTCCATGTCTAGCCATAAATTTGGTGCGTCCATGCTAGGAGGTGAGTTCAGAATCTTCCTATGCTGCCATCTTGGACTGTCCCCTATTCCTTAATTTTCAAATCAGTAGTTCATCAACATTTTTATACATCTGATTAGAGTAAAATATTTTTTTAAATTTTTCATGTAATCTACACCAAACTCATTTTTGTTCATTATTCAAAGACTGTGCCAAATACCTTAAAATACATATAGGGTGATGGACACTGGGAAGGGTATGTGCTATGGTGAGCGCTGTAAATTGTGTAAGACTGATGAATCACAGACTTGTACCCCTGAAACAAATAATACATTATATGTTAATAAAAAAATGAAAAATAAAATAAAAATAATACATATAGGGAGCATTGTTATTATCTTTTTGGCTGATTAATATTTTTATACACATTAATTTCTTTGAACAAAAAGATATGAAACAAGAATAATACTGTATTTTTGTGTTTCTGTCAAAGCTTTTTCAGTCTAGTAAATCAGATTTAAATTCAGCTCAAGTTCCTAAAATGTCTGCTTGCCACCTGAGGATTGTATCCCTGGTTATTCTGCAGATATACTGAGAGATTGATATGATGATAAAGTGCTCTGAGGATCTCAGAAAATATTCTTAGATGGAAATAAAAAGAAAAGGATAAATAAATAATACACTTTGAAAAAAAAAATATTGAGAATATATTTACATCTAAGCACATAAATATACCCGATTACCTAGCATTCTTTTGAATCATTTTTTTGAAGCGTTGAAAAATAACTCAGAAGTAAAGACAGTCTGAAAATTCAGGACTCCTTCTTCATTGATTGTTGTTTAATAGGTACACCTTCATTTACTTTAACACTGAAAACTTGGTGCTCATGATCCAAAGTGGACTTTAACATGGACATAACATTTTAAGGAAAAAAAGTGTTTTGGAAACTGAATATATTTTCAATGATTTCATTTTAAGATTATTTCTATCAGAGAAAAAAACAAGGGTTTATTCAGTTTCTTAATGAAATTGGCTTTTTATAGATATATAAGTAATGTTGATGAACTGGGTCTGCATATTTAAGAGTATTACATTCTAAATATTTTAGTTCATACTTTGAATATATTTGGGTGACATATTTGTTTCCAGGATAAGACACACACATTCTATACTCCTTAAGATATGTTTTATCAATTATTACTAATTTGCACTAAAAAGAAAACTATACTACCTCTTTATGTGTAATAAGTACTGTGGGCCATAATTAATACTGAGATAGTTTCCCAATTTAAATTGAAATGCAGCAAATAATTTTATAAGCTACCTCTCTTCAGGAAATTCTGGCTAAAACTAGTCATGTTAAATCATATATTTTTAGATTACCAGGGCCTATTACGGCTCTCTGTGCAGCCATATTTTATCTTATGGTATTTTTTTGAAAAGCATCACAAAAAATCCAGATTCTTAAATGTACTTCTAGCCCTTGTGTATTTATCTGAAAGGCAGTGCGAAGTACCAATTGACTCCTGTAAATGAGCCACTTGGGAAAGTAATAGGGACTAACTCCAAATAATGAGAGGTCAAATTCTGTCAAGAAAATGTGTTTACTATCTTATGTTTTTAAAACTCTCTTGTTAGAAAAGCCTGTTAGATTGCCGCCCAAGTTAAGTGACGTGTCAAATGCAAAATGTGAGAGCTTCTGTCAGAGGCACAGTGGTGAACTATAATGCCAACTAACTCCAGGTGTAAAAGGAAACTGGCATTTCAACCTGTATCTTCTACCTTGACAGGATGTAACATTTTGAAAATGCTTAAAATGCCCAGTGCATCACTGGGTGGGGGGCATGTGATGTGATGTGATGAGCACTGGGTATTGTACGCAGCTGATGAATCATTGAACACTACATCCAAAACTGAAGATGTACTGTATGTTGGCTAATTGAATTTAAATTAAAAAAAAAAAAAAGCCCAGTGCAACATTTCTATCAGTGAGAAGTGTAGAATTATTGGAAAACTCCCATTTTCTTATTACTGCCGATATTCAGTTAAGCGTCCATTAATTCTCAAGATTTTGCTTGCTAGATTATTTCCGAGTTAAAAAAATTAAATTTAAAACTCATGTTCACTCATATTAACTGGTTAATCTATGGTTTGGATAGTCCTCATTTTTCAAACCCATCATTATTTTGTTTTCATAGATTTTTCTTTCCTTAAGATCTAAAATAATATAATGTTTCTTTTTTTTAAGATTATATCTATTTATTGACAGAGAGAGAGTACAAGTAGGCAGAGTGATAGGCAGAGGGAGAGGGAGAAGCAGACTCCCCACTGAGCAGGGAGTCCGATGTGGGGCTCCATCCCAGGATCCCAGGATCTTGACCTGAGCAAAAGGCAGATGCTTAACCGACTGAGCCACCCGGGTGCCCTAATTCTATACTGTTTCAAAAAGTTTTTAGCATTTAGTAAGAGTGATGTAACATTTTTTAGGTATTTTTTAAAATTTTGTTATTTAAATTCCAGTTAACATACAGTGTAATATTAGTTTCAGGTGTACAATAGAGTGATGTAATTTTAAAGCTGAAATCCAAACTGCAGCCAGTTTTGCCCTTTTTTCCTCTTTTTGGACATTTATGTATGCAACATGCCAATGGGCTATATTTAGGATGACATCAACTATCAGATAGATTTTCAATATTATTTTGCTCTTTAGCTAGTTGTTTATTAATATTGATATTAACCAGGTTTCATCAAAACATAAATGCCTTTAGCAAAAGACAATTGGCAAATAACTGAGTTGTAATTATTTGTGTTTGGACTCTCAAGAATAACCCTTATTTAATAAAAGTTATCTATTGATCAAACACATCAAGAATGTGGAAGTGTTGGTTGATCCTAGTTCTTTTCCTACTATGAGACGCAGATCATGAGAAGCCCAAATGTTCAGCCTCACGAACCTGTGAATAAATATAAAGTCATGTTTCCATATTATAAGAGCTTGTTTTCCTCTCATAATTGTGGCATCTCAAATGTCTCAGCAAAACAGAATACTCTTTCATTATTACTGGAAGTCTACAAAGGAGAGTGTCTCTTGTTCTTATAATGTAATGGGTCCCCAGTAGTTGCAGCTCAGGGTCTTCCTTACTGTTGATCTAGCCTCTCCTTCCCATTGCCTATTGCCCCTTAAATCACTCTAAGCAATAGCCTTGTCCCAACTGCCAGTGGAGTTTCTTAAGAAATCATTGGCAGGCCCATGGTATTAAGGTGAACATTCTGGATTCTGAATCCAGAAATAAGTAATGACCTTGCCAGAGATGTTTCTCCCGATGCCCCAAAACTTCCCACTCTCTGTGATACAAGAGCAGGGCCAGGTTCTGAGTAGAGGCAGAGAAAATGGCTACCTTCTCAACTCTGAACTAAAATTGTTTGCATATGTCTCAAACCACAATATTTGGGCCCAAAATCTCAAGAAATTTCTCCTGGAAGTGAGTTTTTCTGCCTCTTTTCTCAGCTTCTCATCTTTTGCAAGTAACTCTCAAAGTAAAAATCGACAACAAAAACCACTCATGAACAAAAATCAACAAAAACCACCCATTTACTACAGAAATAAAATCTCTCCATTCAAGCATACACAAAGATGTATTTCTCCTACTTTCCCACTCCACTCCACATACAAATAATGCAAACTTTCTGAGACATGTAACTCCAGTCCATCTACACCTTTCTCTGGTATACATAGTAACTTCTGGGTAACTGTATCCCTAACAAGTGATTAAATCCAAAGGCTATTCAAGTAATTTGCCCAAAATGAGGGAGCACCCTGCCCCAGATATAAATTGAAGTAGCTACCTCTAGAAACAAAAGAAAATAGGGCTTTTACATGCTTATTTTGTCTACCTCTACACCAAAAATAGGCTACAGTCCCATCCAATGTCCCATTGCAGGTGGAATTCAAATGCCCTTGTTCAACTGAAACAGATTCATTCGTTATGACACCACCTGGTTTAACTCAAGAAGTCTGCCAAACACATGTTTACCCTGGCATTAATAAAACACTAGTTCAAATCATTTGTTGTAAATTATTGTATTGGAATACAATATATCTAACAACTTGATGATTTTCAGGAGGATTGTACTAAAAATATAAAATAGCATTCATCAAATATTTAAACATATGATAAACACTGTGCTAATGGCTTCACAATATTATGAAAAATATATGAAAATTCTGAAATTTTATGAAAATCGCCAAATGAAATGGTGATTTGCTGAGTGCCTGGGTGGCTCAGTCGTTGGGCATCTGCCGTCAGCTCAGGTTATGATCCCAGGGCTCCGGGATCGAGCCCTGCATCAGGCTCCCTGCCCAGTGGGAAGCCTGCTTCTCCCTCTCTCACTCCCCCCGCTTGTATTCCCTCTCTCACTGTCTCTCTCTGTCAAATAAATAAAATCTTAAGAAAAAAAAAAAAAGAAAGAAATAGTGATTTGCGGAACTTGAAATGCAGAGGGTATTATGAGAAATTGGCAGTTGTCAGCACACCAGAAATAGGAACATACATAGGGTAGCCACAGAAAACAGAATGAATGTCAACTTGTGATTCTTGCTTCTAACTCAATTGCGTCATCAACAAATCTATGCCAGACTTATATACTACAAACCTTTTGGATTTTTTTTGACTTGTCCAAACCACCTCCTTTCCTTGAAGCACCATGTCACAGAACTTCATCTTAGAAGACTGCTTTCAGTTTGTCCCACAGCTCACTGATGTTCTGCTCTTTTTTAAGTCTTATTTCTCTGTGTGTTACATTTTAGATGGGTCTACTGCTGTTTCCAATTTCACTAGCCTTTTCTTCTACAATGTCTAATTTCCCATTAATTGCATGCAGTATATATTTCATCTCAACCATTGTAGTTTTTTTTTTAAAGATTTTATTTATTTATATGAGAGAGAGAGAGCAGGAGCAGCAGGGGGTGGGGAGTAGGACAGAGGGTGAGGGAGATGCAGACGCCCCGCTGAGTACAGAGCCCAGCGCAGGGCCCCATCCCAGGACCCTGAGATCATGACCTGAGCCAAAGTCAGACGCTTAATCAACTGAGCCACCCAGGTGCCCAGTTTTTATCTTTAAAAATTCAACTTAATCTTCCATTTCTCTACTTAACATATTCAATTACTCCTCAACTTTCCTGAACATATAAAATATAGTCATACTGTTTTAAAGACCTTTTCTACTAATGCTCTCATTGTTATCAGTTTTGGCAGATATTTCTCCATGTGAGGATTATAATTTTTTTATTATGTTATGTTAATCACCATACATTACATCATTAGTTTTTGATGTAATGTTCCATGATTCATTGTTTGTGTATAACACCCAGTGCTCCATTCTGTACATGCCCTCTTTAATATAATTTTTTTTGCTTTGTTTTTTGCATTCCTGTAACTTTTCATTGGATAATAGACACTGTAAGTCTGGCTTTGTTAAGTACTGAATATTTTTGTATTCCTTTGAATATTTTTGAGATTTATTCTGGGATATAGTTAAGGTTCTTACTTGGAAACAATATAATATTTTGGAGTCTTGTTTTTAAACTTTTTTTGGATGGGACCTTAGCAGCATATATTTGAGATCTCATTTTTTTCCTACTACTAAGTACTCTAGAGTACACCCCATGAATTATAAAGTTTCCCACCCTGACTTGTGGAAAAAGGCACTATTTCTGGCCATGTGTGAACTGTGGAGATGGTTTCTTCGAATTGTTTTAGACAATTATTTCTCAACTTTGGGTAGTTTCCTCACATGCATGCCTTGATCAGTGCTCAGTCGAATACTCATGGGGTACTGGCATCTCTGCATTTCTCTCTCTGTACAGCTGTTCTTTCTAGTAATTTGGCCTGCAAACTCCAGCCATCTTGGCCTGCCCAACTCCCACTTCTATCTCTCACACCCAAGAAGACTAGCAGGCCCCATCTTACTTACTTTTGCTGGGCCAACATCTGCTACCTCTCCTTAGGCAGTAAATCAGAGCAATTAAAATGGCCAAAGGGCTAATCCTAAAAAGCTCACCTCATTTGTTTTCCGTCTCTAAGAGATCGTGGTTTTGTTGCCTATGTACAGTGTCTTGAGAACCGTTGTTTCATATATTTTTATTGTTTTTTAAATTGTTTTAGACAGTTCTAGAGGCTGAATGTGCCCCTAAAATTCATATATTGAAGTCCTAAACCTCAGTGTGGCTATATCGGGCCTCTAAGGAAGTAATTAAGGTTAAATGAGGTCCTAAGAGTGGAGTCCTGCCTGACAGGATTCATGTCCTTATAAGAAGAAATATAAGGGGCGCCTGGGTGGCACAGTAGGTTAAGCGCCCGACTCCTGGTTTTGGCTCAGGTCATGATCTCAGGGTCCTGAGATCAACCCCTGTGGCCCCACCCTCAGCAAGGAGTCAGCTTGTTCTTCTCCCTCGGCTCCTCCCCTGGCTCTCTCTCTCTCTCTCTCACTCAAATAAATAAAATCTTTAAAAATTTTTTTAAAAAGAAGGAACACCAGAGTGCGCGCTCTCTCTCTCTCTCTTTCTCTCTCTCTCTCTTTCTCCTTTCACATGTGTAGAGAGGAAAAGCCACGTGAGGACACAGTGAAGAGGTGGCTGTCTACAAGTCAGAAAGAGAGGTCTCACCAGAAACCAAATCTTGTGGCAAATTGATCCTGGCCTTCAGAATTGTGAAAAAATAAGTCTGTTGCTTAAACCACATAGATTGTGATATTTTGCTGTAGCAGCACAAGCAGACTCATACAGGCAGGTAGACAAACCTTGTCCCTATTACTCTATCTTGGCTGAAAGCAGAAGTCACAGTTAAGTAATTCTAATCACATGCTCAAGACACAAAATACAGCAGCTATAGCGATACAGAGAACATGGAAGTGAAAGTGTGAATCTTGTATCAGCAAAGTTCAGTAATAGTAACACTAGTAACTTCATCAAGTTCTGAATCATGTGTTAAGCACAGTGCTAAGTGTTTTGCTTTCATTATAACGTTTGTCTCTCTTCAAAAATGTATTGAGAAATCACGAACTTCTACTCAGAATGAGACAAACTCCCTGGACCTCTAAACCACCATAAGCAGTAGTGAGAGAGGTCTTGAGACTTTTGTGTGCCCTCGGCCCCTGCCCAGATCCTTATGCTTGTTTTTATCTCTCATTATTGGCATCGAAATACTGCCTTGAGACATAAAACTGGTCTCATTAAGCATCCAATTTCACAAAGAATTGCAATTAACAAACTGTAGTCAAATGAATGTGTTAGAACTAAAGACAATATGTTTTGAATTAGGAACTCAGCAGATAGAACTAACAGCAAATTAAATAGAGCAAAGGACAGTTGACCCTTGAACGACATAAGTTTGAATTGCATGGGTCTTCTTATATGTGGATTTTTTTCAATAAATACAGTTCTGTACTGGAGTGTATTTGTACTGTAAATGTTGTATACTGCAAATGTATTTTCTGTTCCTTATGATTTTCTTAATACATTTCCTTTTTTTGAGCTTATTATAAGAATACAGACTACAATAAATATAACATACAAAATATGTGTTAATCAACTATTTATGTTGTCAGCATGGCTTTTGGTCAACAGTCTAATAGCAGGTATTAGTTAAGTAGGTGTCAAAATCTACACGGGAATTTTTGACTGCATAGAGGTCAATGCCCCTAACCCACCCTTTTGTTCAAGGGTTAACTGTAGCACATTTAAAAACTAGAAATCAGAACAACAGAAAATATTGAAACAGCAGTAAAAAGAGAAAAAATAATGGAATTAATAGAAAAGTTATAAAAACTTGTAGGATATAGTAAAAGTTCTATTTATATGTATAGAAGGAGAAATAAAAGAAATTGGATCAGTAGAAATTTATGAAGAGAAAATGTTTGAAAATTGTTCCAGAAATCATGAAAGACATCAAGACAGAGATTAAGAAGCTCTGAAAGTCCCAAGAAGGATAAATAAAAAGAAAACCACTGTAATATGCATTAATAAAACTGCTAAAACCAAAGACAAACAAAATATTAAAGCACCAAGAAAAACGTATATCCAAGCATACCTCCGAGGTATCACTGACTCAGTTCCAGACCACTGCAATAAAGTGAATATCACAATAAAGCTAGTCACTTGCTTTTTTTTGGTTTCCCAGTTAATACAAAAGTTATGTTTATACTATATTTTAGTTTATTAAGTGTCCTATAACAATATGTCTGAAAAACCAATGTACATAACTTAATTTAAAAATACTTTATTGGGGTGCCTGGGTGGCTCAGTCAGTTAAGTGGCCGCCTTCAGCTCAGGTCATGATCCCAGCATCCTAGGATCAAGCCCTGCATCGGGCTCTCTGTTCAGCGGGGAGCCTGCTTCTCCCTCTCCCTCTGCCCCTGCTTATGTTCCTGCTCTCGCTGTCTCTCTCTCTGTTGAATAAATAAATAAAATCTTAAAAAAATTAAAAAGATTAAAAAAATAAAAATACTTTATTGTTAAAAGATGCTATCATCATCTGAACTTTCAGCAAGTTGTAATCCTTTTGGTGGTGGAGGATCTTGCTTCAATGCTCACGGCTGTTGACTGATCAGGGTGTTAGTTGCTGAAGGCTGTGGTGATTGTCACAATTTCTTAAAATAAAACAACAATAAAGTTTGCCACATCCATTGGCTCTTCCTTTCATAAATGATCTCTCTGTAGCATGTGATACTGTTTGACAGCATTTTACTCACAGAACTTTTTCCAAAATTGAAGTCAATCCTCTCAAACACTCCTGCTGCTTTATCAACTAAGTTTATGTCATGTTCTAAATCCTCTGTTGTCATTTCCACAATCTTCAAGGCATCTTCACCAAGAGTAGATTCCACTTCAAGAAATCACTGTCTTTGTTCATTCATTTGAAGCAACTCCTCATCTGTTCAACTTTTATCTTGAGATTGCCGCAACTCCGTCCCATCTTCAGGCTCCACTTCTAATTCTAGTTCTCTTGCTGTTTCCACTACACCTGCAGTTCTTTCCTCCTCTAGAGACTTGAACTCTTCACAGTCATCCATAAGGGCTGGGGTCAACTTCTTCCAAATTCCTGTAATGTTCACATTTTGACCTCTTCCAATGAATAATAGCATCTAGAATGGTGAATCCTTTCCAGAAGGTTTGCAATTTACTTTGCCTACATCCATCAGAGAAATCGTTATATATAACATCTATAGACTTGTGATATATATTTCATAAGTAATAAGACTTGAAATCAAAATGACTCCTTGATCCATGGGCCGCAAAATGGATATTGTATTAGTACATATGAAAACAACATTAATGTCATTGTACATCTTCAACAGAGCTCTTAGGTGACCAGGTGCTCTATTGATGAACAGTAATATTTTGAAAGGAATCTTTTTTCTGAGCCTTAGGTCTCAACAGTGGGCTTAAAATATTCAGCAAAATTAGACTGAAAATTTGTTTAGCATAACCACTTTCCTTAATTATCTTAGCTAGATCTTTTAAATAATTTGCTACAGCTTCTACATCAGCATGTGCTGCTTCACCCTTCACTGTTATATTAAAGACAGCTCCTTAAACGTCATGAGCCAAACTCTACTAGCTTCAATTTTTTCCTTCTGTAAATTCTTCACATCTTTCAGTCTTCATAGAATTCAAGAGAGTTGGGGCCTTGCTCTGGATTAAGCTTTGGCTTAAGGGAATATTGTGGCTGGCTTGATCTTCTATTCAGGCCACTATAACTTTCTCTATAGCAGCAACAAGGTTGTTTCACTTTCTTATCATTTGGATATTCACTGGAACTTTTAATTCTCCTCAAGAAATTTTCCTTTGCTTTCACAACTTGGCTAACTGTCGGGCACAAGAGGGTTAGCTGTTGGCCTATTTTGGCTTTTGACATGCCTTCTTCACTAAGTTTAATCATTTCTAGCTTTTGATTGAAAGTGAAAGACTTACAACTCTTCCTTTCACTTGAGCACTTAGAGGCTACTGTAGGGTTATTAATTGGCCTCATTTCAATATTGTTGTTACTCAGGCAATAAGAAGGCCTGAGGAGGGGAAGAGAGATGGGGAAAGGGCTGGTCAGAGGAGCTGTCAGAACACACACGTCTATTGATTAAGTTCACCATCTTATATGGGTGCAGTTTGTGGTGCCCACAACAATTACAATAGTAACTTCAGTGATCACCAATCATAGGTCACCATAAGAAACAGAATAATAATGAAAAAGTTTGAAAATTGTGAGAATTACCAAAACGTTACAGAGACATGCAGTGAGCAAATGCTGTTGGAAAAGTGAATCCTTTTTTTAAGACTTATTTATTTATTTGAGAGAGAGTTGAGAGAGAGAGAGCTAGTGGGAGGAGGGGCGAAGGGGCAGGGAGAGAATCTCCAGCAGACTCCCCACTGAGTGTGGAGCCCAACTTGGGGCTCGATCCCGTGACCCCAGATTATGACCTGAGTTGAAACCAAGAGTTGGACGCTCACCTGACTGAACCATCACCTGGAAAAGTGATTCTTACAGACTTGCTAATCAACACAGGATTGCTACAAACCTACAATTTGTAAAAACTACAATACCTGTAAAGTGGAATAAAGTGAAGCACAAAGAATGAAGTATGACTGTATTATCTTCAAAGAAACAACAAGAATATAGAAATATAAAATACTTCATAGAAATTTCTTAAAGGAATTATCACAGCCACAAAAAGAAAAAGAAAGTATGACAGCCAAAAGATAATGGAATGACACTTAATAATGCAGAAAAAAAAATAATTGCCAATCTAAAAAGGGCATGATGAATGAAATAATCTTCAAAACTAGAGGTGAATTAATACATTTATGACAAACTAAATAAAGGTAAAAAAAATTTTTTGCCAGAAAACTTGCCCTAGAAACTAACAGACAAAAATCCACTTATGTGAATTCTGCAGGAAGGAAGAAATGGACAAGAAGGAAAAAAAAGGGGGGGGGTGAAAGAAGGAACGAAGAGCATAAATAATGTCAAATAAGTGTAAAAAAATCAATAGGCGTGTATTGGGCATATAGTGTATATACATAGGACCACTCCTCCAATATGAGTGTCCATATATCAGACTTTTGTCTCAACATCTCTTGTTTTAAGTCTAATACACATCTCAAACTTAATTTACACATAACTGAAATCATGGTCTTCTCTCCAAAATTATGGCTTCCTCCATAGTTGCCAATATCTTGGTAAATGAAAACTGCATCTTTCCAATTATTCAGGTAAAATACCTTGGAGTCAACTTTTACTCCTGTAATTTTACTTTCACGTATATGTCCAAACTCTCCACAAATTCTATCTTCATCCTATTGTCAGAATCAGATGACACCAGTTCCACTTTTACCCGATTCCAATCCATCTTTTGCAGATACCAGTAGCAACCTAAGTGGTATTTCTGCCTCTCCCTTTCTTGCACAGTCTATTCTCAAGACAACAGCTGGAGACATTCTTTTCCAAACCTACATCGGATCTCAACCCTGCTTAAAACCCTCCAGTTAAGTACCCACTGCAGTAGGAGCAGAAGTAAACTTTTCTTCAGTGGTATACAAAATTCTCCTAAATATACTTATTATCATGTTACCTATCTGGCCCTCTCTCGTAACTCTGCTCCATTCACAATGTTCTCTAGCCACAATGTTTCCCTGTTTTTCCTCAGAACTCCAAAACAGTGCCTGATTCAGAGTCTTTGCAACCGCTACTTCCTTTGCCTCGAATGCTCCTCCCACAGGTACATGCACAGCTAACTAACGTCTTCTCCCCTTTCATCTCCTTCAAATCTGTTCTCAGATATCTTCTTACTGGGCAGGCATCCTGACCACCCCATTTTTAACAGCAATCATACCCAGCACTCCCTTTCTTCCTTGTCTTATTTATACCACAGCACTTACCACCATCTGAGAATCTAAGTATTCTACTTGTTTTGTTATTATTTTTCCCAAATGAAACCTAAGTCCCATGTAGGCAGTTATTTGACATATATCTTCTTGCAACTAGTATATCCACACCATGGTAATAGAGCCAGGAATATTTTGGCACCCAACCATATCTGTTCAATTAAAAGAAACCCTTAGCAATACTTGAAAATAAGCATTAATTTTGTAGTACACATTTTACAGATGTGGAAAACAAAGAAAATGGTTTAGTTAGGTTCACCAGAAAATAAGTACTGAAGCCAGGAGTAATACTCAAAATAATATAACTCATAGTCCTTTTTTTTTTTTTTTTACCATTAGACTATACTATCTCTCCAAACCTCACTTCAAACTTCTGATAGGGAGGATTTAATCAGTCCTTACCAGCTGAGGAAAACCTGAGCTGGTATACACAGGAGATTTTAAGACAGCATTGCAGTACCCATATATTTCTTTTAATACATTTTATCACAGAGAGCTATTCTCTTAGAATATCTGTACTGAAATCAGTCTGCTCATTAAGGTCTTTTGAGGAGAGAAGCAATAAAAGGTATTTGAAGTACTTCCTAGTCTCAAGCCGAATTAATCAGAAAGCTTCACTGGGATTTTTGAATTTGACACACAGTTAATGGTGTCTAAAATTTTAAGTGATATGTCTTGGGAGATATAGTAGCCATGTTTTCCACAAGAAAAGAAAAAAAGAGAAATGGCCTTCAGAACAAAAAGGTAAAGGTGAAGCCAAATCAGAAGGAGTAGAGGAGCACAGGGGAGTCCTTGGATCATGTTTCTAGTACACTTTTTTTCTTATTGATTCTTAGCAGAAATTCATAAAAATTTTCTTCTCTAATATAACCTAAACACTTTCAAGATTCCTTATATATTAAATTGGCCTTGATTTGAAATCTATTTCCATGGTATAAAAGAACATATAATTTTGTATATATATGAAAGTTAATTGTCAAACTATCATTCATTAAATTGCTTATATTTTCACAGTGATTTGAGATAACACCCTAATCAAAACAACCTATATAATAAAATAAGTTTTACACATTTTAGTGTAATATACTTTCTAGATGAGAGCTGAGGCTAGAAAAAAGCATACTAAAGTTTTTGTTTGTTTTGTTTTTTATTCTTGGGCATAACAATGGCTGTTTGTTGCCCTGAGAACTTAAAAAAAAAAAAAACCCATTTATCAGAACAAAATATATTTTAAAATTACTGAACAATAATCTTACACATTATAAAGGACAATATATTCTTATTTTTGACCTGCTTAATGAGTATATGATTAAATTTGTCCATCAATATAAGTAGGTAGGCAATAAAATGAACATTTTATTTTTTTAAGACTTATTTTTTGGGGAGAGAGCACTGGGGGGAGGGGCAGAGAGAGAGGGAGAGAAAGAATCTCAGGCAGACTCCCTGCTGAGCACAGAGCCCATTACAGGGCTCAATCTCAGGACCCTGAGATCACGACCCCGAGATCATGACCTGGGCCAAAATCAAGAGTCGGATGCTTAACCGACTGAGCCACCCAGGCATCCCTGAACATTTTATTTTAAGTAAGCTTCACAGTAACACTTATATTATGTTCTCACAATAAATAGGAAAAAACTTAAAGCTTATTAAAAATGTAAATTATTCAATAATTAAGTAGTGACAGGCTTGCTTCTGTATGTGGAATTTCTGATAAAAATCCATGTATTCTTCCATTGTAAAAAATTTTCTGATTTGTCATTAATACAGATATGAAATTTTAAAAATGATAATCATAGAAAGAAATGGTAGTGAGTTGCATATTTCCACATTTTTAGTACATATCTTATATGATATTTTAAGAAAATAGAATATATTTGAAATGTATATAAATATTTCATTATGTGGTAACAATTATTCTCTATTTGGAATAGTTTTTCTCATTGTTTAAAAAGAATATCAAGTTATTAAGAAGGAATTTTCTTTCTAGAAATAATATTACTTCCTATATATCATTCAGGAAAGTATTATCTGAGTATATACCCAATAACCAATCTGTAGTACCAAATGAAATCTGACACATCATCTAGAGTTTATCTCCATCTTTTCTTACTTTATCCCACTGCCTATCTATATTTTATTTTAAACACTGTAGAAGTATATTCTAATTTTTTCAATATGAAGAATAATTGATATTCCATTCTTTGGTAATTCTTTCTTTCTTCATTACTTTTAAGGTATATGTTTTTCCCTATTTTATATCATTAAACTAATCAGTTATTACTTGAAGATTTCATTAGTTTCCATTCGCATCACTTTCCAGACCATTAATAAAGCTAATGTTAAGATTGATCCCTATATAATCTTCCTTCAACTTGACAGTCTGCTATTTTTTTATTATTCTTTGTTTTCTGTTCTTCAGCATACTGTCAATCCTGATGACAATTCTCATAGAGTAGGTATTAGGAATTAATTTTTCAAGCAAGATAATATGAAAAATATGAAAAAACCTTAAGTATTATGTGATAATGGATTCTCCTAAAGCAGAACTCCACCATTGCTTGTAAAAGTTATTTATAGAAGTAATCATTAATATTAGAAGAGATTATAATCAATATTATTAATCTAATATATGTTAATGTTTTCTTCTCTAACAGATACTTAATAAGTCAGAATATGATTATAAATTATGGTAAACCATTTAAACCATTTTATGAAAAGTCTTTACTCTTACTCATTTGTACTTATTTCTGAATGTGAAGCTGACTCCTTTTTTGAGCTCCATTTATGAATCAGCACCAACTAGTTCAATATGATTGTTCAGCTGATCCAAAGTATTTGTCAATTTGCTAATTGTGTATAAAAAATTCTACAGCTCGTTTCATAGAAAGACTCACAAATAGAGAAGTCTAAACATAGGAGAGGACTCTCATCGAGGTTTAGAGAAGGGGATGTATTTAATGATTAATGCATTGTCAGTTTCCTCTGAAAACTTCAGGTAACCCTCAATCAATGTTCATTAGGTTTATCAGTCAAACAATTTTGTTTAATTTATACATTTCCTATTATCTCCTTAGCCATCTGTCTTCTCAAAGATATGTTTAATTAACTATAAGGGTAGGTCTCTATTTTCCTCTTTTAGAAATAAGATTTATATGAATTTCTATTTGTTTTTTCCAGGTAGATGTTTCTACTTTTAAATTACCAAAGAGAAGAAACACTGGTTATATTTGATTTAACTGTATTTGAAAACAATGCATATAATCTTATGATAATATTGATTCACAATTATACAATTGCTGAAATCCAAGTTAATGAGTTTCATCCAGAGGTTGCCAAATATTTTTAAGACATAGAACACATTTTCAAATGAAATCATAGGAATACCTCAAAATATTTAACAGATAAAAGTAGAACATCTCTGTGTGAAACAGACTTAAGAGAATGGGGGTCTGGGAGTCTTTTTCCAACTGTATCTCCAGACCTCCATGATTTACCTCACAGACCCTAAGGCACCTCCAGAGAAAATTATATGGTAAGAAAATCAACTTTGTTTCTTGGGAAAGTGGGCATGGAGATGTGTGGGTTAGACATACACATTCAGAGGCAAATGTATCTCTAATTCACATTCAGAGGCAAATGGCATATGCCAAGTGTTAGTGGAATAGTGGTTAAACACATGCGCGTGCGCGCACACACACACACACACACACACACACACACTTGTTCTGGAAGTATTCTGTAGATACAGAGTTGCTCTCCAGGAAGATTCTACTCTGCTAGCTGTGATATGCCAAAAGTACTTTTCTAATGGATCTGAAAATCTTGTTTCATAAAGCCTATTTGTAATTAATTCCATATTGTAGCTTACACATAGGACATATGAATCATTTTTGTGTTATACTTATTTTTCAACTGAATTTAATGTGTTCGACGTGATAATAGGTTTCATATATCATTGGAATAAACTGTTATTCTAGGGTGCTTTTTTTTTTTTTTAAAGATTTTATTTATTTATTTGAGACAGAGAGAATGAGAGAGAGAGAGCACATGAGAGGGGGGAGGGTCAGAGGGAGAAGCAGGCTCCCTGCCGAGCAGGGAGCCCGATGCGGGACTCGATCCAGGGACTCCAGGATCATGACCTGAGCCGAAGGCAGTCGCCCAACCAACTGAGCCACCCAGG
>NC_138377.1:45418187-45425325 GCF_054177405.1 Leptonychotes weddellii
TTTTTTTTTTTAAAGATTTTATTTATTTATTTGAGACAGAGAGAATGAGAGAGAGAGAGCACATGAGAGGGGGGAGGGTCAGAGGGAGAAGCAGGCTCCCTGCCGAGCAGGGAGCCCGATGCGGGACTCGATCCAGGGACTCCAGGATCATGACCTGAGCCGAAGGCAGTCGCCCAACCAACTGAGCCACCCAGGCGCCGTCTAGGGTGCTTTTTGAACAAAATTTATTTTCCTCATTTTTCAAGTAGCTGTACTCGAAAATCTTAAGCTAATACTTAAGCAAATCCAAATAAAGAAATAAAGTACATAAGAAAAGGACATTCTCCCTTTGGAACTCCAATTACATAATTTTTAGGCCACTTTTTAGGCCAATTTTTCCCAGAACTCACAAATGCTGTTTTTTTTTCTTCAGTATTTTTTCTATCTGTGTTACATTTTGGATTATTGTGTCTTCAAGTTAATTCTTTTCTTCTGCAATGTCTAATCTATTAATCCCATTTAATTTTTTTTTTATAATAGACTGAAATTTTCATCTTTATAAGCTTGGTTTTTAAAAATATCTTCCATGGGAGCACCTGGGGGGCTCAGCCAGTTGTGTCCAACTCGGTTTCGGCTCAGGTCATGATCTCATGGTTGTGAGATGGAGCCCTGAGTCAGGCTCCCAGCTGGCTCGGGAGTCTGCTTTCTCTCTCTCTGCCCCTCCCCTTGCTCATGCTCTGTCTCTGTGTCTCTAAAATAAACAAATAAATCTTTAAAAAAAACTTCCATGTTTCTGCTAAATTTCTGAAAATATGGGAAAGAGTTATTATAACTGTTTTAATGTCCTTTGTTAATTTTTAACATGTTTGTCAAATCTGAGTCAGTTAATTTCAGTTGATTCATTTGTTTTGGAGTTGTGGTGTGTGAATGTACGTTCAGAATGTAAATACAGAATATATACAACCATGAAGTAAATTTAATATACTGAAAGGCATCATATTGTCCATGTTGAAGAGAGGATGAGGTTGCCTTGGTTCCTTTTAGCAGATTGAGACATTCTGGGGGGAACTTTCTTCTTTTACAAGGTTTAGCAATCTATATTAATCTATTTTTCTATATTCTTAACTTATATAATAATCTGGTGTGTGTGTGTATATATGTGTGTATACATGTGTTTATATCTCAGCACTAGCATAGTGTCAGGTAGTGGGTCTCAATTAACAATTTGTTCAGTAAGTGAATATATACATGACTAGATGAATGAATAAGATGGAGAGGGCTTGGTATATCCATTGAGTGCAGAAAGTTCAGGGGAAAAAAAATCCTTTCTTGGATACTGGTTGAGGAAACTAAGTTGAATAATCAGATTATAGAGTATACTTTAAAAAAATGTGTAGTAACCTCTGTAAAAAGAACTGATTAAAAATATTGTATCATTTAATAAAGGAACTCTACTACTAGGAATCCATATGAACTCTGGTGTTTTAGGGGAGTCTTTTGTTTTTATAATTCATAAGAAATTATGTTTTATGTGAATTGAACCTCATCTTGAATAAATGGACCTTGAAAATATATTCCATTCACCACATTCTGAAAATCAATCATACATGAAATTGGTGCTCTGGCAATATCCATGAAAATATAATCATATATGATTCATGATCAACAAAATCCTATTATTATATGTTAATTATATATATAATTATATATAAATTAAAATATATGTAATTAAATTAAAATATATATACATTATATATTATATAAATTATATATATCCTATATATATCCAGCAATTGTATAATTGTGAGTCAATATTATCATAAGATTATATGCATTGTTATTCAAATACCGTTAAATCAAATATAACCAGTGTTTCTTCTCTTTGGTAATTTAAAAGTAGAAATTTAAAAGTATATATATATATATAGATATATCTATATCTAGTCTCACTTTGAGACTAGAAGTGTTTACATCATTCAGAATTCTTATATTAATAAAATATTATTACTTCATGAATAATTTCTCAAAATATTTTTGAAAATCCTATTTTCTGAAGAGTAACTCAATATCTACTGGGACATATATTAGTAATATCTTCTTTTATGACTCATCTATTTTCTTATATAAGACTTCATGTAAATTGTGATTTTTCCTCAGTGTCATTTACCATTTGAATCAAGATAATTTTATTCAGAATTTTAAACTACAAAATTTACAAAAAGTTCACTCTAAAATATACTGATTCTCAAATGTATTAACTATCATCACATACATGTATATTTATATATGACTATAAAAATTAAAAAGAATATGGAATAATTTTGTATTATTCATTTAATTGTCATCCATTCTCAAATAGAATGAGAGATTGGACAAAGTATCCATTTTTGTCATTTTATTAGACCATTTGGACTGTCAATTCAGCTCACCTAAAAGGAGGAAAACAAGCCAAAAATAAATATTTGGAAACTAAATTATTCAAATTGGTTGTCAGGATGGTTTATTCTCAATGTTTTTCTTCCTTTATTTGCTGTGCAGACAGACTGTCATCATTATCAGGTTCATGTCCAATATTGGGCTGCCTAGGGCCAGAGTGCACCTAGAGGTTCACATACTATATTTATAAATATTTGAAAGTCACAAATTAAAGCAACAATTTATAATATAAAATATATTCTATCCTCCTACTTTGATAAATAACTTCATAAAAACCTGGACATTCTGACTTGAATTTATACTGCTTAGAACTCTTCAGAGTTCTACGCCCAAGTCTTCCTATGCTAAGGAAAAACTGCTTCCAAATTCCTCTGACCTACTATGTCCCCACTATTTTTATACTCCCAGGACTGTACTCCCTACTCTCAATTTCCCTATGCCCACCAACGGGTGCTGCCTAGCTCCTAGGTTTGGAGGTATGCACCCCTTTGTAGTAGTCAGAGTGTGCTGGCAACAGTCCTTGGGACAGGAAATTCCAGGTTTCTGGACATCCATAGAGTGGATTTAAAAGAGGGCCAGCCAGGATTTCAGGTGGGAGTATCATCTCCTTGACACTTAAAATTCCTTATACTGTAGAGAAGGGGCATGGTAATAGTCACAGGTGAAGGAGTGCTAGATCTGGACCTTCTAAAGCACTGGCCCCAGGGCAGCTGGGTGCCTGTCTTCCCTGGGCCTAAAGGAGGCCCAGACTGCAATAAACCTGAATATCTTAGACTTAACAATATTGTCAAATCACCTTCAATCTAATGATTAGGTTTGTTCCACTTCCAAATTATGACTACTTAACTATAGGGGAAAAAAATTTAACTTTCATTCTGAATAATTAAAATCGTTAGCTAACTATGTGCATTTACAGAGACAATACATCTAATTTCAAAACTTTGTCAAATAGAATAAGCAAGTATCCAGGAAAAAAAACTTACAAAATGACATGAGTTAATAATAGGACATTTTTAGTTTGCCAGGTATGTGGTACTTTAACTTTCAATGAAAATTGTGATATACTTTTCAAACAACCTAAGTTTGCAAAGCTACATGATCCAGAAATTGATGACACAGTTCTAAACATGATGACATATTTCTAAAGCACTATTATTAACTATGCAATTTTGCTTATATGTGAGAATGAACTATATTTTTTTATATAATCCCATTGTATTAATACATTTTCTGATTTAATTCTACATTGATGAAAAATTATTTTGGGGTGCCTGGCTGGCTCAGTTGGTGGAGCATGCAACTCTTGATCTCAGTATTGTGAGCTTGAGCCCCACACTGAGTGTAGAGATTACTTAAGAAAATTCTTTAAAAAAAGAATAAAAGAATTATTCTTTTCATGTTTCTAGTTTTATGAGATACCAGAGAAATTCTCTCAAAATGTCCTTTTCTTAAAACTTTCTTTCTCTAAGCAGAAAGAAAGTTATACCAGATAAAAATATAGATCAACACACAGGAATGGAGAGCGCTGAAAATGGTAACTATGTAGACAGAGATGGGAGGATTTTTTAATAATATATACATATATTTTAATTTTAAGATGATTATTTAACAAAAATAGTAACAATATATCATGGGAGATAAATATGTAAAGAACTAAAATGCATGACAACAAATGCAAAAAGCTGGGAGAGAAGGAAGAGAAGTATACTGTTTTAAGACTTTCTCATATATATAAAGTTGGATAATATAATTTGACGGTTGACTGCAATAAGTTAAAGATACAGAGGGTATACCTTAAAGCAACCACAAAAATAACAAGAGTTATAGTTTATAAGCCAACAAAGGAGGTAAATGGAATCATAAAATATATTCAATTGATCCAGAAAAAAAAAAGAAACAAGGAATCTATAAGATGAATAGAAAACAAGCACTAAGATTATACATTTACTTTATTTAGTTACTTAAAAGGAAAAATTATCAACCCATCACATTTAAAAAGCAGATATGATCAGATCAGATAAAAAAGTACGGCCCATCTATATGCTGCCAAGGGAAAAAAAAACAAACATCAAATACACAATTATGTAAAAAGTAAAAGTGATATATATTGCTGGCTCCTCTGAAGCTCAAATGTTTAATAAAACTTGCCCTGTTTTCTAACAACAAAGAATCTGCAGCTCACCATAGAACGCATTCCCAGGGGTAAACGTCAAGCACATAACTGGCAAGTAGGTACCATTGGCCCTTCGCCAGGTTCCAGGTGGACTTAAATGTATTTATGCATATTCTGGGTTTAGCACTGAATATACCTAGTGACTGAAGCCAATGCTCCAGATGCTATAAAGGACCGGAACCAAAAATATTGTACCAATTTGAAACTCTTGGGTACCTTTCATCAGATCCAGGCACTCACTTCACTGCTTACTCAGTGCAACATGGGAGAAGAAATATCACATTCAATGGATTAACGATATTCCTTATTATCCTCAAAGCAATGGACTAAGAGGGGAGTGGAATAGGACAAGTGAAAATCTGTGGTAACAGTGGTGCTATAAAGGGGTCAGGGGAGACAAAGGACTAAAGAGCTGGCTGGCAAACCTCTAGTGTTATGTGCTACCGTGGACCATGAAAGTAGCCGTGTCATATAAATTATAAGACAGATGTACATTATATGAATTGTTAGGCTCCTGTTGAAATTGGGGCACAGGGGATGAAAGATGATATAGAATAAAGTGGAAATCTTCCTTACACTACCATAACTTCCTTTTTCAATGCAGATCTAATATTCCCTGGACCCAGCTACCATTAAGGATCCCAGAGGCTAGCAATTTTTGAAAATAAGGTATTCTGTCAATTAAACTGAACTTACAGCACTCTAGTTTTATCTTTATTGAGAAAATAAGGCAATTTTTTTATTTTTGAACCTAAGTATACACCACACAATAAAACAATTAATGCCAAGTGAAGAAATACTGATCTTCCACAAAACTTGTGACCCAAGTCGTAACACTGAAAATCATATGGAAATAAGTCTGCCTGCATAACACAAATTAAGTTTCTAATAAAGTAAAAGCACATGGCTTTGGAATGAAAGAAGCAGGGCTGGCAGTCCCAAGTCCTTTGCTCAGTAGCTCTTTTTATTCATTTGAACAATTAAAATCATGATATTTTATTTAGTCAACTTTACTTTCCAAATGCGGTTACAAGAGAACCTCGTATGGCATGTGCTCTTTTGCAGGGTGACTTTGCCAACTCCACCTTCAGGAGGTAGGTGGAGATTTGTCCCTCTCCCCTTAAATATCAGCTGGCCCTCGTGACTTGTTGGTAACCAATATCGTGCAACAGAAGTGATGCTATAAGACTCTTGAGACTGGGTCAGAGAGGGGTTTACAGCTTCTGTCTGGGTCCCTTTTGTCATGAAGAGGCCATACTTGGGATCTCCAGGAGATAGTCCCAGCTGGCCTAGACTTTGACTCACCCCAGCCCAGGAGCCAGACATCTGAGTGAAGTCCCAGGTGATTTGCCCCAGCAGTTAAACTCATTCCTGCCATTCAAGTAGAAAACCACTGAGGCCTCAGACATCATAGAACAGACACAAGCCCACATCCATGCCCTGTCTGAATTCTTGTTCCAGGGAATTTGTGAGTATAATATGATGGTTTTGGTTTTATATCATTAAGTTTGGGGTGGTTTTGAGGATTGAAAAATTAAAGATAAGTTTTGAAGATACCTAATTTATTAAACAGCCCAACTGTCAGCTTCATTAAGGGTTAATTTCCTCCTTTTATTTCCCCTTAGAGCAAGAGCTCACATAGCCACCTTAGAGTTGGTAATACATTAAAAATGTCAAAAGTCCAAGAAAGAAATGATGACAAAATATACATCTTTGGAAAAACCTCTACACACATGAACAAAAAAAAGAAAAAAGAAAAAAAAACTAGTTTTAATAACTAATAAGCCTGTTATTTTAAAGTATATGGAGTGAATGAAATAAAAATTCATTTTAATGTATACTCAATTTTTCTATGTAGTTTTGCTCCCCCCCTTTTTTTTTTAAGGAAAGACTTTGTTTTCTTTAGAATGTTAGAAGCCAGTAATAATGCCAACTTTGTTAGCTCCACAGTTCAGAGAGTAGGCCTTGATTCATAGGAACAGTCACAAGCCAAGTTGGGAGCCTGCAGTTTTCTCAGCATGATCTTTGTGTAGGGAACTCTTCGGGACAATGCTCCATTTCACTAAATCATTTCTCTTCTAACCAGCTTAACTACTACTTCCCCCACACAGTTTCCCCTAAAAATGCAATCATTCTGTTACTTTCCACTGTATATACTTCTCAATATACAATGTTTTGAGCTTTCCTAAAAAAAAAAAGAAAAAAAGAATTCGGTGGTACCAATTTTGTTGAGGATGGAGTGAAAGTTCTAAGACAAACGTGAACTGTCCTTTCTGTAGAACAGGACATGCAGCCCACACTTACTCCCCTTCTTATATTCTGGAGTCACAGTCAAGTTTGTGCTTCTCAAGAGAATGTTAGAGCAGATCGGAAATTATTGATGTTTATTGAATTTGAATATTAACATGGATGCATGTTGGAAAACACTCAATTTCCTAAACATAGGTGAAATGAAATGGTAAAAAGATTCAAACTTGGGGCACCTGGGCGGCTCAGTCAGTTAAGCGTCTGCCTTCGGCTCAGGTTGTGATTCCCAGGGTCCTGGGATGA
>NC_138377.1:45425425-45445450 GCF_054177405.1 Leptonychotes weddellii
TCAGGCTCCCTGCTCAGCAGGGACCCTGCTTCTCCCTCTCCCACTCCCCCTGCTTGTGTGCTCTCACTCTCTTTCTATCATAAATAAATAAAATCTTTTTTTTTTTAAAGATTTTATTTATTTATTTGACATAGAGAGAGATAGCGAGAGAGGGAACACAAGCAGGGGGAGTGGGAGAGGGAGAAGCAGGCCTCCCGCAGAGCAGGGAGCCCGATGTGGGACTCGATCCCAGGACCCTGGGATCATGACCTGAGCCGAAGGCAGACGCTTAACGACTGAGCCACCCAGGCGCCCAATAAAATCTTTTTAAAAAAAGATTTAAACTTACCTTGAACAAAATGAAAAATAGAGAAAGACTTTTCTTTAAATAATTATCAAGATGGAGAGTAGATACCTTCCTATAGTTTCCATAGACATCAAGTAATAATTTGTTAATATTATAAACAATTTTATGCCGATAAATTCCAAATCTGTGATGACCTGGACAAATTTCTTGGAAGACACAAATTCACTATGATGGTTCAAGAAAAATCCAAAAATCTGAATAGCTCATATCATTCAAAAATTTTGGATTCACAATCAAAAACTTTCTCACAAGCCTTATTTCTATATTTCTATTCTACTCTGTACTGAAATAATAGAGGAAACAAAAGCAGAAATAATAGAGGAAACAAAAGCCATGCAGAATGAGAAAGAAATAGTTAAAGTATCTTATTCACAGATCACATGATTGACTATATAATCCCAAGGCATCTACCAAAAAAAAAAAAAGCCTCTAGCACTAAGGTATGAATTTAGGAAGGTCACAATATACATGATGACTGTGTTTGTTTTTATACTAGTTGAAAAACTGAAATATTGTATTTAAGAAAAAAATGGCACTTACAGTAACATCAGAAAGTTATATTGGAATGAATTTAACAACAGGCATGTGAGCCCCCAAACTGAAAAAAACAAGTTCGCTAATGGAAATTAAAGAACATTTAAATGAATGGAAAGTTTTACTTTGTTCATAAATTGGAAGACTCAGTCATTAATATGTAAATTTCCTGCCAATTGTTCTATAGTTTCAACACAATCTTGATTAAAATATCAATAGGCATATCTACAGACAAACCAATTCTAAAATGTATATGGCAGTGAGAAGGACCTAGAATAACCAAAATAATCTTACAAAATAAAAAACGTTGAAAGACTTACACTATCTCATTTTTTTAAGATTTTTATTTATTTGAGAGAGAGAGAGAAAACACAAGAGAGGGGAGGGTTAGAGGGAGAAGCAGACTCCCTGCTGAGCAGGGAGCCAGACAGGGGACTTGATCCCGGGACTCCCGGATCATGACCTGAGCCAAAGGCAGATGCTTAACTGACTGAGCCACTCAGGCACCCCTAAACCATCTCATTTTAAAATTTAATTAAAGCTACAATATTCAAGACAGTGTGGTATTGATGCAAGGATAGATAAAGAGATCAATTGAACAGAACAGAGAGCCCCTAAATGGACCTACGTATATAAGGTAAGTAGATTTTGACAGATTCCAAAGCGATGCAGTGGGGAAAGAAATTCTTTTCAACAAATGTTGCTGGACCATCTGCATAAATGCCAGGTCATAAACTGCTCAGCAAAAGTCAGTATTAAGGAAATGACAAAAACTAAGTCACAGACTGAGAGAAATATTTACAATGCCTATAAATGACAAAATACTTTCCTCCAACATATGTAAAGAACTTCAACAAATCATTTAAAAACTCCACATAAATTTGGGCAAAATAACTGAAAAGATATTTCACAAAGAAAGATATTTAAATGGGAAACGGGTATATGAAAAGGAGTTCTACATCTTCAGTCATCAGTGAAAGGACATTAAAAATACAATGACATACAACTTCACACCTACTAGAAGAGTTAAAATTGAATGTCAACACCCATACTGGCAAAATTTGTGGAGCAATTGCAGCATTCATACATCGCTGGGGAAATGTAAAATTGTAAAATCACTTTGGAAAACTGGTGGTTTTTGAATCAAGCTAAACATGTATTTACCTTATGACTCAGCAGTTCCACTTGTTGTGTTTACCCACCCACCCCCCCAAAAATAAAACATATACAAGTAAAATAATTGCAGATAAAACATTCTACTAGCTTTATTATTAATTGCCAAAAAATGTCAATCAACAAGAGAATGAATAAACAAATCCCGATATGTTCAGAGAATGAAATATTCAGAAAACAAAATGATCTGCTGAATCATGCAGCAGGTGTGAATCTCAACATTAGGTTTGTATTATGTTGAGCATAGAAGTTTGATACAAGAAAGTACATACAGCATGACTGCATTATACAAATTTTGAGAATTGGCAAAATTCATATATTTTAATAGAATCAGAAGTGTGATTGCTCATAGAAGTTGAGATTAATTTGTAGAGACAAAAGGAAACTTCCTGGGATGAGAGAAATATTCTATATTGTAATATTTCTCAAATACCATCAAATTATACAATTAAATATGTGTTATCACTCAAAGCTAACACATAAACTTTCCCTCAAAAAGAAAAAACATACGAAAAGTTCATGTGTTGGTGAAGAAGGCAAAAAACTGTACTTCTATACATTGCTGGTGGGAGTGTAAACTGAACAACCACTTTGATGCATTCCTTGCCAATATCTACTGAACCTGAACATACACAGACCCTATAACCTAGCATTCCCACACCTATTTATCCAAGAAATATGAATGCACATGTCTCCCAAAAGAGATTTTTTTTTTTTAATATTTTTTATTTGTTTATTTGGGAGAAAGAGAGACAGAGATAGCGAGAGAGATCACAAGCAGGGAGGAGAGGAAGAAGCAGGCTTGCCGCTGAGCAGGGAGGGAGCCCAATGTGAGGCTCCATCCCAGGACCCTGGGGTCATGACCCGAGCCGAAGGCAGCCGCTTAACCGACTGAGCCACCCAGGTGCCCCTCCCAAAAGAGATCTAAAAAATGTTCAAACTACTTTCTTTATAATTGACATAAACATGAGACAAGCCAAATATCCACCCCAAGAGGACTAGAATTTCTCAAGAGAGGCAATATTGACATTTCAGACCAAATAATTCTATGTTGTGGAAACTATCTTGTGTATTGTAGGATGTTTAGCAGTACCCTTGGCCTTTTATCCATTAGGTGTCATTAGTAACCCCACCATTAGTGACAATCAAAAATATCTTCAGACATTGCCACACATACCCTGAGCAGGGGAAATTACCTCATTTGAGAACCTCTAAAATAAACAAAGATAGCACAGTCACCCACTGGACTATTACTCAGCAATGAAAAGGAATATACTATTTATAAACATAACATGTATGAATGGAAAACAAAGTAGTATGTTGGTAAACGTTTGATTGCTCTCTGAGATGGGATGAGGAGAGGCTGATACGTAGCATTTGCTACAATCTCCATGGCTTCCATAACTATTTTTTTCCATAACTATTGTAAAAGCTAGCTTTTTAGCGGCATCAGAGTTATGTTTTTAGGGAGAACATTTCTAATAATTAGGCTATCCCAAAATATTTGGAAAGGTGGCATACCTTCATTAGTAAGTTCACAGGTACTGTGTGACAATTTACTGAAGATATTACATAAAAACTTATGAATCCATAAACTTTGGGGTCTTCTAATTTTTAAATTTTGTAATACTAACATTTGTCTTCAGTATCCACTGCTTGTTTCCTGTTTATGAAACTAAATGGACCTAAACTTTTAGTGATTTATATTTTTAAACATGTTCTCTTTATATTTATTTGTAAATTCAATATGTATGTTTCTCTCAAAAGAAATTACTGTATATTTTCACAAAAGACATTTATTTATATACCTGTATGTGTGTAGAAGAGGCCTTTTGTACTTACAAGTAAGTAAAGGTCACAGGAGAAAAGGGTCTCATTTAGAAGCCAAAGATAACATTGAGACCATGCTAATTATTTTTTCTTGAGGCTATGGTGCTGGGTTGCTGATAAGGACATAACCCGTGACACCGATTCTACTACTACTACTAGAGATGCACTAACAATAGTAATAAAGGATTCAAGAAAGGTAACATAGCTTTTGACTCTAAAACATTTGGCATCAGTTTGTACCTCAAGCTGAAAGGCCAATAACCCAATGACAATTCTGTCATATGGGTATCCTATTTAGATTTTAAGTAAATATCACATGTGAATTCTTGACATTTGGCCTTCACATTTCATGTCCAGTTTACTACTTTTTTCCTCTGCAGACTTAAGGTGGATGCTGCTTAAAACTCTGCTTAATCACTAAAGAATTATTTAGCAGATTCGGGGATTTGGAAGGTTCCCGGATTGAGGCTTTAGTACCTACCTCATAAACAGTCAATGAAGCTACCAATGTTAATTTGCAAACTGAGGGTTCTTTTGTTACATAACCGCACATAATGTCAGTCAGTAATTAGGGGGAAATTCCTCTCTATAAACTACATTCACTCACATCACACCATGTACAATTTCTTAGAAAACAAAGGAAATATTGGGCTCCACCCTTTTCTTCATATTAGTTGGAGAATATAAATTAAATTAACATTAGTAAAATAGACTTGTGAATGACCTTTGAACATCTATGTTATATCCTTCAGTAGAATTAAAAATATTTAATTTCAAAAGTATTTCACAAAAGTTCTTTAAATTTTCAATAATGGTTTAGACAGTGGTTGTGTATCTATTTTCATATATCTTAATCTTTAAATTCCACTAAAGTCCTCATCAGCCTCCCCAATTAAATTAGCCCCTGTTGCACTGAATAACAATGCACAATGTTTTTATTTAATTTTAAATATATTTTTATAATTAAAAAATACTGAATACAAGAAAATATTTTATATAATTCACCAATAAATCAAAACATAAGAAAAAGTCTGATGGTTTTGATTACACTGAAGTAAAGATATCTTTATTAGAAAGGACACCATAATCAGAATGAAAACTAGGAGGAAAAAAACTGCAAAGCAAAAAATTCTCATAAATCTAATAGCAACTGGCCATTGCTATTTCCAAATTGGCTTTCAATTCTATTATTTCATTTTATACTCACCAATATCATATGAGAATATGTGTTTAAGTCCTCACATTATTGAATAGTCTCAAATTTTAAAATTTCTGTCAATCCAGTAAATGTTAACAGACATTTTAAGCATGCATAAAATTAGGTATCTTTTCACCTTTTATTTGGCATCTGTCCTTTATCTTTATGAACTATTTGTTCACTTTGAGGTTTTAATTTCATGATTTCTCCTGATGTACCTTTTCTTTCTAGATTAATAAAAAGCTATAATTTGCAATGAAGTATACATTACAGATATAATTGTAAACAAGATGCATAGTTCAATAAGTAAAGTATGTTATTGGGAAAATTTTTAGAATTTGAATTTTATCTGAATTAAATGTAAATTATATATATATATTTTACTGTTCTTTAATTTTTTTCTGTAACTTTGAAATGAATTTGAAATAAGTAGTAAAAAAAGGAAAGCAACAATGCAAAATGTTTTTAAAAGGAAGGAAACTGACATTGCCTGGAAGTAACACTTAATATATATATATGGATGTTTAAAGGTCTCAGCTACAGCAGAGCTAAGTTTGTTGTGTCATGAGAGCAAAGCATCAGCCCCTTCCAAATAAGGGAACATAGATTATTATACTTGGTTATAGATGTGACAGCTTGCCCTTGATATGTGTTCAGAGCACCATACTATAGCTGTCGTGAATAGACTGATTTCTTTGAAAAACTTAGTGCCAGGTGATAAGAAATCTAACTTCATGTAACTTATTAGGCATTGTAAATATTAATTTGCACCTTTGCCATTGCATGCCTAACATAGTTATTTAGCATTTCTTCAAACTTTGTAAAGCTCATAATATTAAAATCATCTCAAAACATTCTCAAAGACATGAAATGCATTGAACTTTCTTATAATGCAGACCTAAATGCAATTTGCTTTATTCGGGGTCTTTCTGCCTCAGTTCTTCAGAATATGACCATAATCTCCCATAATTATGAAGTATTTCATACATTGAGCAAGTTTTACAGCCCACTAAAAAGCTAATTAATGTTAAGTTCAAATTGGTTCTCTTACACTGACATTGCTATGAGTAGTTGGCTTAGCTCAAATATAAAGTGCACTTTCCTTTTTGACCTTATATAACTGAATGCAAGGGTAGCTCATTAAGGGAATTTTAGCATTCTACTTGCATGGATATATTACTAATGCTTGGCTTGCGAAGGCAAAAAGGAAAGTGGGGGCAGGGGGGCAAAATAGTGAAAGTTCAGACAAGGTCAAATACCACATGCAGTTTAATGTCTCTCTTAGTTTGCTCTTGACATTGGGCAGGAAGCAACTCCAGAAGTCAGATGTCATAAAGGAAAGTGCTTACGCTTTCTTCCCTGTACTAATCTTTCTAATTTTGGTCTCAGTGCATTCAACCTAAGGTTATTTAACCTTACTGAGAATTTAGACAAAGCAGTATTCTTGCTGTGCCTTCTAAAGAAATGTATTTTAATGTATATATATATATATACACATATATACACACACACATATATAAAATACATCTCATGGCCCTTCAAATCCTCCAGGTCCCAGCCCTTCTTCCAGCCTATTCCTGCTTAACCACTTCTTCACAGGCTCTGACCAGCTTTGTGAAGATAAACTGGAAAGCCCCTTGCCTCATACTATTGCCCTGTATTTCTTCTGTCCTCCTCTAGGATGCATGGGTTACCTAGAACCATGAGGAGTTAACATCCACGAAACCACTCTACTTAATGAGGATAAATTATTCTCCTTTCCTTCCAGCTGCAGGGAGTCCTGAGCTAATATCACAAGACTCCTCAGGAGGTCCACCTGGATAGAGCTCACATGGCCAGTATCAAATGCCAACTTAATATTGCATCCTTGGATGGTTTTCTCATTCCCCTGTTTTGTTTTGTTGTTTCCTTAACTTCTGCTCCCTGGGATCGTTTTCCAAATAAACTGCCTACATGCTAAACTTTCCCTTGGTCATAGCTTTCAGGAATTGCAGACAAGACGTAGAGTAATGGACATATGGAGAGATTTTATTAAATATAATTATCTTGTACTTTATTGTCTGACAGATATTCTGAAAGTCGTTTCTAAGTTGTTTTTTTTTTATTTCACTGAATGGTAATTTTTTCAAGTAAAGGACTAATATAGCATTGTCAAGATTTTTTAACAGGGATGAATATTTAAAATAAATATCTTCTTAGCATCCTAGGTTCTAAAATTTTGCCTACCTGTGAATCTAAGAAATGCCATTTGCTAGAAATATGACTTCGGCAAGTTGTTAATATCTCTGAGCCTCTGTTTCCTCATTTGTAAAATGGGGATAGTAATAGCATACTAGAAAGTTATACAACAGTAGTCCCCCCTTATCCACAGGGCGTATGTTCCAAAACCTCCAGTGGACATCTGAAACTGCAGATAGTACTGAATCCTATATATGTTTTTTTCTATACATTGATACTTATGATAAAGTTTAATTTTTGAATTAGGCACAGTAAGAGATTAACAATAATAAATAATAAAAAAGAACAATTATAATAATTTACTGTAATAAAAGTTATGTGAATGTGATCTGTCTCTCAAAATATCTTCTTGTACAGTACTCACCCTTCTTGTGACGATGTGAGGTGATAAAATGCCCACGTGACGAGATGAAATGAGGTGAATGATTTAGGTGTCATGACAGAGTTAGGCTCCCAGTGACCTTCTGATGATATGTCAGAGGAGGATCACCTGCTTCCAGATCGCTGTTGACCATGGGTAAATGAAACTGCAGAAGGTGAAAGAGAGAACTGCTGTAGTGGCGTAGTAAATAATGAAGTGCATTATACAGCCCTTGATGCATAAAAACCAATCCCACACTGAGTGGCTTAAAATAGTAACCATTCAATTTGCTCAGGATTCTGCAATCTGGGCTGGATTCAGCAAAACATTTCTTCTGCTGCTCTGTCCTGGGATCATTCATGAAGTTCATAATGTATTCATCCAGGGGTTGCAAAGTTGGATAGTTCAAGATGGCCCTACTCACATCTCTGGTGGACCACTGGAGTTTCTTACATTAAGGTAAGCAGCATTTCAAACGAGAGTGGAATCTATAAAAGCACCTTGAGGCTGAGGCTGAGAAGTAACAAAAATGTTATTTCTGCTACTTTCCATTGCTCATAGGAAATCACGGGGATTGGAAGCAAAGAGAGTAAACTCCACATCTTAAAGAGAGAAGCAACAAATAATATGTGGCCATTTTTTAAGGTATCCACCTCCGGGCTAGTGTTTATAAAAAGCTAAGAACAGTACCTGGCACATAGTCTCTACTATTAAAAAAAACAAAAAACAAAACAAAAAAACAAAAAACACAGCTATTTCCACTAAATTTTTTACTACCGTTTTATAAAAGAGCAATTTATTTTTCTTTAAATACAAGAAATTCATTATCTAAAAGAATAATTCTTTATATTTAATAAATGTGAAAACTGAGTATATTTCCTTATCTCATTTCACACAAAATATTAAGGACATATTTATAGATACATATGTATATATGTATACACACACACACACACACACACACAAAACTAAGACTAGTCCCAGCACCAGTGTTTAGTAATTACTGGTCAAAAGCATCATTTTTCCTCTTAAAATCCAATCCTATGGAGTCCAGTTTGCCTAGTGTTTGAACAAAAATTCTTATCACAACATGGCCATCCCCAGGATCCACATACAGTTTTCTGCCTCATCCGACCTAGAGCGGCCAAATATAAGAAGAGCACATCTATTCTGCTTGGGAATGGAAATAAATTACAGGGTTGGAATTGTGTGGTTTCCTGTTCCGAAAAGGTTCCTGAGCCTCCCGTGTGAGTTTGGGCATTAACTTAATTCTAGTGATGAGTATAAGACACGTAAGCTTTTGCCTCAGAACACACAGTCAAATGTCAAGCTCCATTCTTGTTCTGAATTCTTGCTTCTCTCCTCAGTGTAAGAATAACATTTTCCTTGGATGGTTTTAAATAATGGATGATAAAATTATGGCAATGTGTGGTGCCTTTGAACACATTTCATTGTATATGACGTGATATATAGATATCTGAATATCAGCTATTTTTACTACGCAATAACACACTCCATGCCTGGCTGTGAATGGCTGAATGCTCAGACTGTGACATGAGCTTTTGACTAACAGGGAATGTTGGTTCACCCATGTTTCCCATGGACATCTGATTTCTGCATTACAGCTTGCCGAGTTTCACACTTCATCTCTATGTGCCTGAGTGCCTGACCACATCTTCCTGTCATGTAGACCTGACCTCTAGCTTAGATAACCTATTTTACCGGCTAGTGTCCCTTTGGTGAAGTGCCCTTTCCACTCCCACCGGATGAGCTGTGTATCATGTGTATGATGGGAAGATTCCAGTGACTGTGGTACTCGGGGTGGCTGACCTTGCCACTCTACTGATATCTGTTGTATGTATTGTAGATGAATAGGACTGACTATGCAAAATATTGACTCTAAACAGCAATATAAATCCACCAGACACTCTAGAAAAAAAAAATCCACCAGACACTCTAATTCCTATCCTAACATTGTGTATCTTGTGACCATGGTAGGAATCAGTTAAAATCTTCTATAATCTAAAGAACCCACCTTTCAATTATTTATGATTCAGAATTTTTCCAGGGCACCTGTATCTGCCTTCCAAAATTGATAGAAAGCTGATAACATGCAAACTCCAAATAATATGTGCCTAATCACCTGGTTCTTGCAAAAGAAACTAGAAGAATCATATGACTCTAACTCCAAATCAGCTCTGATACTACCTAAATTACACTACAGGTTTTACTTTGAGTGCTTATATAGCAAGACTTGCTTATCCAAAAAGTTGGACTTGGTGAAAAGTGTTTAGAATTCCTAATTTTTTAATTACCCTTATTTCATCTGGTATAAAATTTCAAAATTTATAGAAAAGCATTTGGGTCAGATTTTTCCAAGTATAATTTGTATTGATGAGGGAATTTTTTTTTTTAAAGATTTTATTTATTTATTTGACAGAGAGAGAGACAGCGAGAGCAGGAACACAAGCGGGGGAATGGGAGAGGGAGAAGCAGGCTTCCTGCCAAGCAGGGAGCCCGACGTGGGACTTGATCTCAGAACTCTGGGATCATGACCTGAGCCGAAGGCAGACGCTTAACGACTGAGCCACCCAGGCGCCCGATGAGGGAATTTTTTTAATATTTAGGAAATTTTTATCAAATAATACCTATTTTTTGTGTCTTAGCAGAGACAACTGGGAAAAGAAAGAGCTAGCAATTCAAATTATTGAAACACTCAGGTTAAGAAATCCAGTGATTTACAAATTATTCCTGGTTATCAATAGTAAGGTCTTACATGGGTGTTAGTCATTGAAAAAAAAATTTGTTGCAAACTTTGTTTTATTTTTCAAACATCATTACCAAGGTAGGACAAATCATTTATATCATGAATAGTCACATGGTCTTATGTAAGAAAGGTGAACAGATGTAAATGCAGGTGGATAGCAGAGGATTAAAAAGAAAATTCACCAATTCACCACGTTGGCATTTCTCTCTAACGACCTTTCAACTACTTATGTAAATGTTCTTGGAACAGAAGGTGGTTTAAATTTGAGGAGGAAAAAAACCACATGAAGACAGTTGCACTGTTTTTGAGAGAATTTGTTTTCCTCACTGGGCTTACTCAGGAATAAAATGTTTCCTTCTAAATATCAAGGTTTTTAAAGGAAAAGAAAGGATCCTTTACAAGACGACTAGAAACAAAGAATAAAATACCACTATAAGAAGCAAAGTTATAGTGGGAGCAGATGACTGTGGAATAGAAAAGCAAGGAATGAAAGTGAATCATAAGTTGTATAGAAGAATAAGAGAGTAGCCTATAAGAGAGAGAGTGCAGAAGAGGTGGAAATCAGGAAAAAATGAATCTGGAGAACTATGTTGCAGGTGGAAGAAAACCTTAGAAATAGTGGCGATAATAGGACTGTAAGATATTTGTGGAAGCAGCATTTAAGCCCTCTGAAACAAGCCAAGAGGAAAGACTACAAATAAATCAAGACAGTTCTTGAGGGACCATTACCACAGTCCCAGTGAGCAGCATTTGGAGGCCAAAATTTAACTCACCCCTGAGTACTTCTGTAATTGGATTTGGAATATTTGCAGTGATAAATAGTCTACTAAAAATATTGATTGGAAGAATGGTGCAAAATGGAAAGCCCTAGGAATGTACAATATGACCCAAAAAACTGGGGCTTAAATTCCAGCTCCAGCTCCTAATAACAATGTGACCGTGGGCAAATTATTTCAACTTTATGCACCTCAATTTCCTTATCTGTGAAATGACATTTTAACTGTCTCCTTCTGTTGTGAGTAAAATTATTAAGTCTAGTAAATTGAAATAATTAGAGATGCCCTATCTGGGCACTGCTTGGAGGAGAAATACCTATTCTTGAGGAAATACAATATTCCTTCAAATCAGTACTGTGTTGTCCATCACTGTAGATTTCATCTTCCCTCTTGTTTCTTAAAATTAGGAAAGTTTAAATAAAAATGATGGAAGGAACTGAATCTAATATCATTATCATTAGAGTATTTAAATTTGTAGAATAATTTTATTACATAATTTAAAATAGATTTTTAGGAATGCTAGGCAAGAAACTACTTAAGTCTTTATTCCTTTTATAGTTTAGCCTATAATACAGCAATTTGCTCTTTTATTTTCTCTCTGTTTTATGCAGTATTCTTAAAAGACAAGTGAGCAATAAAATCCTATTAAATAGTTGCATAATTAATTTTGAAGCTTATATCCCACTTTCTACTGTAAAACTTTTAGAATATAGTGTCTTAAAATAATTAGAAAAAGACATGTTTTTCCAAATTCATAAACCAAATGTTAACCTAATGAAGAGTTTCTTAGGGTTTTGGTTTTCCTTTGAGTCATCAACATTGGATAATCAAGCTCAGAGATTTTCCTACAAGAGAACTTACTTTTGTTTTTCTTTACTCACCACCCACTCCACAGCCCTTCCGGCTGAGAAAATAAGAAATATTAGAACAACTTCTATACTGTTTATTCATCCATAATGGAATTTTGGTAATTCAGGAAAGGCACATGTGAAAATTATTGGGTTGTGATATGATCAAATCTATATTTTGGGGCCGTCACTATTGGCAGTCCTCAGGATATATTACACTGGTGTGAAGATGGGTAAAAGGGGGCCAGAAAAGAGATGACACAATAGTGCAGGAGGGAGACAGGCTAAATCATGAGATAATTCATAGCATGAGCGGCATATTACTCAGCCTTGTATTTCCTTGTACACAATCAATATAACAGTTCTTGCATTAATGTAATTAAAGACTGAACTAGAACTACTTGAGTGGGATTGCAAAGAATCTGAGATTTAAGAAATGGTAGATTGCTTGCCAAGCAGCATCTGAAAAAACAATTGGCTCATCAAATGATAAGACAGTTGATTTTGAAGCTTCAGGAACATATAACTAGGAGAATCAAGTGAATGAAGAGACTAAATTTAAGAAAAAATGGAAAAGTAGGAGCAAGTTTGGTATGGAGAATGAACTATTTTTACAGGTTGCATTTGAGGCACCAAGACATTGAACAAAACTGTCTAGCACTGGGAGTAGGGAAAAGGTTAAGACTACAGAAATGTCCTTACAAAGTTAATTTATCTAGAGCTAGTTAGTGACTTAAGCTTCTTTGATCTGACTCAATGCTCTTGAACAATCTCCTCAAATGTCTTGGGATTAATTTCCCTGTTATCATGATTAGTTTCAGACTACCAGTTCTTAACGGGAAGTTGAAAGAAAAATGGGAACTTATTCTCAAACAGTGTAATGTGTGGATGGCCCTAAACCACAGAACTTTCCCTTCTGTTTTCTTCTTGTACTACATCCAAAATAAAAATATGATGTTCTTTTCCTGTTTGGCATTTTCAAATGTCTCACTCAAATATAAAAAAACCCAACTCTACTGTATATTCCATTAGTGATTTTTATGAACTCCAAAAGGGCCACTTTTCCCAAGTTTCAAACACTTCTACTTCCTCAATTACCCTTTATTAGTTAAAATAAATTATAGCAGCAATATCATTCTTGTGACTTCCCCTATTTTCTAAGATAACTTTTCTCTGAAAGATGAGTCCTTTGATTTCTGCTTTTGCTAAGTGTAAACTCCAGTAGATACCTACTGTGCCATAGGGGATATTATTTAAGACCATCGCCTTGGGAGCTAGATTGTCTGGGTTCAAACTTTGATTCCATCCTTTGCTTAGCAAGTTGGTACTAGAAATTATGCAACCTTCCAGAGTCTCAGTTTTTTCTTCTCTACCTGAGTATAGCAATAACTCTTATTCCATAAAGTTTTGTGCTGTATATCTTATGTTTGCCCACCAGATACCCCTCTTTACTTATCCCTAATCTACTCTGTGCTTAAAGAGGCTTACTCATATGAACTAAATCATTGAGGTCTCTTGCCTTCTACCTTAGACCAGAGATGGAGATGGTGGGGTGTGATGTAGGCACATTTATCTTCCTCTCTTTTTTCCAGGTTACTGTAGATCGGCTACAGTCACATATCAAAGACCACAGCTCCTGGTTGGCAACACTCTTCATATAGTTACATATAGGTCTAAGCAACTCCATTTGCCCCTTCAGACCTAGAGAGGGTAAATCTTGCTTGCTATGCAAGCCCTTCATGAAGTAGATTCAATTATCCTTACATTACCTGTTTTGAGTATGCTATTACATTCCTGTTGGCACCCAGAAAGTAATTGAATGGATTAAATGAGGTAATATATGTCAAGTCCCTAGCACAGAGTAAGTTCTACACAAAGTGTTAGGTATTATTAGTATTCCTGGGTATCTAAAGTGCTTCTGACATAATTACAACTGTCATTTATATAGAACGGATAAATTTCTCAATGTTTAACATAAAATAAGTATTTTAATACTATAACCCGATGAGGTGGCTTCTATTATTATACTTTACCAACAGGGAAACCAAGGAACAGAGATATTAAGTCACTTGCCAAAGAACATACCCCTAGTACATGCGCAAACCAGAATTTAACTTGTGAGTCAGGCTTCAAAGTAATTTCTCTTAATGCTGTCTATTTTGTTCCATCTATATTCTCTATGGAGCCAGTAATTCTGCCAAGATCAGAGTGCTGGTTATAGCAACCCCCTCCCCATTTCCTGGTCACAAGTGGGAAATGCCCCACTAGTGGTCAAGCCCCAGAGATTGCCCTGGGATTCCTGTGGGATGAGAGTGGAGTCAGAGCTCCCAACAAGTAACCCACAACAGTGGGGAAGCTAGATGTTTACCCTTGGCTCTCTTTACCCACTGAAGTACCTGTAAGCTCAGAGATGACCTCAGCCTGGGCAAGGGGCAATGTGGTCAGGTGTAACTACTCCTCTTACCTTTCTTTTTTCTTTTTTTTTTTTTTTTTTAAGATTTTATTTATTTGAGAGAGACAGAGAGCATAAGCAGGAGTAGGGACAGAGGGAGAGGGACAAGCAGACTCCCTGCTGAGTGGGGAGCCTGATATGGGGCAACACAGGGCAACCCAGAGGGACTGGGGGCAACATGGGGCTCAATCCCATGACCCTGAGATCATGACCTGAGCCAAGTCAGACACTTAACCGACTGAGCCACCCAGCACTCCCCTCCCCCGCCCCCCCCCACACTTACCTTTCTAATGTAGTCTGTCTTGGTCTCTGTGTAACAGGAGGGTGTTTCAGCCTCACCCCCATGTTCTAGGATTCTCTCAGTGATATCCATGAATAGTTGTTCCTTGTTCTCCACCTAAAGGGGAGCCAATTCAGGAAAGAACAATGTCTCCCACCATGTTGATATCACTGCCTTCTGAGACAGTCATTCTGAAGTCTATTTTCACTCTGTCTTTAGTATCACTCTGTTTCTCTCTTCATTTATCTCCACACAAAAATAAACAAAAATACCTTTTTTGTTTCCATGCATCCTCAGAGTTGATATTTGGTATATTTATCTGATATAAAATTTCTTGACCAAATTCTTCTAAAAAAATCAGTTGATATGAATGTATTCATACATGCACAGTACACCAAAGAATAGAAGAGAGATTAAGAATTGTAAGCTCATGTTTTAGTGATGGAGCTTGAACATGAACAAAACAAAAATCATATAACCTTAAATGGTGTTAGTACAGAAAAAAAGAGATAGTTATTGGGTTAATTCAAGCATCTTAGAGAAAAATATTGGAAAGAAATCTCCAAATACAGAGCACTTCTTGCCATTTCAAAATATTAAACACCATAACATGATTTTAGACATAACTCCAAAATTCAATTCTAATATCTTACTGCTTTGAAATAAGGAGTATCATTTAATTTTTATTGGATTTAGTTTAAACAAGATATAATTATCAAATAATAGCATATATTTATAGTACATATTCAAAATGTTATTGATTCAAAAGTATAATTATTTTATTTCCTAGGTTGATTTCTACTGTATTTGCCTTAATAGTGTTGCTTTTTATGTTTTTCTCAAGTGGAAACAACTTGACATTTTAGACATGAAGGAATACTTGCTCTTAGGAAATAACACTTTCCTTAAAATATAATTAAGTTTATTTACTTTTAATTAAATATTTAATACACAAAGATTTATATCATTATAATCTTTAATGAAAATAAATGTCTATTAAAGGCCTACTATGTGCCAGGTATTTTGCTAGTTAGTGTCATAAGAATTAAAAATAAGGTTCAGGATCTGCTCCACAAAGCTTAACATCCGGTAGGGGAGATTAAATATAATAATAAAACATTTCACTAATGGAAGAATGAAATTCCCTGTGGGAAGCCCCAAAATGAGAGACCTGAATAGTGACTGAAAATTATCCTGGAAAGGTTAAAGGAGAATTAATCATTTGAGCTGTGTTGTTTTGTCTTGTTTTGTTTTAAAGATTTTATTTGTTTATTTTAGGGAGAGAGGGTGTGAGCAGGGGGAGAGAGAAAGAGAGAGAATCCTCAAGCAGACTCCCTGCTGAGCATGGACCCTGGGATCATGATCTGAGCCGAAATCAAGAGTTGGACACTTAACGGACTGAGCCACCCAGATGGTGGTCATTTGAGCTGTGTTTTAAAGTTTTAAAAGATTTCAAAGGGGAGAGCATGGGGATGGAGAGAGAAGCAGTATAGTAAAGAGAACAGCTTAAGTACAAGGGCATTGTCAAGGAAATTAAGGGCACATTCAGCCTGATCAAACTCCCCTTTTTCTGGAGTTTATGGTGTACTAAGTGGAACAATGGAAAGGAAGCCATGAACAGTAGCATGGTGACAAACCATTTAGATTCTTGAATGCTAGCCAAGGAGTTTAGGTTTCCTTGTTGAAAAACTGAGTGTTTCAGCTTTAGAAAATGTGTAACCTCATCAGTGTGTGGAATAAATTGAGGACAGGAGAAAATAGTGACAGAGAGACCAGTAAGAAGGCTGTAATAAGCTCTTGAATTCTTATAATGTCTTTGTGAATGTAAAGTAGGGGAAATGTGTAAGAAACATTGATATGTCCTGTTCAAAGAACCCCTAAGGACTGTATGGAATAGACTAGCAAATTCCCTCTCAATAAAGAAGTTGATTATTTGACTAGATGACTTTCTACTTTTCACTCGAGAACCCTGATGAGTAATTAGTTTGTATTTACTAAGGCAAGAATGAAGAAAAACTGAATAAGAAGTAGAGAACCAAGTTCTGGGAATAAAACAGTTTTAAGTAAAGGGGCAGGTATTACAAAGAATAACTGTAATGGACTTCACCGGAGAACTGAAGAGCTCCCTGAAGCGAGGCAAAGATGATGCTATAGGAGGGCCTGTGCATTTATGAATACTAACTCACCCTTGGGCACGAGAACACAGCAGCTTGGATGTTGCCTCTCAGATCCTCTGTATTTCTGCAGGACCAGCCCCTCAGTTCTTGACAACCAACGTGATCTTGAGCCCACATGCCCTGCGTGAGCCCCACTGGCGGGTTACAGTACTGTAAGCCTGCTCTCAACACCTATCTAAAGTTATTTTTCTGGACAACCATCATCTTCCAGTACTGAAGGAGGTGGGGTTCTCATGATACCAGCAGATAGGAAGTTGAAAGTCTTGCTCTGGGCAGGTCTTACTAAGATACTCGGAGCAGAGCAAACCCACAACCCTTAAAACACAGAGAGCAGATAAACATAGTCTTTAGTATGGTTAAAGAGCAAGTGCATTATTGGCATTCAGACAAGTTTTTATTTCTTAGGAGGGGAGTATGCTTCGGGAGTTTAAAACCTACTTTAAGAAAAAAAACCACCAAAAGCTGTAGTGCTATTGTGTATTTTCCTAAGCAAATTTTTAAAATCACCCAGCATTTTAATGTTTATGGAAAATTTGTTCTCATGTCTTTATATTCATAGTAATATGATATAGGCAGCTGTTTATTCATTAGAGACAGTTGGTTTATGATCAGTTTGGAAATAAATGTGAAAAACCATAGTTTTAACAACAATAACAAAAAAAGAATATAACATAAAAATTAAATTTATGATAAATGCATACTATGGTTTCTTTTTTAAGTAACTTATTTTAATTAGTTGTTCATAGTACCAAGAGTATTTAACTTCCCTTTATTATAGAAATAAAGGGAATATTTTCCATAATTTTGTAAATACTTATTTTTTTTCTTTCCAGTTATTACTTTATTTTTTTATTTATTTTTAATCCATGGATTAATTTTTACATACCATGTTATATTAGTTTCAGGTGCACAACATAGTGATTCAAAAATTCTATCCATTACTCAGTGTTCAGCACAAGTGTAGTCACTCTGTGTCACCATACAATGTTATTACAATATTATTGATTATAGTCCCTATACTGTACTTTTTTTTTAAGATTTTATTTATTTATTTGAGAAAAAGAGTGAGAGAGAGCATAAGCAGGGGGAGAGGCAGAAGGAGAGAGAAGCAGACTCCCCGCTGAGCAGGGAGCCCGATGCGGGGCTCGATCCCAGGACGCTGGGATCATGACCTGAGCTGAAGGCAGACGCTTAACGACTGAGCCATTCAGGTGCTCCTATACTGTACTTTTTATCTCCATGATTTATTTATTTTATAATAGTAAGTTTGTACCTCTTAATCCCCTTTATCTATTTTGCCCACCCCCTAGTCCCTTAACTTCTTATTCTTAAGTAAAAGTCTGACTATTTCCAACTGAGTTATTGTTCAAATACAGTTTAGAATTCAAACACTTATTTCTTAAAAATAGTTGTAATAATATGTTACTATTATCACCATTATCAAATTTAATTGCATATATTAAGACAGATGAAAATAACATGTCTCAAAAGATCACTTGAGTCAAAAAGTAGTCCCTCATTTGAAAAGAAAGATCAAGAAAGATCAATGTTTCTACCCACTAAAAGGGGTATGTCTGCTAAAATGATAGAAATGAAAGAAAAACAATTTTTACATTGATTTTCATTCATCGTTCTCAAATTTATAGGAATTTGAGAGTGGAAAATGGAAAATAGAAATTGTATGTAAACAATATAGACATAAGAAAAAAGAATAAAATGTTTCCTAAAAAAGATTTATATACCTTATAGTAGAACCTACAATTTTCTTCAGAATCTTATACATCATACAAACATCCATACCTAATTAAAAACCTAAAAATAAAGTGATTCCTCAAGACCAGTATACAAAAACAAAAAAACTTCATATTTTGTATTTCTCATTCTCCAGCGATATATTTTAGGACACTGGGCTGTATATAAAAGAATTTTATAAACATATATAATATAGCTCACTAAAATTCTTTGAACATTTAAAGGGATCATATTATTACATAAAGGAGAAATCTTCAGTATGGCATTTTCAGGGGAAAGAGTTTATTTCCCACATTCTAATATAAGTATTCTTGGAAAATCCATCTATTATTCAATTTTTTTCAAAATGCCCTTATATGAGTTTGTCTAATGTATGAGATTTATGTGATGTCACTTTCTAGAAATAGCTAGGAAGGAAAAAGTAATATATCATTTTATTTTTAAGAGAAAAATTAGAAAAAATGTTAAATAATAATGTTTAAAAATAGCATAATGTGGCCACTAATAGCATATCTTACAAATTACGTGAGGATAAAATAGGAAAGAAAGTTAATACTTACAGTCAGAGAGGAAATGCAAGAAAATTAAAAAGTCAAATACATGAAACAAAATGACAGAAGGCCAAGAACAGTTATAGCAATGAATGTAAATATGTCTTTTTTAAAAAGAAAAGTTCTCTGATCTAAATACTAAAGTTGTACACATTATTTAAGAGGCAGACCTTATCACTACAATGTTAGATTCCATAATATAAGCTGCATTTTCTATTTGTAAGCTTAGATAGGTCATAACATATTTCTACCATTACTAGTCCATATCTATACAGATAACTGATAGAGTCTTTGTTTCAAATTTACTACTTATAACACTTAAGATTTTTCTTGTGGAAAAACATAGTATTTCAGCCTAAAAAGATCAAATTTAACTATGACAGTTTGTTAAAATATCATATATTTATTAAAGGATAATTTTGTAATGTATTATAGTTTAGATTGAACCTCTAGTTTGAAAATCATTAGCGTTATTTCCATTCATAAACATCACTCTAAATCATAGTTTCTCAATACTGACACTACTGACATTTTGGACTGAATAATTTTTTTTTTTTTTAAAGATTTTATTTATTTATTTGAGAGAGAGAGAATGAGAGACAGAGAGCATGAGAGGGAGGAGGGTCAGAGGGAGAAGCAGACTCCCCGCTGAGCAGGGAGCCCGATGCGGGACTCGATCCCGGGACTCCAGGATCATGACCTGAGCCGAAGGCAGTCGCTTAACCAACTGAGCCACCCAGGC
>NC_138377.1:45445950-45484792 GCF_054177405.1 Leptonychotes weddellii
TGATGGGTATTAAGGAGGGCACGTACTGCATGGAGCACTGGGTGTTATACGAAAACAATGGATCGTGGATCACCACATCAAAAACTAATGATGCACTGTATGGTGACTAACATAACATAATAAAATTAAAAAAAAAAAACAAAAACTGTTGAATCACAGACCTGTACCTCTGAAACAAATAACACATTATATGTTAAAGAAAAAAGAAGATAGTAGGAAGGGAGAAATGAAGGGGGGGAAATTGGTGGGGGAGACGAACCATGAGAGACTATGGACGCTGAGAAACAAACTGAGGGTTCTAGAGGGGAGGGGGGGGGAGATGGTTAGCCTGGTGATGGGTATCATGGAGGGCACGTACTGCATGGAGCACTGGGTGTTATACACAAACAATGAATCATGGATCACTACATCAAAAACTAGTGATGTACTATATGGTGATTAACATAACATAATAAAATTTTTAAAAATCCACAAAAAAAATACATGGGGCAAAACTTTGAATGGACATTTCAGAAAAGAATATATAAAAATAGCTAGTAAGCATATGAAACATGCTCAACATCATTAGAAATCAGGGCAATCAATTAAAACCACAAAGAGATGCTACGTCAGATCTAGTAAAATGGCTAAAATTAAAAAGACTGACAACATCAACTGTTGGCAAGGATTTGGAGCAACCAGACTTTTAAACCACTATAATCCATACAACTGCTTTGTAAAACTCTAGCAGTTAAACATCTATTATTTGACCAAGCAGTTTCACCCCTAGATACTTATACAAGAGAAAAGAAAGCATGAACCAGAAGAAGACCTCAAAAGGATGTTCACAGCAGCTTTATTCATATTTCTACAAGCTGAAAACAGCCCAAATGTCAACAGGAGAATGGATAAGCAAAGTGTAGTATATTCATTTAATAGACAAAAAAGGGACAAATTACTACTTCATGCAACAATATAGATGATTCTCAACAATATTACGTTGAGTAACAAGACAGATACATTAAAGAACAAACTGTGTGATATCTCTTTGTGTGTCAACAGCCTCAAGTGACAATTCCAGATAAGACAGAAACAATTTCGGGACGCCTGGGTGGCTCAGTTGGTTAAGCGTCTGCCTTCGGCTCAGGTCATGATCCCAGGGTCCTGGGATCAACTCCCACATCGGGCTCCTTGCTCGGCGGGGAGCCTGCTTCTCCCTCTGCCTGCCGCTCCCCCTGCTTGTACTGTCACTCCCTCTCTCTCTCTCTCTAGCAAATAAACAAATAAAATCTTAAAAAAAAAAAAAAAAGACAGAAGCAACTTCATCAGACAGGGAGTGGTTGCCTCTGCTGTCAAGAAAGGCTCACTGGACTTTTGACTGCCGGTACTAAGAAATATCTGCATCTACCAAAGTTCATCATTTCAATTCTTACAGTCCTACTCTTTTTCCACAGACACCCTAAATCTAAATAAGACATTTAGGGAGGCTATGAATTCAACTTCCTTTGGAATTCAGCAACCCAGAGGATTAGACTCTGTTTCTGGTATTTCATGTTAACATAAGCCTTCAAGGGTAAGATTCTATCACTGGGATAAAAGATCTCTCATCTTCCGATAATTCAATGAGCAGAAATTTTTAAAGCTTTAAGCTCGTCATTTTTTTTTCTAAGTCCTCTACAGGAGCTAAAAATATCCACCCAATCCAACACACAGTCTTCATATTACTTAACGAGCACTTCATTCTAGATGATTCCAGCCGAGAATATAAGGAAATCATTCACAGCTATGTACCATAAACAACCACTGCATCACTCTCTGACCTTAAATTCTTGAATCTAGAAGGATATTTACTATTATAAAACCCTACCAGATCAGTTTTAGCCATCTCGGCCTCCTATTTTCGTAAGAATCTCTGACCCCAACATCTCCAGGTAATGTTTACTCTCTCCATCTGCATTTAGTACAAGAAAGAAGAATCCATTCTAAGCTATTTAAACAAAAAGGGATTTATTGCAGGGTGTTAAGTGGCTTAGAAGAATTTTTGGAAGCGCTGATGAGAACTGAATCTGAGCTGGTAGGAGCGAGCCAAAAGCCACCTCAAAGAATTAGACCTCCAACTGCTACTCTGGCCAAGATCAGGAGGCTGCCTGTCAAACCAGGAAGTGGCCATAATGTACCCTCTGCTAACATGTGCGTTTCCATTATACGAATTAGCTTATATGTGAGTGTTAAATTAGATGATAAGAAAAGACTAGTATAAAAATTGCATTGGCTTATAAGAATTTTCCCATTTATTAATCTTTCATACCAAATAACATCTGAAGGCCACATACACTGACACAGTCCTAGTGCAGCAACCACCGATAGGTGGCACTCTCTCCCGGAACAGACCATTCACCCCACCTTCTTTCTCCTGGGCTCAGTTTGTCAGGTATTCTTGGAAGGCCTTCATGTGTAATTTTCTCCTGTCTCTGTGTATGTTGCCCTTACTTCAATAACATAGCGTAACACAAAGAATTTGAGGAACACATAATCACTTTATATCAGAAAACGCTGTTCAACAGCCTCTGTGAGAAGCCACATTATTAAAATGAATGTCATTAGACCTGTCATTCTATTCATTTTTTGTATGACACTTCTGATTGCTGGAGCCTGAATCATATTCAGAGCATGAGAAGCAAGCCAGCTGAGGTAAAGCCATTTTAGCTTTTTTTTTTTTTTTTAAGTTTTTGCATACTAGAAAGCAGGGGAATGGTTGTTGAACCAACCAACCTAAAATATCTATCAAAGAGGGGGCTGTTGCTGGCTGGAACCAAAGAAATACAGAAAGTCATAAGAAAAGAACTCTCAAAAAAAAAATACACTAAAATCTCTCAATAAAAAGAGCAGGAAAATCTGCATTTGCCTCACAAAAGAATCTGATGCCATATTACTACCGTATTAGTTATTTTAAGATGTTTTCTGGCTTCTTACTTCTTAACAACTTCTTTCAATCCTGAAAGAGTCCCCAACTCCACCAAAAAAAAAAAAAAAAAAAAGGCAGCCAGCAAGTAAGAGAAACTGGGCAAGAAAGAGAGATGTCAAACAACACCTCCTCCTTATATGGCAGACTAAGTTCTAGATAGGGTTTCCCTATTAAGGAGGGAGAAAGATTTGAATTATATAAAGGGTTAAGTTTCCTGTTTTAGTATCTCATGTTGACCAAAAAAGTGTGAGATATATCTGATATTTCACCAGAGCCAGGAAAAAGGTTTCTACATATGGAAATCACAAGACCTAAAGGGGGGAAGAAATCGTCTTTTGCTTATACCCTAATGTGTACATCTCATTCAATAAATCTCTTACCTTACCTTAGATGATATTTATCTTCAATGACAGAGTGTTTTCAACCTTCACATTTCTATGATATAATTATGCTATGATATAGCTTCCGTATGGGTAAAGTCTATTTGCCTCATCTTGACATTTGACTTGAGCATGGAACTCCTTTGGCTAATGGGATGTTAGTGGAAGATATATAAGTAGAGGCTTGAAATGTGGTTGTGGAGTTTGGCTTGCCTTCCGTAACCCTGGTGATGAACCATGAAAAAAATGCCTTTAGCAAGCCATTTTCTTTCAAGCTGGATCACAGAACAGGATACATGGAGATAGCCACACGCACTGGGTAATTGCCGGAGCCAGAAGATTGAGCATCATGAGGAAAAGACCTGAACCTAGTCTATAGTCTAAAGTTGGGATCCTGAACTCTCACTTCTGGAGTACACCTAAACCAGCGATAATGTTGTCAATCCTTGACTCATGAGTATGATAATTATTTTTTTTATCTTTAAACCACAGAGTGGTTTGTTATACAGCATTATTACAGTAATAGCTGACTGATACACAACAGAATTTCAATTAAATAATTTTATTCCTTACCATAATACATTGTTATGACTCATCTAGTTTATAAAATTAACATAATGTATTTGGGTAAGAAGCTGATGTTAAAACCACTGTGAGAGAAATAATTAGAAAATAAAAACTTTTCATAAGTAAAAATGAGAGTAAGATTTTAGCACAACTGACAATATATTTTCTAACCTTGCACAAATCTTTCTTGCTCATGCAGAGTATCTCTTTTTTCTTAGTTTGAAGACCAGGTGAAAATGTCTTCACAGATAGAAAAAAAAATCTGAACTAATAGCCGTAAATTTATAGGGGGGATTTGTTGTCTGCTGGTATGAATATTATCAAAAACAGTCTTTAACCAGAACTCAAATTATGCCGATCATCAAAAATATTTATGAAATAAAAATATATGCAAATTTCATGTGTAAACTAAATTTTTTATATTTCTTTTGATCTTTTATTACAATGCTGAGAAAGTCTTATTTTAATGATCATTCCTTTTTCACAGATACAAAGACTGAGGTTAAATTGTTTGCTAAAAATGTTAGTTAGGTTTATCTGTTTACTAGTTGAATAAAATATGTTCTTAATATGTTTAATAGATGTAATTGAAAACATTTAAAGATTTTAGAACTGTTAATATTATTTTCCCCTCAGCATTTTAAAACCAACTATTTCAGCCACTTCCTAAACATCAGTACTCTACATGTGTCAAGGTGATGATGGGTAAAATATACCCTAAAATTTCTATCAAAGAAGTCTTAGAAAAATCCTTCCAAGTAAGAATACAATGCCTATCTTTTAAAATAAAACACAACAAAAAATAGCCTAGAAAAATTTGTCCTCTCAAAAACATGAGTGTTCTCTACTGTAAAGAAAACATTTTAAGGAAATTAATACTGCTAACATCTTCGCTTCTGTCAATGAAACTGACCCAGGCGATCTAAAGAGAAAAAATATTTAACTTAGAAATTTATGAGCAAGTCATAAAGCCTAACAGGTAAATGGCTCCATGTAGTAAGAGCAAAGTAAGAGCAAAGGGACACAAGAATGGCAAGTTCTGTAGGACCAGTGTAATTGGTGTGTGTGATCTGAAAATAGTGAGGTCCTTTGCCTTTGAGATGTAACTACAGCCCTGTCATGCTCTAACACTCCACAAGGCGGTAGAATGATTGGAGCCAATATTAACTTGGACAGTTCTGGGGAGTCTCTATTTAGCAACAGCTGTATGACTAACACAAACCTAATATTGTACAACCAGATTGATAGTGAAACAACACATAATCTTTTGGTCATGGGGCACTGTTAGATAAAAGCATCTGCGTTGTTCATTTGAGTGCTGCCAGCAATGGTTTATTAGATTAAAAATAAAGGGCTAGAGTAGAAACTACACAACGTGCAATTGTAATCTTCCCTTCCAACCCCACACAGATGTGGTAGTGTGCAGCATCCATCTATCTGTTAAAAGCCCGTTTCTATTTCTTTGTGAGGTCGTGTATCAGTGCTTAGGATCAAAGAATTGAGGCACTGAAGATCTGAGTGCGATTCTCAACTTAGCTATTTACTACTGATCTGACCTAAGACAAATATCAACTTCCTCAAATGTAAAAGGAGAGAAACAATTGTACTTTCTTCAAAGAGTGCTTTGATATATGTCAATATATGTTAAGTCCTCAGCACAGTAACTCAGACATGGTAAGTCCTTGAATATAGTTTTTCTTCTCTTTTCATTTTCAGTACTATCATTAATCCATTTTCTTATGTTTTTTTCTCAGTATTTGAAGTTTTTCTCACTTCATGTTTTAGACCACTTAATTAGAAGACACATTTCTGATGTGCTCAGAAAAAATGTGAGATGGACAGAAATGATTTCAAGAGGAGAGAGAGAAAAGAATCGAATAAAGAACATCAGTGTAATAGCTGCGCTCAGATTTGCACTGATGTAGTAGTTTAACAAGTCTGGAAATCAGTCAGTACAATTGTCTCATTAAAACCCAATAAAACTTGTCTTGTTCTTCCTGCCACACACAGAAGAAAACCACCTTTATTGTCTTCATGTAGATCGGTGGTTCTAAACCATATAATAAGTATTTTCTAAAGTTCCTTTATTGCCAAAAGACAGTTATAGAAAACATAACCTAAAACCACTCATTAGCATAATTCAAAATCACACGTTATTGATGCAAAATCATATGTTATGTTGATTCTCCTGAATCAATATAATGCTTTAACTATAAAGGAAAGAAAACATGATGTACAGTAAAATAATTGGCTGCGATATAAGTACCTAATTAAGTACTTACATTCTTGTACCTCCTTACATCAAGTTTGGACTTAAAGAGTTTAAATTAAGTGCAGGGAAATAGAAGAACAGGGATTTGTGTGGACACTAAAATAAGAACTTATGTTAGGCTAATAGTTGTTCATTGTTGGTAAGAAAATAATATTAATAACTAAAACTATACACCAGTGATGTCCAATATGGTAACCAATAGCCCTGAGTGGCTACAGACCCCTTGAAATATGGATCAGTGCTACTGAAGAACTTAATTTTAATGTTATTTATTTAAATTAGGCTTATATTAAAAACTAAATCAGCATAAAGTATCTCCATAACGTTTACATTGATTATAGGTTGAAATAATAACTGGCAGGTGTAGTATGTTAAATATATAATTAAAATTAGATTCCCCAGGGTCTTTACTTCTTATAATATGGCTACTAAAACTTTTTAAATATATAAATTGCTCACATTTATGGCTTGCATTATATTTCTGTGGCACAGTGAGTGTTGCTACATAAACTGGTAAACCTTTGAGGGTAGTAGCAGGATAAAATGAACAGTTGGGAATATTCTTAATTTGTTTCAATATGTAATCTCTATAGCCAAGATACAGCATTTCAATAATTAATTTCTACAACCTAAATTTATTTCTGCATTACAAAAATTAAGTTACATATATATAATTTTAAAACAATCTTTATTAATGAAATTCAGTGAAACCCTGAATTTTATCTATACTACTGAAGTTGTTCAAAGTATGTTAAAAGGAATCTCATGTTTCTTCTATTCTATAGACATCGGCGGTAACACTTTTGCCAGAATTATACTACAGGGCTGTAGCTACTTCAACCCAATATGGTATTAGAAATCTAGAGTGATTTGCTTCCAAAGAAGTGTATATAAGTTTTAGCAGCATCCAAAGTCTTTCATAATTAGATTGATTAAAATGTGCTTTGGCCCCAACATTGGATTTCAGTTCAGTTAAAATTTTCTGAAAATTTTGGCCAACATGTTCTTCATCTGCTTCAAATGGATTAATTACTCAATCCAGTTTTGTAAATTAAACCAAATTCTTAAAAAATCTAATCATCCTCTCTTTAGCAGCCATTCAAATGAAAGCAACTTATTTGTATTTATCTAACTTCTGTAAAGATAAAAGCACATGTAAAAATGTTTGATGCAAAAAATCTTAAATAATACATGTTTGTTGACAAATCCTATGATAATTCTGTGCACTGAGACTGATCTTAATTTCTAGCATCCTATAAAAGATCCCATTTAACTTGGCAAATATATAAATACATCTGCAAGAAAAGTATCGTTTTGAGATATTTGAATTGTGATGCTCAATTTTTTTGCTTAATGAATCAAAAATTTTTTATTTTAAATAAGAAAAAAAATTAAAACTGTACACTGAAAAGTCACCTTACTTCCTAGTACAAACTCTCTTTATTACCAATTGCAGTTTACTCTTAATTTTACTAGTAACACTGAATACATTTATTGACTTTGAAGTATTCCTTTAGCATCCCTGAGGTCAGTAAAAAACAGAATGAATTACAAAAGCACCTACAGGCATTAATGTCAGCTTTAAACTCCCATTATGGACCCATTATAGCTGCTATTGAAGCAGTGATATTTGGAAAGGTGATGTTTTCACATGAGATTTTTTAAGGGCTTGGTTAGTTGACAATCTCTGTGTATCCATTCTCAGTAATTTTGAAAGGTACATTCTCTTCATGATTTTTTTACTCTTTACAAACCCTACATATATATGAGCTGTAATGATTCATTTTCACATAAGATACTTTTACCCATTGTATGAAAATTTGTTCAACTGCCATTCATTACACAGCTGATTTTCAACACTTTTCACAATCTCATCAAGCCTTCTTGATAAAATGTCACTGCTCAGTGAAACACAAAAGTTTTTCTCATTTGAGCTTCTTTCTATAAATAAAAATAATTTCTCAATCAGCTGTAAAGATTAATTTTCTTTAATATTTTTTTATTTTACATATCTTGTAATACATTGTGCTATTCTGTTAAGAAATAATGAGACATTTATTTCTCTGATTAAGATATATTTAAAAGTCTGGTTACAGTAATACAGTTTTCAAACTTTTCCTATAAATTTCAGTAGTATGATATATCCTTGCTAATTTAATCAATGTGTTCATGAAATTTGCACTAAATTTCAGTAGTTTAAAGGCTTCCTTTAAAAAATGTGTTCTTAATATTAAAGTTATTGAGCTGCCTGGGGGCCTCAGTTGGTTAAGTGTCTGCCTTTGGCTCAAGTCATGATCTCAGGGTCTTGGGGTGGAGCCTGACATCAGGCTCCCTGCTCAGCAGGGAGTCTGCTTCTCCTTCTCCCTCCCCCGCCACTCATGCTCACTCTCACTCTCTCTCAAATAAAATCTTTTAATAAATAAAAAATAAAATATGTTGTTAGATTAGAAAGATGAGAAATTGTTCAGTTATCAGACTATAAAACCCAATGTTAAATAATCAACTGAATACCATTGATGTATTTCCTTTATATTGATATATTTTAAAAGATTTTATTTATTTATTTGACAGAGAGAGAGATAGCGAGAGCAGGAACACAAGCAGGGGGAGTGGGAGAGGGAGAAGCATGCTTCCTGCCGAGCAGGGAGCCTGATGCGGGGCTCCATCCCAGGACCCTGGGATCATGACCTGAGCTGAAGGCAGCCACTTAACGACTGAGCCACCTGGGCAACCCCCTTTATATTGATATTTTAAAATAAGGATTTTAGAAAGAACATTTATAATTATATAATTTCCATAAATGTAATAATTCTAAATACAAATTAACACAAGTATTTTATATTGGTGGCTCAAGTATCACAAGCAACATTGTCATTGTAACCTAATTTTCCAAAATGGAGAGTGACTTCTGACAAAATTTGATCAGAACAATGGATAATGCCCCTTTAATTTATAGATGAATTCCAGAAAAATTTGATATATATGAAACCGTGGGAAATATTTTGTATATACATGTAATGGAATTAAATTTTAGGTAATGAGAGTCATTCAAAATTTGTATTCAAATTGAATTTTTTTTTTATTATGCAAGACTTCTCCATGCTTTATAGCATGTATAGCATTCTTGGTCTCTACCTACTAATGCAGTAGCACCTCCTAATAATTTAAGGATCAAAGAATTGCCTCTGGTGTCCCTGGGACGCTCAGTTGGTTAAGCACCTGCCTTGGGCTCAAGTAATGATCTCAGGGTCCTGGGATCGAACCCCGCATCGGGCTCCCTACTCAGCGGGGAGCCTGCTTCTCCCTCTCCCTCTCCCGCTGCTTGTGTTCCCTCTCTCGCTGTGTCTCTCTCTGTGTCAAATAAATAGATAAAATCTTAAAAAAAAAAAGAAAAAGAAATGCCTCCAATAAGTTTCCAAAATGACCACAAGGGATGTGCTTCTGCTTCCAAAGAGAGCACTAAGAAATAAAACAGTGAAATCTGCTACCCACATGCAAACTATTGCAAACCATGTATTCCATCTGCTATTCAGTGTCCTTGTTTATTTATTTATTTAAAGATTTATTTATATATTTTTTTGCCAGACAGAGAAAGAAAAAGAGAGAGAACACCAGCAGAGGGAGTGGCAGGCAGAAGGAGAGGAGATGCAGGCTCCCAATGAGGCAGGGAGCCAGATGCGGGGCTTGATCCCAGGACCCTGGGATGTTTAACCAACTGAGCCACCCAGGCACCCCAGTGTCCTTTTATATTTAATGAGTAATCTTTGCTAAATCTCAATCCCTTTCATAAAAGCAGGTGTTATTAAAAATTTAGCCTTTGAGAGAGACTTTTGGGTTTGTCTCAAAAAGATGGTATTGGGGAACTTTTTTAAAAGATTTTATTTATTTGAGAGAGAGCTTAAATGAAGTAAGGGGAGCAGTAGAGAGAGAGGGAGAAGCAGACTCCCTGCTGAGCCCAATGCAGGGGCTCCATGCAGGGCTCAATGTGGGGCTCCATCCTAGGACCCTGGGATCATGACCTGAGCCAAAGGCAGGTGCTTACTAAACTGAGCCACCCAGGTGCCCCTGTTATTGGGATACTTTTAACAAGTTCATGAAAATGAATTGTTTTCTTACATGTCTTACATGAAATCTGTAGTGTCAGCTTCACATTTTTGTACTATAATGCATAATATATAGGTTCATCTTTATATATCTTTTGGACAAAGACAAATATTTTTAGCAAACTTTGCAGTGACCACTATGCATTTTAATATGAGAAAAATCAACATAGCCTTCCTCCAGGATACACATATAAAGAGGAGTCACAGACTTACTTCTGCAGGCAATATTTATGTCTTTGCTTTGAACAGTGGAAGGAAAACTAACATTTAATGTGTACTTCACATTGGTAAAATATTAAAATACTTCTTTAATTCTTACAATAAACTCAGGTTGACTTTTTTTTTTTAAATGGAGAAACAAGTCTCAGGGAATTAAATTAGCGTGATGAAGGTATAGTGAAAATCAAGTTTAGTTCAGCCTTTCTATTCTACCACCCTGTCTTCCACCTTGAATGCTCATGAAGTGCTCCAAACTTTTCCTTTTAAAAGGTCACCTTATAGTACCAGAATTCTTTTTTCCCAGAATATCAAAACAATTTTTTTTAGTGCATTTGGTGATGATGGTGATGATGATGATTTTAATGTTCTGCCCCGTTGACTTACTGTCATTCTATTCAAGGTGTCCCCTGTTGAAGCATCCTGCTATCCTTAATTATGTCCTCTTCAATACAATGAACACTGAGATTATGGAATAAGTGATATATGCATATGCCCTCTAAAATATGTTTAGTATAGTCTATGGATTAACCATGTAGATTTTGAAGACAAAGCTAAGGTTAGCATGTTTTGTATTTACATGTAAATACTGATTTTCCTTTAACAAGTAAATTTAGAAGTTATACCACGATGGAAGGATTTTAAAGATCTTGATGATTTCATAATTAGAACTGTGGGAAAATTCCCTTTCTGAAGGCTCATCACAGCTATCAATGTCAACTAAATCTGTTTACATCTTTTTAGACTCTTGCTTCTCAGTATTTTTTTTTCCTGAGATCCTGTCTATAGTATTTTATTCTCCTGAGATCCTGTCTATAATCACGGTTACTTTGGAATACCCATAAATCGTCTATTCCATTTGCATTAGTCTCATTGACAAGCACGTTTATGATGGGATAATTTGGAAGGCTCTTTTTCATCTTCTTGTGCTCACTCAGGCTTTCATCCCTCTCTTACTTGTGGCCACATTTCTTCTCACCTTTACAGAGACAGTATCTGCCCAACTAGGCTATTCATTAGTCCCTGTATAAACTAACGTTTTTAAGTACTGGCTTCTGTGAAGATTTATCCAATTTCTTTTGTTGTTTTACTTTGCTAATTGGTCCAGTCAGTGTTCCTTCCCACAGCTTCTTTCCCAGTCATCTTCCCTTAACTTTCCCACCACAGAGTAATTTTCCAATGTTACAGAACAATTAGCAAATCCTCCCTCTGATTCTGCTGTGGGTTCTCTAGGACCTAAAATACTCCACATTCTATTCCCATGCAAAATTCTTATCTTTTAGAAAGGTAGAGCTAGATCCATTTTGGGGGTGGGGAGAAGATAAAATATTCCTGGCCTGGGTGTGCTGGGGTCAATATCTGCTGTCTGAGCTTAAGATTGTCTTCAAAGGGCACCTGGCTGGCTGTCGGTGGAGCCCATGGTCCTTGATCTCGGGACTGTGAGATCCAGCTGCATGTTGAGTGTAGAGATGACTTAAGAAAAAATAAAATCTTAAAAAGACTGTCTTCAAGATAACAGATTATCTTCATTATCACGCTCCCTAGTTTCTCATTTTCCTCTCCTCCACAAACTCAACATTTCATCAGTCTCTCAAACCCATTGTGGGGGAGAAAAAAAGGTTCTTAATATTAAGGGGGGGAAACTGCATAAAATTATCTCTTTTCCTCGATCTTAGTATTGATATGCTTTAAGATTCTATTTGTGCATGTGAACATCATGAGGCTAGATGACTGCTTTTTGTTGATTCTTTATATCTATAAAGTTCTTTCACTCAGTGGATAGTCCATAAGTGTCTGATTTTTATTAAGAAATTAATTTGTAGAACACTGGTAAAATTTCAAAACAGCTTCTAATATTTTCCACCATAAAAATACTTATAAATTAGATGCTGTGTGTATATTTTGGCTTATGTGACATTGATGAAAGAAGGGATGTGACAGGTAGAAAGTGTAGGGGAAAAGGCAATACCTATGATTTTTAAAGATAAGAGAAAAAACTAATAGGAAGGGAATTAATACAGCCTATTTTGGCCACAACAGAAAGCAATTAGCTTGGTTAAAAAAGGAGAAAAGGGGAAGAAGAAAATCAGATTACTGACCTTATAAATTAGGTATAATATTAAATTCTTTAATAGGATCAAAGAGTCTCATTTAAGATATATAGCAGAAAGTAGGTATGAAGTTCCTAAAATTAAACTCATAATTGTAATTAAGATCTAATGTAAGGAAACTAAAAGTAAGAATCAAGAAAAAAAACAAGTTATATACATTGTACAAGGGTAAAAATCCAAAAGAAAAAGGACCTTAAATGTCAATTCACTTTATGTTTGCAATTCACATTGGGATACTTGCTTTTGCATAATTAAAAATAATAACTGAGGGGCGCCTGGGTGACTCAGTCCTTTAGTGTCTGCCTTCGGCTCAGGTCATGATCCCAGGGTCCTGGGATGGAGCCCTGCATCGGGCTCCCTGCTCTGCAGGAAGCCTGCTTCTCCCACTCCCACTCCCCCTGCTTGTGTTCCCTCTCTCGCTGTCTCTCTCTCTGTCAAATAAATAAATAAAATCTTTAATAATAATAATAACTGAAAGCAATTTTAAAACATTTTATACTGCAAACAAAGGGCTGTTCATAACGAGGACTGTAGGAAAATAAACATTCCAGAACAGATCCTCCACAAATATACCTTTTACTAAATCATTTCCAATCCTTGCATTTAGGCCCCCTGCAGTTTTCACTGATTTCTGTGAAACAGAGAAAACATACATCTGTCTGTTAAGGAATACCTCATTACAGTGACTTCTGGAAAGAAATGTGCTTGAACAACCAAACATATGCAATATATTCAAAATGTTTAACTTCATTAAAAATAACAGAAAAAGATTCAATATCAATAAAATAACAAAGATCTAAATGTTCAATATCACAAATAAATACATGCACATTAAAACAATGAGATAACATCATACCCTATAAAACTAACAAAATTAAAGATATAATTTAGATTATTTAAATGAATTATTTTATATATAACTCTAAATAATGTTTGTAAAGTATTATAGCACAATATTGCCATGAACGTAACAATTTAAACTGTCTATATTATCAGAGTAAAAAAAAATTTGTGTGAACCTACAAAATTGATGCCAATAAAAATAAATGCATAACCAAAGAGACCGTGAGTTCTAGATGGTCTCAGTGGCTGTGGAGCACAGACCCCTGATGATCCATTAGGAACATGTATCCTCGGAAAAAATTCAGCATGGTATCCACACACTGAAATTGTGGGGTTATTTCGGATTAGGACTCAGACTCCTAAAATGAGCGTCTGAATGCATACGTGGATATGCACTACTTCCTGAGTCTCTCCAACCAGAAGATCCTGTCCTCTCCTCTCAAAAGGAAAGAGCAGGGCTTTATTGAGATCATTGGTATTTCCAAAGAGTTAAAGTTAGGATTAGACATAAATTTAGGGTTTAAATTAAATCTTAGTTTAAGAGTCTCACTACTTAATAGGCCCTAAGGGAAAAACAGCCTAAGAGGTACATGCTTCTCTGAGTCTGAAGAGGACTTAGGATATTGAAGAGAAATATAGCTGAGTAGATAGAAGAGTAAGTTTGGGAGTCAAGGAAATCTGCATTTAAATAGTTGTGTCACCATGTATTGGCCTTGGCCGCATGAATATGAACCAGTTATGAAATGTCTGCAACCTCACTTTGCTCATCTGGAAAACAGGGATATCAAGTCTATTCCCATACAGCTGTTCTTTGGATTGAGTGAAGTACACTAGGAAAGCGCTTGGCACAGTACCCGGTGTATAATAAGAATGGGCAGTTATCATATGCTTACTAAGTACTCAGTAAATAGGAAGTATTAACATACCTTGATTCTACCACAAAGATATTATTCTATAACTCATAATTGATGTGTTATAAATAATCATTGTTTTACTTCTGCCTTTTCTCTTCTCTTTTCCTGAAAAGTTTGAGAGAATATTAATCTTTTTCATGTCATTCTAATCACTACTTTAAAGATTTCAGACTTTTATAATCAGATTATTACATATTGGTGATTAAATATTTAATGTGGCCAAAGAGCTTACAAAAATTAATCACTATTTGGGTTAAGAGTTTAATACAGTGCCTGACCCATAGCAGGATTCAAAATGGGTAGCTTTATAAACAAATCAATCAATATTTTACTTGGCATGCAATTTCAACACATTCACTGGATAAATGGACATGAAATCCTCTGGCTTTTGTTATTCACCATAACCTCAAGATCTCAGTCAAGCAAAACAATAACCCTCTGGACTTCAAGCCGGGGAGAGGGTTGAGCTCAGCAGGAGTGCTTTTTGAGAAATGAAAGGTAACTGAAAAAAATCCTAATTAGCCCATCTGTACTCCTGAATCATTTTCCTGTTTTGTCCAACAAACTTCTCTCACTGCCATTGAGCCGAGTCCCACTCCTCTTCTGAGACCTTCTCTACAGCAAACTGGATGTACCTAAGTCATCTGTGTCTTTACCACTTTTTCCCCATTTATGACAATTTTCAGTAATCCATCCATGTCACATACTCTCTATGCGACAAACTAGCACCCTTCACCTCCAGAGCTATTTAAATTCTCACATTATTCTACAGTCTTATTTCACTTCCACAAAACACATCTCATATTTCAAATGGGATCGCTGAGAGGCAAAAGCTCGCATGTCACTTTTTTTTTTTTAACTGTAAGAGTGTGCAGGTTCTAGATAGCAGTGTATTTCTTGAAAATCTGCTGCGTATTGGAGGAGTTTAATGTCAAATGATTTTGTCAAGGGTATCCGGCACTGCCCTGGGCTGTGTTGCATGTTTGTAGTGAAATACAGTTCAGGAACATTCCGGGAAAGCAATCACTTCTGCATTGTCTTGCCAGAGGAATCTACCCCTCTTGTTCCTCTAGCTCACATCTCTCACCTGCTGGCTGTCATTTCAAGAAGGGCCTTGATTGCAAGTGGCCTTCACTGCAGGATAGCTCCGGAGATCAATATTTTTCTGTTTCTGGTCTATTTTTTCTATCTTCCAGTTTTTCTATATGCTTTGAATTCCTGGGAAAGAATGAATATACATATTTATATGATATGTTGCTGATAGGAAGTTAAATTATCATATGTTTATACGATCACCAAAAAAAAGTTTTACTTGGTTTTTTTCCAATCTCATAAAACCAATCTTTTATTTTGACTGACTCTCTTCAACTTGAGTTATTTCACTTCTCTTTAATGCATTTAGAAATCACAAAGCTTCCCAAATCGCCCTTAACATTTTTTTAAGACTGGTATGTAGAAAACATACTCAACAATGTAGCAAGTAGGTCAGCTGGAAACTCCCTGGAGGAAGTAGAAAACATTATCTATCAGTTTCATATGCTTATTACTAGGAGCCCATCTGAAATCTTATTAGTGCCAAGTATGGGGATTTTTTATTTCCCTTTCCCTTTGGCTAATGACTTATTTACATATTGACTTATTCCATGGGATTTGGGAGGTGGGGGCGGGGGACGCTAAATGGGCATTCCTCTGGAGAATAAAACAGTATTTAAAAGTGTATTCTTATGAAAATCCTTCTTTTGTTGCATTAACAACATTGAAAGGATCATTGTGTCATGAAATAATCGCTAAATGACATAATGGCTCCTTAATCAGCATTGTTCTCTTCTGGCAGAATCCTAGTCATTGGACTTGCAAATGCAGGTTTTGACTTACGGTGGCTTAGTGTATGAAAATCGGTGATGGGGTGTTTCAAACCAGGAAAATTCAACCCTGATTTTACATGCATGGATAGCACTGGCCTGCACAGCAAAATTAAATCCATTACCCATTTTATTGTTTTCTATTTTATGTGAAGTTTGCTTCAGATTTTTATGTGAGATTTTATATGAAAGATCTATGTTAAATTTTTTAAAAATTCTGTATATTTGAAGATAATGCTGCTCATGATAGAGCTAAGATCACCTTAATGTTGATTCTCCATTCTACATACATTCCTCATATGATTTATAGAAATGCATCTCTCTCTAGGAAATATCAGTTCCTGATATTGGTCTGGCTAAGGTTATCACAAATAGAAACACTGTTTTTGATTAAAGACATTATCTCCATAAAATCAAACTTTTACCTAGATACAATAAATATTAGAATAAATTAAAATATTACCTGTCCCTAATAACTTGGTACTAAATACAGGAGCATTATAGTTTTACTTTTAAATGGTAACCATGTTACCGATATCAATAGCTGTTACAAATAGATATTATTGATATAAAAATATATTAAAAATTATTTCAATAAAGCAACACTGCATATGTATATATTTATACAGATGAATAGACACTGCCAAGCAAACACATATCAGTTTTGCTTGTATTACAGATACAACAAACAAGATAACACATACTTGAGGTTAACCTCAAAGTTGCCTCAATTCAATTGTGGTCATGAAACATTTTTGAGATAAACCAGGCATTCCGAACACATGCTTGTTTTCATGTGTTTATCTTATTTAAATTTTAGACCCCGAGATACTTTGTTTTTCAGAAAAATAAACTAAGTCTCGCTGAGGTTAACTGACATTCAGAAATTCAAACAACTAGTCACTAAAAAAGCGAACATTATCATCTGTTCTCCTGTCTTCTTTTGCAGCACAGTTTCCATGAATCTATTGCAAATTGAAGAGAGTAAAAATCAATCCGCAATAAGAATATATCAACTATGTCTATTGATGAGGGAGCAGAAGGCAAGCTGAGGCCAAAGCGGAAGCTGGCACCCTACACCCGCACCCCCCCCCACTTTTGGGATATATGTGACATTCCTCAGGCACTCCGGGGTGCCCTAAAGGAAAAACAAATGGTTAACTGATAGAGATCACAGTCCTGCAGGAAAGGAGTCTCCCTCAGTTTACAAATGTCCTAGTGATTTACAAGGAGGAAGCTTTCAATAGCCTAACTTCCAAGAGACCCATGACTCAGTTTCCTGAAGCCCTAACATCACCCTCCCCTCCATAAAATTAAGGGAGGCTGAGGCGGAAGGAAATGTAAATAAAGTTGAATTTCTTTTGCACCTAAAACCCAATGACAAGGACGTGTGATTGGAGGAATGTCCCTCCAGGAAACTCCCAGGTGTCTTCATGTTAGGGCCTCATTAGAGGGGGAAACAGCCTTGGCTTGACAATAACCACGCCTCCAGTATCCTGAGTCTTTAGCATATGACAGTCCTTCTGGACACCCCCTTTGTCCTCACCTCCCCAACTCCTGAGTATATAATCAGCCACTCCTCAAGACCACAGGACAGCAGTTCTTTCTGCCCATGGGTCCTGTCCCTGTGCTTTAATAAACCACCATTTTGTACCAAAGACGCCTCAAGAATTCTTTCTTGGGGGGCGCCTGGGTGGCTCAGTCGTTAAGCGTCTGCCTTCGGCTCAGGTCATGATCCCAGAGTCCTGGGATCGAGCCCCGCATCGGGCTCCCTGCTGAGCAGGGAGCCTGCTTCTCCTTCTCCCTCTGTCTACCATTCTGCCTACTTGTGCTCTCTCTCTGTCAAATAAATAAATAAAATCTTTAAAAAAAAAAAAAAAAAGAATTCTTCCTTGGTCGTCAGCTCCGGACTCCTCCCACTGAACCTCACCTATATTCCAAAACTGCATCATCTATAATAAACAAAGCCTTTATTTCCACTATAATCTCTAAGAAAAATATCTTTGTGTAATGAGACAATTTTTGGCTTGCTGGCTTCCTGGATTACTTGGTTGGAATGGATCTTAAGAACTCAGTTTATTGCCATGGTTTAGAGTATATCTGGACACATATGCAGCTCCCTGGAATTGTTTCAGGGACACAATTTAGCAGTCCAAGGCCTAGCTGGGAATGGGAACAAATTAAAGCCATTCTGGTAAGCTTTGCTCCTAAGCTTAGTGAAGAGAAAGAAAGAAAGAAGTCTGTGAATTTTTACCTTTATTATTCTGCTTATTTCTAACTAGTAATCTCCGAGACATCATGGTTCAAAAATATTTCTCTCTAGCAGCACTTGTGCACACAAATCACAGAGTCCTGATCATGTGCCACTTATAAAACCTTTCTTCTAATGTGTCTTTCACCTCCTCAGTTAGAATAGGAGCTTTTTTATATCAGAGCAGTATTTCATGCCCTTTGCCATTCACAGTAAACCAACACAGAGGCTTTACACAGATTTTGAAATATTTCCTCATTTAATTTTTGATTATTTGATTTATTGGGTTTGACTTAACATTTGAAAATATCAATAGTTTAGAAACATTGTTATTTTATCATGTATATCCAGATAAAATTGTTTAAATCATATTGCTTATTTTTTCCAATGATAATTCTCTCCATCTGAACTAATTTCAGTATTTTTATTCCTAATTTTGTTAATTTTGATAATAAAACTTCAATTTACCATCCTTTTGCTTCACCAGGACTTGATTCATGTAACTGTCAGAAATGGATTGTTAATATACCAAAATTGTATACCTATCTTCAGAGATTCGATTTTAATTAAACAAGTCACTATTAACTTCTAAAATTATATTTTAGTGCATACTTTTATATATCGTACCTACACATTTTCAAATCAGTATTCATATTTTCTTTCATTAAATGGCTCCATGTTTATTTATAGACCATTTCCTACAATTGTATTTTAGATATAGTTTTGAACAATTTATATCTTTTGGCATCTATTGCCCTGGAAGGACCTCTCTTCTGTTCTCCTGTTTCTATTTTATAAAACAATGAGATATTTGATTTAGGGCAGCAAAATATCCAGTGATACTTTTGAGCTTCCACAAAGAGTGTTATAAATTTTTTTTTTTTCCTCCGCAGGCTTTTACTTTCAGCTCTTGTGTTAGGTTTGTTATTCAAATTCTATTAATTTGTGAGTGTGCAGTGAGGTAGAAGTCAAGGTTCTATTTTAAAAATATATATGGATTCATAGTTGTTCTGGCACAATTTGTTGAAATGAGTTTTTGTTTCTACACTGACTTGTTTTAGATACTGTTTTATTTGAAGGTATGCCTAGGCCTTTTTTCTTTTACTTTTTCACCTGTTTTATTAATTTATTCCTTCACCATTATCATACTATCATGATTAGTCTAGTTTTATAGTTAATCCTGAAATCAATTAAAGTAAGTTCTTAAATCTGTCTTTTCTCAAAACTATTTTAGCCTCTTTTCTATATAAATTTTGGAAACAGTATCTTCAAATGCGCTTGGTAATATATTGATTGAAATGATATTAAATCTATATAGCAATTTGGGGAAAATCAAAATGTTAAAATATAAATCCTTTCATCCATATACATGGTATATCTTTTTATTTTATTAAGTCTTTTTTCATTTCTCTTCCATCCTTAAAATGCTCTTATTAGAGTGTAAACAATGAGTTTTTAGGGAATAAGTCTTACATATCCTTCACTAAACTTGCAATGAAGTATTTTATGTTTTTGAATGATACTGTAAAGGATAATTTTTAAATTTTTGATTTTTAATTAATCATTACTAATACATAGAAATTTAATCGATTTATGGATATTGACTTAGTGACCCGAATTGCTGAATTCATTTACTACTTCTAGTGGGTATTTTGCAGATTTCTTTTTTTTTCCAATTAATTGATTGCATTAAGAAATAGAATTACCTTTTATGTATTCACACTGTACCCTGAAACACTGGTAAATTCACTTTTAATTCTTCTAAGTATTTTTGTTATTCTTGTTAGATTTGTCAGGATTTCCTACATATATAATAATAGGTCATACAAGAAAGGCAATTTTTATTCTTTCTTTCTAATCTCTATGTCCCATTTCTTTTTCTTGCTTTATAGTAGCCAGTATCTCCTTATAGTGTTGAATTTAAAATTGAAAGAAAAATTCTTTGCTGTTTCCAATTTCAGGAGAAAAGCATTTACTATTTTATATCAAGTATGATATTAGCTATAGAAGTTTTTAATCACTTCATTTAAGGATATTTCCTCATATTTACAGTTTGGTGAGACATTTTCCCATAAGCAGATATTGAATTTTGCCATATTTTTTAATCAGTTGAAGTTACTATTTTTCCTTTTATAATTAATGTGTTGTTTACATTCAATTATGTTTCAATACTTTTGTTCATTAGATGAATCTTACATTCTTGGGCTAAACCATATTTTCTAGTAATTTATCTTCTAATGTATAATGTATCTTATTGCATTCAATTTGCTAATTTTTTAAAATAATGTTTGATTTAAAAAAAAAAAGAATGCTCCACATTCAGGAGGAATATTTGTAATTTTCTTTGTTGAATATCCTTGTCTGGTTTTAAAAGCAAAGATATATTTGCCTGATAATAAATTCACAATACACTTCCTTCTCTATTTCCTAAAATTATTTATATGTTATTATTGTTTCCTTAAATGTTTGAAATTCACTAATGAATCCTAATGGGCCTAGAGTAATCTTAGCGGGGAACTTTCATAATTAAAAATTCAATTTCTTTAATATATGTAATGCTATTGAGATTTTCAGTTTTTGTTATGGTGATTATGTCTTTCAAGAATTATTCCCTATCATCCAAATTGTTGAATTTATTCACACAAACTTGTTTTTTACATTATCTTATTATCCTGTTAGTATATGTAGAATCTGTGTTGGTTTCCATAGTTTCATTCCTTATCTTGGTAACTTATGGCTTCTTGCTGTCTAGAGGATTCCAAATTTTATTAATATTTTTTAGAATCAGCTTTTCACTTGAATATTCTGTTTATTCATTTTTAGTTTCAACGACTTCTACTCTTATCGTTTTTCCAGCTCATAAGTTTTTTCCAGCTCATAGATTTCCAGCTCATAAGCACAGTTCATAAATTTCACATATTTTTAATTTTTAAACAAAATTATTTAAAGCTTTAAATTACCCTGTAATGAATATTTTAGCTGATTTCCACAAATTTTGATATTTATGTTTTTACTGCTATTCATATCTAAATATTTTCTAAATTCCCCTGTGATTTTTCTTTTATATAACACATGGGTCATTTAGAGGGTTCCATCTAATTCCCAAAAATTTGTAGTTTTTCAAAATATCTTTCTGTTACAGACTTCTATCTTAATTCCCATGTGGTCAGAGAATATTTTGTGTTTATTTCTGTTGTTTATAACTTACGTTAACGTATTTTGTTAGATTTACATCTGAGCACCTCATTATTTGTACTTTTGTAAATGGTATTTCTTTTTCATATCAAAATACATGATGATATGCATTTGTCAAAACCCATAGAACATTACAGCACAAATTTTTAAAAAATTGGCCAGACTATATCAAATGCAATAAATACCCTGACAAAATATTCTAACTATATTACAAATTTATGCATATCCTCACTAAAATGGATAGGCAGAAAATGAGCTGATCTAAGTAACCTTGGAAAATGGTGTTTGATTGGAAACTATAGGACTTAAGATAAAAGGAGCTGTACATAAATGCTGTACTCCAGTTGTTTCTCTCAGGCACAGGGGTTAACTATTCTGAAAAAGTTGTATCTGTAGAGTAGTTTTGAACAAATAACAGATGCTGGATGCCATCTTTTGACAGTTTAATTAGAGAGGGAAGATACATATAAGCAAGGGGACGGGTGACTAGAATGAACCGTGTGGTAATTGACTAGTCAGAAACTAATATGAACCCATGCTTAGCTTAATATAGATACAGAAGTACAGAGAAATAATTGTATATATTTGTGTATACATGAGTTTGAGTACATACATATGTTCTCTAGTTCTGTCAGAAGCAACAACACCCCAGAAAATTGAGCCTATCTGACTCCCAGGGATGGGGCAGGAAATATACAAAATGAACCTGGAGCATCTCATGGTGCTAAAAAGTGAGGAAATGATCAGAAAACCAAAAGGATTGGTAACTGCCAAAGGGATACAGGAGCAACCTGAAAGAGCTCCCAGTGGCCAGAGCTGGAATCATTTGAGCAACAAAATAACAGCATAGTACTTCAGTTAGATTTGTGATCATAACACAAAGCATAAAATAAATATCCATGAGTCCATATTGATATAAATAAGTAATTTAATGAACGGAGGATGAGACAAATCTAGACAAATCTACTCGACCTAAGAATTCTAAATAATTTCTATAGATATTCCCCCCTCGAGGATGTGGAGCTTAACTTCCCCACACACCCCTTGAATGTGGGTTGTACCAAACAGTGACTTGCTTTCCAAAAAGCAGGGTATGGAAGAGGAGGGAATATCTTTATAGTGGAAAAACCTGCCAAACACGACTTTAATGAAGGTAGATATCATCAACACTAACTCATGTCGCATGTGCCCTTGTTATGATGTGAAGTAAATGATACTGCACAATCAGCAGCTCTTTTTACTCAATTCATTTTCCTTTTATCTCTAGTTTTACTGCTATTAAACATACACCGGCAACATGAAGGCTTTTCTTACTTATTCCTAATGACTCTCCCTTTCATTATTCACAGGTATTATTACCATGAGTAAATATTTTGAGCTTCTAACTCTGTCTTGAGTAAATTTCCTGGAGGAACCAAATGACATTTACTTCTAATAATTGATATGTTTGTGTTTAAATCTACCAAATGGTATTTGTTTTCTATTTGCCTGTCTGCTCTTTCTTACTCTGTTCATCTTTTCCTGCCATCTCTAGAGTGAATTGATATTTTTAGTATTCCAATTTATCTCCTTGGTTGACTTTTTAGTCACGTCTTGTGTTATTTATTTTGTAGTTTCTCTTATGCATTTTTAATTTATCAAGTCCACCTTCAAATATAATCTACTACTGGGGTGCCTGAGTGGATCAGATGGTTAAGCATCTGCCTTCGGCTCAGGTCATGATCCCAGGGCCCTGGGATCGAGCCCCATGTCAGGCTCCCAGCTCAGAGGGGAGTCTGCTTCTCCCTCTCCCTCTGCCTCTCCCGCTACTGTGCTCTGTCTCTCTCTCAATTAATAAAATCTTTAAAAAAATATATAATCTAATACTTCATAAACAAAGCAAGAATCTTACAAAAGTATACTTCAAATCACCACCCTCCTGGTCTTTGCGCCTTCATCATACATTTAACTCTATATATGCTATACATCTCACAATCTATTGTTCTTTTACTTTATAAAGTGGTGTCTTAAAGATATTGAAAGGGATAGATATAGATATTAATACAAAGACATGGAGGGGGTGTAGATATTTATAAATAGCTTTAAATATATGTTTTTTATATTTACTTATATATTTTCTTTCTCTGGTGTTCTTTATTGCTTTGTTTTCTACAGCCTGAAGAACTTCTTTTAGCATTTCTTGTAGTGCAGATATGCAGGTGATAAACTCTCTGAGCTTTTGCTTATCTGAACAAGTCTTTATTTTACCTCTATTTCAAAAGGATATTATCTTTGAATGTGGAAATCTCTGTGCATAATATTTATTTCCTGACCCTGAAAGGATGCCATTCCAACATCTGCTTTTAATCATTTCTGGTAAGAAATCAGCAATACTCTTATGTTGTTCCACTGTAATGCCTTTTTTTCTCTAGGTGTTTTTACCAGTTTTTTTTTTTCTTTTCCTTTGGTTTTCAGCAGTTTGCCTATGATATGCCTATGTGTAGTTTCATCATATATATATATATAATGCTCAACTTCTGAATTGAGGCCATGTCGATTTTGCAAAAATTTTTGCTATTATCTCTTTAAATCTTTTTTTTTTTTTTACTACATTCTTTTCTCCTGCTTAGACTCCAAATAGAGGTGTTTGACCACTTTATATTCCCATAAAACTTGCAAGCTCTGTTCTCTTTAACTCTTTCTACTTTTGGTATTTCAATTTGGACACTTTCTACTGACCTATATTTAAGGATAAGGACCCTGATTCAATGATTCTTTTCTCTGCAGTGCTCAGTCTGCTGATAAGCTCATCACATGAATTGTTTGTTACCATATTTTTCATTTCTAATTTTTTTTTTAAGATTTTATTTATTTATTTGACAGACAGCGCGAGAGGGAACACAAGCAGGGACAGAGGGAGAGGGAGAAGCAGGCTTCCCGCCGAGCAGGGATCCCGATGCGGGGCTCGATCCCGGGACCCCGAGATCATGATCTGAGCTGAAGACAGACGCTCAACGACTGAGCCACCCAGATGCCCCTCATTTCTAATTTTTATTTTTGACTATTTTATAATATCTATCCCTCTGATGATATACCCCATATGTTCATGCTTGTCATCTGCGTTTGGTCTAGATCTTTTAATATATTTATCATAGTTACTTTAGTAGAGCTGGCCTTTTCCATGAGACCTTTAACATTTTTATTAAGTCACTTTTATATTTCTTATTGATAATCTCAACAGCTTTTGACTGCTTCTTTGTTGGTTATTGGCCTCATTTTCATTCTTTTTCAATTGTCTAATAAATATTTTGTTCTTTTTTGGATTTTTTTTTGAAGGTGTTTTTATTATAGCACAAGGACAGGACCTGTGGGCAGAAAGAGCTGCCTAAAGAGAAAGTTTTGTTTTGTTTTGTTTCTTAAGTAGGCTCCACACCCAGAATGGAGCCCCACACTGGGCTTGAATTCACGACCCTGAGATCAAGACTAGAGCTGAGATCAAGAGTCAGAGGCTTAACCAACTGAGCCACCCAGGCACCCCATGTCTAATAAATATTTCTTAAATGCCAGACAAGTTTTGAAAAAAATATAGACAAATAATAATTTATGCCTACAGAAGAGCACTTCCCTCCTTCTGAGTCAATCTTCTCTATAGTTGAGCTTGGTCTAGAATCTGTTACTTTAGATTTAGTTCGCTGAGGTTTCAAATTATTCGAGGCTAAGTCCAGAACCTTTCCTTTAATAGACTTGGTATCGAAGTGTCCGCCCTATTTCTCAGTTTTCCTGTCCTCAGACTTCAGCAGGCCCCACGCTCATGCACCCTGGGGAGTTTTAGCTCCTCTCTCTTTCCCACACCCAGCCACAGGACCCCTGCCTCATGCTCATTGTAAGACTCAGAAGGTCTGTAGAAATTCCCTCCATTCTTCTGCACGGTACTCAGACTTTAGAAATCTCTGTGCACCTGCACCTTGAAAGATACTTCCCTGCTCTCCTCCAGGCAGAGATAGATGCTGCCCCTGGCTCAGTAGGAGGCATAGAGGGGCTGGGGGCTTTCTCTCAGTTATGCTTTCCCAGCCTTCGCATGTTAGCAGGACCTTCACACCACAGCTCAAGGAGTACCTGAAGTGCCTGGAGTTTTCTCGCAGTTCCATCATCCTCCCTCAGACTTCAGCAGCCTCTACACACCTGAATCCCCCATGAAACCTGTCTCAGCTCTCCTGTGCTGTTCACAGGGTTTCCCAGGAGTGCTCGGTGAAGCTTGTGCCAAAGAGTTGGCAGGTGGTTGCAGATTGTCTTTGTCTCTGCCTCCCTGGGATTCTAAACTGTCATACCAGCCCATTATCAGTCTTTAACAACTTATTATAAATATAACTGTTTTCCCTTTAGTCACAGCTATGATGGCTTCTTCCTCCTCCTTTTGTTTCACAAGACGTAAAAGCAGCCATGGATCACTTCTCTTCTAGGGCAGGCTAACCACTTAATGGGTTATAATTCATCTCTCTGATGAGTTTAAGAAACTAGGACTTTAAGGTTCTTATTGCTAGGGTGGAGGGACATTGCAACTCTGTGTATCCCAACTGGAAGCCCAAATCCTCATTTGTTCTTTAGGTTTTTTGTTTTGTTTTGAAGATCTTATTTATTTGGGGGCGCGGCACAGAGAGCATGAGCAGGGGGAAGGGCAGAGGGAGAGGGAGAAGCAGATTCCCTCCTGAGCAAGGAGCCTGATGCTGGGCTCAATCCCAGGACCCTGAGATCATGACCTGAGCCGAAGGCAGATCCTTAACCAACTGAGCCACCCAGGCATCCCCCTCATTTGTTATTTTTAATGGATTAGTTTCTTCAATAATATCTTTGAACAATGATACATAAAAGATGTTTTAATTTTTTTAAATATTTGCAATTAATTTATCTTACTGCTAGAAGTTTATTACTTTTAATTTCTCTAACAAAATTATTGAGATGCCCACCATTGGGATTTCTCAGAAAGATATACAATTTCTAGGTCCTGGGTTTATGAAGCCTTAAATCATAAATCCAATATACAACAGCTGAGCAGCATACATGGCTAACTGCTAAGAGAATCTTTATGAGGGAGATTTCCCTATATGTAAAACTAGAGCAATATTGTTATGGAACTAAGAGAAGATTATGAATTCTGAAGTGTAAGTACAAAAGTTCAGGTGAGATTAAGATAATTGTGGAGACATTAAAAGTCTTGTTGAATACAAAGATCTATTGCTTAAGTCTAATCCTAGGATAATAGAAAACTACTGCAATTCATTGAAATAATAAAGGGCCCATTTCTTAGACCTTATATAAAACGATGTGTAAAGCTTAAGAGAAGCAAAACAATATGCTTGACATAACTGAATATAAAATATTGTCTGCATTTTCAGATACAGTCACCTTGAATAGAAGCTTGAAAACTTCAAGTTGTTAAAAAAAAGTACTAATAAATGGTTTGATACTCAAAATATTTTAAAAATTCCAAAATGCATGTAATCATCCCAATATAATAACAAATTGATATTGCTATATTTCAACAATGTATTTCTAGTTTTAAAGATGCATAACTGTCCAATCAGGAAATTTCTGAGTTACAAATTAACAAGCAGGTAATTCATAAACAAAGAGAAGAAACAAATACTTGATTAAAAAGGAGTATAAATATACAATAAATGTTAACTGAAAATTACATTTGTTATTAAAAATCCCTGATGAATGAGTCCTTCATTACAAAAGGGCTAATTATAACTGCAATATGAGTAAAAGGAAAGTAAACATACTGAACTTGGTGTGCTGGGATGGCTCAGGCGGTTAAGCATCTGCTTTCAGCTCAGTCATGATCTCAGGGTCCTGGGATTGAGCCCCACAGGGGGGTCCCTGCCCAGCCGGGAGCCTGCTTTCCCTCTCCCTCTGCCCCTCCCCCTGCTAGTACTCTCTCCCTCGCTCTCAAATAAATAAATGAAATCTTAAAAAAACATACTGAACTTTACTTAAGGCATGTATGATGTGCCTGGCACTGTTACATCACAGTTTAATATACTAATCCTATTGTGCATTTTATGGAACTTGTGGCTCAGAGGTATCCTGGGTCAAATTAAATACAAACAGGGCTTAGTTTCAAAAGTGTTATCCACTTTTAATTTCATGTTCTGACAAAAAGAAAGTGGAGGTGATAGTATCAGAAGGATCAGTAGAGAAGGCCTAACTTCAAAGATAGAAAGTTTCTGTGAAACCGCGGAAAGCAGACAGCAGAATGGGGAGAGTCAACAATAAAAATCTCTCAGGAATCATTAAATCAATTTTTTGGCCACAGAGAAAAGAATACGAATATTCTGGCAGCTCTACACACTGGTTATCTAATAGTGAAACAACTTAGGCAGGATTTAAAATATCACCAAATCACTGAGGGTTACGGCCAGAAGCATCCATCAAAAGGACGCATAAAAATGCCTCCTTGGGCGCCTGGGTGGCTCAGTCGGTTAAGCGGCTGCTTTCGGTTCAGGTCATGATCCCAGGGTCCTGGGATCGAGTCCCGCATCGGGCTCCCTGCTCTGCGGGGAGCCTGCTTCTCCCTCTCCCTCTGCCTGCTTCTCTGCCTACTTGTGTTCTCTATCTCTCTGTCAAATAAATAAAATCTTAAAAAAAAAAATGCCTCCTCGTTGAGTCTAGGGACTCTTTATAAAATAAAGTTTGGTTAAAACATAGCTAGAAATCAGCAAATAGCTTAAATATCCTCCAACAATGCTCAAGGCAATGAAAGAGTTGACTATGTTCACGTACGCAGCTCCAAGATATCAGAGTAGTAGCAAGGCTAGCAATTTAAAGACACAGAATGACCCTGAAATACAAATCAGCTGGAAAAGAAAGACCTTTTTACTTTGCTGAATATCTTCCTCCTGCTACTTATTGCCCCCTGAACAGTCTTTATGAAATTAATTAAAAATTAACTTTATGCATATTAACTTCCTAAACTCAGTTCACTAGACATTATCTCCATGATATAGAAAGGCTCAAAAAAATGCTCTACATTTGGATCACAGATTTTATTTATGCCATTAAAATGTGGATGTTTGAAAAAATTAAGAGCTTTTTATCTGGCCTATATCATAGGACAAAAGGCATAAATGACTGGAAATAGAATTTTGAATATCAGAATTCAAGCACATAAATACATGCATATATAAAATCAAGGACCAAATTAAAAGGAAATTTTCCTATGATGCAGAAAAATGTATAATATAGCTATGTAGGTTTACAACCCTCTCTGGAACTTTCCTGATGTAATCTGAAACTAGCCCCCACAGGCTGAAGGCAAGGAGAGCCTGAAGAAAGAGGCAAGCCACTCCGTGTTGGTAGGTGGCTGTTTTAACAACAGCAAAAGGGACTTACACACGAGGCTTGTCCTGGGCTGCAGCAAGATGGCTGGATTCCCACACCTGTCCTCCAAATCTTAACAGCTTATAAGGAGGCCCTGACTGGGCTCGGTCACGTGTACTGCACAGGTGTTTCCAATACCACATCACCCTCGCAAGGCTGCATCCGTCAAGCAGCTTCTGGCATCAGGAAAGGCAAGTGGAACCCGCATTCCAGGAAAGGCAAGTGGGTGAGAAGCCTCCAAGTGCCCAGGTCTAGCTCGTAAGCCAATCAATGGTCATGTTTTTGGTCATGTTCCCCAAGAAGCTATGAAATATGGGAGTTCAAATATGATCTTGTAAGGATTATTCTTTTTTTTGTTAATTTATTTTTTATGTTATGTTAATCACCATACATTACATCATTAGTTTTTGATGTAGTGTTCCATGATTCATTGTTTGCCTATAACACCCAGTGCTCCATGCAGTACATGCCCTCTTTAATACCCATCACCAGGCTAACCCATCCTCCCACCCCCCTCACCTCTAGAACCCTCAGTTTGTTTCTCAGAGTCCATAGTCTCTCATGGTTCGTCTTCCCCTCTGATTTCCCCCCCTTCATTTTTCCCTTCCTACTATCTTCTTCTTCTTTATCTTCTTCCCCCCCACCACTCCAGCAACCTTCAGTTTGTTTCCTGAGATTAAGAATTCCTCATATCAGTGAGGCCATATGATACATGTCTTTCTCTGATTGACTTATTTCGCTCTTTATAAGCTTTGTCTAGGAAAATCAGCAATATAAGTCAGTAAGTTTGTTTTCAAGTATGGTGTTATTTCAGAATGTATCCCCGCAGAATCAAACCTACTAAGTTATTGTCACAGTTCTTTTTCTCAGAGAAAATTTGTTAATACAAATAATACTAAGTATCAAAGCCTATGGGCATATCTGTGAAGATCTTTTATTTTTAACCATGGTAAATGATTTGCCTGCAAGTAACAGAAAAACCAAGAGGCAAGAAAATATTTCATTTGGTGAAAAATTGCCGTTAAGCAGTTACTCTTTCCATGATGTGACAAAAAAATCAGAAATCTGAGTCGGCATCAGTATTAGCTAAGATTCTTTTGGATTTAAAGGACAGGAAACCCAAAATTAAAATGAGGGTAAAAATACGGTACATCTTTATGACATAAAAGCTCAGGCACATGGTCTCTGGCCAGAAAAGTGCTTATGGTATTGGGAAATCTAGCCTCCTCCTGTCTTGTTGTACCTTTTTTATATGACTTTCATTCCCAATTCACCTTATAGACGGCTTGTTTTGGCTGGAGCTATATAATCTGCATGCTAGACAACAATAGGAGAAAAGAGGGAGAAAGAAAACAATCAAAAGTTGCCAATCTTTACTCAGAGATCAATGGCATGACAGCGACAAGCATCAAGAAAAATTGGTAGATACAGGCTTTATTCTAAGCAGCCACGAGCACAGCTAAAATTCAGAAAGTCTGTTATAAGGAAAAGGGTGGAATAGCAGTCCCTACTACAATATTCCTGCATTTTTCATGTTTTTCCTGAGAGATTAAATGATTGTTCCAGCAGCCACATACGCACAAGATTTCACTTGTGCACTGCCATCACTCAATGGCAGGAGGCTGGAGAGGGGAGAGCTATCTGCACACACCTATCCCCCTAATTCTCTATTATCCTTCCCCAGTGCTCCCTCAGCAGACCTCCAGTTGCATCTCATTTGGACAGAATGAGGTCACATGCTCATCTGTAACTGCAAGGACAGCCGGCAGAGCAAGGGTAGGTCTAGGAGAATGAGAGGGGCTTGTTTGAGCAAGACCAGTGAGAGTTCATCCTCTTAGACACTGCAGTCAAAACAATGGAGTCAAAACAAAATTAGAGCTTTGTTAGTAAGCAAGATTGGAAAATAGCATTGGCTAAGTAAACCAGAGTTCACCATTATAATCTGGTGTTTTGTGTGTGCTGTTAAAAATTAAGGTGGAACTTGGGATGCCTGGGTGGCTCAGTCAGTTAAGCATCTGCCTTTGGCTCAGGTCATGAACCCAGGGTCCTGGGATTGAGCCCCGTATCAGGCTCCCGGCTCAGCGGGGAGCCTGCTTCTCCGTCTCCCTGCCTCCTGCTTGTGTTCTCTCTCTCTTTCTCTCAAATATATCTATATTTATATATAAATAAATACATATAAATTAAGAGAATCATAGGGGAAGAGAGGAAAAAATGAAACAAGATAAAACCAGAGAGGGAGACAAACCATAAGAGACTCTTAATCTCAGGAAACAAACTGAGGGTTGCTGGAGTGGAGGGGGGTGGGAGGGATGGGGTGGCTGGGTGATGGACATTGGGGAGGGTATGTAGTATGGGGAGGACTGTGAATTGTGTAAGACTGATGAATCACAGACCTATACCCCTGAAACAAATAATACATTATATGTTAATTTAAAAAAATAAAAATACAAAATTAAGATGGAACTTAATACCAGATAAGGTGAACGTTCTTCAGCTGCTTTTAAAAATTCAACGGCCTAATAAAGCCAGGAATAAAAATACTCAGCACACATTTTCAGTTTTGGAAAGTGGTATTAGAAAATGGAAAGGGAAAAAAAAGAAAGAAAGAAAACTAATTTTTTTTTAAAGTTCCTAAATATTGCTTGGGTTAAATAGGAAATCAAACCGTATTGTGAACTATTAGAATTGAATGAAACTGGGAATACAACATATAAGATTACTACATGATGAGGCTGAAATTTTTCAGAAGAAAATTAAAAGTCTTAAATGTTATGAGAAAATAAAGAATGAAAAAAAACTTTCATTTTGGAAGTAATAATAACAATGTATCAAATAAAATTTTAAGAAAAGATACACAAAGATGAAAGTGAAAATTAATTATTTAGGGGATAAAAGCCAAAAATGTTTTAGAACTAAACAACTATTAGCCTAATTTAATATATTATTAGGTCAAAAGATAAAAATATTAAAGGTATCTTTAGATGCTACAAGAGAATTTGAAACCATCAGTATGCATTCTTGATTTTTAAAAAGCAATACTATGACAAACTAAGAATAAGAGAAACATACCTTTAAGAGTATTATGAATCAATAGGAAACCCTTAAGAGTGAACAAATAATGCCTCAAATCATCAATTATTATTCACATTATTCTCCTAAAAATATAGTATGAAAATTGGAGAATTTAGTCATCTAAACAATGGAAAGTTAATAAAAATGATAATTGTTATTATCATTAATAATAAATAGAAAATAGAGGTACCTTATAGGTTATAGTATCATCTTGGGGATGATGTTTGTTTTTCTGGGTCTCTTTCTTACAATTTCTAAAGGTATAAACTTGTGCACCACATACTCATGCTTCCAGAGATCCTTGGGAGCACAAGAAGCAGCCAAGAGCATTCAGCTAATCTGGTATCGAGTTCTACCTCAAGAACCTGAACTGTCAGCCAGCACCTGGTTATAAGTCTGATATTAAACCTGAATATCTCTCAGTCTCCAGCTTTATTTTATACACCATTCTGAAGCTTGAAATAAAATTCTAAACACTGCAACAACCAAAGAGTTCGATTAGCACAGAGTAGTCAAATTTACGAGAGAAGTCAGAAAGATGCAAGACAAAATACACCACACTCTATACTGTAACCTTGCTCTATAACATAGGTCGATAATATTATGAGAAATAACCAGTTTTTATAAAGATAATGTAGAAGTATTTTACAATACAAATACATAAAACAAACTCAACATTGAGATGTGACACTTTTATGGAGAAATAATAAATCTTTACTATTATCATCACCATCCCCCATACACACAGAACCCTGAAAACCACAAATCCAACTGGTTCATATTCCATGTAATAATTTGAGATATAGCTGCTGTTCACTCTTTGTTGAGAAGCCATAGAACTTATTTTCAATCGCGGGTGGTAGTTCCACTGAGCCAAGCCAACTCAGTGAGTTTAACATAATGCCAATGGCAAGCCCAAGGTGATTTTTTAAGTTGAAAAATGATTCAAAAATTAATCTGGAAAGAGTAAAAATATACATTTTGAAGAAAAATCATAATGGGCTATTTGCCTTACCTGTTAAATTTAAAAGTACTCTGTAAATATATTGTAAATAAAAGGTTCAATCACAATACCAGACAGTGGAACAAAACAGAAAGTACAGAAACAAATTCAGAAGGAAATATAGGATTTGATGAAGCATTGACGGTAATGATATTTGTTCATAAAATAGTGTTGGAATAGGCAACTACAAATTTGGGGAATAAAATCTTTTATATCTGTTCCTCATACCATAACCAAAAAATGTATTAAGGTAATAAACACTACACATTTTGGAAACACAAACAAAACACAGGTAAATTTTTAGAGGAAGGTGTGCCAAATATTCTGATGGAAGTTTTTTCTAAGCATAGATGATCAGAGACAGCAAAGGGAATACAGTAAAAGATAAATTACCAGACCCTCAGCACTCTGTAAGAAAGCTAGGAAAAATCCCTACAGGAGACATCTCACAACTTTTTTCTTTACAGGAACATGGTAATTTGAAATTTTCATCAGCCCTCTAAAATACATATCAAATTATCTGGCAAAACAAGTATTTGGTGTTAGAAGCCAGGATAATGGTTTGCCCATGGTGGGAGAATAGTGACAGGGAGAGAGAGAGAGAGGGAGGGAGGGAGGGAGGAAGGGAGGAAGGAAGGAAGGAAGGAAGGAAGGAAGGAAGGAAGGAGGAGAGAGAGAAGGAAAGAATGAACATATCATAAGCTCTTCTCTAACACTTAGAAACCATTTTTCTTTTTTCATCTTGAACTCATATTTCCATTTTACTTCCACCACTAAATTGCAAGCTATTATGATATCATTTTATGATTAAAGATTTTTTTATTGCACCCCCTTCTTAATTCTGTCACAAAATATGTATATGCCCTAAAATTTTACATTTTATTATAGAAACCTTTGCTAAACTGTATATCTTCTGGATTAAGTTGCTTTACAATTGTTATTAGTACATAATTGATCTTAGTAAAAACATATTACAAATTTAAAAGTAATTTTCACATGAAATTAAATACTTTTAGAATGCATATTTTAATGAGCTTAATAAAGCTATTTTTTCATTACTGAACTTAACCATGGATACTTCTGAATTATTGCTAGAATATGACAGTTTACAATCAATCCTACTGACACTTCTCATTTTATCACTTGCAGTAAAGAAACATTGATATGTATGTGGATAAAAATGAAAAAGTTTTTAACAATGTCACCTGATTCTCTGAACTCTTCAGAATTACATGCCAAAATAAAATAATAGTCTATGATGAAAATTATTATTAATTATAAATCAGTTGGCAAATGGATTAGGTAATGCTTCTGATTTGTGGAAAACAAAGAACATAAAACAACCTTTTTTTTTTTTTTTTACCCAGTTATTAGTATCGCTCCTTGTCTTGATCTGAGGGAGGTTTGATGCTTAATTTTAGGTATCAGCTTGACTGAGTTAAGGGATGCCCAAATAGCTGGTAAAACATTTCTGGGTGTCTCTGAGATGTTTTTAGAAGAGATTAGCATTTGAATTGGTAGACACAGTAAAGATTGCCCTCAACATCGCAGGTGGGCACCACCCAATTCACTGAGGACCTTCATGAATAGAACAAAAAGGCCGAGGAAGAGCAAATTTGCTCTCTTTGCTTGAGCTGAAACATAACATCTCCTGCCCTCAGATATAGCTCTTCGGGTTCTGGGGCCGTAAGACTTGGACTGGGACTTACACTAACAGTTCCCCTGGTTCTCAGGCCTTCAGACTCTGACTGAATTACACTACAGATTTTCCTGGGTCTCCAGCTTGTGGATAGCAGATTGTGGGACTTCTCGGCCTCTATAATCATGTGAATGAATGTCTATGATTAATCTCCTTTTACATATATCTATGTAATAAATTATTGACTATGTTTCTCTAGAGAACCCTGACTAATACATCATGACAACAAACCTAGGTTTAAAATCATCATAAAATGACGGGCACGTGGGTGGCTTAGTTGTATGGGAATCTGATTCTTGGTTTCAGCTCAGGTTGTGATCTCAGGGTCATGAGGTCAACACCTGCATTGGGCTTCATGCTCAGCACAGGGTCTGCTTAAGATTCTCTCTCCCTCCCCGCCACCCCACAACCCTCTATCTCTCTCTCTCCAATAAATAAATAAATCTTTTTAAAAAAAATCATCATAAAATGATTATAATTTATGCACTTGGTTAAATTCATTAGCCGTGCACACTGGGTGAGTTAGGTGGGAGAATGATGAGGAAAAACAACATTGATAACCAGAAACAATAACATAAACAAACCTTTTATTAAATTAGGAATTGTACATCCATTTGAAACCAACACTCAATGGCATTTTGAACTATGAAACACTAGAAGCATTCCGGTTAGAATCTGAAACATAGTATCACTAACATTTCTCAGTTTTATAACAGAAGTTCCTGCCAGTGGAATCTCACAAAAGGAGAAAAGTGGAGACACATTACTAATGGATAGAAGCAATCAAAATTATTAATGCAAGCTATATGATTCCTCACTTGCTGATAAACTTAAGACAATCAAAAAAAAAAGAAAAAGAAAAATAGACCTAATAACCAATTTCAGCTGGTTATCAAATAAAGTGATTAGCACTTGAATCAATAGACTGAGTAAAGAAGATTACTCTCATCAATGCAGATGGGCATCATCCAATCCATGAGGACCTGAATAGAACAAAGAAGTCAGAGAAAGGGTAAATTTGCCATCTACTCCCTTTCTTTTGCCCTCATATTGGGTACCCTGGGTCTTAGGCATCAGTCTTGGTCTGGGACTTATGCCATTGGCTCCCCTGATTCTCAGACTTTAAAGTTTAGACTGGAACTCCCCACCAGCTATGGTGGGCCTCCATCTTGCCAACGAGAATGAGACTTCTCAGACTCCACAGTCATGTGAGTCAATTCCTCATAATAAAACTCTGTATCATTTATATTTCTCTGTATCTATAGATTTCTAAACACATAGATATCCTATTGGTTGTTTCTCTGAGGAACCCTCACTAATATAAGAGGGAAACCCAAAGATGCTTTATCCCAAAGGCAATTTATTGTACATGTTATTCTTTCCCTTAGATGCATCTTGTTTAACTTGACATACTAAGAAAGCCCTTCCTTATATTGGGTAACTTCTGTGCGCCCCTCCAAATTTATTCCCTCCTCTTTGCTCTGCTCTCTGCTCTGTTGTATCAAGTAGTCAGTGGGCTTTCATGCCTGCTAATTTCTCTCTACTTCAGCTAATAGGAAGCCCTAGCAAATTATCTAAAAGAGAAAAGTGAGTGAAGTCAGGGTGTTTATTCTCCAGGATCCTTCCCCTTCAAGGCTGCCCTAGACTGTGTCCCTAAACAAAGGTCAATGCTCACTTCCAAAGGCCTTGTCTACAAGATTAACTCTCCTTCTAGGTTCCAATAAGCTCTCTCTTCTTTTGTCCCTTTGGCTAAGTGCTGGCAACAGCTTCACTGCTGCCTGGCCCTAGTTCCCAGTTTACTCCCATGGTTCCTCTATTACTCTACCGCTCCCCTTTAATTAGTCCCTTTGTAAATCAAAAACCCTAAATTCTGTGTCATATGTTGAGATCTTGAATGATACAGAGTTGGAGTAATGAAGATATTTTAATTATGTTACAATTTTATTAACTTAATATTTTAAAATGTTCTTGAACTTTAAAGATATTTTTGTCAAGATATATTAGAGCTACAGATTAAACTCATTTAATTTATGAAGAATATCCACAATACAACCGAATTAGCAAAGCTAATTCTCATTTTAAAGCCAAATATCCAAGTCTTGGTCACATAAAATCTGATTTCATTTATCAATTTGCATAAATGTGTTATATGTTTCAAGATATATTATTAAAAATACTAAGAAACTAATAGTGACACACATCTTGAAAGATAGGTTGGCAAATCCTGTGCATTCAAGATTGAAATGTTATACATCTGATAAAATGAGTTTATTCATTTCATTATAAATTATAAAAATTAAATAATATACCAATATACTATCATATATGATATATACAACATACGTTATTTAATTTGAAATAAGGCTATGCAATGTATGTAGCCAAAATTAGTCATTTACAAAGCAAGGAACATGATAAAATATATAATATTCCTTTGATAAACTTGTATGGGTACATATATTTTTGGCTTTTAGAATAACTAAATAAGAATCAAGAATAAAAAATCAGGAACAAATCCATTTAGTTTGTTACAATCGTAATCAAATTTTCTCATTATTTAATGAAAGAAACAATGATCTATTGCTAAAGCTAATAGATCCGACAGCCAGAATACAATTTAATTTTTGCAAATTAGAGGTAAAAGAAATTAAATCTTTTATAATTGTGAATAAGATAACAGTTGGCTATGACTGGAGATACAGCTTTTGATATGATTTAATAAAATAGGTTTTAATTTCCTTATTAAGTAAACAGAAACTACAAATCAGAAATCTCTCTCTCTCTCTCTCTCTCACACACACACACATTTTACATTAAGAACTTTTACCTTGAGAAATTTGTGGTACAACATCCCAGATGCATTTACATTGATTCTACAGTTTGAAAGTGCTTTCATTATGAGGAAGAATACTGAGAATAGCTTATAAAAATTGCTTTTGTTTAAATACCTAGGGTCAGAGAGGATCGAAGACGTTGGTAGCATTCAGTAATTTTTTTTATGCTTTTTCTTGTGCTCACAGAATTCTCCCTTAAGTATGATGAATTCCTTACGAGTAGCCAGGGGTTGGAAGAGGCGAAGTTATTAAAGGAAATTTGTCATCATACAGACCACCCCATTCTACCATATATTAGATTCATTACATTGTATAAGAGGTCAAATGTTCCCCTGCAAAGAACATGTTTTGTATGCTTCACATACTTCACTCTTAAAAGACATATTTATGATAGAAGTAGACAGTAAGCCCTATGGGTTTGGGGCGCATTAATTAAATCATTAAAAGTGGTCAATTTTTTGTATCAAGTTTTTATTTAAATTCTAGTTAGTTGACATATAGTGCGATATTGGTTTCGGTAGAATTTAGTGATTCATCACTTACATATAACACCCAGTGCTCATCACAACAAGTGCCCTCCTTAATACTGATCACCCAACTAGCCCATTCCCCACTCACCTCCCTCTATCAACCCTCAGTTTGTTCTCTATAGCTAAGAGTCTCTTATGGTTTTCCTAAAAGTAGTCCCTTTTGTTTGATGTCCTAAAGACTGTCAAACAATAGATTTTTATGGTTATGTAAACTCAAAGATCTAAAAGTTCATTTTATTAAAACTGTCTTTCAACCATTTGGAGTCTATTTTTGTGTGTGGTGTAAGGAAATGGTCCAGTTTCATTCTTCTGCATCTGGCTGTCCAATTTTTCCAACACCATTTGTTGAAGTGACTGTCTTTTTTCCATTGGACATTCTTTCCTGCTTTGTCAAAGATGAGTTGACCATAGAGTTGAGGGTCCATTTCTGGGCTCTCTATTCTGTTCCATTGATCTATGTGTCTGTTTTTGTGCCAGTACCATACTGTCTTGATGATGACAGCTTTGTAATAGAGCTGGAAGTCCGGAATTGTGATGAGATCTTGCCATTTGCAACAACGTGGATGGAACTGGAAGGTATTATGTTGAGTGAAATAAGTCAAACAGAGAAAGACATGTATCATATGATATCACTGATATGAGGAATTCTTAATTGCAGGAAACAAACTGAGGGTTGCTGGAGTGGGG
>NC_138377.1:45485292-45513594 GCF_054177405.1 Leptonychotes weddellii
CCAAAGAGAGGTCCGGCCTCCACCTTCAGCTATTAGTCAGTAGAAGTTCATCTCCAGACCCTTAGAATGTCCTCCCTGATAGAAGTATCTTTATTTACTTGGAGATCTTTGGGACTAGACATCTAACAATGTGAATTATGATGAGGACTTTGGGCCATACAGTATCCACTCTGACTCCAAGGAGCTTGAGATTAAAGGTTAGCCATGTGGGAAGTCAAACATGGAGCTTCAGTAAAAACTGGACACTACAGTTTAGATGAGCTAACCTGGTTGGCAATATTCTGCTTATACTATTGCATGTTGATGCCAGGAGGGTAATGTATCCTAAAGAAAATGAAAGCTTTGTGTTTGGAACCCTCCCTGACTCTGCCCTATCTGTCTCTTCTCTTGGCTGATTTTATTTTATTTTATTTTTTAAAAGATTTTATTTATTTATTTGACCGAGAGAGCGCACAAGCAGGGGGAGCGGCAGAGGGAGAAGCAGGCTCCCTGCTGAGCAGGGAGCCCAATGCAGGGCTCGATTTCAGGACCCTGGGATCATGACGTGAACCAAAGGCAGATGCTTAACCGACTGAGCCACCCAGGTGCCCCACCTTGGCTGATTTTAATCTATATTCTTTCCCTGGAATAAATCATACTGTGTGTATAGTTTTCAGTAAGTTCTGTGGGTCCTTCTAGCGGTTTAGTAAACCTAAAGGTGATCTTGGGAAACCCCAAACTTGTGATTGGTATTAGAAGTAAGGACAGTCTGGTGGACTATGCTTCCTAGCTTCACAGAAAATATCACACATATCCCTCCTTACAAGTACTCCCTTTAATGACATTGTGCTATAGGACATTCAATGCATGGAAATTCATGCCTAACATAGATCCATAACATGATGTTAAGAAAGTAATAATGAGGGGCGCCTGGTGGCTCAGTCAGTTAAGTGTCCAACTCTTGATTTCAGCTCAGGTCCTAATCTCAGGGTTGTGAGATAGAGCCCCATGTTGGGTTCCATGCTGCTGTGAAGCCTGCTTAAGATTCTCTCTTTCCCTGCCCCTCCCCTAGCCCCTCTCCTTCTCTTTAAAAAAAAAAAAAAAAAAAAGTAATCTTGAGCTGTCCAGCTACCAAGAGATCATAGGAGGTAAAAAGATTCTCTGAGTGTTGTTCCCAAAGGTACCAGTTCCTGGAGGAAAGAGGAAACACTGGGTCAGAGAGGATCCTTCTGGCGCCTGCTACTGTAATTTGTGTGCTGGTATTTATTGACTGGGGCATCCCCCCGGCAGGGGACAACAACCTGGAGAGACATGATAGGCTGGAGGAGCCTGCTGATGTCCATCATCCCAACGGGTAAAACAATGAACATCTGGGGAAAAGGCTAAAGATTTCTGGGCTACGAAATATTGCTTCACGGGTGAAAGCTTGACCCTCTAGCAAGCCTGGGCTTGGAAGAATTCTAGAAAATCACAGACACTTGAGGTTGTTGCCTAACACTTAGGTTTTTAATAGAAGATGTGGTCTACTAAAAGAGCCCTGTAGTTCTATTTTATAATTGGATTTCATATAAAATTAAAAATGCATTCATCTGGAAAATAATTTCCTCCTAAGAATTACAAAGTACTTAATACCTTATAATTAGGCTGAAGTTTAAAATTTATATGTATATATATACACATATATGAATATACAAATGTTTAAAAATAATTCTAATAATTAGTAATAATATTTAAGTAACAATATGAGCTGTAATTTACATTTGGCAGAGTGGCTTAAAAGTCTAGGTAAATCAATATAAGGCTTAACTAAAAAAAAAGTGAACTAAGTTCCTTTGAATTACCTCACTCACTTGTGTGACAGATTGTAAACATGTAGTGCGGTCTTTGGTGGATCCTGTTTAACTGTTTCTTCAATGACTGGTTTTTAGTAAGAAGCAATTTACTTTGAGCTTAACGGGGGAATCAAATGCTATGTCAACAATAAGAGATAGGGCTTTACCACTGTAAGACAAGTTAAGGAAATAATGGGAGAAACATTTATTAAAATATGCTAATTTTAAATATGTAATATTAACTCAGGCAATGCATATTTAACCAGTTCATTGTTTATGTTTTGTTTTGTTTTTTAAGAGTTTATTTATTTATTTGAGAGAGAATGAGGGAGAGAGAGAGAGCACAAGAAGGGGGAACAGCAGAGAGAGAGGGAGAAGCAGGCTTCCCGCTGAGCAGGTAGGCCGATGCGGGGCTCTATCCCAGGACCTTGGGATCATGACCGGAGCCAGAAGACGCTTAACTGACTGAGCCACCCAGGTGCCCCTGACCAGTTCATTGTTTAAAAATCCCATGACAGGGGCGCCTGGGTGGCTCAGTCGTTAAGCGGCTGCCTTTGGCTCAGGTCATGATCCCAGGGTCCTGGGATCGAGCCCCACATGGGGCTCCCTGCTCAGCGGGAAGCCTGCTTCTCCTTCTCGCACTCCCCCTGCTTGTGTTCCAGCTCTCGCTGTCTCTGTCAAATAAATAAATAAAATCTTAAAAAAAAAAAATCCCATGACAGTGTATTTCTGAGTATTGTTTCTATATAGTAAAGTATTTTTGTTCCTAACAAACTGCAAAAGTGCAGAAGCATACAGATGAAAGTCATCTATCAACTTATTACCGAAGAATCCCCAGTACCTAGGCTGAGGGGGAAAAAACTAGGCACTGAATGTGGTACTCAAAGAACCATTAGGAGAGAAAGAACTGAAAATACATTGCAATAGCATAAATGCATAGCAATAATTGATCTCCGATTGTAAGTGCATTCCATAGGCTTCACACACACACACACACACACACACACACACATGCTGTTCATGATGACTTGATCAAACTGGTAAATTATATATATATTTTGTGGCACAATCTGACTCTACCACTCTCCAGTGGCAGGAAGAAGGCTGAGGAATTTGCATTTGCAATTTTGGGAGCTTTCAGGGGAAATGATCTTTTTCTTTTGATAAAATCAAGAACTGTATAAATTCCTATGATGCAAGGGATTACAGCTATCTTTCTTGGACTTCTGGAAGTTGACGTTTTAATTGCAAGGTCATAACCGGGCATAATACATGTTTCTGAATGGGCATAGTAGATTTTTGCAATGTTCTCATACTTAGAGATATAAGGCCATGAATGACAGCAGAATGACAAAGGTGGCTAAGGAATAGCTCACCAAAAACCTTCAAGGCAATCAGCTAGTGAAGAAATGTGATCCAATATTTCCCCTGGGCTCTTAAATCATTGCATTTCGGCAGGAGATTGGGGAGAGAGGGAAAGAAGGACGCGGAAAAAAGAACAATACAAAGACCAGAAATAATGAAGCTATAGGCATTTTAAGTGATTTTAAATAACTCCCTTTTATCAAATTTCACCTGTGTATGCAAAGCAGTGTTGTCTCACATAACAGTTGAGAAGTAACCGTTTGTTATTGATGGTCATTCAGGCTCTTTCCGGGGGAGGCAAATCTGAGCTCAATGCTGCCTTATCTCTCTGAAGCAGCAACCCTGAGAACGTAGGCACTCTGTGTTATAGACTCTGATCTTAGCAGCTGAGGAACTTCTAACCTCTGGGGAGGTGGAACAATCTGACAGCAAAGCAATAAATACTCGGCACAAATAACTCATTGCATCATCACTGTTTACCTACCTAGGGCTCTTTGGAAATTATGCATTGTATCAGTTTCAAATCATACACCTTAAGTTGCCTGATGTGTGAGGCTGTTGTGGTGTTTGGCTGGTAGCCTGAATTTCAGTGGGTTAGAGATTCCCAGTGCTTTATGAATATTGTGCCTTTGATGCTTGTTTCATTTCATTATGATGGACAATGCTCACATTATTTAATGCAGTTTAAACGATTGGCCCCTGTGTGGGGAAGTGTGATGTTCGAGTGAACATTTTTGTACAAGTAAAAGGAAGAACTGAAAAAGAATTTTGGTTTTAAATTGCATATTATTATTTGTTCAGTTGTTATTGTTGCTTTAATGAGCTGTTTTGTTTTTGTCTTTGCTTTTTGCCTATTATTTGTTCTGTCTGATGAAAAGAGGAGCAGGTGGTTTTTCTTCTTCACACTTAAGTAGCCTGATAAAGCATCCAAGCTGGAACAGGGAGGGAATATAGAATCCCCTGGGACTGAGCAGTGGGTCTGTATAATTATTTTAGATACTCATTTTACTGATGTTTGGGACATATAAATATACTGAATGTTTTTTAAAGGGATACAGATTGCTATGTGTGATATAAAAATTCTGCTTTCTAGGTCATGAAATATTGATGAATTGAGAGAGAGAATAATTGTTAACTATGAGCTGGTGATTGTGAGTAAAGGGTTTTTTAGTATGTTAGGACTGGTGTGTCAAGCCTTTCCCCAGCTGAGTGTACATATCTCACTGGCTTCCCTCCACACACTAGCTCTGTGAACTTGGGCAAGTTCCATAATCTTTATGTTATCTCCCAGTTTCCTCATATGAAAAACAAGCAAAAAGAGATTAAACAAGACTTTCGTGAGGAGTAAATGAGATAACCCACGTTAACAGTCTAGAATCATACCTGAGACATGGGGAATGCTTAAAAAATTCTAGCTATTATTACCTCCATCCAAATTCCCTTCCCCAAGTCACCAAGTAAGAAACTGATTTAGCTAAATTATAAATCCAGTCATTCTAATTCTTGGGATTTAGTCACTGGAAAATGTTCATTTTGTTCACTAAAGTCTTTTTTGTTATGCTGTTCATAAAATTTGGGTATAACACCTAGAATTCTATGTTACTTCAAGTTTTCAATGACAATCATTCAGGTTTCAGGGAGTATAACATGATGTTCATGAGAGAATAAATTTTGTGTTCAAATTGGGAAACATTTGGCATATGAAGAGATTTTTTTTTAAAGTTTTATTTATTTATTTGACAGAGAGAGACACAGTGAGAGAGGGAACACAAGCAGGGGGAGTGGGAGAGGGAGAAGCAGGCTTCCCGCAGAGCAGGGAGTCTGATGCGGGGCTCAATCCCAGGACCCTGGGATCATGACCTAAGCCAAAGGCAGACCCTTAACAACTGAGCCATCCAGGCGCCCCAGGATTTTTTGAAGTCTTTTGTAATATTAGCACACATTGCCTATTTCAGCTTTAATTAAAACTTGAAAAACGTAATTTTCTTAGAAGTAGTCCTCTTAATGTCCACTCCAGATAACGTCATTTTTTATAAATAAAACTCTTGGGTTTGGAGGGTAGCAGAATATGCCACCCCAAAATACACCACACTGGTGTAATATCTGTTGTTTAATCCACCCGGTCTAGGGTATTTTATTATAACAGCCTAAACTGACAGATACTCCTCAACTCCCCATTTGCATTCCCTTCAGTCTTAAATAGTGCCTCTGTTGGTCCAGATGGCCAAACTCTGGATGACTCAAACCTTCATCCATGACGGTTCTGTAGCCCTGGTTACAGTATCTTCTCTCAGGCCATGGCTGATGTATGGAGCTCTACCTTTTCCTGATGTTCAGATCAATTAGCCTTATCAGTATGGGAATTCTCATCTGGCCCCTTGAAGAAAAAAACTGCCTGAGAAGAAGCCATAGCCTAAGTTCCTTGGCATTTTTGTAGGGTCCTGGGGTCAATGCATTTTATCTTTATCAGTCAGAACTTCTACACCCTGTTTGAGCTCTAGGATTGTTCACCTTAAAGCTCCCAGTGTATTGAGTTTCCCCCACAGAAGTGCAACTTAGTATTTAGCAACATACTCAAGGGGAACCTGTGTGTGATCCTGGAGCTCCTCCTCCATGGAGGCAAATGGGGCTCAGTCTTCCTGCAGGGTCTTCTAAGAAATAATGTGGGATGTTCCTCAGAATCTTCCCTTAGAAGAGAAGGAGTGGAGAAATGTTTTTCCTGGCTCTCCATCTTCCACTGATTGAGGATGACCCAACATGATTTACGGACTTCAGAGAAAAGCTAGGGATGGGGGGCAGTAATTTGAGATGGGAAATCTGCTAAATGAATGGAAACTGAATAACACAGCTGAAGCTGAAATTGAAGACAGGCCCAGAGCATGAGATATAGAGCCTCAATAGCATCTGCTACGTAAGTGATTTCAAATTCTAAGGGAACTATTTTTTACTCTCCACCCAGAGACCAAGTCATAACTTTAAAAGTTTTTGCATTATCTTATTGTGCCATTCGGAAGATTGTTTTTCAATTCCATCATTTCATTGAAGGTTTAGCACTTTGTGGATCCCAGCTTTACATGGCAGGCCTAGCTGCATTTCCACTACCATCATCCCTACTTCATCTGTTCTGATGTGGACACTGGAACCAAGCTACTAAATAAAGTTCCTTTGTTCCCTGACAGTAAAGCTGCAATGTTGGCCTATAAATTTACCACTCTAATATTTCATCCCATCATCAATCTGAACCATAGAGGTTTTCTTTACTGAAAGTTCAGCTATACATATACAAGATTTGTTTCCCAGTATTTTTATCCAGTATTTTGGGTGTTTTACAATACAAAGATATTCAATACATCTAGTCCAACACATTAGCAAAATGGAAAACCCTGGTCTTCTTGCTTGATGGTAGTATGGAAATTGTCTGAGGAAAGACATACCAGTCTGTCACTAAATTCTAATCACTCTTCAGTGATGGGGAAGGCATTTTGGATACAAAAATCCTAATACTACCTATGAAATAAAATTTTGGTTCAGGGGAAAGTTGAGAGGGGATGGACAAAAGCTGTTTTGGCTGCAAAGTATTTCCCTAATGTTTAGCCTAAAATTGAAACCATACTTAATTTCAAGCTAAATGAAGTAGAGCATTGCAGTGATCATTTAAATAATTCATATCAAAATAAGACCTAAGTATGTTTTATATATATTATGTATCTATTTCAGAATATTATCTATTTTTAGGAAGTAATGGCACAGGGAAAAAAATTGTTTCATCACCCTAAATTTCTACAATTTATTCTATAGTCATATTTTTATAGTTACAGTCTCTAGTTATAAAGTTATAGTCAATATAATCACAGTCTATAGTTATATTTTATTTCCTTCTATCAGGATATAAGTTAAAGAAGCACTTACTTTTCTCCACTTCATTTTATACTTGCCCAGGGTTTTTAGCCAAGTTTCTATCTTCTCCTTTTCCTTCTGTAGCTAAGGAAGCTTAGATCTCTTTACTAGGTTTGAGAGGTTATCTTATCTAAATTGTTAATCACAGTTGGGGCTATCCTTTGAAGAAATGCATACCCTTGACCCTGTAAATTGATGCAAATCCACTTTTCAAGATTTTTCTAGTTCCTACTGCTTCTAAAGAAGTCCTAAAGTTCAAAAATGACCAGTGGTTCCCAAAACTGGCCACGCATTATCAGCCCAGGAAAGCTTTTAAAAAATGAAAAGAATCCCCTCCCCTGACAGGAATTAGCATTTACAAGGAAGAAGATCAAGTACTGATAATTTTAACAACCTTTCCAGGTGATACATCTAATTTCTGGTTAGTCCTAATCCTCAGATTAGCAGTGAGAATTACTGAATTAGAGCAGGTAACCTTTTGTCCCTCAAGGATTTAGACTAAATCAGGTAGGTATTCTAAAATTAGAGGTTTTCTATGGACTTAAAATGTCCTGGTATAAAGTATTCTTGAATGAGCAAGGGAACCGTAGCATAGAGGAAAGGAATCAAAATTATTGTCAAAAAAGAGTCCAACCACTAAAGAAAATTGTTTAGAAGAAAACAATTATGGCCATTTTTAGACGGAATAGTTAATTTGCTGCTTTATTTATCTCTATAGTGGTGAGACTTTAAGATAATCATTTTAATTATATAAAAACATAAGGAAATATCCCCTGCCCTGAGCAAAAAATTCAGGTCATTTTTATATTTCTGGTCATTTTTATATGATCAAACTGGATTTATATGTGAACACAACATACGCATTTTTAGAATTAAAAGGTTTCATTTTTTTTCTTCAGTTTTAATTGAGGTATACATCAACTGTACATATTTATAGTTAAAATTTATTTTTTAATTATGTTTTCAATTTTAATTCCAGAATAGTTAACATAGAGTGCTGTATTAGTTTCAGGTATACAATGTAATGACTCAACAATTCTATACATTGCTCATTGCTCAGTGATCATCACAATAGGTATACTCTTTAATCCCCATCATCTATTTCACCAATCCCCCCACCCACCTCTCCTCTGGTAACCATCAGTTTGTTCTTTATAGGTAAGAATCTATTTTTTTGGTTTGTTTCTTTTTTTCTTTGTTGGCTTGTTTCTTTTATTTTTTAAGATTTTTTATTTATTTATTTAACAGAGAGAGAGGGAATACAAGCAGGGGGTAGTGGGAGAGGGAGAAGCAGGCTTCCTGCGGAGCAGGGAGCCCGATGTGGGGCTCCATCCCAGGACCCTGGGATCATGACCTGAGCCGAAGGCAGACGCTTAATGACTGAGCCACCCAGGCACCCCTGTTGGCTTGTTTCTTAAATTCTACATATGAGTGAAATCATATAGTATTTGTCTTTCTCTGACTATTTTGCTTAGCATTGTACTCTCTAGCTCATCCACGTTGTCGCAAATGGCAAGGTTTCATTCTTTTTTACGGCTGAATAATATTCCAGTGAGTATATGTATCACTTCTTCTTTATCCATTCATCTATCAGTGGACACTTGGGCTGTTTCCATAATTTGGCTATTGTAAATAATGCTGCAATAACTATAAGGGTACATGTATCCCTTGAATTAGTGTTTTTGTATTTGGGGGGTAAATACCCTGTAGTGTAATTACTGGATCATAGGTATAGTTCTATTTTTAACTTTTTGAGGATCCTCCATACTGTTTTCCACAGTGGCTGTACCAGTTTGCATTCTCACCAACAGTGCACAAGGCTTCCTTTTTCTGCACATTCTTGCCAACACCTGGTGTTTCTCATGTTGATTTTGGCCATTCTGATAGGTGTGAGGTGATATCTCATTGTAGTTGTGATTTGCATTTCCCTGATGATGAGTGATGTTGAGCATCTTTTCATATGTCTGTTGGCCATCTCTGCGTCTTTGAAGAAATTTCTATTCATGTCTTCTGCCCATTTTTTAATTGGCTTATTTGTTTTTTGGGTGTTGAGTTCTGTAAGTTCTACATATATTTTGGATACTAACACTTTATTGGATATATCATTTGCAAATATTTTCTCTCATTCCATGGGTTGCCTTTTAGTTTTGTTGATTGTTTCCTTCACTGTGCAGAAGCTTTTTATTTTGATGTGGTCCCAGTAGTTTATTTTTGGTTTCGTTTCCCTTGCCTCAGGAGACATACCTAGAAAAATGTTGCTATGGCTGATGTCAGAAAAATTACTGTCTGTGCTCTCTTCTAAGGTTTTATGGTTTCAGGTCTCACATTTAGGTCTTTCATCCATTTTGAGTTTATTTTTATGTAGGGTGTAATAAAGTAGTCTGGTTTCATTCTTTTGCATGTACCCGTTTAGATTTCCCAACACCATTTATTGAAGAGACTGTCTTTTTCCCATTGTATCATCTTTACTTTCTTGTTAAAGATTAATTGACCGTATAATTGTGGGTTTATTTCTGGGTTTTCTATTCTGTACCATTGTTCTATATGTCTATTTTTATGCCAGTGCCAGACTGCTTTGATTACTACAGCTTTGTAATATAACTTGAAATCTGGAATTGTGATCCCTCCTGGTTTATTTTCCTTTTTCAAGATTGCTTTGACTATTCAGGGTCTTTTGTGGTTCCATACAAATTGTAGGGCTGTTTGTTTTAGCTCTGTGAAAAATGCTGTTGGTATCTTGATAAGGATTGCATCAAATGTGTAGATTGCTTTGGGTACTATAGATATTTTAACAATATTTGTTCTTTCAATCCACAAGCATGGAATGTCTTTCCATTTCTTTGTGTTGTCTTCAATTTCTTTCATCAATGTTTTATAGTTTTTAGAGTCTTACACCTCACAGGTCTTTCACCTCTTAGGTTAAGTTTATCCCTAGATATTTTATTGTTTTTGGTGCAATTGTAAATGGGATTGCTCTCTTAATTTCACTTTCTGCTGCTTCATTATTAGTGAAATTATTAGTGAAATCTGTTGCATAGGAATGGTTGAAATCTGTTGCATAGGTGTCTTGATTTTGTATTCTAGTAGTTTTTTGGTGGAGTCTTTAGGGTTTTCTATATATAGTAAAATTTGATCTTTTTAAAAATTGAGATATATTTGGCATACATTATGTAAGTTTAAGGTATATAACATACTGATTTGATACATTTATACTGAAATATGATTCCCTAATGGAAGCTCTAGTAAATGTGGATTCAACCACTCTAAACCAGGAAATCTCATTTAAACATGTGCCTTAATAAGTTTGGAAGGGGGACAGTAGAGAAAAGGCCAATATATTAGCACTATTAATGCCTCAGAGTATTAATTTAATAACTACAGAGATTTAAGAACATCCATGTTGGGTTGCTATGAGAAAATTTGGGGGAAAGCAATGCAGGTAAATGTGGAAGGGCTGAAAAAAATTGGATTTTAGAAGATTTAGAAAAACATAGAATTTTAAAATGGTCAGTAAGCTTTTCTCCTTTCCTAGTAAAGGGCTAAAGGGAAAAAAATGGGTAATTCTCAGAAGTTCCTCACCATTTGGTTATATAAACTATGTTATTTACAAAATTGCAGAGTAGTTCAATTTACAAAGTAATTTAGTAATTACACAGTATTGTAACATTTCCTTACTTCTTGTTGTAATTTACAAAGTATTATAATTTACAAAGTATTGTAACATTTCCTTACTTCCCATGTTGGCATCGTAAGATTATTTTGAGCTAGGAATATTCAAAATTAAAAATATGGCATTAATTATAGGTTCACATAACCATTGATATTATGTTTCAATCTTACTTAGACACACTTTAGAAATAAAATATTATTTTCATTCGAACAAACTGCGCTGATTGGTTCACAAGGGGAAAAAAAATCCCTTCCTCTGCTTAATTATTTGATAATCACTACAATTATTCCCTATTAAATCTTAAGAAGGCTCTATAATGTGATTGATCTATTCTAACTAAACTTTTCACGTAGCAAATATTCAACATATTTCATGCCATTAAATTTATTATCTTTCATTTTTCTTTATATTCCATGTAATCATTTCAGCTGTATTCCTTTTCCCCAACATATTTTTCTCATTAAAAAATAGCCATATGGATGGGTGCCTGGGTGCTTCCGTCGGCTCAGTGTCCAACTCTTGGTTTCAGCTCAAGTCATGATCTCAGGGTCTTGAGGTCAAGCCCCAGGTAAGGCTCTGTACTCAGTGGGGAGTCTGCTTAAGAGTCTCTCTCTCTCCTTCTCTCTTTGCCCCCCCTTCTCTCTCTCTTTAAAATAAATAAATAAATCTTTAAAAAAAATAGCCATATGGAAATCCAAACAATATTTAAAAATATAAGGAAGAACATTCAATACATAAATACAAGGAATAATGTTAAAACCACCCAAAATTTCACAAGACAAAAGCAAAGTTTTTAATGATTTTTCTACATATATGAATATATATAAACTCTGTCCAGAGCCAAACTACTTTCAAATAACTTGACCTTAGTACAAAGTCTAGCTAAAAATGTCATGTCTTCTTTACAGTAATTTTCTTCTTATAGGTCTTTTGAATTTTCCTTTAAATGTCATTACAATTCTAAATATCAAATATAATTTAGTATATTTGAACCTCTACTGGGATGCAAGGGAGTGTCTATTTTCTAGTCCAGAAGTCTTTTGACCTTCACAGATGCAGAGACAGAAGAGGAGTGCCTCCGTACTTTACAAACTCTACCTATAGAAAACATGTCTAAACCATGCCGGGGCAATGGTGGGGAGGACCAGGCAATAGAATCAGTGTCCTCATCTCCACTGCTCATCTCCCTCTACTCCTGCCTATCTCTAAATTTCAGTCTCTTGGAGCATCTTTAATGACTTTGAGAGCAAGTACATTTGTAGGCTGCAAATTTGGAGCTTATAGTTAGCAAGCATTTTCCTGAAAGACACCACAGTGAAACAATCTTCATTTTCTTTAACTATATTTGAATGATTATTTCAAAATCAAAAAAAAAAAAAAGAAAGAAAGAAATTTTCTGTTTTGTTCTCTAATCATAACGTGAAGATTTGGCCAATTTTTCCCTAAGGATGTTTATTTTCTTAGGAAAATAAAATGAAAGGGTCTTTCTTTTTGGCAATACACATAAAATCTGTTATTTAATTTATGTTGAATTTAACGAGGAATTAGCCAATGTATTATAACACAGTCTGCTGTTAATGGGGAATGGCAATTCTGTTTAATGATTATTACATAGCTTTATTGCCAAAATGCATCATTAATACACATTACTAAATTGGCATGGAATCTGAAACACGAACTGCATTAATCGTTTCCTTTTCATCTTCCCCATATCTTCCTTCTGCACCATTGCAAACAGGTGACACCTACAGAGAGCTGGTTGCAATGTCACTAACTCTTTCGAAGCAGATGTCCACCACAGCTTCGTAAGCACAGTACCACTCAGATTCACTCACGTATCATATTCTAGAAATTAATCACAGAGGATGGGAAAGCAGATTATGTGGCGTTTTTTCCTCTGGAAAATTTAAGTTCAAAAAGAGAGCTCTTGCCAACATCATGCATCACCCTCCCAAACTAAGAGGGAAGGCTAATAACTAAATATAATTTTGTGAGTGAGTTGATTCTGCCCTGCAGCATAACTGCTTGCAAGTAGCAGGAAACTATTTCCAAAGTATGAGAGTCAGGACAAAATGGAGTTGAAATACTCATTTCTTTCTTCTTGTTGTTGCATTATTGGTGCTCTGTTAGAATTCTCAGTATTTTTTTTCCCAGTGCTGTCATATGTCTATAAAATGAAAGCAAATGTGATTCAATCATAATAGAATAAGCACAACGACAGAGGGTAGCTAAAATGATATATCAGGAATGACATGGAAATGTGATTTAAGGAGAAAAAACTTACTTGCTTTTAAGCCATCATTGCAGAATGTGTTAGTGAATGACAGCTTTCCAGTATTTTCCATGGCTCCCCTTATCATCTTCGTCTGAGCTCTCCAACACTCCCAGCAGTTCCTTCCAGTGTTATTGTTACTTACTGTGTTTCTTTATTATGGGACAGAGGGTTGAATATACACCATTCTTTACTTTTCCCCTAAGATATAAAAATGCAATGATAAAGTTGTCTTATCATTGTTTTAAGCAAATAATATATGTAAAAGTTGAGAAACATTTTCTTTGAGGATCTGGACCTGAAATCTTAGGACAAAAAAAAAGCATTTTAAAACTGATTGCTGGATAATGGTAAATTATGAGATATCTATATTTCTCTCCCTTTTTGTCTCTCTCTTTCCCTCTCTCTCTGTCTCTGTGTGTGTGATGTATAAAATTGTTTATAACTTTGCTTTCTTTTCATTTCCATATTTCCATTAAAATGAAGCAATATTTTCCCAGAAGACTCTATAGTTTGCTAAGAACTCATAAAATTAGAGACTAGAAGAACTGAAAAAGAAATGAGGAGAACCACATTTAGCTCCTCTTTATTGCCTATAACAGCATCACATAATACCAGTGATGAAACAGCAGTTCTCATTTCGATCTTTTGAAGTCCTGTATGTGTACTGTATGTCAGCACTGGCAATCATAGTTGTGTTTGCTAAAGATTCATTATGTTCTTTTGAGTAATAAATACTATAATTTGACCTAAAATGTTACTTTACTTGTATTCAACTCTTATTGTCTCTAGTGATATTCTATAGCAAAATGGAAAGCATATCTCTGGGTTTACTGATGCCCTAATGATAGTATAAAAAATACTAGGTATATCTGGACATGAAGTATAGCTCAGTAATTATTATTGTATTTCAGATTACAGTACACCTTTTTGTATATAGGGCAACTCATAAATGTTGTGAAGATTTTTATACATGGGTAACTGGATTAATTGCCATTTTAGACATTTCTATCTATCTAAAAATAACTAAAATTTGTCTCCTGAATGATAGCAACTAACTACTATAAAATAAAGGAGAACATGTGGCGCCTGGGTGTCTCAGTCATTAAGCGTCTGCCTTTGGCTCAGGTCATGATCCCAGGGTCCTGGGATCAAGCCCTGCATCGGGCTCCCTGCTCAGCGAGGAGCCTGCTTCTCCCTCTCCCACTCCCCCGGCTTGTTTTCCCTCTCTTGTTTTGTCTCTCTCTGTCAAATAAATAAAATCTTTAAAAAAAATAAAATAAAGGAGAACAATTAAAACACCCCTTAAGATTAATAAAGTAGATAAATGAGTTTGATACAGATACATAGATACATAGATGATAGATAGATAGATAGATGATAGAATCTATATATGTTTCTAATTTAATCTCTTAACTTGGTCACTCTACAATTACTTTATAACTTTCTACCCAGGCTTAAGTAATTGACCAATATATTGAGATGAAATGCAATCCACTGATCAGATACCTCTTACCTGCCCATGTCTGCTTTGTTTCTGAGTGGTACCCATAGAGTGAGATCTTGCCTTGACTCCAGGAACTACATACTGTCTTGAAAGTACAAATTTCCATGAATGAGTATCCCACTGCCTGCTGCAAATCTCTCTTGCTTTAACATATGTGTTTCTGTTGTCAGGTCCTGCTGTGCTTTTCTATGTCCATTTTAGAGACATGTTTATTGACTACTGATTGATTTGATGAACTCTAACAGCTGAGATTCTACCCAGAGCTAATGGTTCTCTTCCCCTAGAGAAAAGCTCCAGACTTCTGTGTGATATTCATATTACCTTCATTAATAAACTACCCTGGAGATGGTAAAAATTCTGTCTAGATAAGTTTTTAGAGATTTCTATTCTATAGCTTTTATTTAGTTGCTGACTGAGGCTAAATTCTGTTTAACTATGACCATACTTGTCATTAGAGTCTTTTATCTTAAAAAGATGTTTGCCAAAACAGACAAATGATAACAAATGTTTATGTTAGCCCTTTTGTTTTAAAGATAATTTATTATGGAAAAGGAGATATTTTAGAAGTATAATCCCATTGCAGAAACCCTTTCTATTTGCAATGTTTTGTCTCCACATTGTACTTCCCCAATTTAAATACAAACACTTTAAGAAAGAGACCATAGTAGATGAATACGAAAAAATACATATGTTTTGATTTGAGTCCTGTGGAAAGGCAGATTCCAGACCACATAAGAAGGCACTTTTTAATGGCTAGAGCTACTCCAAATGGAATAAGATAATTCAAGAACAAGTGGGTGAACTTGGAGATATTAAAATATAGAGTAGCCAATTACTAAACGGTAATGCTATATGTGAGTCTTAAAATATTAGAGCTAGAATAGGATATGATCTCTAAGATAATTCTGAATTTGATGATTATATAATATTGTGGAATGGTAAAAGTGTAACCAAGTTTATAAACCCAGCTTTTTCCACATGCCATAGTCCCTTGCTCAATCTGCTAAGTTTTCCTGATCTTCTACACTCTCGTGTGCAAAAATAATGCTTTCTTTCAGGGCTATGGTAAGGACGAAAGAGTTTGTAAACTTCTCAGATACTTTATTTGTAGGCAACATTATAATTTCATTATAGTTGTTATTAAAATGATGTTTGAAGATGTTTAAGGGCCACCTAATTCAAATACTCCCTTAAGTGCTTCAATTTTCTTTATAGCATTACCACCAGATGGTTATGTAATTCAGTAGTTGTAAAATTTTAAACCATAGATTTTTTTTCCTTTTTAATCTTACAAAGGCTGGATACATAAAATATATAAATGTGGAATTGTTTTTACTGAATTAGGGATGGAGGTCTCTTGTCCTACTAATTTGCCTCCTTGGTTCTGTAATATCTTCTAAACTTGAAAATCACTGACTATTAATACGTTTTCACAGCAGCATAATACTCACTATTTTTTTCAGCTAGTCCTTTCCTTATTTGAATAGCTACCAGTATTAGAAGGCTTTTTCATGTCGTGAAAAAAAAAAAAAATCTGCCTCTCAGGCTCTTCCTCTTCATGATGGTGGCTCAATAATTTGGGGCCAAACAAACAGGACAAGCCTACATGTCCCTCCAGTGAGCATTCTCAAATGTTTGTAAACAAAAGTTAGTTTTCCCAAAAGTCTATTTTTCAAAGATAAAATTCCCCAATCTTAAGGATCATACTTCATACACATTTGTAAATGTCCCTAAACCTATCAACATCCTTTTATTTTGTTTTATTTATCTTATTGTTGTCACTATAACACCCAGGTCATTATATGACAAAGTATAATAAGACTACTCAAAATATAATGTAAATGTTTATTCTTTTTAGTAACCATATACCATTATTGAGTAATTTTGAGGTTTCTGCCAACTAAAAGTCCTAAGACTTTTTTTACATACTGTTCCTAAAATTCAGCTGTCTCATCCTGAATAGGCAGGTTATTTTTTTCTTTTGACCCAAATCTACTTTATTTTCTTTTTAAAAATCTGTAACAAGGATAATAAATATGACAAACTATTAATCCTAATTATTGATTAAAAATGTAAAGATAGATGTAAAGCTCTGGCAACCTCTGTCCAGGGTGACAATGAATGGTTGTTGAATGTCATTGAACATGGTTATTTCAGCCATCCAAAGCTACTTTAAGCATTTAGCTTTTATTTCTTCATCTTATGCATAAAGGACAAAAAAAGATGTGTTCACAAGTTGATTAAAAAAATGTTCATGTATTAAATTTGTTGTGCCTTCATCTACTTATACTGATCATTGATGATGACAAAAGCAAAAGGTCAGCCCAAGTAAAAATCTACTAACCATTTGTTAAATATTCACATCTTAGACTCCCACAGAGTCAGTACATTTATTATATGAGTATAAAGCAAGGATGCCGAACTTTTGACATATATAGAATCTGAGGCATGATCACCGTCGATGATGGTACAAATGGATATTTCGTATTATAGCACAACATTCAAGCTCAACCATTTATTCTTATATTAACAGTTACAATGAGAAAGGGATGTACTTATCATTTAAGGGAATAATTTTGCAGTTTGTATATCTATAATAAAAGCTTCAAGTGAGTCAATTGCTTTGTTAAAAAGATGTCTATAAAATAATTTCAAGAATAAAAGTTTTTACCATCGCTACAGAATTAAAAATTATAGAGGATGGTCAATAGGTGTACAAAACAACCTTCAAGTTAACTCTAGTGCTGATGAAAATACTGGAAATATTGGATCTCAATTCCTGAGTAAGATAATAGGCTGTGAGGGGAATGGTCAATCATTTGAATTTAGATAAATAGACTAGTTCTGAAAACATCATGAACATGTAAAATATTTCTACAGAACAGCATGCTTCACATTTTGAGCAATAAACATTCATTTCTACAGTGAAAGTAGAATAATTATATATTTTTAAATCCTAAAAATTAAGTTTGATTAAATTTATCATCTATTCCTCATAAAACTCTTGACTGACTTGATGTGGAAGGTACTTCCATAATATGTTAAGGAATAACATTTAAGACAAGTAATTAAGATTGTATTTAATGGCAAAAATTTTAAGACATTTTCATTAAAATTAAAAGGAAATAGAGGGGAGCCTGGGTGGCTCAGTTGTTAAGCATCTGCCTTCGGCTCAGGTCATGATCCCAGGGTCCTGAGATAGAGCCCTATATCGGGCTCCCTGCTCTCCGGGAAGCCTGCTTCTCCCTCTCCCACTCCCCCTGCTTGTGTTCCCTCTCTCGCTGTGTCTCTCTCCGTCAAATAAATAAATAAAATCTTTAAAAAAAATAAAAGGAAATAGAGCTCCTGAAGTTCTATAGGAAAAATTAAAAATGCATTTATAATAGAAAATAAAATTATAAGTACTTGAGAATAAACTTAAAAAACTGGGCAAGATCTCTACAAAGAAAAATTTAAAGTTAATATGAAAAACATAAATGAAGATCATGCAATAGGTTTAATAGGTAGAGATGTTGCTTGTCTCATAGGACCACTCTATTCCTGGGATACCTCTAACTCATACTCACTATGGGGATGTGTTCTTTTCTCTAACTGGGCCACTTCGTTCCTATCATCATTAGTAGCTTCACCTTGGAAATTGGATCTAGCCTCATTGTTACCTCCCGTGGCTTTTTTGACAATCCAGTTTAACCTAGAAACTCCAAATGTCCCCCTTACCCCAAATTGCTACCAGTCATTCTTAAGGTTTCATAGTAATTATCAATATCTACCAATTATTCTGATTCTAAAGTCATTTTCTGGTTTACTATTGTTTCATGAATAATATTTTTGCACTTCCTCCAATGAGAGTGTAAGTTCTAAGAAAGCAGGCAACACACAATCCTTCTTCTCCTGCATCTCCAAACCTAGAACAGGGGCCAATCCAAAATAGACTTGTAATAAAAATCTGTTATAGTCATTGATCAGTATGTCTAGATACATCTCATCGCATAACTGGTTGATGCAGCCTCTAAAAGTGGATTTGTAGATCCACTAGTTGAAGGAATGTTTGTAATATCTAAGCCTGGGAAGAAAAAGTAGAGACTGGAGAAGAGCTGGGTCTGTTTTGAAGATGGTTCCCCAGCCATTCCTCACCTCTGCAGGAACCTTAAGGAGAGAGAACCTGAACACTGCGTCTGAGACCAGTATGGCCTCAAGGGACTCTGAAATACAGGGTTAGGAATCAGTGCTTCAGTATTGTGGTGAAAATGTGTATGAGAGAAAAACAGAAAGGAGTTGTCCATGTGTATGCAAAAAGAAAAAAAATACAATGTGTCCTTGGCAGATTGAGAACTCTCAGTATTTGAATATTCTTTACAGTGTCGTAGGCTTTTAAATTTTGCAAGACATAGTAGACAACATTCTTGGAGTGGCTGTCAATGTTATCAAAGCAGACTTTAGACAAAATAGGAATGAACATATGTAGCAGCTAACAGCCATCAACAGCTTCTAGTGAGGTAGATTTACGGCAAAGAATCTAAGAAAGCTGAAAAACATTATGCCAAACATTTTAAAAGTTAGGTGCAATCAAGAAACTCCTAGAAAAAGTTCAGTTAACAAACCCCTTCAAAAACGAATAGATAATCTGCGTAGCCTATAACTACTAACAAAATTAATGCATCAAATTAAGTCTTCCCACAAAAATACAGCAGACTTACCTGGCTTTATTGGTGAGTCCTACTAAATATGAAAAAATAGATGATGAGCTTTGCCACAAAAAAGAAGAGGGGAAATATGTCACAACTCATTTATGGGATTAGTATAACATTAATACCAAACCAGATCGGGACAGTATCAGAGAGAAAATTTTCAGATAAATCACATTCTTGAATATAGATACAAAAATCCAAAAGCAAAATCAGCAAACAATAGGATAGCATTATGAAGAATTTGAGGTTAACCCAGAATTTCAGGGTTGATTAAACACAAAGAGTTAATGTAATTCACCACATTAAGAAACTAAAGGGAAAAAAAAATCTAAATAATCATTTTGATAAATGCAGAGAGAAAAATGTAAAATACAAATCTATATTCTTTCATGTTAAGTCCCTTAACATAAGGAAAAAAAGGGAAATTTTCAAAATATGATAAAGAATACTTACCCTAAACTTACCCATAAAATATATTAAAATAATTTATTCCAGACATTATAAATCCAGACTATGTATATCCACTGTGAACAACTGTATCCCATCTTTTACAGAAGGTTCTAGTCAGAGTAAAAGGAGAAGATAAAGAAATAGTATGCAAGAATTTAAAAAGAAGAAACAAATATTTCAAAATGGGTACCTTATGATACTTTCAATAAGAAACCAAAAATCTATAGATAAATAATTATAATTAATATACAATTCAAGGTACTGTCAGGAGAGCAAAAATGACAGAGAGGGGTTTAATGCCAGCAGTTAAGTTACTAAATTGTTGGGTGGAGTACAGAAGCAATGGAGGTTACATGGTATCATAGAGAGACCAGGGAGGCCAGGGAAGGGATCAGGGACCATAGGAAGCAACTACTACTCCAGAAGGAGATCTGATGATCTACCCCAGTGCTGGGCATTCCTATAGGAGACTCTAGCCTTGCCAAAGCCTCCATTCTTCTGAGCCCAAGTGCCTCTGCCCCAAGTTACTACCTAGTCACCACAGAACCAGAATGTGCTTCCAGTTACCACCACCACCTTTGCTAGAATCCTGTTTCCTAAAGTCATTGCTCCTTTGGCTGTTGCCCAGAGTTGCCTGTGGAAGCCTGTGGCTTCTACTTTACTCCAGCATCCTTCTCTCTCTTTTTTTGAGAGCGTTGCCTTTGGCAGAAGCTAATCATAGACCAGTTCTCACGGCATTCTGGGAAATGCATTTTTCAAGCATCTAGCTCCAGCAGTGGAGAGATAATATAGAAAGGTGAGTGTGGGCCTAGAACCAGCAGGAAATGACAGGTGGAACTGATAGGAGAGATGAGGAAGTTTGCTAGATATGGAGCTAGATTTAAAGTCACTATATAAAAATAAATTTTAATATAAATCACCAATCAGAAATTAAGCACTAAAATAGCATTTATAATATTAATAAAAATAGGATAGCTGTCGTTTATAGTTTAGCTATAGATGCTAAAATATTTAAAATAATAGGAATAAAACTACAATTATTTTTTTTTTTTAAGATTTTATTTATTTATTTATTTGAGAGAGAGAGAAACAGCATGAGAGGGGAGAGGGTCAGAGGGAGAAGCAGGCTCCCCGCTGAGCCGGGAGCCCGATGCGGGACTCGATCCCGGGACTCCAGGATCATGACCTGAGCCGAAGGCAGTCGCTTAACCAACTGAGCCACCCAGGCGCCCCTAAAACTACAATTATAAAACTTTATTATAAGACATTAAAGAATATCTAAATGAATTTCAAATTATGGCAAGATTAGACTCAATATTACCAATATGTCAAATTTCTCCAAATTGACATATAGAATCAATGCAACTTCAATCATCACTATATCAGCTATTTTGTCTTTTTGTTTGTTTGTTTTAACAACTCTAAAATTTATATGGAAGACCTAGGTCCAAGTCACACCTAGAATAGAATCGCGAAGTTGCTCTGCCGTATGTTGAGACTTGAGTTTATATATATATATATAAATTAAGACCAAGTTATAATAAGTGGAACAGACTACAGTACCCAAACTTACACATATATGCCAAATTGATATATTATAGAACTACCACTACCAATAAATAGGAAAATTACAGACTATTAAAAATATGCTAGCAAAATTAGTTGACATTATTTTAAAAAACTAATTGGTATTCCTATCTCACATCCTATACAAAATCATTTCCATGAAGACCAAATATATAACAAAATTAAAACTTTTAAAAGGAAACATGAGGTAGGAATTAATGATGTCTGTTAATCAAAAGTCACTATTAGACAAAATATAAATTGAAAAAAACAAATATTTTAAAAATAATGGCTGAACAAATATTGGTACCCTGAGACTACAGATAATTTTTACATATTAAATACAAATTATTAATTCAATAGAAAATGAAAAAAAGCATTTCTTGAAAGAGAAAATACATCTGTTCCAATAAACACATGAAAAGATACTCAACCTAATTAGTCTTTGTAAAAATGCCTCTTACAGACACAATGTAATACAATTTTACACCCACCAGACAGAAAATATTTAAAAGTCTGACAATACTAAGTGTTTGTGAGGATGCAGAACAAATGTTGGTAAACTGTAATTTGATAAAATAACTTTGGAAAATGATTTGACATTATCTGGTAGAAATCAAAGATGTGCATATCCCATGACACCAATATTCAACTTCTAGAAATAAAGCCTTGAGAAAATCTTGCACATATACATAAAGAGACATCATACAGATGTTCATGCAGGTCTAGTTTGTCTTAGCAAAACCTGGAAACAATCAAAGTGTTTATTGAAAGGAAAAGAATTAAGTAAATGTTATATACATAACTAACATATACATATTTATGTACATATTTATAAATACATATAAATGTATATAGTTAACATACTGGCTTATTATAAAGCATAGAAAATTAATGAAAAATAAATATTCCAGAAATCTAAGACACTCAAATGCAGTTGTAGAGAAATTATATTTCTCAGACACTAATAGTGGAAGCTCATGTGGTTAAAGAATAAACTTGGAATACCTTATCCTGTGGTCTAGCCTTGCCAGATAATTTACCCCAGCTCCATCCCCCCACATATTCACGCCCTGATCCCATCCCAAAATGTACTTTTCCACATGTGGCAGAAACAAATTCCACCCCAGTTTGCAAAGGAAGACTACATTTATCTGTCTCTCTCCCAGGATGGTTAGTGGCCATGTGAATACATTCTTGTCTAAGTCCTTACACTATTTTTCAGGGCTGCACATATTCTAAACACCATCTATCTCTTTGGCTCTGATTTCAAGTCCCAACTATTTCCTATTTTGCTTTTTCTGTTCTATATTTGTCCTCGAACCCACCCGGCAAGCTGCCAGCTCAGGGCCTTTGAACTGGCTATTCCTTGTGGCTAAAAGCTATGCACAGGCTCACTCTCTCACTTGATTCAAGGCTCTTCATCTCCACAATAATGTTTCCCTGATTACCTGATATAAAATTGTAACTTTATTCTTCATCCTCAGGAGTCCATATGCCTCCATCAACGCTCTATTTTTTTTCAACAATGCCAATCAGCTTCTACTTACAATTTTGTTTGCCTTTTTACTTATTTATTCATTGACTCTCTCTTCCAAATACAATATATCTGCCATAAAGTCAGGGGCACTGTTTTTTCTTTTTGTGTAATAATGTATCCTTGGTCTATTTTAAATAGTGGAGGGGGGTCGGAGGGATAGGGTGTCTGGGTGATGGCATTGGGGAGGGTATGTACTATGGTGAGCACTGTGAATTGTGTAAGACTGATGAATCACAGACCTGTATCCCTGAAACAAATAATACATTATATGTTAATAAAAATTTTTTTAAAAATAGCTTAATTTTGAGTGAATGACTTATCAAATAGATATGATTTTACTCTTATGAATTCTGGCTGTTACTGTCAAGAAACACCCTCACCCTCCCTACTGCAACGAACAAATACAGCTATGTTATATGTATATTTAACATCACATTCCCATATTCTGGGAATATACCCTTAAATTACAAACTCAGTGCAGCCATTTTGCAATCAAAATTTCTGTTTATTTCAGTCTTACCATGAATCACAAACCCTTTATCTGTAAAACTGAGCCAGAACATACTACCATTAGATGGATACTTGCTTGTTTGCATGCTTGTTGAAACATATAATACTGGGCCACAATGCATTCTGTTCATGCAAAGCATTTATTCCAGTATAAGAAATAACTATTCCATTTAAAATTTTTGAGATAATAACTAGATCATCATATATTGTCTATTTTTCCATGTATTGGAAAAAAATCCAACATGAAATCTGCTAATCAAGAGATACCACTAAGAAAATAATGGAGCCACAAACTGAGAGGAAAATACAACACATAGGTATGTCAAAGGACTTATATCTATAATATAACCAATATAACTTATACCCCCCAAATAAAAACAACCCCCATTTAAAAGTGGGCAAAAGCTTTTAACAGAAACTTCACAATAAAAGATGAACAAATGACTAACAAGCACATGAAAAGATAGCATCAATAGTCAAGAAAATGTAAATTAAAAAAACATTAGATACCATTTTACACAGACTACATTGGCTAACTTTTTAATATTGAAAATACCAAATATTTCTGGGAATATAGGTCACCTTAAATTCTCATACATTGTTCATGAGAAAGTATAATGGTATAACCACTTTTACAAAGTGTCTGGCAATTCCTTAGCTATTTCCTACACCTAGTCTGTGATCCAGCAATTCTGTTCCTAGATATATATCCAAGAGAAATGAGTGCAAATGCCTTCCAAAATAAAAAGGCTGGTGAAAGCATGCTTGCAGCAGTTTTGTTCATAATATACCCAAACTGAAAATGTCCATCACTGCAGGAAAATGAATTAACAAATTATGATATATTTATACAATGAAACACAAAGAAACAAATTACTAATCACACAACATATATGAATTTCAAACACCTTGAGTGAAAGAAGCCATATATAAACTATGTAAATATTGTATTATTTCATTTATATAAATTTCTTAAAAAAAAAGAAAAAAAAGCAAAGTAGGGCACCTGAGCGGCTCAGTCAGTTGAGCATTCAACTCTTGATCTCAGCTCAGGTCATGATCTCAGTATCATGGGATAAAGCCCACATAGGACTCCGAGCTCAATGCGGAGTCTGCTTGAGATTCACTCTCCTTCTCCCTCTGCCCCTCCCCCTGCTCATGCTCTTTCTCTCTCTCTTTCTCTCAAATAAATAAAGCTTAAAAAAAAAAAAAGCAACTAGTCTATGTGATAGAGAGATAAAGGTAGAAGGTGGGTGGGATTCACAAAAAAAGTGTCGTCAGAAAAGTTTCTGGAGTGATGAAAATATTCTAATATTGATCAATATGGTAGTTGCATGATCTTCACACTTGTCAAAACTTAATAAAATATATACTTAAGGTCTGTGCATTTTTCTATATGTTAACACAAACAGAAACAAACAAAAGTCCTTCATAAATGAAAATAATGAAACTCTGATAGATTAAGGGTAATTTGCCCAGGATCATACTGCTAAAACATGGCAATGTCTGGCCTGGGTCCTAGGTCTGCTATTTCTAGTTTATTGATATTTCTCTTATTGTGCCAGTTGTTTTCTAGTGTGTTTTAGAATAAATACTCTTTTTTTTCAACTTAAATCTTATTTTAACAGTTTGGCAATATATAATGTTGGAGAGGAAAACATAGCTCTTACGTGTATATATTTATGTGTGTGTGTGTGTGCAATGTGTAAACTAGTGTGACATTTTGGAGGGCCTATCCACAACACTTATCAGTAGTAAACATGCATAAACACATTAACTAGAAAGTCCATTATTAGAACCTTATTTCATAGAAAACAATAAAAAATAAAAGTTATTGATTATGCATTCCTTATAATAGCAAAAGAGTAGAAGTAACCTAAATATTTATCATTGGGGAATTAGTAAATAAATTATGTAACATCATTATAAAAGAAACTACGAAGTTTCTTGAAACAATGTTATAGATCTATATACGGTGACATAGAAAGATCTCACAATAAGTGAGAAAGCAGAATGCCTAAGAATTTGTGTATTGCAACTCTATTCAACTGAAAATATGAGCATACAGGTATATACAAGTACACAGAATACTTCTGAGAAGACACAGAAGTTATTGAGGGAAAAGGGCTGTAAGTCAGGGAAAGAAGGAAGACTCATTTCCACTGGATGATTTTTGACCTGTTAAATATTTTTTAACAGACTATATATTTTTGTTTTACAACAACTAAAAGAACACCCAAAGTTTATGCCAACTCATAAACAGCAGTTTCTTTTCTGTAAGAGTGTGTTGAGGTGAGTCAAGAGCGTAATAGCAAAGGGGTCTACGTTAGCCAAATGACACATTCCTTTCAAAAACAAATTGAAAAGCATGTTAAAGATCGATTATTCTAAATGATGAGAATAGGAGTGATTGGCATTTAACATTCTATTGTTCTACAGTTTCTTCTCCAAACTCAGGAAGAGAAGGATTAAGTAAGAGAAGAAGAGAGAGAAGAGGGAGGTGAGAAAGGGAGGACAGAAGGAATTAAAGAAGAGAGGGAGAGCAGAAGAAACGTACAGAGCAATGGAAGGAGACACTGTGAAAGGGAGGGAGAGAAAGGAGAAGAGGGAAAAGGATCTTATATGGAACTCCATGCAAAACAGGAGAGAGCAACACCACTCTTATTGAAGCTAGGAGGGATCTAGATCCCCAGATTCTTTACCTGCTTCTATCATAGTCCCTGTGGTATATCTCAGAATTTTTGCACTCTTTAGAGCACAGAAATAACTTCTGTATCATAGCAGACCTCTGTGTTTGCAGTTAGCATTCACTCACCGGACATGCTACCATGTATAACACTGGGCAATCTCCAATGAGATCGAGACTTGTTTACATGAAAATTCTGGTCTTGAGAGCCACATTGGAGTTGCTTACCCTCAGCATGTATTAAGTTTTCTATTTGAAAATTAACAAGGGTACACAGGATACACACTCACCTCACATACTGGGGCTGGGGTAGAGAGGGAATAACTTTAGATATAATAAAAGTTATAAATTCTATAATATAACATCTATAGAAAAAACGATTGCCTTTGGTTGTAAGGGATATGTAAGTTAGCATTTACTCATCATGTGCAGTTTTTGGGAGAAACTACAATCTGCTGAATTGTTAAACACTGGAAAAGTAAAGAAAAAGAAAATTTATCTCAAGTGAGTTAACTGCTGACTTAGCTGGATCATAACTTGAATAATCCTCAGATTCAGTCATTTTTAAAGAAAACTTGTAAAGAAAGCTTTCCTGGAGTCCATTTACATAAGAGTCTGAGAAACTTCCCTGAAAAGGAGTCATTCTATGAGAACATGAATTCAATTTGTACAACATCCTACAAGGTAAGTATCTGGCCAGTACTGGGGTGTTCTTGCTTGAGTCTTAGGACAAAAAGTCTACAATAAAAACACAGGTAGGGGCACCTGGGTGGCTCAGTCGGTTAAGGGTCCAATTCCTGATTTCAGCTCAGGTCATGATCTCAGGGGTCCTGGGATCAAGCCCCACATTGGGCTCTGCGCTGGGCTGTGTGCAGCCTGCTAGAGATTCTCTCTCTCTCTCCCTCTGCCCCCTCACACCCCCACCCCCTACCCCCGCTCCTGTGCATGCATGCACGCTCTCTCTCTCTAAAAACAAGCAAACAAAAAACCACAGGTAAAACCTTTTTACTCTGATATTGAGAAAGCAAAGTATACAACAAAAAAATGGGTGAAAGCAGCTTCTGTGCAAGAAGTGGTGATACTGATAGAACTTGCTTTAAAAGAACTGTGTCCAAAAAAGCCAACAACAAGCCTCAGTTATAGACAGGCAGCAGGAGGGGGGCAGAATCAGTGATGACAGCACCTTTGATGAGCTCTGGCAAGAATAGTTGCTTGGTTGCATCACTGGAAACAAACGTATCACTACAGAATATTGACACAAGAGAGGAATAAAATGGTAGGTGCTAAAGGGAAATTAAAAGTTCACATCTGGAAGATTTAAAGTCTTAAGCACCATTCCATGGAAAAGATTAAAGATATATAGATATAGATATATTCCCTCATTTCACATAAGTAAATGAAAATCAGGGGAAGACTAGTATATAATAGAAAACAATGTTAAAAATGAAGTGTTTGGATAATAATGTAAAAGAAATATTAGTTTACAGTGCATAGGAAAGAATTTGCTAAAAAACTTCTAAGAAATAAAGCATCAATGAGTGGTGCCATTTCATGTATATCTGATATATTTCTCCAAAACAGACAAGCTTTTCACTTAATGTTAGAGTTCCTAAGGGTCTGGCATCCCCTTTTTTCCTCTTTACTCTTTCCATAGGGAAATGCCTCCATATCCCTGCCTCATTTTCCATCTGTCCTATGACTTTAAAATGCATATATTCATTCCAGAACTCTTCTCTGGGCTCCAGACCCATAGAGCCGAATATCTATATTTCAGATACCTAAAAAGTATCATAAGATGATATGTGGAATAATTAAGATCCCTCCCATACCTTGAAGATAACCATTTTCCAATGTTTCTTCCTTCAGTTACTGATGGCACCATATTTTCTGTGTTTTATGCTATAAACCTACAAGTCACTTTTGGTGCCTCTATTATTTTCATCCATTGCAAACTCCCTCAGTGCCTTTCAGTCTGTCTGGATGACTACCTCTTTAGTTTAAGCTAACAGAATCTTTCTCCAGCCTCCTAATTCATCTGCTTGCCCCTCCATTTTGGCCCCTCCCACCAATTTGTTGTTCACAAATTGCAAGATATAGAATGATATTTTCAAAATGCAGGTATAATCATATCACCCTGATATTTAAAACCCATCAGCATTGGGGAGGGTATGTGCTATGGTGAGTGCTGTGAATTGTGTAAGACTGTTGAATCACAGACCTGTACCTCTGAAACAAATAATACATTATATGTTAAAAAAAAGAAGATGGTAGGAAGGGAAAAATGAAGGGGGGGAAATCGGAGGGGAAGATGAACCATGAGAGACGATGGACTCTGAGAAA
>NC_138377.1:45514094-45548761 GCF_054177405.1 Leptonychotes weddellii
TAAAAAAAAGAAGATGGTAGGAAGGGAAAAATGAAGGGGGGGAAATCGGAGGGGAAGATGAACCATGAGAGACGATGGACTCTGAGAAACAAACTGAGGGTTCTAGAGGGGGGGGGGCATGGGTTAGCCTGATGATGGGTATTAAGGAGGGCATGTATTGAATGGAGCACTGGGTGTTATACACAAACAATGAATCATGGAACACTACATCAAAAACTAATGATGTAATGTATGGTGATTAACATAACATAATAAAATTTAAAAAATAAAAAAAAATAAAACCCATCAGCAGCTTCATACCATTTTTTGGATAAAGACCAAAATTCTTAACCTGGCATGCCATGGCCTTGCATTATCTGGCCTCTGACAAGTTTTCAAGACTTACCAACACTTCCTCATTATCTGCTTGCTCCAGACACTCTGGCTTTCTTCCAGAGCCTTAGATTCAATACTTTGCTCTCTACTGCAAGACCCTTGCTCAGGTTTCCTCTTCTGCTCAGAACACTCTCCCCTTCTCCAAGCCCACCCTTGTCCCGTCCATGCTTCTACTCCCAATTCACTCTCACTCCTCTGTAAGCTCTTCGCATAATAAAATATTCCTTAAGCCTCCCCCATTCTAAGCTAAATACTTTAACACACACTTTCAGAAGACAAAATAACTGTCCTCTCAAACACTTGTGCGAGTGTGAATTATACATTTAACAATGTGACTATTGGTTTAATGTGTGCCTTCCCCTGAGACCGTAAGCTCCACAAGGGCAGAGACATCCTCTGGTGTTTATCTGAGCAGCAAATTCCCAACATTGCCTAAAACCATTTTTTATATAAGTCATAGACAGATATCTTAGATACTACTTTGTATTAGTCCCCACATCCTCTAAAATAGTGTACTAATACGAAATAGATTTTCTCTTTCTCTCTTTGAAACAGAGCTGTACACATAGTAAAGCTTTCAGCACAATTCATTCCCATAGAAACTGGTGGCTTTCCTTTATTCTCTATGAACCAAATTCATAGTTCTCTGTTTTGTAGATTTATATATCTCTTGAGCCATTCTAAATGAGATACGCACATAGGGTGATTTGAATGGTTCTCAGCAATTCTTAAAATTCAGGCAGGCACTACTTCTGATGAAAAATCCATAAGCAACATTCAGGCAGCTCTTGATGATGGCTGTCACTAGGCGCAACCAGCACAGCTATCATGGCTCCTCAGAACAAGCAAAATAGAGTATTAGCTTTCATGACATTGGACAATCTACAGATGTCTTACAGATAATTTTGCTCGACTTACTGATACTGAGCAAAAGAATGTAGAGGAACTTCTCATTGCTGACTTTGTCTGCCTACCTGGTCAATCAGACTCAGTCCCTTTAATGCCAGCCCCGCTGACCATACAATTCTTTTTGCCCCCTCCCAGGTTAGATGATGCTTACCTACTCTCCGTGGGGTCAATGTCATATTCATCTTATTCTATACTAATTTCAAATCTATGAGATAATTTGACTTTTTTATTTTCAAGGGCATTTTTTCTCTTATTCAAATACTTGTGGTTTTGTTTTGTTTTTGAGAGAGAGAAAGAGCTCACATGCGCGAGTAGGGAGAGAGGAGGGGCAAAGGGAGAGGGAGACAGAGAATCTTAAGCAGGCTCCACGCCCAGCACAGCTCCTGACTCGAGGCTTGGTCTCATGAGCCTGAGATCATGACCTGAGCTGGAACCAAAGGTTAGACACTTAACTGACTGAGCCACCCAGAAGCCCCCAAATACTTGATTTTTTTTAAATGGAGAGTTTTGACTTTCAGAATGATTGTACTGATGTGGCTTTTAGAGCTTACTTTGGAATTCTAAAACAAAGTATTGACTGGATCCTTCTCTTCACATTCTTGCCATAACAATTTTATTCTCCTGCAGATGATGTATCTTTGATTGCATTCAGAAGTATTATAGTATATCATCTCACTACACATGTTCATTAAGCACCCACTCTATACCAGGGAATGGGACATGAATCTCAGGAATTCCCTCTCAATGAGTTTGTTCTCCTTCACTCATACGGTCAACAAGGAAATATTTGTGTAAATCACTTGAAAAGTGAAAGCAGCCAGCCTGCATTTGCCACACATGTCACACTTACAGCATGAATAAATGGATTATGTTAAACAAATATTCCTCCAAAGAGAAATCTAAACATCATTTAAGTTACCATAAACAGGAAGAACTATAATCATCAAGAACATCATATTTAGATTATGAGGTGTCATGCTTTATGATTTTTTTTGTATTAGCTTATCTTAGGTCTCATTTTATGTTCCTGCCTTTGTTTTTTCATATTTTTTCCTGTCTCACCTATTTCTAAATTATGTTATATATGTTATATATGTATGTTATGTTGTGTATTTTCTGTATTATTGTAAATTATAGATTTCCTTTATATATTTTTGGAACAAGATAGTATATAAATAAGTAGGCCTTTGATGCATAAATAGGTCTTTTCAGAAAAAGTTAAAAATATACACATGCATGTTAAGAGTGGAGAAGCGGATCAGCAGCAAGTGTAATCCAACAAACCTTTGGTATATCTTACCCAAGTAATTATTGTCCCTGGAGGGTCTTTTTATCCTTATAAAGTGCATTCTCAACTGAAAGTTCTCAGTATGCATGGGGCGCCTGGGTGGCTCAGTTGGTTAAGCATCCAATTCTTGATTTTGGCTTGGGTCCTGATCTCAGGGTAGTGAGACTGAGCCCCCTGTCGGGCTCTCCTCTCAGTGGGGAGTCTGCTTGAGAGTCTCTCCCTCTGCCCATCCCCCACTCAAGCTTTGTGTGTGTGTGTCTCTCTCTCAAATAAATAAATAAATCTTTTAAAAAAGTAGTTCTCAGTATGCATTAAAAGCAGATGTGGACAAATTCACATGGGCTGAAACATATGAAATAAGTTGAGAAGATGTCTCTGAATTGGGAACCTGGAAAGCACTGCAGTCATGAATATAATATTTGGATAGGAGTTTAGGTCATGGAGAAAGTGAAAGAAATACTGATATCAGATCATCAAGGAGAGAGACATCAATGTGAGCATATAGAGGAATAACAAAAAGAGATTCCCAGACTGCTGGTCAGGAAGATGTACACCATCAGAAAAAGTACAGAAAAAACAAGTAGAGAGAATAAAAGCTCTATTTCTATATATTGGATTAAATGGTGGGAGATACAGCACAGGGTTAAAAAAGGAAAATGAATAATAATTGAAAATATTTAAACATGTCTCAGCTTAGACTGCTCTAACAAAATACTATAGACTGGGTGACTTAAATTACAGACATTCTGGAGGCTGGAAAGTCCAAAATCAAGGTGCTAACAAATTCAGTTCTTGGTAGGGACCCTCTTCCTGCTTGTAGAAGGCTGCCTTCTCATGTATCCTCACATGGCAGAGGGAGGAAGCCCTGGTGTCTCTTTCTCTTCTTATAAGGGCACTAATCCCATGATGGGGGCTCCACCTACAGGATCTCATCTAAATCTAATTACCTTCCAAAGGCCTCACTTCCTAATGCAATTACACTGAGGATTAGGTTTTCAACAAATGATTAGGGGCACAAGCCTTCAGTTCATAACAGAGCATTTTGCAAGAAAATGAGGGGAAGATAATGCAAACAAGGTGAGAACCCTTGAGACATTCACAGAAAAGAGCATGGGAGAAATGCCAAAACTAAGTAACATGTTGTAGGATACTGATAGCATGTATTTTCCAAAGGATCAAAGGCCTGAGAATACAGGGAAGTCTTTCAGTTTGCAAAGAGTTCAAGAATGAGAACAATATTTTTGAACCTAGACTTCCAGAGGGCAGCAAAGCTGACTTCAGCAACAACAATTTTCCTGGAAGTAGCCAAACGGAACAAAATTTGTAACTGTGAAAGAAATTTAGCAACACAGAGAAGGAAGATAGAAATTGGGAGAAGTACTATTCACTGAGTAACATTCTTGTGCCAAGTTCTGTGCTTTCTCATTCATGCCTCGAATACTGTAGCAATACTAAGGGGGTGGAAAAAAACAAAGACATTTATAAACTAGATGTTGGGTATGTCACCAATCAGAAAGTGTTTTTATCATTTTAAAGAAATTATCAGACAAACCAGCTTGAGGGTTTACAAAACAACTGACCTAGAATCTTTAAAAATGCTAAGGTTATAAAAGACAAAAGACAGATGAATGGTTCCAGATTAATGAAGACGAAGGAGACATGACAGCTAATGGTATCAGAGGGTTATATGAAAGTTAAATAATGATACAGGAATTTTTCTAGATTATATGATCCTGGTAGTATTTTTCAACTTTTTAAAATTTGTCATTTGTTATGATTTCTTTTTATTTTGAAATAAATATTCTTTCATACGTTTTATTTTGTAATGCTATATTCTTTTTCTTCTATGGGGCCCCTAAAAATGTCTGAGCTTCAAGCCCTCCAAAGCCTTAATCTTCTCCTAGAAGAGGAATAAAAGAATATAATAAAGGAAAAGAGGGAAAATTTTTATAAGATGGTCATGTAGTGTAGTAAAGAAAAGAAATAGGGGTGTTCATCCAAAACATGTGTTCATCTTCTGGCTGAAGTAATTCCAGACCTTTAGATGGATACAGTTGAACTCTAATCTTGAGGATCAATGCACAATATTTAAATGATCAGTTAATGTGTACAGAGAACTTCTAGATACAGTAAAGAATTACTTACCTATATTATTAGAGAGTAGTTTTACAGAATGGCATTTTCACTTAAGCAGAATGAATCATTAGGTCTCAACTGGAGTGTTTAAACTGTGACAGAAAAGAACTAATTTAAGGACTGCAGAAGTTAAAAATGCACAACTTTAAAGCAGGATTACCCTAGATATTTGCATTTAATTTTCTAGGCTCCCTTTTCTTCCCGTTCATCTAGTATTAGCCAATTCTGTAATGACAATGTGAACATCTATACACACAGGCCCTTGGCAGAGGTTTAGATACCCAATGTTTAAGAAACGAAAAGTTTTCATCAGTGGGTACAACTATTCGCTTTCCTCTTTTATACAAGTAATCAAAAGAAGAAGATTTGGCTTTCTTCTATTGTCAGCTACTTTTTAAAAATCAGCACACATGTTCTTTAACCATTGTAGTGCTAGTATTGCTCAGTAATTTTTTGTCCATTTGGATTCTCGAGCTATGTCTTGGTGCTATTTTCCTAAAAACTAGGCAGCATTTATTAGTCATTGACAGAATCACATATTATAGAATCCATAAAAATAGACAAATAATAGATTTTATTCAATTATATATTTGTACACAGACTTCTGTGTTCTGCCCAAGTGAATGAATACTTTGAGTTTCATTAGCCTCTTCAGTGCTTCAGAATAACATGTGAGCCCCCAGAAGATACTCTTACACAATATTATGTCTTAGCCACCTGCGGGAGTGTTCAAAAGATTTGAGTATACTTCCTAAGTAACAGTCATTCATTATCTTAAATACATGGTGCTAAACTTTAAATTCATCAGCCACTCCATGAATGTTGTCTTGTTCAAAGAATGTCTTGTTCCTGGCTTTTCCCCTGAGTAAATAAGATACCAATAGGGTATTAGTACATTTATTTGTGACATCAGCCATCAAACTCACCAACAAACTGTGACTCTGAAGCAAGAGATGGGCCTTTAGAAAAGAGCATCAAAAGCCTGTCAAAATTCCATTAAGTACTGATTCCTCTGGGAGGCCTGCCTTCTTAGCATCTACTCTCTGACACTGATTAGAAGCATGGTATCCAAGGGCAGCTCACTGTTAGTTAGCCCCAAAATTGCACTCTGGAAAGAGATACACAGCATCTGGCTGAATTCTGTCAGAAATTCTTTTAGAGCAGGGCCAGAAAGAAAGATTCTGTATCTTATTTCTGTGGGCAACACACTGTTAATTTCTAAGCTGGTACAAAGATCTGATTAGTCAATGAACATATTTTGTTGATAAAAGTTCCAGAAAACAATTAAAATGCAAACTACTTTGTTTTGGAAACTACTGATGCTGTCTAAAAGACTTGCATCTGGCACCCTAAACATTTCAGCTTTCATCAGACTCCGCATGTCCCAGTTTTTTGGCCATCCCAGTTCGTGATTATTCTTAAAATTTTTGGAAATAACCAAAAGACTAATTAGGTCATTTGTAGCTTGGCTGCAGTGCCAGGTCCAGAATCCCAGCTGGAAGTGAAGGCACTTAGGAGAGCAATCACCATGTCTAACACTGCCGCCTGGCTTTGGGGATGATTGACATCTCAAGAGCTGAACAAGCTTAACATTGAATGAAATGCATTGAGGCAGAGCTGACACCAGGAAATGAACACATTTTTTTCTGCAAATATTTGCCAGGCATTTGCTATGTGCTATCCAATGTTCAAGGTGCTGGAGATAGAAAGGTTAAAATAAAATACCCCTGCCCCCCCAAAAAAAACATAGCCTATGGATGCAGACAAGTATGTGATTTACAAGATAGTATGACAAATGTTACAACTGAGGCAAAAAAAAAAGAAAGGAAAAAGGGTGGTAGGGTGTTGCTAGGAAGAAACAGCACATATGTAAAAAAGCATGACAATGGCAAACATGGCATCTTCTGGGAAAGCAAACTGTTTATAGTATACAAGCACCTTACCATGACTTTTAATGCTCTGCATTGTTTACCAGCGTCTCACATTTTTAGCATCCTTTAGCTGTTCGCTGTTATTGAGTTGCTCAGGCCTTTGTGCAGATCTTCCGACACTTCACGCTCTTTGCCCACATGGTTCTGCCATGAATGAGTCAATCGCATCCTTCACCACAGCTTATATATCACCCCTGCAAAGACGTATTTAAGTGACAACATCTCCTTATATTATTCTCCATCATGGCAACCTAAAGAATCCCCATATTACTAGGTATCTCATTTTGCAATTACTTCTTTTTGCATTTACTTGTTTATTGCCTATGCAATGAAAATCTCTATCTGAAACATGGCCATGTTGGCTTTCTTTCATGCCTCTAATTTAATAGTATTCTGATAAATTTTGAAGACTGATTTAATGGTCCCAGATGAAAGTGATCTACTGTTTTATTACGTCTGATATAAATGGCATTCTGGTTGCATAGTTTACTTAATATTATGTACATTTCATCATTACTATAATGAAAAATAGTGATAGGTTCCCTGAAACTTTATCAAGTTTTAATATCTAAAGAAGCAGAAGATAAAGTTATAAGACTTTTGGTCATTTTTATTTATTTATTTTTTTAAGATTTGATTTATTTATTTGACAGCGAGAGACACAGAGAGAGAGGGAACACAAGCAGGGGGAGTGGGAGAGGGAGAAGCAGGCTTCCTGCTGAGCAGGGAGCCCGATGCGGGGCTTGATCCCAGGACCCCGGGATCATGACCTGAGCCGAAGGCAGATGTTTAACAACTGAGCCACTCAGGCGCCCTGGTCATTTTTAATCTCTTTTTAGGATACCATGTATATACCATGTAAGTGTGGTATATTACTAGAATTTCATAACAGGTTAGCAGTAGAGCTCAGGTTTGAAAGCACAATACTTGTACATAGACTTTGATTTGGCCTTAAACCAGGCTTGGTTTCTCTTCAACCCTCTTTGCTTAGTATCTCCCAGATTCATCAGATGAAAGAAAAATAAATGTGTCTCTCAAAGCCTTCCTTATTCAAAGAAGTTCTTTTTGCATTGCAGATCTTAAGTTCTTTGTATGAGCATCTTGTACGAGCTGGTGCCTAAATAAGCTACATAGAACTATGTATTTATAAATCTCATTGTCTCATAAAAATTCACAAGTCCTTAAGTGTGATTCAAAAACAAGTAATCAAGAAAGAAACTTTTAAACACTAAGGAAAAGTGATATAGCAAGTGACTAATAATAACAAAAGAGTAAAATTTCACCTACCAAACTAAAATAAGATAAAATTGAGAACACCTTAAAGAAGATAATAATCCTAATAGCTTTTAATTGTTAGAAATCTTCCATTAACAAAGGATATTTACTCATTTTTTTATCTGTGCTTCTATGATCCATAAAATTAGAATCTGCTTTCCATAAGCTAAAAAGAAGACATCAGGGCATGAAAATGTTATGACTATGCACTTTGATGTTCTATGACCTTATTAGAATATTCTAATTCTGAAAGATAATTTATTTTTATTTACTTCTATTATTTATACATCATTGATTTCACTTGTCAAGATTAAGTTCATTGACAGAAATCTTTACAGGATGGCTGAGCACTTCCTAAGGAACACAACCTGAAGTATATCCTACAGTTCTAACACAGTGCCTACAAAGAGAAAATTGGACCTAATGTCTAAATGTCTTTTGTCAGGGACAAAATATCATAAGGCAGTTTTACTGGAGACAAGAAAATGAGTTATTGAAGCAGTAAGCCAGCCACGTTACCCTTCCTTACAGACACTCCACATTTTATTGTCTGTCCAAGTATCTATACGAACAGTAACCTGAATTGGGGCTTATGATCTATTTTCTTGTTGCACTTACTTTCTGGCCTTTTATAATAAAATATAAACTTTTAATTCCATGTAATGAATAATAACCTTCTAACTACTTTTTAAGAAAAATATAATTTCCCAAAAATATTAAGCAAGAAAGTGGTTTTTATTGGATATTATTCCCAGTTTTTTTATATCATTATTACATTTAAAAGACATTAAGTGAGGGGAAGAGAGGGAAATCTGAATGGGAAGAGATCAGAGAAGGAGACGAACCATGAGAGACTCTGGACTCCGGGAAAGAAACTGAGGGTTACAGAGGGAGGTGGTTGGGGGGAGGGGGTAACAGGGTGATGGGTATTAAGGAGGGCATGTTTTGTTATGAGCACTGGGTTTTATACACAACTAATGAATCATTGAACACTGAATCAAAAACTAATGATGTATTACACAGTAGCTAACTGAACATAAAAAAAAAAGACCTTAAACAAATCAATTGATAATATAGTCCAGGTGGGGGAAGAATTTCATAGTGTTTCTAAAGCTTGTATCATGAATTCATTTCTATGCCACAATAAAATGTTGTGATTGACTGAATATTTACAACTGTTAGGAGTGGCATCTGAAGGGGCAGAGGGCAACAACTGGACAAAGGTCTTCTCTGTGAAGTCTAAACCCCACTCTTTTCCCTGAAAGTGAGGCAGAGTCAAACCACCACGGTACTTCATTTCTTGTATAGTCCCCCCCCTTATCCGTGGGGGCTATATTGCGAGATCCCCCAGTGGATGCCTGAAATTATGGATAGTACTGAACCCCATATACACTATGCTTTCTCCTACACATACATTCCTATGATAAATTTAACTTATAGATTAGGCACAGTAAGAGTTTAACAACAATAGCTAATAATAAAATAGAACAATTGTAACAATATACTGTAAGGAAAGTTATGTGAATGTGGTCTCTCTTCAAATATCTTGTTGTACTGTACCCACCCTTCTTGTTGTTATGATGGGAGATGATAAAATGCCTACAGGATGAGTTGCAATGAGGTAAATGACCTAGTCATCGTGATGTAGTGTTAGTCTGTTATTTACCTTCTGACAATATGTCGGAAGGAGGATCATCTGCCTCCGGACCCTCAACTGCCTGGCAGTAAGTGAAATGGCAGAAAGCAAAACTGTGGATAAGAGGGATGGCCATATTCTGGGGGTTATTTCACTTCTCAGCTTCTCAGCCAGCAGAGTACAATCAAACACATCCACACTGGCAAAGTTCTCTGAAGAAACAACAGATACACTTCTACCCGCTCTCACAACAGCTGGGGTTAGCTGGTGGAGTGTTTAGATGATATACTGGTGAAATACACAGGTGCTTTCTTTTAAATCAAAGGGAGTATTTAATACCATTATTTATGTATTAACATGTATTCTTCTCCTCTCCCCCTCCATCACCACTACCTCCCCCCCCAACACACACACACACACACACACCCCATTATTTTGTGGCCCATCTCAGGGTCCATGAATCAGAATTTTAATAGGTTCAGCTGAGGGAATCTGATATTTATTAAGGAAATAAAAATTTGAAAATCCACGGCTGCAAGCTTTTAATAGACAATAGGCTATCAGCCCATGTATTTTAAGAATCTTAATGATTCTCAAAGGTTTATTTACCACCAGACACAGAATGAAGGCATTATCTTACTTCCCTAGTTAAGCTCTGAGAATATTCTAAAATTTACATAATCAGTGAAAACTACAACAATTTAAGCTATGACAGAACCAAATTTATTATATAATCTTAATGACAGTACTACGTATATTGACTTTATGAAAGTTTTCCCAAAATAATAAGATGTTTAATCACGGTTCTTTAAGTAATCAGAAATGTGAATGTTTATGTCTGTCTTACCTACTAACATCTAACAACTGGTAAGTGTAGTCAATGTTTTATTTTGCACATTTAAATGTGATCCCATCCTTTTGTCTATCCACCATCCAGCATCAATGCAGTACTCCTAAATGAGCAATCTTAAAATATCCTTTTAAAAATTTTACCATCACAGAGTTCATTCTATTTATGACTACATATGTCCTGAGTGAATATAGAAAGAGCTGCTAGCAGATATTCAAGGTTTCATAAAACAGAGCGATTGGGGAAATGGTTTTAAATTCACTTGATTTGACATGATTTAGATAAATAGGGCAGATTAAAAAATTAAAAAGATGACTTTTATGTGTATGTGAATTGGCAGGAGAGGTGAAAGTTAACTGACCTGTTTAACCTTTCTGAAATAGACTAATAACATGCCATAGTTGAAGTAATACTTGGCAGCCAGAAGAGGCTCGTAAACATAGGGTGACTTGAGCTCTTCGTTTTAAAAAAGCAAATGGCACTGTAAAAACAAACTCTTTTTAACTTTTAAATTTAGAGTATATAAAAGATTAAGAAATGAAAAACACGCATTATATAGAAAGACAGCAAGAATTTGCATTCAGAAACTGTCTGCCTCAAAGCAAACTGGGTAACCCCTCAAAAAAAAAAGAGCTAGATAATAATTCTTATAAATTGTGGTGAATCAAATAATGCTTTTTATATTTTATATATTTATATAATGTATTTTATATTTGTGTAATGCTAATTGATTATATACATTTCATGTTGGTGAACATGAGCTATAAAAGAATTGTCATCTTAGTATATTCACCTTTGGTCCTTGCTTGTTTTTGTTTTCTCTTTGTAAAACTGGGTAAGATGATTGAGCAAAATTAAGTCATTTAGAAATTCAGTAAAGGAACTAATAAGAATAGAATATTTTTAACCTAGAGTTTTTTTTTTACTAGTCCCTAAGAGAAGTCAAATTTTGAAAATTGTATTTAATTATAAAAATTGAACTTTTTGCTCTGAATTATAAAATATTAATTATAACAAAGATTAGCTGTGATGCATGGATTCCCACAAATTCATGTGCTAAAGCAATTTTTGAGAAACTCTAAATTTTTTTTTTTAGAAACAGAGAGAGAGAGTACACGTGTGAATGGAGGTGAGGGGCAGAGGGAAAGAGAGAATCTTAAACAGGCTCTGTAAGCGTGGGGCTCGATCTCACAACCCTGAGATCATGACCTGATGAGTTAACCGACTGAGCTACCCAGGTGCCCGAGAAGCTCTAAAATATAGCAAAAAAAAAAAAAAAAATACGTCCAACATGAGAATTATGTTTTGGCTTCAAGCCCCACAGATCATGAAGATTTCCAATAAAGATTCTCCGTAGCCAATTTGATCAACTCACTCTAAGTTTGGAGGATATGTTTCAGTGCCATCAATTTTGATCCCAAGATCTCATCCTCCTTTGAATATAAAGTAAATCAGGCTTGCCATTGGTCCCACATTTTGTCCCTTCATAACTACAGAACTTCACCTCCTTTCCAGGAGACTTTCCCCTTCTAAAATCTGTAGAGCATTGGATTATAGACCGAATGAATCATAGAATCATCAAGACCCAGGCTAGCTCCACTGAGTTGCCCTTCATACTCTGCAGAGCCCACTCCCCTGTCTTCTTCTGTTTCCCACTTAGGTAACTATTCAGAGCACCATTCAGGCTAAAGCTCAGGCTGTTACTGAATTGCCCCAGACAATGGCATCATCTCTGTTGTCTGAAAAGGACAGTGGAAATGCCTTCCTTATTTTATTGTCCTTCTGTACAGGAGAGCCTCAAATTAATACAGACTTTAGGGACATGGCTCTTCCAGAATTTCACATAGCAGCTTATCCCCATGGCATATGCCTGCTTCCAGAAAGTTTAGGTGAAGACTGTCTCAGCCTGTGTTGTTAAACTTGCCTCATCATGCAGCACCTCACACGTTCCAAGGTAGAATTCTCTCTAAAAACTCACAATCCTATCACTTACCTCCATTCTTATGTCTCAATCTATTCACCTGTTAAGTCATACCACTTTCCTATGAGGGATTTCAACTTCCATGTAAATCAGGAGTAAACATACTCTAGGTGTCAGGAGGATAGGTGAGAGCAAGTCATTATCTACTTCTATAAGCCATGCTTAACATTCAACTACCCCAGCACAAAAGAACTTAGTTGCTACGATGTACAGAAAATTATTAACAAATGAGTATTATCAAGTTAACAAGGCCTGTGTTGTTATATATACAGTTTCATAATCTCTTAGGAAAGAAAATATTTATCTTTCTCAAAAATTCACCTGGAAATTATTTTCATGGTACAATGCCATAATCATGATTTTGATCATCTTCAACAACGACATCAATGAGAAAAACAGGCTTTCAGGCTTGTACTATTCTTTCCCCCATGGTACCAACATTTCACATATATTTTAGGATGCCCTGCTTGTTGCAACATACCATCTTATGGTGCTAGGAACATATCTGGAGTAGAGTGGACATTTGCAGTAAATATTTTTGAAATAAATAAATAAACCCTGTCAGTTTACTAGGTACACCATAATAAAATACCACAGACTAAGAACAGAAATTTATTTTCTCACAGTTCTAGAGGCTAGAAGTCCCAGATCAAGATGTGGGCAGGTTTAGTTTCTCCTGGAGATGTCTCTCCTTGGCTTGTAGATGGCAGCCTTCTTGCTGTGTCCTCACGTGGTCTGTTCTCTGTGCACATATCACTAGTGTTCCTTTGGGTATCAAAATTTCTTCTTATACCACCAGTCAGATTGGATTAGGGCCTACCCTACTAGCCTCATTTTAACTTAATCACTTCTTTACAGTTACAGGCCCTATCTCCAATTGCACTCACATTCTGAGATACTGAGGGTTAGGGTTGCAACATAATGAGTTTTAGGAGGACACGATTCAGCCCATAACATGAACTATCAATGTTTATACCATCCACTCAAAATTTATGATTATAATATGAGAAGCAAATGCTAACTTCCTTATGCATATAATTTCATTACTACCTATTTGATCAGTATACAGGTATATTCTACAAGAAATCCAAACTAATTCAACAGAGAAGAAATTCAGTAAATATAATGAATTTTAATGAGAAAAAGTCAAAAACTTAGTTCAAACGCCAATGTGTGTGCAAGGAAACCAGTTAACGGTTTGTAGCAGTCCTCATAAGAACCCTTTACAAGTATATTAAGTAAGTAATCCTGAGAGAAATTGTGAAGAATGAAGAATACTAGACAAAAGGGGAAAGTGAAAACAAAACTCTGGGGGGGGGTCTAAAATCATTTATAGTTCAGAACTTAATTATGGGTTTTGTAAAAAATTTTCCTGAAAGCATTGGGAAAGAGAAGCAAAATCCTGTAGTGGTTAAAAGAAGCCACTGGGAACAAAACTGACCTGTGCCTGAATCACTGTCCCACCACATCCTGGCAATGATTTGGACGAGTTAGTTAATCTTTCTGAAGCCATTTCCTCTCCTGTAAAATAAATGATTGGAAATTAAGGAAAGAAGTTAAGGAAAGGGCTTGTGCAATGGCTAGAAAACTATGAATATTCAATGAATGACCCTGAAAAAGAAGGATATAAATTAAATGGAATGCTAAAGGGCGCCTGGGTGGCTCAGTCAGTTAAGTATCTACCTTCGGCTCAGGTCATGATCCCAGGGTCCTGGGATCGAGCCCCGCATCGGGCTCCCTGCTCGGTAGGGAGCCTGCTTCTCCCTCTCCCACTCCCCCTGCTTGTGTTCCCTCTCTCGCTGTGTCTTTCTCTGTCAAATAAATAAATAAAATCTTTAAAAAAAAAAAAGGAATGCTAAATATTCCACTATCTCATGCCAACATATGATTACGGACATGTGGTTCATTTGGCACATATGTAGCACTGATACAGAGCCCGAGGTACATCAGATTGAGTCATCATCATCTTCAGCAGCAGCAACAACAACCTTTATGGAACTTATATGTATTGAAGATTTACTCTGTGACATAGTATTCTTGAAGTTTTATACGCATGATCTAATTTAATGCCGCCTTCTCTCTCTCTACACACACACACACACATACACACCTTACGAGGTAGTCACCACCATTATCCACATATTATAAATGAAGGAAAGTGATTTTCCCAATGTCATACACTTACCCGTAGCTTAAGTCTTTACAATTCCAGACCCTGAACTTTGGCCCAGCATAGTTACTGCAATAATATTCAGACTGAAACCAGAGAAGCCAACTGCAAATTATGGTAATCAGATTATTAAAAATGTCCAGGGTTAAAATATATTAAAATTATCTTTCATTGGAAATCTGAATAGGCAAAAAAGTCAAATGTTTTCTCTTGTGTCCTATTTTACAAACTGTCAGGTAGAGGAGTTGACTTTGGACATATACTTAAGAAAGTAACTAATCTCAGGCTCTTTCACTTGAACTTCACTGAGCTCTTTTACTTGTCATTGTAACAGTAAAGCCAAGGGCTTCTCAGAGGTGCTGAATTCAACAACTCCCAAACAACAAGTATTAGCGGTTCTTGTTATAATTCTTAAATTAATTGTCCTTATTTTTTAAGCCATGTTTATTTTTTTAAAGGTTTTGTTTATTTATTTATTTGAGAGAGGGAGAGAGAAAGAGGATGAGCAGGGTTACAGGCAGATGGAGAGGAAGAGGGAGAAGCAGACTCCCCTCTGAGTTGGGAGCCTGACGTGAGGCTTGATCCCAGGACCCTGAGATCATGACCTGAGCTGAAGGAAGGAGCTTAACTGACTGAGGCACCCAGACCCCCCCCCTTTAAGCCATGTTTAATTGAGCTTTCTCTTAAAGAGAGCTAAAAACTTCCCTGAATGACCCAAGTTTGCTTCTCTGTGCAAAAATCTTCACTAATCAAACGTGAATTAACTGTGATAACGCCTCATATTGATTGATTTTCTCTCCAGTTCACATACAAGCTTTCTATATTCCTTCCTGGGGAAAAGAAGATTATAATTTTAGAATAGAGAATATGGAAAATTGTTCTTACACAAAAACTATTTTTATATATGATTAAATTAACAAAAAAAGGCCCTGGGCAAAAAATGAAAAATTTCAGCAAAAATAATTTCACATATGAAAATTTTCCATGCAGCTCTAATTATGAGTATATTGCCCACAAAACAATTGTCATTTTCCATTTTCAGATCAATATCATGCCCAAAAATGAAAAGTAAAGAATGCCTCTTGCCATAATTTTAGATAGTTTTGCTAGCAAGAAATTCATTTAGTTTTATGTATACTCTTTCATCATCAGTAATATAAGAATTCACTCTATCTTTCTGCAAAAACTATCACACAGTATATTCTCAGTGCCAACTCTTCAGAATTTGAAGGCTTGGTTGCCTATGAACCGTGTGTAATGCTGCTGCTGGTACTCTGCCTGGCACTTATTATCCCTGAAACACTTTGCAAAGTTTTCAAGCTATCATCACAGAATGACTTGACACCATGGCCTCTGCACCATCATTGAAATTTCTTCTAAGGGCAATAGAAAGAACAAGAGAAAACATTCAGAAGCTAATAAGACACTCTTTTTCCCTTAAGAGGTTTAAAACTATCACAGATTTTCAAGCAGAACTGGGCACATGCAAATACATAAGAGCAGCAATGCATCACAGATTGGAAGTGTACATCACCCACAAGCAAAAGTTTTTTTTTTTTTAAGTAAGCAGTTAATATACATCACACACCCATGAGAATCTTCATAATTTACCACTTTCAGAAAAGGGTAGACTTTCCTTTTCCCTCAAAAGACTTCACAAACCATATCCATGGTATACTATAATATCCCTGAAGATAGGTAATGTGCTGTAATACAAAATAAAATGTTATGTGTTAACCTATCTGCAACAGAGGTTTTAGATGTTTAGGATATACTCTTTATAGCTCTTCAAATTTGACAACTCTTTATCAGGAGAGATTTTCCTTTATTCTATGATTATATTTTTCCTATTCCATATTCAAATATAATTTCCTTTATGTTAATGATGGCAATACTAGCTGTCAGTTTGAGTGAATTGAGGCCTGCCAATAACCATGTGAATGAGCTTGAAAGCTGATCCTTCAACCCTAGTCAAGTCTGGAGATGAATGTAGATCTAGTTGACAGCTTGACTCTAACCTCATAAAAGACCCCAAGCCAGAATGTCTCAGCTAAGATGCTCTAGGAAACTGGAACTTCAGAATCTGTATCGGATAATAAATATATTAAGCTGCTAAGTTTTGAGGAATTTGTTACACAGCAATAAATAACTTCTACAGACCAAACAAGAACTATTCCCATACTATTTAAGAATAAATAAAAAAGGACTTGACTGAAAATCACATTATAGCATTCACAGTTCATGGTGAATGGGTATTAGTAAAAAGTGCTTACTTTAGAGTTTAGGTTTGATAAAGGTCAACATGTTCTTTTGCCTTTGTACAACAAAGTCCCAAGTTAACAAGGCCTTATATGTCTGCTTATCCATCTAATTGGTTTTCTGCCTATCTATCTATCTATCATCTATCTATTTTTCTTTCTACCCATCTATCTATCCATCAACTGATCTATTTTTCTATCTAGATATTTGGGCCAAGTGAACCCTACCTGAATATTAGTCAAGATTATTGGGTCTAGAGAGGGAAAAATCTTTATGCATTACTGATTCTATCTTCAAGAGTTAAAATTCTTAATGTGCTATTCATTATGTAATGCTACTTTATGGTGTTAAGTGGTAAAATCATAGTATACAATCTTGGGCAAAGAAAATAAAAAAAAAAAAAGAACAGTTGAAGATTAAAATCTAAGTAACAATAAAAACATGGCCAATACATCTAATCAATCTTACTGAGGCAGGTATACTATGGGATTTTTGCTAACATAGAAGGTTTCACTTTAACCAAATCATATTTTATTAAAACTTTCCAGGTGTAGGTAATATAAAATGATAATTTTAGGTTCATTAATGTTAAAAACACAGACAACAAAACCCTGAAATTATTATTATTATTATTATTATTACTGCTAACATTAACTCTCAGTTGTGTATTACAGGATGGCAAACCAACACAAAACTTAGCAGTTTAAAATACTAGCAATGTGTATATTATTTCTCATGATTCTACAACTAAGGCTGGGTATATCTGGGTTTTTTAAATTTTGTTTGTTTGTTTGTTTGTTTTGGTCCATATAGTCATAGTGTCTGACTTCATCCAAGATGGCTTTACCATTTAGGATGGGCGCAACAGCTATGAATCGACAAGACTTCTCTCTTTCATCATACAGCCTTTAACTGTATGCAAATACATAAGAGCAGCAATGCATCACAGATTGGAAGTGTACATCACCCACAAGCAAAATAGTTTTTTTTTTTTAAGTAAGCAGTTAATATACATCACACACCCATGAGAATCTTCATAATTTACCACTTTCAAAAAAGGGTAGACTTTCTTCATACACTGATGGTCTTCACACAAGATTTTTCACATAAGGGCTGACTTCCAAGAGAGAGGAAGCAGAAGCTGTCAATCCTCTTCAAGGCTAGATGTGAAACTGACAGGTTCCTTTTTGCTGAATTCTACTGGTCAAAGAAAGCTACAAGGCCAGGCCAGAATCACGGAGAAGGATAACAAACTCTACCTCCTGATGTGAGGAGCAACATGGACATGCAGGGAGGGAAGGAATCAGTGGTAACTGTCTTCAGGGGATATCTACTGCAGTCCATCTGGCCACACAATTCATGATCCTCCACATGCATAATGCATTCTTTGTATGTACGTACAGAGTACATTCTAAGATCTCTCAAACCTCAGCCCATTATGGCATCAGGATCAGATATATTCAATCCAGTGTCTCGTTATCCATGCCAGATGCAGAGATCCATGAATGCGATTCCTCAGGATCAAAGACCTGTGAAGTAAGACAAGTTAGCTTTCCTCCCTACCCAATATATAGTAGTAAAGCAGTATATTAGTTTCCAATATCTTCTGTAACAAAGTACCAGAAACTTAGCAGTTTAAAACAACATAAATATATTATCTCACCATTTTGGAGATCAGAAGTCCAAAATCAGTTTCATCAGTATCATAAAATCAAGGTGTTGGGTGGCCTGCCTTCTTTCTGGAGGCTGTAGGAGAGAATCTTGTCCCCTTGCCTTTTCCAGCTTTGAGAGCTACTTGCATTGAGGCTAGTGGCTTTTTCCTGCATCTTCAAGCCAGCAATGTGACATACTCAAATCTCTCTCTTCCTCCACCCCCTTTTCTCTCTCATCTCTCCACAGAAACCCCTGCTTCCGTTTACTTCTCTTTACTCTGACTTGGACCTTTTTGCCTCCCTTTTAGAGTTGCCCCCCCCCCCACCCGGTTAATCCAGGATAATCTTCACATTTTATGATCCTTAATCATTTCTGCTAATTCTCTTTTGCCATGTAAGGGAACATAAGATGCCATATGTTGAATAGGAGAACTCCCATTCAAGAAGGGAAAAGGAGATGACCTATATCAGTCACTAGCCCATAGCAATTCTGCAATCTCTGCAGGGAATATTTCCCAAGTCTTCCTGCTCCAGAGGCAGGGTACAAGGTATGCTCCTTGACTGGGATCTATGTGTGCTCTCTGGGAATGGTTTTGTATGGCTCTCGAGTTCTTCCTGCATCTTTTGGCCCTAGCCTCTGAGATAATTTTTTCTTTTTCCATATGAAATACTTTGTGCTTTCAACATAGAACTTTCTCAGTTATATTCTCTTCCTGCCCACAGAAGTTTTCAGGCCCAAAGATTTTTTTTTTCCTTTTTTCTGCCTCTATCTCTTTTAGTCCCATTTGTGGCAATTTTACCAATAAAATTCTCTTGAAAACATTGTGGATTTTCTGAGTCTTAGTGGGTTTTATTTCATTTGATCAAAACTACAGATCTTTTTGAGGCAGGACCTCTTGTACTTTATTTTGTGAGATATAGTGCTGTGGACTATGTTCTTAAGATTCATGACCTTAAGATGGTTAGAAATATCTTTCTCTAGATAAGAGGCTTTAATTCTAGGCACTGCCTTAAACTTTTCCGAGATCTTAACTCTCAATTTGAAACTGACTCTGAGTTCATGATTTACTAGCAGCACCTTGGATTGGGTCTTTGTTCTGAGGTCATTTTTGCTTTGGAAGTCTTTTGCTGTCTGGAGGAGATAGTAATGTAAGTCAGTCTCCTTGACTACTGAAGTATTCCTTCTTTCTGTCATTTTTCTCCTGTAATATACAATCATAGGCAGTTAAATGTGGCCAAATTTAGTTGCAAAATTCTGCCTGGAAATATATGCATCCAGATCTACAACTTCACCAAGCCCAATTTTTATTTTTCATATCATTGGAGATGACAGTCTCGCCAGGTGTTTCAATAATACCTAACATAGGTTTCCTGCATTCCAGTAATGCCTTCCCTTCCAATCCCCACAGTCTCTTTGCTGCCTTTTAGACCCAAACTAATACTATGTTTTAGGTTTTTGTCATGAAATTATCCTACTTTTAGGTACCATTCCATCCCAGTTATCTACTACTGGATGAACAAACCCAAAATTTAGTTCATTTTTAAAAAGCACAATTTATTATTTCTCATGATTCTTCAATCTGACCTAAGTTTGGCTGTGTAGCCAGTCTATTCTACATGGTACCTCATGAGGTTGGCTCACAAAAGATGGCTTCTTAATTCTCAAGCCTGGTGACTCAACTCAAAGGATCATACAGTTTGCAACTGACCAGTCATTTTTCTCTCCCCACTTGGACTATTCACATGGCTAGCTTAGGCTTCCTGACAGTATGGTGATATCAGACTTCTCACATGGTAGTTGACTTCCAAGATTGCAGAAATTGAAGCAGCCAATATTTTTAAAAGCTAGGTCCAGAACTGACACAGTGTCACTTCCATCTCATTTGATTCCTCAACCAAGTCAAAGGACAGCTTAGATTCAAGGGGAAGGGAAGTAGTATATATGATTCTCTAGTTCCCATAGCTTCTAATTTGCTTAGACTTTATTTAAGAGAAATATATATGGTGTATAAACAAAACTGCAAAGAGAAATAACCCCAAAATTCAATCCACTGAGTTTTAGAAAAAGTCATATTTGTGGTCATGCTCTCTGTTTTACATTACCACTTAATGAGAATCACTTTAATTGCTGCCCACTAGTACCTTTTATTTAACTAGAGTCCTGGAGAACACAGTCCACAGGTATTGAAAATAAACCTGAGGGGCACCTGGCTGGCTCAGTAGAATATGCAACTCTTGATCTAGGGGTTGTGAGTTCAAGCCCCACATTGGGGGTAAAGCCTACTAAAAAAAAATAAATAATAAATATATCTGAGTAGTTGCTTTTCCTTTTTTCTATAATGTGAGTTTGTTGATTTTTTTTTTTTTAAGTTAAGCAACATTTAGACACTTTTCCTATTTTATGTGAGTGTTCATTAGAAGCAGGGACTCTGACCAATCAGATGTTTCCACCTGGGAGTTTGAATCTTGAAATTGTGAACCAACGTCTCAGGATGGTAAAGATAAAGTCTCAAGTGGTAGACATTTTGGTGACAATTCAAGGGGCAGCATGAAGAATTTAATGGTATATTGCAGTAGCAATGTCCTAACCAAATGATTTCTGTGACAAGGCCTTAAGCGTGACCACTGCTACTTGTCTCCACTGGTCTAAACCTAATTTCTGAATGTCCTAAGTTCTTTTTCAGTTTTTCTGAACAACCCAATAATCTTCCAACTGATTTTCTGCATGGGTTTCTAAGGATAAGTTTTCTTAGCTTGCAACCAAAAAGCCTAACTAATACACACGCTTAATCACAGTTTAACCCAATTTTATGTATTAATAGAAAACCAGAGTATATCCAAGATGTTTCCTTTAATAGCAATACAGTGTTCTCCAAATATTATTAATATGTTCTCTAACAGGCACTCTATTGTACCAGTAGAACCACTGCTAAACTGTGGTGAATTTTTTTTTTTTTACAAATCTCAGTGATTTTCTTTTAAAGTGTCCTTAGATGAAAAGACCTCAACAGCTATTATGAACTAGTGATCAGCAATAAGATTTTAAAAAGAAGCTAACATTTGCCACGTCACATAAACTTAAAAACAATCATGAAAACCCTTCTTTATTTAGATATTCAGGAAATTAATTATTAAATTAGTATAAATTTCTGGAAAGCTGAGTACTAATCCTTTACCTTCAAAAGCCAAAATATTATTATTTTTATTATCATTATTACTTATTATTTATCTTCAAGTTTTTCTTCAAAAGTACACCAGTCATAAATGTTTAGGTCAGTGGATTATCACAAAATGATCACATCTTGTAAGCAGCATTAAAATAAACAAGCAACTATTACAACCACATGGTAACTTTTGAGCAATCCTTGGTTACTTCCATGTGTATGATTTTTACTGCTATGGTTGTTTATTCAGTTTGTTTTTTTTTCTTCTCTGCTTGACTATAATATATGTGAGAAAAGTAACATTTTGTTCCTTTAATGTTTTTTTCACTATCTGTCAAATAGGACATGTTCAATAAGTGATTAGTTAATGAATGAAATAATAAAGTGGTGAGTGGATGGAGGTCGCATGAATATTATAAATTCGCTATTACTGTTCAAAGAATATTTGATTCCTGATTTTGACCTGAGTCCCTAATAACTAATTGCTATTTCAGTGTCTTATCTATTGGAAACCCTGTTTCTGTACTCATCATACAGTAACAGTTGTTATTTGTAGACAGATATATGTAGTGTATGAACTATTATCTTGTGGTCAGTAGAGATGACTTTCTCTCCCTCCAGGCCCCGCTAAAGCTGTGCACAGTGGATGTATTTCAGTTAGTGCTTTTAAACTTCCCCCAGCAAGTCAGTATTTTCTTCAGGTTTCACGAAGTAGCTGTTTCTTCTGTTTTTTCCCTTAATTCCTAAATTTTAAATTGAGAAGAGTAGAATTTAAGTTAGAAAACATGTTTCATAGGAAACATTCTCATTGCAATAAGTGAATAGTAGAATCTCTTATTACTATTGTGATATTTTATCTGATACCATATTACCTTTTCTGATTATTTCTAATACTAATACATTTCATATTGGCAACAGCAGGTAAATAGTCACATATGTCAAAAGTAAGAGGTGTACAAGTCACCATTTTATACTGTCTACAAAAAAATTATATTGATTCACACAGTATCACTAAAAACAAAATGTATTAAAATATATTACCTTAAATCATTCAGGATTATATTACTCCATTGACTGTTTATCTAATTACTCTCTGTAGTAATCAGAACAGGTATCCTGGAACCATATTATGCAGTAATTAGTCTACACTCATGTTAATAACAAGTGTGGCTAAAGATTTTTTCATACTTTGTTATTTGACTAATAAGCCCTTACCTTAGAGATTTAAATAGAATTTGTTCAATATTTCTATAAAATTTTTCCAAAATAAACATATTTTGTGCATAGCAGACATTTCAGTATTTGGGGAGCTGCTTAGTATCTGAGTCCTCTTCCTATTTTTTTGAGAATTCTCTGAGTCGACCAGAAGTATCTATTGTTGATTATATTAATTAATTCTCAAATTCATTCAAGGCCTGTTGGACTTATCTTAAGGATTTGTAAAGATAGATATCTGAATATCTATTTACATATTTATCTACCTACCTATATACTTTCTCCTTCTTCTCTTTATCATTTTATACAAGTTTGTTGAAGGTTAACTTTATAATTTTTTAAAATATGTATTATATACCATATTATTTCTGTAATTGGTCATGAAGAAGTATCTGTGACTTCCTTCTCCCAATATTATATTTTAAATTTCCTTTTCAACCTTAGGTGGCTTTGGTGCTTTACCTAGTAAGGTACATCAAACCATCATTTCTGAAGGATCTGAGTCCTTAATGGTTTTGACTTTTGTTTTGTAGTCATTGCTGTCATTTTCCATTTGCATTTACCAGTGGGTGTGGAAGCATTGAAAGGCACCTCAGAGACTCCCCTACTGTGTGGCAGCAAACCAATTTCTCTTTAATAATTAGGATCAATCCAATCACTCCATCCAGTGATATGAGAAAACTTAAAATGTGCAGTTTTCTCTTCAAAGTGAACGGAAGTATTATTTTGTTCCCTGGTGGAAATATCCTCTCCCTGGGAACTAAGATCTCTAGTCCAGAACACTTCAGGGTTTTCAGGGTAGGAAACAAACATTCTGTGACTAGGTTAGTAGGTAAAATAGTAAGAGGAGTCCCTTCTTACCTTTGATTCTTGGAGTCATGTATTCTGGCTGTGGGGGCAACACAACCATATAATATTGTGTCTAATTTAAAGTATATACTACATCCTATGAAACTACATCACTTTAAGCTGGTCTCTTATAACTGCCACTGTAAATGACTCCTCAGTAAGCCATTTCATACTTTGTATTAGGTCAGCTCTGTATGGGTGAGAGAGTAAGTAGTAAGACCAATTAATTCCACAAGACCTTTGTAGCTCATGTTGAGAAATTGGTTTCTTGATCAGAATCAATGCTGTGTAAAATCTCATGACAGTGATTAAAGTACTCTGTGAGTCTGCAGATGGTGGTGCTAGAAGCATCATGGGCATTGAAGGCAAATTGATATTCAGAATATATTTCTATTCCAGTAAAGTTAAATCTTTACCTGCTTTCTCATGGTGAAGGTGCAATGTAATCAATCTGCTTCTAAGTGGTGGATTCCCTATGTGAATGGTGCCATATAGAAAACTCAATGTTGACCAAGTAACTGGCAGATTGCGCACTCAGCAGTAGCACTATCAATGTTAACCTTGGTAAAAGGAAACCCGTATTGTTAAAGTCCATATTTCATCCCTACTGCCATGACCTTTCTTCATGGGCCTACTGAGTAAGCATTCAGTTGGCTGAGGAAGAGGTTACTGACACCAATAGAGTGAGTCATTTGTCTACCTTATTATTTTGAGTGTCCCCCAAAATGTCTGCCTTTGGGTAGACATCCACAAGTCAAATAAAATATCTTTACAGGCTATGCTCATTCTGAGAGGTCCATTCACATACCTCTTGACCCAAGAGCTCCTTCTCATCGATCTTCCTTTCTTGTTTCTTCCAAGTTTGTATTCATCCAGACAACCCATCAACAACCATTAACAACTATTATATCAACAATGTAATCCATCCTTCTGCTTATCTCTCAGTCTATCCAAAGTAAAAGATACTGTTTGGAATTCTATCTAGTGGGATGTTGCACTTCACTATTGTCTTCCAGGGCCATTATTGTGGGGACCGTAAATATGAAGTGTTCATTTCCAGGTAACATGAGCATACTGTCCAGAATCATCTACAAACAGCATAAAGTTTCCTTTTTTTCCTCTCAGTCTATGAATCATAAAGAACTCTGCATTAGGCCAGAAATGTGGATTGAGAGAGTGGATTGCAGTAGGAGTTGGTTTCAAATAAGTCTGAACCACCGACTCATACAACTCATTTCTAACTTTGAGATCTACCTGACTCTGGTCTCTTATATACTCTTTCCACTTGATAATGTATTTTTTTTGTTCATGCCCAACCTTTAGTTTGATGGATCAGGAAACAACTAGTTCATGACTGAAAACTCAGACTTCATGGTCACCTGATATCCCATGATTAGCATTAAGTCTTTACCAAAGCCAAGTAGCGAGTCAGAAGCTGTTTCTCATAAGGAGAATAGTTATCTCTTAAAGGCATAGTTATGTCCCAAATCCTTAAGGCTTGTGTTGCAATTATCCTTTGAGTTCTTGCCAGATTCTCCATACAGCATTCTTATTTGTCACAGATAATGTGAGTATCTTTGGATCTCCTGGATTATAAGGTCCAAGGGGAGAAGCAGATTGCACTGAAACCTGGACTTGTTTCAAAGCCTTCTTTTGTGCTGAAAGAGCAAATTTGCAGGTAATTTGTATATAGGTTAAAGTAGAACACACAAATGTAGTATATGTTGTTTTCAAATTCCAAACATCATGCCTCGTGTGTGTGTGTGTGTGTGTGTGTGTGTGTGTGTGTGTGTGGTAGGTTGTATGAACAAAAGTAAACTGTGTTTCACCTTGAAGGATATATCTTGTGCTCCAGACCATTGGACTTCCAGAAACTTCATTGAGGTGATAAGCTCCTGAAATTCTGTGACATTTATCTATGACTCTTTGGCTCAGATTTGTCTTATTAAGGCATCTAAATTATCTACTACTTCCAGCTCATCTAAGCCAATCAGAATAATATCAATTCACAGAAACAATGTTATGTTTTGTGGAATGCCAACATGATTAAGATCCTTGCAGACTATGTTATGGCAAAGAAAAAAAAGAGTAGACATAACTCTGAAGTATGACCATAAGAATGTACTCTTGGTTCTGACAAAAAAAAAGAAACTGTCTAGTGGTCCTTGTAATTTTTTATATGGAGAAAAATGGATTGGCCAGGTCAATATCTGCAAACCAAGTCCCAAAAGCTGTGTCAATTTCTGCCAGCCAAAGTACTGTAGCTGTATTACTGGCTACAAACAGAGCCACCAAATTCATTCTGTAAGATCCAACTTTTGGACAGGCCAAATAGTCAAGCTAATGGGAATGTGATAAGTATCACTACTTTATATCTTTACAATCTTTGATGACAGTACAGATCTTTGCAATTCTTTCAGTGATGTAGTACTGTTTCTGGTTTAATATCTGAATAGGAAGGGAAAGGCACAGGGACTTACTATCATTATGGCTTTTACTCATGGGTCACAAAGCTAATGTAGAGATTCTGCCAGTTGCCAAGTGTATCTATTCCAATTACATATTCAAGAACTGGAAAAATTGCTATGGGATCCATATGCTAACCATCTAGGTGCCTGCTGTGAGTTAAACTTGGGCTAAGACTTCAGGTTTCCCCTAACTACCATTAGCTTCTGGTTTGACTGGTGAGCCACAGTGTTATTCAGGGTGGAGAAATTTCCTGGAGAGTTCTGGCTTCAAAAAAGCAATGAGGGTTGCTGCTATGGGATGGAGAAACTTCCCAGAAGGCATGGACTTCTAATCCATGAGAGCTGGTGCTGTAGTGAATAGTCCTAGGACCCTGCATGTGAATTCAGTGGCTGCCATGTTGAACATAGCACACTGGTAAAGGAGAAGAGGTCCCTTCCTCCTGCTCTGATCTTGCAATGGCCTTCCAGTGCCCTCTATTGGCAAAGTCTAACATCAAGTCAACTGGCAAAGGAGAAATGCCCAGGAGGTCCAGCTCCAGGATTACAAAGCAAGGCAAAGAAAGGTGAATATGAAGCTGAGAATAAGTAAATAACTAGCACAAATGACAAGGTTAATTGACTGAAAAGTGTGTGACTAGATCTCTCATAATAGATTTTATTTTATTTTTTTAAAGAATTTATTTATTTGAGAGAGAGAGAGAGAGTGAGAAGGAGCACGAGGTGGGGGAGAGGAAGAAGCAGGCTCCCCACTGAGCAGGGAGCCTGATGCAGGACTCGATCCCAGGACCCTGGGATCATGACCTGAGCTGAAGGCAGACGCTTAACCAACTGAGCCACCCTGGTGCCCCTCTCATAATAGATTTTAGAAAGAAAGAATAGTTACATCCCAGGTAAGTAATAACCCAAAGACTCCCATTGCTGTAACTATCAAGTACAGAAAGTAAGCATCTGTGTGGATATCATTTGACCTCTCTCCCCTGCCAACATGGTATTTTATGAAATTTTAAGTTCTTTTTGTATAACACACACACATGAAACATCTTTTTCAATCTTTTAACTTTCAACCCATTTTGTATCTTTGTATCTAAAGTGAGTCACTTGTAGACAGCCTATAGTTGGGTGGCTTTTAAAAAATCCATATTTCCTTTTAATTTGGAGAGTTTACTAGACATATAACCTAATTACTGATAAACAAATCTTATTTCTGCCATTTTGCTATTTGTTTTCTATAAGCTTTATATTTTTTTATTTTTTTAATTCTTCTTTTACTGCTTTCTTTTGGCTAAATACCTTCTGGTGTACCATTTTAATTTCCTTGGCATTCTTCTTACTATTTTTAGGTATTTTGTTTAGCAATTGAACTGAGGATTACAATAAACATTAATAACAAAGGAATTTTTTAAATTTCACAAATATGTGGAAATTAAACAACATACTCCTAAAAACCAATGGGTCAAAAAAATCAAAAGGAAAATTAGAAAATACTTTTATATGAAAGAAAACAAAGCACAAGAAACCAAAACATGTGGGATTCTTTAAAACCAGTACTCAGAGGGAAATTTATAGAGGTGAATATGTGTATTGAAAAAGAAGATCTCAAATTAATAACCTAATCTTCTACTTTGAGAAACTAGAAAAATGAAAGGCAAACTAAACTCAAAACATGCAGAAGGGGAGAAATAATAAAGATTAATGAATTTATACCAAAATTTCTCAAACTCTTCCAAAAAATAAGAGAACACTTTCTAATTCATTCTATCAAGCTGTCATTACCCTAATACTAAAGCCGGATGAAGACAACACAAGGAAAAACCACAGACCAATATGCCTTATGATGATAATCCAAAAATAATCAATAAAATACCAGCAAACTAAATACAGCAATATATTAAAAGGACTATACATCATGACCAAGCAGGATTTATCCCAGGAATGCAAGGGTCATTCACATATATGAAAATCAATCAATGTAAAAAAAAACATATTAATAGAAAGAAGGGCAAATTCACATGATCATCTCAATAGATGCAGAAAAAGTGTTTTACAAAATCCTATCAAACAAACTAGGGATAGTAGGATACTGCTTTAATTGAACAAAAGGCATCCAAGAACATATTACTAACATCACACTTAACAGTGAAAAATTGAAAGCTTTCCTCCTAAGATGAGGACAAAACATGGATGTCTGCTATTGCCACTTTCAGTAGCATTGTCCTAAAAGTTCTAGCTAGAGAAATTAGGCAAGTAAATGAAATAAAAGACACCCAGATGAAAAAGGAAGGAAAAACCATCCTGACTTGCACTAAACACGATCTTATACATTGAAAACCCTTAAGAATTCAGACACACACACAGACACACAGACACACACACAAATTAGAGCTAACAAATGAGTTTAGCCAACTGGCAGGACACAGGATCAAAATACAAAAGTCAGTTGTATATCTACACAATTTCATTGGAAAATCTGAAAATGAAATTAAGAAAACAGTTTCATTTATAATAGCATCAAAAGAATAAAACGCTTGAGAAAATAATTGACCAAGGAAGTGTAAGACTTATACACCAAGAACTATAAAACAATATTGGAAGAAATTAAAGAAAAAGTTTAAGTGGAAAGATAACCCACATTCCTGGGTTGAAAGCTAATACTGTAAGTTGAGAGTATTCCCCCAAATTGATCTCCAGATTCGATGCAACACCTACCAAAATCCCAATTGTTTTTTTGGAGAAGTGAACACACTGATCCTAAAATGCATGTGAAATTTAAAGGGGCACTGGGCAGCTAAAACACACTTGAAAAAAGAACAAAGATTCACACTTATAATTTCAAAATTTACAAAGCTACAATAACAAAAAGGTGGGGATTCTGGTACAAAGATAAATATATATAGGTACTAGAATAGAATTGAGAGTATAGAAATAAACCTATACTTATTTGGTTAATTGGTTTTCAAGAAGGATGCTAAGACCACTCAATCTGGAAAGAATGCTCTTCAGCAAATGATGAAGAAACAACTGGATATCTACATGCAAAAGAATTAATATGGATCCTTATCTAACACCACATACAAAAAATTAATTTAACATAAATAATTAAATGTAAGAGGTCAAACTAAAAATCTTAGAAGGAAAGATAGGTGAAATCCTCATGACCTTGGATTAGTCAACAGTTACTTAAATATGAGACCAAAAGCACAAGCAGCAGGAGAAAAAATAAATAAATTAGCCTTCATTAAAATTAAAACTTTGTGCATTGGAAGACACTATCAAGAAAGTGAAAAGACAATCCACAGAGTGAGAGAAAATATTTGTGAATCCCATACGTGTTTATTATATATTTTTTAAGGAAAATAACAAATATTGGTCAGGATATGGAGAAATTGGACGCTCAAACATTGGTGATTGGAATGTAAAATGTTTCAGGTTCTGTGGAGAACATTTGGAAAACTTTGATAGCTCTTCAATGAGTTAAACATAGTTACCATAGGACACGGCAGTTCCACTCCTAAGAGAACTAGAAACATACATCTACACAGAGACATGTACATGGATGTCCATAAAGCATATTTCATAATAGTCCAAAAGTGAAAACTACCAAGACATCCATCAACTGATAAATTTATATTACAAATGCGGTATAGCTACACAGTGGAACACCATTCAGTCATTAAAAAGAAATGAAGTAATGGGGTGCCTGGGTGGCTCAGTCGGTTAAGCATTCGACTCTTGATTTCAGCTCAGGTCATGATCTCAGGGTCCTGGAATCAAGCCCCGCATTGGGCCCCCCACTCAGTGGGGAGTCTCCTTGTCTCCCTCTCCCTCTTCCCACTCTCTCTGTCTCTATCTTTCAAATAAATAAATAAATACATCTTAAAAAAAAAAAAGAAATTAAGTACTGTTGCACACTACAACATGAATAAGCCTTAAAAACATTATGCTATCTTAAAGTGAGACACAAAAGGCCACATATTGTATGATACAATTTATATGAAATGTCCAGAATAGGCAAATCTGTAGAGACAAAAAGTATTAGTGATTTCCAGAGACTGGGGAGAGGAAGAAATAGGGAATGACTGCTCAATGTGTATGGGATTTCTTCTTGGGGTGATGAAAACATTATGGAATTAGGTAATGATGATTGTTGCAGAACATTGTGAACATACGAAAACCAGTGCATTGTACACTTTAATATTATAAATGCTATGCGAATTTTATCTCAATAAAAAAGTGAAACAAATCGATGAAGACAGTTTTTGCTATATATACAATTATATCAACTTAATCAAGATAGTGTTATTTCTTCTTTACATATCCTTATATAATTTTAAATAGACTTTTTAAAAGCATTTTTACATTAATAGAAAAAAAGAAGATACTACACAGGGTTCCTGTTTACCCCACACCTGGTTTCTCCTATTATTAACATCCTACATTACTATAATACATTTGTTATAATAAATAAATGATACTGATCCATTATTATTAAGTCCATACTTTATTCAGATTTCCTTAGTTTTTGCCTAATGTACCTTTTCTATTCCATCATCCCATTCAGGATACCATGCTACATTTATTTGTCACACTTCTTTAGGCATCTCTTGGCTGTAACATTTTCAGTCTTTCCTTACTTTTGATGACCTCGACAGTTTTGAGGAGTACTAGTCAGTGATTTTGTAGGATGCCCCTCTGTTAGAATTTGCTGCTTTTCTCCTGATTAGACCGACAGTGTTTCTGCTGTTATAAAAATTTTAAGAACTTTGTCTCCTGTATATGTCAGAGGAATTAACTCCATTAGACAAGAAGCTAATCAAGAGAATTTTTTCAGCTTTATTGAGGTATAACTGACAAAATTGTATGATTTTTAAAGTGCACGATGTGATGACTTGATTCATGTATAAACTGTGTAAGGATTCCTCCCAGAGATCTTACCTAAATACCCTTCTCAATTTTTACTTCTCCCAATATAGCTGAGGGACATTGCCCTCAAGTTTCCTAGAGGCCACAGGTAATCGAGGCGATTTTGAGTCATACCCCTTATCTCTCAGAGTCACACTGTGTGACTAATATTCTGATCTTTTGATCCCTCTGATGTTTCAAGGGAGGACTTTAGGGTCACATCCTCAGTATTTTCTCTAGAGTATTTCCTGATAATGAATTTCTTAATTTTGACTTCCTTTGTTATCTGGGAGGACCAGTAGTTTTCCAAATTATCACTTTCTGGGTTTTATTTGTTTACAATTTTCTCAACTTATGTCTTTTCTCTCAAATTTTACTATAAGCAGCTAGAATAAACTAGGCTACATTTTCAGCACTTAGCGTGAAAATCTCCTCAGCTAAATACCATACAATAGTTTATACAATCAGTCACTGTTAATGGATATTTAGATTTTATTCTATTTTTCTACTATGACAAATATTACTGGAATAGAGTTTCTTGTACATACATCTTTTTATATATTTTGTCAGTAGTATTTCAGATGGATTTCTAGAAGAAGAATTTCTTGATAAAGGAAAACTGCATATGTAATTTTGCCAAATTACATAATTTTCTTCCATGTTTTTGAGTGATAGTTTAGATATTTGATAAACTAAAAAAATAAATGACAAGTATATCTGCAGAATAAACAAGGTAAATGAGAGAATTTTCAATTCTGCATGCTGGAAGTCTGTTTCTGAGAATGAGGTCTTTAGATAGTTTGAAAATTAAGGTCAAAATAATAGTCACTATAAATTATTTTCAATAACTAAATCTTGTGTGTAATTTATTTTGTACTTATTAATTTTTAACAATGGGTAAGAAATCAATATTTTGTGTTTACTTGAATGTTTTATTAAATAAAAATGATAATGGTATTATTTGAATAGTCAGGAGATATATTTGCTCCATACAATTAAAGGAAGAAAAAGATGAAAATTTTATTATGGGCCTAGAATTTCTCAAAGGGTAATAATAAGTCAGATATGTTTTATCAATTTTCTATTTACAATTTAATTTTTCTTTTAAAAAATTACTAATTCAAGATATAAAAGGAACATAAAAGCCAGATATTATTCTGAAATGCCAATAAGTAGCTTGATAAAGTTTACTATCAGTTCTTCATATCTGTATTAACAAGAAGGCTACATTTTACCTGAAAAGATAGTGCACTGAGTCAGATGCTGCAATACTTGTCTCCTTTGACATTTCTCCATAAGGAAGTATCTGGTAAATATGGAAATACTTTGTACTGCAGAGAATGACTGCTCCAGAAATACACTGCATTATTTCACTTTCAAAATTAATTACTTTGAGCACTTTATAAATTCAAAACTAGTTTTTTAATCAACAGATGTATCCTAATAAAAAGGAAATTATCATTCTGAAATGCCCTTAGTCATCCTAAAATAAAACTGTCAACATAGATTATGAGTTAAGTCTAAATAAAACAATCACTTGCAAACCTAGATTAAAGTTAGAATGTAATACTTCTATATTAGAAATTATTAATGGAATTACAGGGTTTCGTAGCAAAATAATCCAGTTCAAGGTGGGAAGAGGTAGAGACTTAAAAAAATCAGTGTATTTCTTGTATGATCTTTGAATATAAGATACTACTTCCCCACTCAGTTCAAACTCATATAGTGAAAATACATTTTTTTACTCACTTATTATATATCTCTCTTCAATTCATTAAATCCAGGTTTTAGTTATTTCTAATTGAGGAAAGCATTTTCCAACAAAATATTTTGGAAAAATTTTATTATGCTTATATGTAAAATATGGTGGGAGCATATTAGGGAGCAGGTTCATCTTTAGATTAGGCTTAATAATATACAATAAAGCAGGGACGATATGAAGGTAAAATGAGAGGATGTGTGCTATTTGCTTAAAAGACTCATGCAAACTAGAATAGTGTTTATATTTGTTCGTCTGAGTAGTAACTGAAAAGGAGTGTGTATGTTGAGGGGGGATTTGGGGAGTGCTAGTTCTATTTGTTTTATCTGGATGCTGGTTCCATAAGTGTGTTTAGTTCGAGAAAACTCATTTTGCTATATGTTTACAATACGTGCAGTTTTTTGTATGTATACTGCAATTCCATGAACATTTTAAAAAACAAGATATGTAAATCAAGCATGGTAAATACTGGTATTTATTGAAATTGGGTGACAGTTGCAGCATTATTCACAATAGCCAATAAATGTCACAACCTAAGTGTTTATCAACAGATGAATGGATAAAAATATTATATATTTTTTATTATATATATATATATAATGAGATATTATTCAGTCTTAACAAAAAGGAGATGCCACCTTTTGCAACAACATGGATGAATCTGGAGGACACTATGTGAAGTGAAATAAGCCAGATACCAAAAGAAAAAAAACTGCATGACCTCACTTATATGTGTAATCTAAAAAAGTTGAATCTATGAAAGCAGAGAATAGAAAGAACAGTGGTTAGTAGGGGCTGGGGGTGGGGAGGAAAAATGGGGAGATGTTTGTTAAAGGGTATAGAGTTTCAGTTATTATGTAGGATGAATAAGTCTAGAGATCTAATGTACAGCATGATGACTATAGTTAATAAAACTGTACTGAATACTGTAAATTTGCTAAAAGAGTAGTTTTAGGTGCTCTCATCACCGAAAATAATGAACTGTAAGGATATGATATATTAGTTTGAATGTAGTAATCATTTCATTATGTGCATGTATATGAAATCATCATGTTGTACATCTTAAATATATGTATTATTATTAAAAATAAGATAAAGACAAAAAGGAATTGGATGACAGAATATGTATTTATACTCTACATTTAGAATTTTAAAGTATTGTAGAATTCTAAAAATATTTATTTATTTATTTATTTATTTATTTATTTAAACTTTAAGTAGGCTGCACACCCAGCATGGAGCCCAACATGGGGCTGGAACTTCTGACCCTGAGATCAAGCCCTGAGCTGAGATCAAGACCTGAGCTGAAATCAAGAGTTGGAGGCTTAACTTTGGAAAACAGTGTGGAGGTTCCTCAAAAAATTAAAAATAGAGCTACCCTATGACCCAGCAATTGCACTACTGGGTATTTACCCCAAACACACAGACGTAGTGAAAAGAAGGGCCATATGCACCCCAATGTTCATAGCAGCAATGTCTGCAATAGCCAAACTGTGGAAAGAGCTGAGATGCCCTTCAACAGATGAATGGTTAAAGAAGATGTGGTCCATATATACAAGGAGAATATTACTCAGCCATCAGAAAGGATGAATACCCAACTTTTACATCAACATGGATGGGACTGGAGGAGATTACGTTAAGTGAAATAAGTCAAGCAGAGAAAGTCAATTATCATATGGTTTCAGTTATTTGTGGAACATAAGGAATAGAATGGAGGACATTAGGAGAAGGAAGGGAAAAATGAAGGGGGGAAATTGGTGGGGGAGATGAACCATGAGACACTATGGACTCTGAGAAACAAACTGAGGGTTTTAGAGGGGAGGAGGGGTAGGGGGATGGGTTAGCCCAGTC
>NC_138377.1:45549261-45605977 GCF_054177405.1 Leptonychotes weddellii
ATGGAGGACATTAGGAGAAGGAAGGGAAAAATGAAGGGGGGAAATTGGTGGGGGAGATGAACCATGAGACACTATGGACTCTGAGAAACAAACTGAGGGTTTTAGAGGGGAGGAGGGGTAGGGGGATGGGTTAGCCCAGTCGGTGATGGGTATTAAGGAGGGCATGTATTGCATGGAGCACTGGGTGCTATACGAAAACAATGAATCATGGAACACTACATCAAAAACTAATGATGTACTGTGTGGTGACTAACATAATAAAATTAAATTAAATTAAAAGAAATTTAAAATTAAAAAAAAAAAAAGAGTTCGAGGCTTAACTGATTGAGCCTCCCAGGGGCTCCAAAATAAAATTTTTTAAATGACACCAGGCAGAGAGCTGATTCAGCAACTGTTGTTGACTTCCTGGCATGAAGCTTTTACTTGGAAAATTAACACTATTATAATTGTGTAAAGCAATGGCTTGGAAAAAAAAAAAAAAAAGAAAACACTTTAAAAAAACAATGGCTTGGGACAAACATTTGGTGAAACACCATATGCCTTGATTGATGCCTCCCCCTAGTATTTATCTGCTATCACATATACCTCTGGGACTTTCCTCCTTTTTTTAGGTGGGGTTCCCCTAAAAGCAGTACCAGGTCCTAGGAAGCACTATTAGGAAAGTGAAATCAGGAAGGGAAGAAAGTCAATAAAAGATGCATTCATGAATGGGCACTGCTGTGGACAACTGGAGCTCAGACTCACTACTATTCCCTGAGAGAATTTTCCCATCAGGGAGTGAAGAAACTGAGGTATTTATCTACCAACAAATGTCCCTTATTGTTGGAAGGTTGCTTCTGTGGACATTAACTCTCCACATCTCTGACCTGCTCCTTGGCAGAATTAATGTGTTTCTACAGCAACAGAGAGCCTTCAGGCTGAGGTGTTTGAGATAAGAAGCCATTCATTCATTCAATGAATTCTTCATTAAAACTGCAGGTGACCTGCAGGGTGGACCAAGAGACTAAGGCCAGAGCCTTAGACAAATACTACACTTTCCTATGTATAGGGTTAACAAATGTTTGGAATGAATTAATATCACTACCCATCTAATAATTTTTAATTCATGCTTTATGGTTTTGATTCCTTTTCTTTAATACAAAGTTGATAAAAAATAAAATAGAAATTTAGAACATATTGAGTACAGGGATTTTGTATGCCTTCCTGGTTCTGAGTGTTTTCTCCAAGATTTTGAAATAAGAATTCTCCCACTTTCAAAGCTGATGACATGTGCTGAATCCACCTCCATTTCATCTCTGTCGCTCTAGAGTGAGATTTGTACTCTAAAAGATTTCACTTGTGATTCCACCATTCTCTTTATAGGTCTCTTGTAAGCAATAAGGACAGTTTAATTAACAGAATTCAAAATAACCTAAGGAATACAGACCAAGGAAAATCCGTTATGACTGCCAAGTAACATTACAAAGAGGGATACCACTCATTCTAGGGTTGTCTACATATTGGAAGTACAGAAAATAACTTAAAGTGAAATAAGTTTAGAAAATTAAATGTGATAATCCCCATTTAAATAACATGTGGCTAATAGGCACTAATGCAGCCTCCTTCCTATGGGAAAACATGCAGAAAAAGTTAATAAGTAAGTAAAACAGACACTTAACCTTAGGCTAGAATCTGGGAGAAACTGGCATACTTATAAACAGTAGTTGAGGGGGAAAAAAGAAAGGAAGGAAGAAACCTACTGTGGATTTGATTCTTGACTAAAGTCAAGAGATTGACTGAAAGAACAAAAAAAGAACTAAGAAAGATGCTTTATCTGTTCCCCAACTAAATGGCACATGTCAGGAGCTATTTGCAGAGGAAGAACCACAATACATGCATTCTGGAAAGTATAGCTCACTATAAATGAGCACTGGAGAGGTGACAGACATTAAAAAAAAAAAAAAGGAAAGAAAAGGAATCCTGTTGCTGCATGCTGGGACTTAAAATCTTTACCTATTTTCTTAGTTTAGAATCAGAAAAGCAGATTATGCAAGTAGTAGAAAAATCCCCTGAAGTCATAGAGAATTGCATGACCTGCTCCTTATTAAGGCTCCAGCAGTCTGTCCCTTACTATGACTCTCAGAAGAACATTTCCTCATTACTCAAGTAGAAAGGGAGCGGGACCTAAGACAATCCATATTTTCTGTTAAGAAAATTACATCCTGATAGATCTAAACTCTCTTTAAGAAAAATAATCAGCATTGGGCTAATAAAAAATTACTGCAGCAGAAGAGAAAAAGACTAGCACAAAGACGAGTACATCTCTGACAATAATTTATTGCAAGATCCAGAAGAAAATTACAATTACTTATTTGAAAAGGCTTAGGGTCTTGTCAGTGTCAGGCAAAGACATAGGAAAACGGGACAAAGAAAAGAAAGCAATAAGTGAGTTATCCAATGTCTTTAAGGACAATTATAAATTAGTGATAAAGATAAAATTTCCATTTGACTCTGGCGTGGATATCCACTGCTGTGGAAAATCAAAGCAGTGATATGGACCAGAAGAATGGGAAGTTTTCCCAGAACACCGAGAAAAATGACAGATTTGATGAAAGAAAGTGAATACTCACATCTTATATATATCAAAATGAATGTATGCGGAGAGGAAAAAAAAGAGTAAAGATAAAGCCAAGAGTAGTTATTCCCCAAAGAGTATAACCAGTCTAAACAGAGAAGATATAAATAAGAGAAAACAGTTCAGGGGTGAGAGAGGACTTACCATATATAAGGTATAATTTCTGGGAAAAATCCTTATCCAGATACATCCAGATAAAATATGTGAATCACCAACATGAAGTAAAAATACTGAAACCACCTAGGAAGGAAGAGCAAATGTCTATAGTGAATAAAAAATCAAGCTTGCCACAAACCTCTCCTCTGCAATAGTGAATGACAAAATACATTGGTGCAACAGGCATCAAAATATTATTAAAATATAGAACATGTAAATAATCTAATTAAGAAGGTTGGTTTTATATATTTATATATAAAACTTTGTGTCTTACTTTTAAGATTCACAGTTATTTTCAGAGTCCATAAAATATTTACCTAGAAAAGATCTAAATGGCCACAAGGAAAATTTTAACAAACATAAAAAAGTAGAAATTTTATAATCTACATTTTCTTATTATGCAATAATTAGCATGGCAGATACTTAATCACAGGCAAATAATTAAAAAGTTTTCCTTGGCAGCTCCTTAGTTAACCAATAATTCGAGACTATAATTATTGCAATCTACATTGAAACTAACAAAAGAGACAACAGGCTATGTCAAAAATAGAATGAAACAGCAAATTCTATACTCAGGACAGAAAGTATAAATCTAAATACTTTCATCAGTAAATAGGTAAGAATAAACATAATTAATTATTCAGTCTAAGAAGCTAAAACTAATATGCCAAAGTTATCCCAATTAATCTAAGAGATAGGAATAAGGAGAGATGAAAACTAACACAAGACTTAATTAATTACAAAGCATACAACGGTATAATTGACAAATTTGAAAGCTAGTAGATTGAAGGGACAAAAAAAGAGAACTCACAAAACATATACAGTAATACACATACACAGAAAGAAAATAAAAGTATAAGTTTTGAGAATGAAAAAAGAGATGTAAGCACAGATTTAGAGGAGATATTTATTAAATTTTAAGACTGTGCTATTCATGATATATTTTAGTAAACATTCAGAAATACATGACTTACTATGATGCCACAAATTGAATAGACTAACAGGGAAGACCCTTCAAAAATATGCAGGTCCAGATGACTAGCAGGTGAGCTCTTTTGAACCTCTGTATAATAATTTCTATGATTCTCTGGAGCTCATAAAAATTATAAACTTCCCAGTTTCAAATAAGAATATAAATTAGAGAAAATTGTAACCAAAATTATTAGTAACTCTAGTACTTTATTAAAGTCTTTTTTTTAAAGATTTTATTTATTTGACAGAGAGAATGAGAGAGAGAGAGCACGCAAGCAGGGGGAGTGGGAGAGGGAGAAGCAGGCTCCCCACTGAGCGGGGAGTCAGATGGAGGGCTTGATCCCAGGACCCTGGGATCATGACCTGAGTCAAAGGCAGACACTTAACTGAGCCACCAGGAGCCCCTATTGAAGTCTTAATACAGTATTACAAGTGTGGGGCTTTTTCTGATACACAAAGATATTTCAACATAATAAGCCCTCTGTGCCTCAGTTTCCTCATCTATGAACTGAATAATGAGAAGTTCCTACCTTATACTGTGATTTCAAAGATTGAATGTATTAAGTTTAAATGGCTTAGGTATTCTATTTATATATATCCTATCGGTTGTATTTCTCAGGAGAACGCTCACTAATAGATCATCTCAAGAAACCTAAGTTTAAAATTATCATAAAATAATTTATAACTTATACCATGAAGGCATTTGGTTAAATTCATTGGTCATGCACACTGGGTGACTTAGGTGGAGGGATGGCCAGGAAAAACCAAACCTACAAGCAGAAACAATAGCACAAAACTTTTTATTAAACTAGGAATTGTATATCCATTTGAAACCAACACTCAATGGCATCCTGAACTGTGAAACATTGGAAGCATTCCAATTAAAATCTGAAATATGTTATCACTAACATTTTTCAGTTTTATGACAGAAGTTACTGCCGATGAAATCTCACAAAAAAGGAGGAGTGGGGACTCATGACTCCTGATGAAAAATCAATAAAAATGATCACTATTGGCAGATTATATGATTGTTTCACTAATTGATAAACTCAAGACAATTGAAGAAAAAGAAAAATAGACCTAAGAAGCTATTTCAGCTGGTTATCAAATGAATATACAAAAATTAAATAACTCTCCTACCTACCAACAATAACCACTTAGAGAATATGATTTTAAAAATTTCTCATTAATAACAATAAGGTATAAATTTCCAAAATATATAAGGCATACATAAACAAAACTACAAAACAGTATCACAATCTTTAAAAAGCCTAAATGAATTCAGAAACAATCCATGTTCCTAGGTGTATGAAAATTGTTCAAATCAAAACTATAATGAGATCCCACCTCATACCTGTCAGAATGGCTAGAATAAACAAGATGTTGGTGAGGATACAGAGAAAGGGGAACCCTCTTACAGTGTTGGGGGAAGGCAAACTGGTGTAGCCACTCTGGAAAACAGTATGGAGCTTCCCCAAAAAGTTACAAATAGAACTACCTTATGACCCAGCAATTGCACTACTAGGTATTTACCCAAAGGACACAAAAAAACCAATTCAAAGGGGCACTTGCACCCTGATGTTTATAGTAGCATTATCAACAACAGCCTAATTATGGAAAGAGCCCAAATGTCCATCGACTGATGAATGGATAAAGAATAGGTGGTATATGTGTGTGTGTGTGTATTTATATATATAATCCATCACAATGGAATATTATTCAGCCATTAAAAAGAATGAAATCTTGTCATTTGCGATGACATGGCTGGAGCTAGAGTGCATTATGCTAAGTGAAATAAGTCAGTCAAAGAAAAACAAATACCATATGATTTCACTCATATGTGGAATTTAAGAAACAAACAGATGAATATAGGGGAAAGAAAAAAAAGAAAGAGGGAGGCAAACCATAAGAGACTCTTAACTATAGAGAATAAACAGGGATGCTGGAGGGGAGATGGGTGGGAGATGGGCTAAATGGGTGATGGGGATTAAGGAGGGAAATTGTGATGAGCACTGGGTGTTGTATGTACAAGTGATGAATCACAAAATTCTACTACTGAAACTAATATTACACTATATATTAAGTAACTAGAATTTAAATAAAAACTTGAAACAAAAAAGAAACTAAATAAACTCTGAAGTTAACTGTAAATTTTATATGACCAGTACCCAAATTGATTCATTCATCCATAACCATGCCCAGTATACTTGTTGACTATAGACCCTTTTCCGTCTTGGGATAGTCTCTTTCTTTCTTTCTCTCTATTTCTCTTTGTATCTCTCTGAGTTGTCTAGAGGCTTCCCCTTGCATGGAGAATAAAACCTTCTTTTTACCCTGGCCTATGAAGTTCTTCATGAGTTGGTCCCTAACTACTTTCCAGAAAGCTATCTTCCTGTTCCTTCAATGCGTTAGACTCCAAGAACCCTTGTTTTCCCGTGTCTGTAGATCTCTCTTCACATCTTTATGTGGTGAGCCTTTTGTCTTTCACGTTTATCTCAAAATCCATTTCCTGATGATATTATCTAATATAATCCCCAATATTTTCATACCCTATTAGATCACCTTTTTTTTAAGTACTTATTGCAATCTGCAATTATCCTTATGGTTTGTTTGTCTGATTATTGGTTATTATCTGTCTCATCCCATTAGAATGTAAGCTTTTGAAACAAACCAAATGCCCAACAAAAGGAGCTTGGTTAGATGATTCCATTGCATCCACAGATTGGCATTGTTCAGTCATTAAGTATGCTGATAAGGGGTGCCTAGGTGGTTCGGTAGGTTAAGTGTCCAACTCTTGATTTCAGCTCAGGTCATGATCTCAGGGTCCTGGGATTGAGCCCCACGTGGGGCTCTGCACTCAATGCAGAGTCCATGTGAGTTCTCTCTCTCCTTCTCCTTCCCCTTCCCCTTCTGCCCCTCCCCTCATTTGTGCTCCAGCTCTCTTTCTCCCTCTCTCTTAAATAAATAAAATAACAAATAAATAAATAAAATCTTTAAAAAAGTGCTTCTAAAAATGATCACTTATTGCCAAGGAAAGATGTCACTCATGTTGAATGAAAAAGAAAGGATAAGAACCAGGTAAATACATGTATCATTCAAAGTATGTATCTGTAACAATTATCCCTTTTCCAAAGCCTAACCAAGAAATTTATTGTTTCAGGGCATGATAGTTAGGGTATATGCTCTTTTCAGAATTTTTCATTAGGAAGATAATTTTTTTATTAACATTTTTAGCAACATTTTTAAGCAACATTTCAGCATGTCAAAAAATGGGCATTTGCACTAAATATGCTGCATTACACATTAAGGAGTTATAGAATTAAGTTTGGTAAGGTCAGACCACACTTTTTAAAAATAAAATAATATGGAAGAGAAAGGAATAGAATAGAATAGAACATCTCAAAAACTTTGGTGCAAAGGGTAATTGTATTACGAATAAAAATGTGTTTTGGATGTGTGTATGTGTACTGAGTCAGGATAAAAATATATTTATTGTGGTGGGTTGAGGTAAATAAATGGCAAGAAAAGAAAGTTTGAAAACTGCTGCTGTAAGTGAGTTTTACTTAAGGGTGTGGTAGATGGGAAAAAGAAGAAAATTCCCCTCTTCTGGTTATAGGAGAGTAAGAAAAAGAGAGGGGAAGAGAAATATGAGAGGTTTCCTCTATCCCGGGCTTTTGCTAAGTAGAGGGGTATTGTCAGATACATGGAGCACAGAGGACAGAGCTACCTCTGCTTCTATTCTGTTCCAGGAGATCCCAGGCTTCCCACCGGTATCTGGGAGTGGCTGCATCAAAGTGAACTTGGAATAGGAGAACTTCAAATCTAGTTTTCCTGGTTCTCTCTGGTTTCCTGAGAAAGGGCATGATCACCTACGTTTTACAAGAACTATTCCATTTAGCTCTCATGATTACTCTCCTGAGTAACACATGCACTACTGAGGTAGGTTGATTTGTCCAAGCTAGGAAAGTGTGATTCCATAAAGATTTAGAAGAAAACTTCCTAAAGGCAAGGATCTGGATAGCAGCTCCAGAGGGCTTGGCCAAATAGTTTTTGTGTAGACTCTTGCCCAAGAGACAAGTGTGAGCTCCTGTATTTGTTTCTTAGGGCTGCTGTAACAAAGTACCACAAACTGTGTGGCTTATAACAACAGAAATTTATTCTCTTAACACTTCTTGAAGCTAGAAGTCCAAAATCAAGGTGTCAGCAGGGCCATGCTCTCTCTGAAGGTGCCAGGAGAGAATCTGCTCCTTGCCTTTCTCTTAGCCCTTGGTATTGTCAGCAATCCTCCACCTTCCTCAACTTGTAGATGCCTCACTCTGGTCTCTGCCTCTGTTGTTGCATGGTATTCTGTGTGTGTGTGTGTGTCTGTGCCTTCTCCTCTTCTAAGTTCATCAGTCATATTAGATTAAGGGTCCATCCTACTTCAGGATAACCTCATCTTAATTAATAACATCTGTTACAACCCTACTTTCAAATGAGGTCAAGGTCTGGGATTCTGAGAAGACAAGAATTTGGGGGGACACTATCTAAATTGGTACAGCTCCCTGTGCCCCTTCCCCTCTTCCCTCCTCTATCTTGTTGTATTCTTCCTGGTTAACCCTCAGACTACTTAGTCACATGTTTGGCTGGCCTTATTTTCTTTGCCAGTTTGGTGGCACGCTGGGATACTTGCCTATTCAATCTCCTAATTACCACATTCCTACCCACAGGTTTTTTTTCTCCCTCCTTCAAGGCACCTGTCATGAATTACCCCTGGAAACCCCCAACCCTCCACTTCTTTGGATCTACTCCCAAACTTGGAACTTGGATAATGTTTTGCTTCCTTGAGCCACCCATAATAGACAGGACCTAGTCCTACCCCCTTACTGACTTATTTATAGAGAATTGGGCTGTACAGCTATAACTAATATTTTGAAATATTATCTTATATTCAACTTGTTTCTGATTTCCTGTAATTCTTGCTGCTCTAAGGTTCTACATTTATCGAAGCTGAGCATACCTTCAGGGAAAGGGCAGAAACCAGGGAAAAAAGAAGTGTCAGGCATTTGAAAAAAAAAAAAGATGTTTTTTCGGGAAGACCTAGGCTTTAAATTATTAAGCTCTAGCTTGGAGAATTCAGACCACAGTAGTTTTTCTATAAAGCAGAAAGTAAGAAGAATCCAAGATTCAAATGACTTTCATTTTTCCCTTTGCAAGGATGGTCAACTTCTCTCTGGCTTGATGGGGGGCTTATGGCCGGGGAGAATAGAAGAGCCTAGAGAGAGGAAGGAAAGAGAGATGGTAAATTGGAAGATAAGGATATGCATGCTCCTGAGGGGGACTTCCCTGTCCTCTCTTGTGAATGAAAGGGAGTAGTGACCTTCATATACTTTAGGAATTCCATGGTTTAGAAAGCTTATTTTTTGAATCTTGCCTTAACTCTTGGATGAAAATGCCTCAGAGTGCAAATCGGGGAATCTATAAAGGAGTATAAAGCTCAACATGGTATATTCAGGTAAAGAAAGAATGAAGAATAATAACATATAGTTTCCCAATGTGTATAGTGTAGAGGAGATCTAGACTTTTCTGGTGACCCCAAAGAAGAATGAGAAAGTTCTTCAATGACAAGAAGTCTGCGAGAAGCCTGAGGTTGGAATGAGGCAGGACCTGTGTCCTTATCACTGAAAGCCATCGGGTGAAGATGTGAGCAATGGGTGCAGTAGGGTAAGTGGCAGATTCTCAAAGATCAAATGGAAGTCTAACAAGTCTAACAAAGAAGATACTTCTCTCTAATATAAGAACAAACCATGAACCAACCATTCATGGGGTGAGGACAAAGAGAAGAGCGTGTGAGAGACACCCTGAAAAATTAGGTAATTAGATAAAAGGTGCTAAATTTAAAAAAAAAAAATTTAGAGAGAGAGAGAGCACGCATATGCGAGCACGAGTGGGGGAGGGGTGGGGCAGAGGGGGAGAGGGAATCCCAAGCAGGCTCCACACCCAGCACAGAGCCCAATGTGGGGCTTGATCCCTCAACTCTGAGATCATGATCTGAGCTGAAATCAAGAGTTGGACTCTCAACTGACTGAGCCATCCAGGTGCCCCAAAAGATGCTAATTTTTAAACCAAGAAGAGGCTGTGCTTCCTTGAGTTTTTCCAACCACTAGCTGATATGAGTAGCTTGTTAACAGATCAAGTTTAATTATGTTTAAAGTTTATGTTATGTTATGGCATATTATATTAATTGTATTGGTGTTGTGATGCCAAATTTTGAACCCACTATCTGATACAGCCCAAATTTCCTTTCCTTTATTTCCTATTACATGTACATCTATAAATTGTTCCAAATATACAATCAAGGGGACAGTTTTAGTTCAACTCCCTTCTAGTCCTTTTTATCTTATCTGCGGCTTAATCAAATCACTTCCTTGTCAGAAACATTGGGCTTTTTTATATTTCCACCACAAAATTGCTAATCCAAATTTGATGTTGATCTTTAATCTAGTCTACTGGTGACCTAGAAGTGTAAGCATTACTTCATACCAATCTGTTTTTAAAAGATAGTAAACCAAGCAAAATGATAAGCAGAAACTTCTCTGTGTTAATATTTAAGCTGTGGAGTTTTCCAAGGATACAACCAGAGACGTGGCACTTTCAAAAATAATCTTGAAGTAGAATTGTACTCTCAAATTTTCAAGTTTTCAGAAGATATTAAGCTATTCCTAAGTACTGAAATGCCAAACCATTACAGATAAACTGTAGAAAGACTTCAGAATTCAATGTGACTGGACAGAAATGGGACAGATGAACTTTGAAAGGAAGTGAAGTCATGCCTTTTAGAGAAAAACACTTCATCATACTTATAAAACTAAAGGTTCTGAGCTGTTAGCTAACCTCAAAATATAAGTGATTCAAGGTATTGGCCCCATATACTAATGCTAACAACTAACAAATATTATCAATAAGAATATTAAGAGTAATAATATATTATTTGAGCACTATGTGTCAGGTGCTGAGCTATGTATCTTATGTGTACTACTTTATTTAAAACTCTTAATAACCTCTTGCTCTTCTTGTTTTATGAAATAAGGGAAACGTCAAGGTCAAACTGACGTCAGAGATTCAAGCCCAAGACAGTCTGATGTCAAAGCTCAGACATTTACCTACTATGTTACACTGCCCTGAACTGAACATCTTCTACTCTGGAACAAATCTGCATCTTTTCTGTTCCTGAAATAGTGTCAGAATCAAGGGAGACGTGCCAGAATAAGAATAGATCTAGGGCAGGGCTACTAAAATTGTCAAGGCTATGGTATATGAAGGTAGGCTTTTAAAAAAATAATTATGGGTTCAAGATGCAAACTATAGAAAACATGAGTGGTTCCCCAAATCCTGGAGGTCCAGAACTATAGACTAGCATGTCTGTCTTAAAGAAGGAGTGCATATGAGAGAGAATATAATTCTTTACCAAATTTCAGAGGTTTGTTATTTTTAAGCTGAAGATAGAATATCAAGACTATAAAGACCCTTGCCTCATGTTTTCTGCTTCTGCCTCTACTTTCCTGTGTTTGTGAGGTACTCTTCACGGGCAGCCACAATATATCTGAGACCTTAGCCCCATCATCTGGTAACAAATTACCTTGGCATCCTCTCAAAACAGTATCCATATAATCAGCCTTTCCTAGGTACCTCCTTTTTTCATTTAGACCCTGGATTTGCTACCTCTGGGGATTATCCTTTGGGTATTTTGTTACTTCCACAAGCCATATATCTCTCCTTGACTTCTCTCAGTCCATACAATGGGGATTTGATGTGCTTCTTTATTTCTAATTTAGTAGGTGCCTTTCTCATTCCCCTTTTTGTTCTCACTAAAGCCCTGTTGAGGGACAATCCTGTTTCCCAAAATGAAATCCTTGTCTCATGCTTAACACCAGTGTCTGAGTTCTGCTGTTTATGAACAAGTGCCCCTTGCCTGCCTCCTGGAGATGACCAGACCCCCGATGCTATGCTTTGTCTCCCTGATAGTAAATCATGTCTCACTGTCATCCGAAACAGTCAGTTCTAGGTGATGCTGCTTAGGTTTTTTTCTAAGCTTGCATGCTGTGAAGCTATTACTAAGTAGGAGAAAATGAAACTAGGTGGACAGGCATTTGGCTAGAGAAAACTTATCAGAACAGAAGATTCTGTACCCTAGAGGAATGTTCCATTTTAGGGTTTAATCGGACTTGATTATAATCTGGGTTAGCTTTAAAGAGAACTGGTCCATTGGGAAGTCCATTGAGGAAGTGATAGTTTGGGGTCTCACATTCATGTCTGAGCTACAGAAAAATGGAGTTTGCCTTAACAGATTTTGGAAATATCAGAAGTAGATTTAGCCTCAGGATAAAAGGATTAAGCCAGGGGTCCATATACACAGACAACCGAGGTATGATTCAGAGTGAGTTATATGGTCCCAATAAGCTGTGATATAAACCAGGAATCAGTGATCAAAAAGAATAAAGCAAGCACAAGGAAGTATGGGGCAACAGGTTAGACTGTACAATTTCTGAAAGATTACCTATATACCCCTGATGATTTCTACAATCTTGTTTGGTTTTATAAACAGGCAGGGAATAGTGTATATGTGATTTAAAGGACTAGTGGGGAAAACAGGGAGTAACTATAAAAATACACAAGACCTGGTATTTGCCTTGTGGGAAGAAGCTAGGTTAGAAAGAAAGGACAGATTTACCACTGATCTTTTGACTTTGCCCTACTCAGCTGTATCTCCTGAGTTACTAGTTTTTCTTCTCTCTGTCCCACTATCTTGGGTGTATCTTGCCCAAGCCCTGATTCCCTCCATGACATTGCCTCTCTCATGTTACCTAGGTTGGAATGTCACGCTCATCCTGGAAGATGGAGATAGAAATGAAAAAGAAACCATAGTAAATAAAACTATAACATGTTATTCAGGCAATTAGGGTTGTCAGAGGAAAGTCCCTAAATTTTCATGACCCTGTAATCACAAATGATTAAGTGTTCATTGCTGCTCCTGGTAGACAGAAGAATACTCTTAAGTGGGGCCTGGCAATAATGCAATGTGCGATTCCTTTGGGCTCTATAGCACATCCATATTCACAATGCAAAATCCAAGAAGCTAGTACTCCATAAAGTTATTTACACTAATCCTATAGGAAACTTCTCTAATTGGGCTACAGAGTGTCCTGGGTCTGATTTCACTGTAGCCTTTGGACTGGTCTTCTAGAACTCCTTTCCTCTCTGATAAACCATCTCCCTGCCAGTCCTTAAGCCTCAGCTCAGGCTCACCACCTGGAGGCCTTTAGTAGCTAATGCTAGGTGTGGCTGAATACATCATGCTGGGTTGGTCAGGGCAGATAAAAAGAATGTTGAATTTCAAGCAGAAAAAAAAAAAAAAAACCTTGATTGGTTGAACTGGCCATTTGTTTCCATAACTTATCCATCCAGTATTTTCATCGGAACTAAAAAAAAAAAGTTAAATCCAGTGCAATTTTTATTCTCACTGTCATGTTAGCCAATTAATGGCTGCATGCAAAATTTGCCACCTAGAGCCCTGGGACTTTGTTTATTTATATAATACTCATAGTGTCAACAGAAGTAGTGGTGCATGTGTTGATCAATACACCCTGTGCACTATGTGTGTTTCTTAAAGGAAGGGATTCTGTTTCATATATTTTTGAATGTCCAGTATCCAGAATTAGGCCTGGCCCAGAGTAGATACACCTGGCTGTTTCCTCAACTGAAATAAATTCTACAATATCCAGGTTCTCTAACTTCTCTCCAAGCTCCAAATAGGTCATGGGTATATGGTATTTCCCTAGGTAGAGATGGGCACTACAAGGAAAGTAAAGGCCCTGAGTTCCTTAAGCTTATGTCCTAATGTTGAAGGTTAAGGAAAACATTCTCTATTAGGGATTGTCACTTAGTCTGGATTCTGTAGTAAACGAGATACACTGAGATTCTGGGATAATAAGATATTTCAATCTAGAGTCCTGCAAACACTCAAAGAGCCTAGGATTCCATAAATAAGAGTGTCCCCCCCCCCCAAAAAAAGGACAGTGCCAATACGCAGGTGAAGTGCTATTTGCAGAACATGAGCAGCTAAAATCTGGAAGTGCCTCATAGACAATACATATCGTGAGCTGCCATTGGAGAGTTGCAGTTTACTGTCCCTTGAAGCTGCTGTGCTATACTATGCAGGAATTATTTACTTTTAAAAGACAGATCTTCAGAAACTTAAGACAATTTCTACCCCCCACCCTCCCTACATAAATGACTAGTGAACGTCATTCTCTTCAGAAATGCTACACACTGAGTTTTACTCATAAAATGATACTTAATTTCATCCATGAAAGTGGCATTTCATAAAGAAGGGGTCCTCAACACTATGTGAGGCATCCATCGGGACCCTCTCAACATTCTTGGTTCCTCCTATCTTGGAAACCCAGAGGGTAAGCACTAGGTCACACCCTATAAAGATAATATACATAATTCACTTAGTTGAGTTAAAGGACCTTGGTGGAAACAATGGGGACTATTCATTTTCTAGTGCTTGGAGTTCTCTCCCCACAGCAGCAGTAGCAGGGAGAGAGGGAAATGCAGTATGTTATGCTAATCTGTTATGGGAGCAGATAAATGAATACTATGCTTCAGATTCTCCATAGCAATTACTTTTGTTACACATGTATAAATGCACGTTTTAGCTATTTTAATCACTTCCTTATCCATATGCTGTTTGAATAGTGAAGAATATATTCAAGAAAGTGAATTGCATGCAGGAAGCACTAATTATTGTGGTTATAAAAACAATTCACAAACCACAACTATATTCCCAGTTTTTCCCTATCAAAATTTGGTTAAGTATTTCTACTCTCGCTCCAATGTAAATTAAAGATGCCTCGAATTTTCTAACCCTTTTGTAACTATGAATTTCTTAATCCCAATATCAGAGCTAGCTAGCTCTGCCCCAATGAGAGTCTGTCTTTCACAAAAGAGAAAAGATTTTCAAAGCAGCTAACTTTAGTTTGAGACGTTGCATATTAAATAAACTAAGCTCTGAACTCCTAGTGTTTCTCTCCTAGAGAGGAGAGACACCTCATTGCCACGATGACCACATTTCCATTTAAAAGGACGGAAATGGGGGAAGAAACGAAGCCACTTGCAAGTGCTGTGGCCTGTTCTGCCCTCTAGTCAAGCAGAACGGGTCCCGGAAGACCTTGGGCGACCGGGAGGAGATAGTGTGCTGTAATTACCCTGGTCTAGGGTGGTAGCCGGCCCTTCGGCGTGCAAGCGCAAACGGCGGCATCAGGCATAATAACGGTGGTCTGCCGCCGCGGAGCTCCCAGAGAGTCCGGGGAGGGCCTCGGCGGGGAAAGCTGGAGGCCGGATGCAGCCGGCCTCGCGGAGCCTCTCGGCGCTGTCCATACTGATGAGCTTCTCGGCTGACACAAGCAGGCAGAGCGAAGGCGGAGCAGGGGAGGCAGAGGAGGCGCGGAGGCAGGCGGCTGAGCCGCGCACCCGGCTTTGACGTCGCCCAGCTGCGGCTAGCAGCTCGCGCTCTCAGCACGTAGCGCACAACGTGACCACACACAGCCTCCCTCTCTGGCAGCCCGGCAGCCCGTCCGCCAGCTCTCGGCTTCGCCCTCCTCCTCCACCTCCTCCTCTCGCCTCCGCGGCGCGCACCCCCGCGCACACCCAGGGATTCCGGCCGGCGTCGAGCCCTGGGCGCTCCGCCGCCCGGCCCGGCACCTCTGCCGCAGCTGGGTCCCGACCGGCGGCCACGCAGCCGGGTGTCCTCCTCAGGCGGCCGCTCCCGCGTTCGCCTCTGGATGCCAGCACTACGTTAGCCCAGGCGGGGAACCCCTTCAGCGGCTCCCTCCTCTAAACTCCCGCCTGTCCCGACCGCCCCCACCCCTCCACCTGGCGGGGGCGGCGCGGAAGCGAAGAGGACGCGCGCGGTGCCGGTGGGCACGCGTAGACGTGTGTGCGGATCCGGTCTCTGCTTGGCATTCTCCCTTTTTCGCAAGTGGCGGTGCCTGGACTCTGCTTTCGGCTCCCGGAATTGGTGCGGCCGCCCGGAGCCCCCTCTTCGCTGGCAGGGCGCTAAAGGCTATTTTGGAGAACGGTGGTGGTGGTGGTGGCTGAGGCTGGTGCCCGAGAGAGCTCCAGACGCACACTCTGCTCCTCGTCGGTCCGTCTCCTCCTTCTCCCCCCTCCTCCCATCCCTTCCTCCCCACCCCCGTCCCCTTAGCCCCACTCCTCCTCTTCCTCCTCCTCTTCCTCCTCTCCCCGCTCGGCGATGCGAGCCTGTATCGTTCAACAGGATTGGCGTTGCAATGGCAACTGATGGAATGGGGGAAGGCAAGACAGCAGGGCTGGGGGCTCCGGACTGCGGGCGGGCGGGCCGCTGCCGCCGCTTGACACTGCTCCGGGGACCTTCGCGAGTTACTTTGTAAAGGCGAACCCAGGCGAGGAAGCCCCTGCTCGGTGCCCCGAGTCAGAGGCCACTTCCTGCTCCGTGGCTGCCCGCGTCAGGCTCGCACCCCTCGGCACCCCCGGCCGCTGGCCCGCGCCCGCTGCCAGCCCAGCGCGCCGCCGCCGTCGCTGCGGAGACTCGAGCCCGCTACCCTGAAGAGCACTTCGCCTCACGGCCCCCTTCCCATCACGCCCCCTGCTCCTCCCCGGCATCTGCGATTTTCCCAGGCGCCCGGTGTGAGTGCGGCGTGCGTGTGAGTGTGTGTCAGGGTATTGTGTTGTGGGAGTGTGTGTGTGTGTGTGTGTGTATGAGTGTGGGGTGTGCGGGGCTCCTGCGCTCCGCTCACGGCCGCCGCCGGGGAAGGACAGACGGACGGCGCTTTCTTCTTCGGCGAGCGGTTCCCGGGTACCTCGGCTCGGCCCGGGCGCGAGTGGAGCGCGCTCGGCTAGCCGCCGGCCTCCGGAAGGTCCCGCTGCGTCCCCCCTGGGCTGGATATGTTCATGTTCACGTGAAGATGGATTTAGTGTACGGTCTCGTGTGGCTGCTGACAGTCCTCCTGGAGGGGATCTCTGGCCAAGGAGTATACGGTGAGTGGAATCGCGACGCTATCGTGACCTTGTGATTCTTAGTTAAGATAGGCTGGCGAGCGAAAATGCACGACTCGCACCGTTCCGGGGCCCCTCCCGGCGTGGTATTTGATTTACACTTCATCACGTTATTGGGAGCGGTAAGGAGGCAGCGAGCGCGCTGCGGATTGGGCTGCGAGCCGCTCCCCCAGCGCCTCGGCTGGGGCTGGGAGTTGGGTCGAGCCGGCAACATTGCACTCTTGCGAACGAGTGGCTTTGCACTTGATTTATCCCCCCTGGGGACCGGAGCTCTAGCAGTCTTTGATTTAATAATGATTTGGTTCCTTGCATTGCCGCGGTGTCGGTGCCGCGGTTTCCCCTGAAGGGAAGCTTCGAATGTGACCCCAGTGAGCTTCCCATCCGTCTCCGTCTCCCGCCTCCTCCTCCTCTCTACCTTTTCGTTTTTTTTTTTTTTTTTTTTGGTGAATGCCTCTGTGACTTGATTTTCCGGCTCAGGAAGTGGGGTGACAGTTGAGTTGCGTCCTGCACCAGCGTTGCCATGAATACTGACTTGGGGAGGGGAAAATAGCAGGCAAGATTCTCGGTGCCAGACACAATTAAGGGACATGTTTATGTGAATGGATGAGCAAATGCATGAATGAACGGATGGCCAAGTCCGCGCGTCTCGGCTCCGGGGCAGGACACCAGCTCGCTGCAACAGGAACACAACCTCAGTTCTCTGGAAAACCCAGGTCTGGGCGGGTTAGGACCGAGAGAAGGGCGAGCTTGTTAATTTGGAGATTTTTAAGTCCTCAAGAGCAGACCCAGGTTCCTTTGCCTGTCAGCAGTTGGCACCCTTGGCTTTCGGGACTGAAAGATACACTCACACACACAGCCAGGCCCTATGTGAAATGTGCGTCTTTTCCTGGGACAAGCAGGCAGTGCCACAAAGGGAACATAACTTTTGTGATCTCAAAGGTATGGTAGGGGAGGTTAGGAGAACAGCTCTTGGGAGTACAGCAGGCCAAGACTCTCCCACAACTCCCCTAGGGTCCATGTGTGCTGGAAATCAACCTGCTGCCCTTGGTATCTATCGCTGGGGGGTTTGGACCCCAGCACTGCAGTGCTAGGTCAATGGCTGTCCTGGGGCAAAGGGCATGAGTGTTTGTGGAAATGTCAGAGCTCTCCCTGCAGACCCTAGAACTTACTGCAGAGAGGGTGTGGGTGCAGGGGGACCTTGAATACTCAAACTCTCTGGGAATGTGGAGTGTGCCCTGGGCAGTTGCTTGGAAGAGGATGTGGGAGATCTAAAGGGAGCCTTTTCTGTCTCCACTGTGTTCTTCCTGGGCTGAGCAGTGGGTGGGGGTGGTCCGGAGGGGGTCTGGAGTGGGGAGCTCCATCTGCCACTCCCCTTTCCTGTCTTCCTAGTTCCCTTTTTGGCATGGGCCAGGAAAATTTCACTTTCTCCCACTTATACACATTTTAATTTCCTTTCCCTATCCATCCCCTCTTTCCCAAATGAAAGAGAACTTGCTTGATGGTGGTCGTGGTGGTGGTGGTGGTGTGTGTATAAGAGAGATGTTGAGACTCCAGGCAGATCTTTTTGCTTGGCTGACAGCAGGAGGTGGGGCACTGAGGAAGGCAGGAATTCATTTACTGCTCTTTTGACTTCTGCTGGACTCGGATGTCCCTGAGCATCTGAGAGTGGCTAAGATTCTAGGGATGGAGGAATGCTGGAGATTGAGCCTTTTCAAGGAGCTGTTCCTTAGCGTGGGGGAGTCTGGATTCCTTTTATCCCATGTCTAAGTCTTCTTTCTTCCATTTGTTCTGACCATCCCAGCTAAAAGGATTAAAAAAACCACGAACTGTGTGTATATGTGTGTGTGTGTGTGTGTTTGTGTGTGTGTGTAGGAGATAATGAGAAGTTAAAAAGATTGGGGGGACGGAACATGCTAGAAATGTCTGGATTAGAAAGGCATGGTACCAGTTTCCTGTCACTTTTTGTCATTCAGATTATTGTCCTGGCAAGTTTCATGTTGGGCAGGGGAAAAGGGTAAGATCTAGGAGTGGAGATAAGTAGGAAACATTTGCATTGAGATAATGTCCATGTTGCTTGACAACAAAGGGGGAGGCAGTTCTGCTACTGAACTGATTGATCATTGTGAGGAAAGTCGTGGTTTTTTTTTTTTTCTGTTTTCTTTTAATATTGATGTGGGTATTAGGCATTGGAATAGAATGGGTTTTGTGTGAAAATTAATCAGCATCCCTGGTCTTTATAAATGCCACAGCTATTAGGTGGGTGAACAAATATATTTATGTGTTACTTTTTATATATGTCTTAGCACAAGTTAGGTTCTCATAGTGGGAACCTCTAACCTTCAACATCAGCGTCACCTGGAAACTTGTTAGAAATGCAAATTTTGAACCCTCCCCCCCCCCACCAGACTTTCTAAATAAGAAATTCTCAGTGTGGGACCCAGCAATGACTGTGATGCTTGCTGAAGTCTGAGAACCACCAATATGGACTTCACATTCCATTGCTTTGACTGTGTAAATCATGACCTTTCTTGATCTAAAGTAGTTTGAATTTTATTTGTGAAAGTGTTTATAGTGAAGAGAACAGTTTATTTTTATTTGGGTATAAAATATCGATCAATTGCGAAAAGGACATAGAAGAGTTAGTGTAAGGTTATAGATGTGTTTTGAACATCTTACATGAAGAGCCTTGAAGATGAATAAATGAAAAAGCAGGGCAATTATAAACAGAGACTTTAAAGACCTACATAGGAACTTTGCTACCATAAAAATCTGTTATCACTTTATCCCTTTGTCTGTATTTGCTAATGTAAAACCATTCATGTTACACACAAAGTATTATTTCTTAATATTGTTTTCTAGTAGCCAGGTTAAAGAAGAAGTAAAAATTATATGTAATTCAAGCAAAATTATTTCATTGTAGCCTCAAATTAACTTCATGATTTAGTAATTCAGTTTCTTTCTTTCTTTTTTTTTTTTTTTTTTGTAACTGAGAGTATTTGTTTTAAGGCACAGATGATATTGTTTTGAGTTACTGTAATCTTCTTTCTCTTGTGTTCAATCAGCTTGGCACCATGTGCAGTACTTATGTGTAAAAGTTTATGCTATAGACCTACGAATTTATTGTCATATATCTAGGGACATTGCTTAGCAAACTAACTGCACAATGGATGAGATTTGCATGTGTGACATTTGGGTAACGGAGATTATCCTCCAATTTATATGTCTGTCTACCCTTCCCTCCACCAATAATTCTGATGTCATTTAAAAAAGACACTTAAAAACTGACATTTTTCCTGTTTATTTCTTAAATACTCCGTATCAGAAATGGCATTACAGTGATATAAGTTGTTTGAAAACACTTCTGAAAGGAAGATTGCAGAAAAAGAATTCTTTATAATAGAGCAGCATCAGGAAATTTGATGCGGACTTCCTAAAACAACTGTTAATTATTTTGATGGATAATAGTCATTTGGAGATATCTGTATTTGTGTAGTTTTTGAAGTCCATTTTTCTTGAGTTATAGATTTTACTTTCTTGAATTTTAGAAAGTTATTTGCATTCAGAATTTTTCCTCAGAATACTCTTGGGATTTTAGTGTTTTGTTTTAATTTTAATTTTACTTACACTGAAAACCAAAGGCATTAAATGAACAATGAAATGGTATCCATTTTTGGCATTATTTTGTTGGACTTGCCTTGTATTAGGTTTAGGATAACTGATTAAACATAGCATCAAGGGTCATAATAAACCTCAGCTATGTGTATACTTGACTGAAGTACCTAGAGCCAAGTGATCCAAAGCATTTTCCTAGTTTTAAAAGTTTTCTTTGTAAGTTATTCTGCATCATAAATTGTCTGGGCTGTTTAACTATGTTTTCTTTTCTTTTTGTTTTAAAGATTTTATATATTTATTTAGCAGAGTGGGGAGAGGAGCCGAGGGAGAGAGGTGAGAGAGAGAATCTGAGGTAGACTTTGTGCTGAGCTCGGAGCGGGACATGAGGCTCCATCTCATGACCTTGAGATCCTGACCTGAGTCGAAATCAAGAATCAGATGCTTAACCTACTGAGCCACCCAGGCACTCCCGAACTGTGTTTCTAGAGATCCTGTTGATAAGGCATCATACTGAGAATCGTATCTCCCATAAACTTCTCAGTTGTTTTGCTAAAAAAGAAAAAAACAGCTCTATTGCTACATACTGTATTTTTACTTCTGACCCATCATGCCCTTAATTTCCAAGGAGGCTCATAAAAGATTATAAATGCATTAGCACAAGACAAATCTACAAATGAAAAACAAAATAAAAGTCTAAGTCTGAGTAGTTTTTAATGGGAGCTAAATCAGCCAATGACTAGGTATTCTGAAATGGTTAATGCACCCTCTATAAATAGCTCCTAAGGATGTGCTGGAAGCAATAAATAGATAAGTTTATCAAACATACTATATTCACTCAATTCCAGTAATATCAATTATAGCAAGCTATATTCACTCAATTCCAGTAGTATCAATTAATATCACATAATTTAGGAATAACCTCCCAGGCAGTAGCTGTATAGAAAAGAGTTGGTGGAATTGAGAATCAGGGAATAAGGTGGAAAGGAAGGATCTGGAAGTTATTTCAGACAGTGGGTTGAATCTGAATGGACAGATTGACCCAAAAGGATAAGGTTGCTCTGGAATGTCTGTTGACCATTACATCCAGTCCCAGGATATTGCCATCCTCATGGCAAAGTTATCCCAAGTGCACTGAATTGTAATTTTTGTCCAGTTTGAGTGTGGAGAGACCCTGTTATATCATATACTGCTTTTGACTGAACACATATTTAGGGTGTCAGCCTGTGGGAGGAGAGGGGGATATGACTTTAATAAGTGTTGCTGAAAAAAAAATCAATCTAAAGCTCTACCACGTATAGTCAGCTCTTTTTGTCTTCCCACTCCTCACCCCGCTGTCTCTACATGCTCATACACATTCACAGACTAATATTGTCACGTCAGCACCTTGGCCACCATCACAAGGAAAAGTGAGCTGTCCTTTGTATCGGGATTATTTTTGTCCATTCAGAGTCATCCTTGTGGCCATGTTACTGAGAATTCGCATGCAAAATGGGCACATTATTTTATATAGTATTACTTGCTCATGTCTTATAAATCCCTAGAAAAGTCCTTAAGTGGGCTATTAAGTATTTTAGATTGGGCAGGTTGTACATCACGCCTAAGGAATGATTTTCTAGAGAATAAGTCAGAAAGGATTCCAGGGTTCAGATAATTAAGAATCAGAGGTAAACGTTTAGAGATGAAGTACTGGTGAATAGATATCACAAAAAAAATCCAAGGAAGGCATTTTTCATGATCTTGATTTCTTGGCTTAATTTTATTATCTCTAGTTCTGACTCTTCCTATTGATACTGTAGAATTATTTTGGTTTTTGTTTTATAAGGTGAACCATCTTAAATCTTCTTTGAGAAGCAGAGTACAAGCAAACTTTCCTGAAAGAACATGCTCTGTATTCTTTTAAAACTTACTGTTTTGATGTGATTGTGGTAGGCCTCATGGAGACGGGACTTACCGGCATGAGACTTATGAGTTCGGTTTATGTCTTTTTAAGACAGTGTTAGGAACTGTGGTCCTGGGTTGCTTTCCAGCTGTAGAGGTGATTCGTCATTCACATTATTTGGCCTGGTGCTCGTGCTTTGGGAAGAGTCTTGAAAGAGTTGATTTTAAGCCTTGTAACCTACAAAGGCAAAGGCAAATAGCAAATATACCCACCTGGTCCTGGTATTGAGGCTGGTGCTCTTTAGCAGCTGCAGTAAACTAAGGGTATGTGCTATCAGGTCTGAGCTAAAATGGAGCATGTCTTACGCTCCTTTTTGGCTATTTTGGAAAGACAAGAAAAGTATTATATTGAGTGCATTTCAAGTATGAATAGGGTGAACATTTTCAGCTTCGTTGTAATTGCTGTTCACTGAACAGTCCCACAAATGAAATTTCATTTCTTTGTCTCGGTGAGTGTCAGTGTAAATATACTACTTACAGCAGACTGAAGAAATGATTGCATTCATAGAAAACTGTATTCTGTTTTTATTTTCAAATCCAATTAATAAACTTTTGGGCCTATACAATCATAAAGTTCTAAGAGGGAAGAGACTTTAAGATGTCATTGAATCTTCCCACTAATTTAAGACACAATATGACAGTCAAATGGTGGTCGTATGTTGCTGTGAGATTTCTTTAGAGTCCCTCATGCTCCATTATTGGGGCATGCACTTATTTTCCATTTTATACTAGTACAGTTCCATTTCTTTCTTAACTGTACCACCTTGTACTGATCCCAGTTAAGCTCTTTGTATTATTAGTTTCTTACTTCTTTTCCAAGATACTATGCCTTTTCTTTTTTTTTTTTAAATTTTTTTTTTTTATTTATTTGCGAGAGAGAGAATGAGAGACAGAGAGCGTGAGAGGGAGGAGGGTCAGAGGGAGAAGCAGGAGCCCGATGTGGGACTCGATCCCGGGACTCCAGGATCATGACCTGAGCCGAAGGCAGTCGCTTAACCAACTGAGCCACCCAGGCGCCCGATACTATGCCTTTTCTAATCTTGGTTTTAAAACACTTTATTTCCTTTTCTGTTGATATCATTGGTTGAATTCAATAAGAAGATGATTTTCACTTCATAATCCAAATTGTGCATTCCCTGCAGGTTTATAATCACAGAAAAGGATTTCAAATATTAGGAACGTGTCTTTGGTCTATTACACATTTACTATAAATACATTAATTAAACACATATTATTAGGTAGGAGCAAGGGTACTGGAAATTATGATGTAACTTATTCTTTTTGTCTTTTACTGTGCTACTTCCATAACTTTTCATAAAAATAAGAGACATCAGTTTCTTACTGTTCCCACTCAAAGCTATACTAAAGATTGCTGTGTGCTTGACAGATGGGGTCAAGCATGTGACATGTTACCATATCTACAAGCAGCATATTTTTTGTCTTATTTTTTGTAATGAGAATGGGAGGGATAAAAATAATTGAGTGATTCTGTGGAAAGGGAAACATGTCTTTCTGAAAGAGGAAAGGTTGGTTCATAGCCAGGCCTCCCAGAGTCCTAAAGGACAGCACAAAAACCAGCTGAGAGCTCAAAGAGGTAAGTAGAAAATAGGATGTCAGCCAGAAAATGCTGTTAGAAAACTGTATCTACTCTTTAAGTAATGGTGAAAGCAAAATCATTTTTTTCTAAAGTAATCAGAACTTTGTTCATGTGTGTCAAACAGAAGAAGTAAAATGCTTGCCATTTGACAGAAGAATGTCTTTAGAGAGATTTTTCTGATCTGAAAGGGAAAGATAAGGAACTCCTAAATAGAGCCTGCGGTCCCTGTGGACCAGATTATCCTGCCTGCTAATTAATTGTATGACTCAGGTACATAAGGAGAGAGAGGCACAGATTAAGCATCAGGGCATTCTATCTGTTATTCTGAGTAGACCTGGATACTGAGTCCATAACTTGCCTCAGGTAGATTTCCTCCTGAAGAGGAGGAGGCTCCTGTGTGTATCCCGAAAAGGATAGAAAAATCTGAGGAAGATATACAACTTCTCAGACAGTATGGCCAGTGGGAATTCTGCACGGATTCTGGGCAGATGTTGGGTAAGTTCTGGAAATTCAGTCAACAAATTAATGTATAACTGCTGTGGATAACACATGTAGCTGTGTAGAGATAAAGTTAAATGGAAAACAAAGTAAGACTATGAAAAATATATATGTTTGTGCCTAAACAAGAGAGGGCAATTACAGTTGGTGTCATGGTTGGAGGAAACTTGAAAAAGCCGATACATCATAAGTTGAGCCTTGAAAGTGGGTTGACATAATATAGGTAACAAAGAAGGAAAGGACAGTGCTACAGCATGGATCCCAGCTGGAGGAATAGTGGTGCAGAAAGAAAAATAACTCTAGAATGCATATCTAAGAAAGTCTAAGCTATTTCTCCAAAGTATGCCCCAACTAGAAAGATGTTATCTGTCATTTAACCTCTCCCATCCCCCAGAAAAGTCTGTAAGTCTGGAAAACAAATTTCATTGTGTGATACTCTAGAACTTGCTCAGACATTTAGGTCCACCAGGATTTGGGGTTTATTCAGTTTGAAGCCGATTGCCTGCTCATTAGAAGATAAGACAGTTGTGTTTAAAGTTCCTGGGGAATACTGAGCCCTTCCCAATTCTAGGCAACCATAGGAAGCTTTGAACCTACACAGCAGCTCTTCTTGGAGTTAAAAGACTTTTCAAAGCCTTTTTAGAGTGCCTACTACTTAGGAGCAGTGGACTGTGGGTCCAGAATGACTTGAAATATGTTGATTTTTACAAATGTATAGCCTGGGAGATGAATGCATTGCCTTTATGAAAAGAGAGACATGTGCCTTCATTATTATTTTTTATCCTTGTGCAAAGCAGCACAAATGTGGTAGAAAACTGTGTCAACTTGGGCTTGCTTCTTGTTCAGCTGTTGCTTTACTGGGTGACCATAGACAAAAATCTTAATTTTCTATCCATTAGTTTCCACATCTAGTAAACTCTTAGAAAGAGAGCTGTTACATAAAGGAAGGCAAGAATAAAAATGTGTGATTGCTTTTTTATACCTGGGATAGAGGGAAAGTACGTAGAAAGTGTTCCCCATCTTCTTAAGAAAGTATTCTCAGGTGCTCTAGGAATTGGACCTCATAACAGGATGGCCATTTGGTTCTTAGAACAGCGTAAGGGGCTAGAAAGTAACAGAGAGCAAGTAATTTTTTCTGGAAACAATATTCCAGTGTGTCAGCCTAGCAGAAAATAAGTAGTATATTTTAAAACAGTGTATCTAATATTAATCTGTGCATGCAAATGCTACTTGATATTGCATCTTGTATGTACATGTAGCTGATATTGCTCCTCAGGCTAACCTCCTTCTCTCAATCTGCATAAACCTGGAATTTCTCCTTCTGCTCCTTACTGGTGGGGGTGGCAGTGGGAAGCTCCTATCCCCCCCTCATTTAAGAGCTCCACTCAATATTAGTGTAACCTAAGCTTTATGAGTTTATTTACATATGTGTATTCAAATGTATATATAAATCTTGCTTTTGTATCAAGGAGCAAGAATATTCCTAATGTCCTGTCATTTTGAGACTAATTGAAAATTAGCAGTCTATAAATGTAAACTAGGAAAAAAGTAGGAATTATTTGTAGAAATATAAATATTTGATAGCGTATAAATAAAAACAGGGAAAATAAGAGTAAATTATAAAATGAGGCTATCACGTATTTATTGTGTAGCATTTAATTTTGATCCAAAAGTGACCAAAATTGCTGTTTCTCACCTACTCAACTAATCATTTAAAAAAAAAAAAATCTTTAGAATTAACTGAAAAGGCTAGGATCTTTTCAACATTAAACTGTGACAGCTACATATATAAGAAAACATTTTTCTACATAATGCATTTTAATTATACTTGGCAAACCTTGTGTTTTGGAGGGTGAGAGGTAGTTCACGTCAATAATCCCTATTCATATAACTAATTAGATGGGAAAATTAATTAAGCTAGTCATTTGAGTGCCAGGATATTGGTTAGATATTTTTTGGGAATATTGGTCAGGTATCTCTGTAATGAAACCAAAAGGCATATTTTCTCGGGACTTTAAATAGACAACAAAATTATTAGTTGAGAATAATTTTCCCTCTTATGTGGAATGAACAATACTGGCTTTGTGAGGGAAGTCACTATAAGCGTATACATACAGTAGATTCTGTAGTGTGCACAGATTTAACTGATGTGTAGTTTTGTGTAGTTTTGGAGTTGTCAGTCTTACTTCAGTATTTCAGAATTAGTGAAGTTCTTACCAATAGACGGTATAGTTAATATTTTTATCCTGGTTTTGAAGTTGCTCCTTGTTTTTCATGGTTATTCTACACTGTTATTGTGATTCTCCCCTTATTCTTTTATTCACTTATATTTATCATGTGGTTCATTGTTCATACTGGAATATTCCACCTCTCCCCTATCCCTGTACAGAGCTGCTATTTGAATTTTAAAGTTTTCAGTCTTACTTCACAATTAATCAAAGCTCAATCTTTGGCTTATTTTGTTCTCACTTTATCATGCATAGATTGATCTATGTATAATTGCATAGGAGATACAACTCTCTTCCATTATGACCATTCTCTGCAATATTGTAAGCTACATGATGACATCATCACTGCGAAGACTGGGGTTTAGAAATTTCCCATTCTTTGCCTAAGACAAGAATATCTCCCAGTGGGCTGCAGCCTTTTTATTCAGAGGCTACTTATTCTCTGATTATTTCCTGTGCTTCACTGCAAACATCCCTCCAGTTGCAGCAGCTGGGGTTGGAAGTGGCCTTCGTTCTGCTCACTGTGATTTTGTAATTTTACCGTTGAACTCCATTCTAATTATATGTGATTTGGGTTACCATTTCCAAAAGCATATAAGTTTTTAGTTTTCTGTCATCATTAAAAACTCATTTGTTAATGCCTCAGATCTATAAGCTTACTTATGCAAAGAAGTACTTGGAAAACTTTATGCTTAACCACCTCTCCAGTTTCAGAGAATGGTTAAAGAATCTTATCTATCAATCTATGTCTTATCTAGATATAAATATACACACACTACAAATATATATTTATATGCAGGGTATATATGTATATGCTCTAAAAATATATTCACATATATTAACTGTATTTAAGTATGTGTGTATGTGTGAGTGTGTTTGTATATTCATAGAGTGGATGTCCTGGGTTAGTAGCTACACTTTAGATTAAGTGGGAGGAATTGGGTGGCTTTCCAGCTTCCCTTGCAAAGGTGACACTGATTCAGTGTTGACAACAGGGCATGCAATCTCTTACCTAACTTTCATTTTGTTTTTAAATATCCTTTTGTGATATTTTCATGTTCTTATTGTTCACCAGTTTACAGTATTACCTCCAGAAGCTCACATTACTTCTCTTTCCTTCTATTTTTTGCAATTGATAGAAGAGCAGTGTTTCTTAGCTGCATAACAGCACTACACATGCAGTTTATTTTATTTCCGATACAGTGATGAATACACTTCAAGCCCAGTGTTACTGGTATACTGAGAAGACCATCCCTCTTGTCTGTTAGCCAGTTGTTTATAGTGGGTCTTTTCCCCTTTTCTAGGGAGCTTTTAGAGCATCAGACATACCTGTATTCAAATGAGGATAGTAAAATTTGTCCATAAATTAAATTTAAGTAACTTGGATTATCTGCCTTCTTTTTCCTTCTATTATTGAAAAATAATAAAAAATAGGATATAGTAATTTTTTCATAGAATAATTGCCATTTATTAAGTGCCTACTGTTGCCACACCTTGTACTAGGAGTTTTATATATGTTGTGCTATACTCCAGTCTTTGAATGAGATGGATGAGAAATTAAATAAGCATCAGATAGTTACTGGTGGCTAAATTTGGAATTAGATATGAAGTATATGTAAAAATAAACATTTGTATACTTGTGTGTATTACTAAGTTACATTCATGTATGTATGTGTTTATAACTTACTATGATTAAAACATGCAAGTTAGTTAGCTCATTTTGTTCCATGCATGAAACTTATCTCAAACAATATATATTTGAAATGCAAATTGGATGATAAATTCTAGCTTTTTGCCTGAGAAAAATATATAGGTAGCTAATGTCAGCATTTTATATCATACAGTTTTCTTTCTTAGTAAAGAAGGTTAGGATTTATAATTTGGATTTTTTTTCCCCCTTTCTTTTTAGAACTGAAATTCCCATATTGAGGGCTCTCTCTGGTATAATTTATTTTTGGACTGATAGGATATTTTAAGCTTATTCATAATTAGTGACCTGTAAAAATGAAGACATGACTCTACTAGATATTCTGCAGAAGTAGTTCTTTTGTTCCATGTAAAATAGTAGGCATGTGCTTATAAAAAATAACCACTCTCAAGTGTACTACTTTATTTTATCCCCAGGCTGATTAACAATCACTGGCCTTGGTAAGATTGATAGTTAAATGTCATATTTGGCCTGATTTTGCCTTGAGTTCCCTCCGGGTATTGCTTGGGCATTTTTTGCGCTGAGTTAATTGAGGGGACTATATCAGCGGGTTCCTTTTCTTAAAAATCTTGTTGTGCTCAAGAGGACAGTTGATTGCAAGCTCTGTCCTTCTCTTAGCTGCCAGTGAGTTCCTCAAACCTCAAAGCTTACAAATTAGTGCAGTTTCGTGATTTGTTTTAGGCTTTTAGCTACAGCATTTGCTGCCATAAAAGCCATTTTTTTCCTATGCTTTTTGAATGCAGTGATTGTGTCATATAGTATAACCCTGTACCATTCTGGCTATTGTGTGATTGATACAGAAACTGCTTCGATAGGAAACCATTTCAAGAGAGAACAGGAAAGGTATTATATTCGGCTGTAGTGCCATGCATTTCTAAGCAGCTGATGTTTTCTTTAACTGATAATCACCCCCTAAATTTTCAGAGGCAATGGAGCCTTTAGAACTTTAACTCTTAATTCAGTCTGGCTGCAAAGAGCAATGCCCTGAAGTTTATTATACATTCACATTTCATTAATTCATTAATTCTTTCTGGAGTATGACTGTGTTGTTTTTGTTGTATTTTCAAGTCAAACCTCTTTAAGAACATGGAGAAACATTAATTTAGTGAATTTTTCTCTAAACAGTGACTTCTTCATACCTGAGCCAGATACTTGAAACTCTTGAGATTATATGACTTTTTGCACACTGAAAATTATGATAGTATTGTCAAATGGAGTAGGCCATCACGTGTTTTGTAATCTTTTTTTTTTTAAGTTTCTTTGTTTTGTTTTGTTTGTTTGTTTTTAAGTAAACTCTACCCACAACATGGGGCTTGAACTCACAACTCTGAAATCAAAGTCACATGCTCTAACACACCCCATGTGTTTTGTGATCTAAGAATCTCAAATTAAACTGTAAGCCTCTGTAAAGGTATAGAGTCAAAGATGAGTCAAATCAAAGTTCAAAAGAGTTTAATCATAGATTTTATGTTTTTACTACCTCACACATTTAACACTATATTTGGGAGTACTTAACAGCAGATAGTACACCCTGTTTTTGTCTTTCTCCACTTCAAATTTTTGTATTTTGTGATCCCTTAGATACATACTTTATTTTGGATGAAGGTGGATAGTGTCTTAATGAATTAGGTATAAAATTATATTCCTAAGATTTAAGTGCTTCTATATGTTAGTTTATCATTTATTTTAATACTATATAATATTAACAATTAATAATCATTCAGATGAAAGTCTAAAAAAGCTGGGATAAAGATTCTTAAAATAAAGGCTGAGATATCTTGTGAATCTGAAAATGCCATTTAAATATCTTTAGTTGTGAGAAAAGTTAATGTCTAGATATTTTCAAAGATTATTCTAAGATTGCTCTAAGAATATTTTCTGGTCGCTTAACTGTTGACTGCTTCTCATTCATTGTACATAGCTGTCATCCTCCCAACAATTATCATGGCATTGCAGAGGTTTGCTCATTATTAATGAAAGATTCAGCATTTCTATAGATGGGAAGTTATTGATAAAGCAAATACATGAAAACCGTTAAAGCAAGCTTCCGACATACTACTGTGTGCTGCTCTGGGAGCTTAGATTTCAGATAGCATGGGGAGGAGCTGGTATAGCCTGGTCATAGTACTGGCCTAGAAATAGGCAGAATGCACTGGAATAGATTCATTGTTATTACAGGAGATATACAGGAGATTGGGCTGAGGTCATGGGAACTAGTAGGATGGATCAAGGCAGAATGAGGTGTCTACATGTCAGAGGTTGGCTTCCCTAGGAAATGAACAGAGAGGAAAACTTACATGCAGATGGTTCATTAGGGAGTGCTCTTGGGAACAACACCTATAAGGGAGGGAGGGAGCCTAGATTGAATAGAGGGAGAAGTTGAACTATCATTCAGTTGCAACAGAGTCCTAAGCTGAGCTGATGGGTACTCTGAAGTTGGGTTGGACCTTCAGAGATGTCCCAGATAGAGGAAACGTCCTTTGTACCCAGTTTTCTACTAGTCGTTGGATGTATGCTGCCTCTGGGTGAGGTGGTTCCCTTTGGTTGAAGGCAAATCCTGGGAGGAATCAACTGGAAGCAATCAGCAGGTAATACTCTCAGAAGCAGGGAGAAAGAGTGTCTTCATGTAGAAGGGATTCTGAATGATGCATCACGTTTTCTAGATGTCATTCTTTATGGTGTTTGTATTTGGTTGCTTATGAGAGTTCATCCCATTGGGGAACGGTCCTCTAGAAGCAAGTTTCTTTTCTTAAGGAAACATAAGAAATAAGTTAGTGGAATCAACTTCAGCCCCTGCTGCTGTGCTGGATCTCAGAACCACTCCTGACATTCATCACCCTCTTTTCTTCCACCCCTTTTAGAGCCGCCCCCCAGCTGGCAGCTCTGAAGTGACCAGGAAAGGCCTGGGATCCTGGTCATGATGCCCATCTCAGGCTGCTTCTACAGATACTGCATTAGTCATTTTGCTTTCAGAATCAGTAGGGGAGTGTAAACAGATATTTAAGTGGGTCTCTGGGTACCAGATGTCATCTTCCCTCCTCACATTGTGTTACAGCAGTCTTGCCTTTTCTTAACAATCAGGGTTAATTATCTCTGTGTGAGAGGTGTCTCCTTTCTTGGCCTATTTGTCTTTAGCCCACAGTGGCTAGCTGGCAATAGTCATAGGAGTTCAAAGCTCTTGCTGTTGTCCCTGGGGGAAGTGTTCCCCCTCTGGGGACCAGGACATCTTAGCTGCACAGAATTTAGAATTATGGAGACTGAAAGCACAGTTATCCCATGTAGGTTACTAGGAATGAAGTTAAATGGGGCTCTTGGACTTGTGTTTTCTACTTACTAGGGATGAAGCTCCACATAATGTTCATTATTGAGGTTTATACCAGATCCTGAGCATGTGGTGCCCAGTCCACTGAGGGCATTGTCTTCAAATTGCTGTATCAGCTGCTCTTTCAAAAGGCTGTTCTATTATTCTGTCAGGCCAATAGCTTTTGAGTGGCACATGATGTAATAGAACCAGTGGATTTTATGATCATATACTCATTGTTATACCTTCTTATTCTCTTCAGTGGGTCCCTTTGTTTAGTGCAATTTTATGAGGGCTCCTGTTTGGGTGGATTGCGTATATTGAGAGATCTTGGATTGAGGTGCTTGCAGACACCCTTTAGGCAGTCGAGATAAACCCATACCCAGAATATATGTCAGTTCTAATCAGGATGACTCTGTTCCTTCATGTATGAATGGGATGCAATGTAGTCAATTACCACCAAAAGACTGGTTATTCTCCTTCAGGAATGGTGTATATCAGGGTCCATCTTACTGGTCAGTTGGACACTTAGCAGTGGCAGTAGCTAGATAAGCCTTGATGAAAGGGAGCCTCTGTTGCTTGGTATCTGCATATTGCCATATGTTTCTCTATGGCTGCTTCCTTCTTGGCACCTATTGAACCAATACTGTGGTGACTGATGGCAAGCTGACTGATGTCAACTGGTCAAGTCATTCTGCCTATTAGGCTGTTTATTGCCTTACTGTAATTACTATTGCTCTGTAAAAAACCATCCCAACTTAGTGGTATGAAACAGCCTTTTTGTTATGTTCATGGATTGTGTGGGCCAGGGATTCATACAAGGGACAGCCAGAATGACTTATCTCTGCCCCATAGTTTCTGGCCCCTTACCTGGGAAGACTTGAAAGCAGAGGATTACTTGACATCTGGAGACTGGAACCATCTGGACACATCACTCACATGCGAGGTAGTTGATTCTGGCTGGCAGCTGAGACCTCAGCTGGGTTGGCAGATGGAATACCTATAAGTGACCTCTCCATATGAGCTCTCTCATAGTTTGGGCTTCATCACAAGCATGGGGGTTGAATTTTGAAAGCATGTATTCCAGAAGGTAGAAGTGGTTTCTTGGTCTTGTCTGGGAGATCACATAGCTCAATTCTATGGAACTCTGTTGTTTGAGGCAGAGACAAAGGTCCACCTAGCTTGAAAGGAAGGGAATATAGATCCTACCACTTGATAGGAATAGTGTCATGTTCAAATTAGAAGAAGGATTTCTGGGATTAGAGAAACTGTTACAGGCTTCTTTAGAAAATGCAGTATGCCACATGCCTCTTTCAGGGTGGATACACTGTTGGGGGCAATAACATGCAAGACAAAGATCTGTGGACTTTATGCCCATTTGCATAGGTACATTTGCATGTCTCTTTCCCTTAGGTATTGTTGCTGATATTCTGTTATTTCTCTTTCCAGTCCTCCATCCAACCAGCCAGCCAACTTATGCACTACTGTCAAAGTGCGTGCGAGTGTGTGTGTGTATTCTCCAGCCACCTTTCTTTCCACACAAAGTGTATGATTCCTGACGCTCTGCCTATTGAGTGAATTTCCCTTTTCTGCTGGCTTTGAAGACATCCCTTAGTGGAGCTTCAGGGCAGTTGCAGTACCTTTTTAGTTTGTGCCACATACCAAGCCAACCCATCCGTGGAACATTATTGGACTTGGTGGTTATATGGGACTTTTCATGAAGTCATGGGTATGAGTGGAGGGTAATGAGCCAGTGCTTTTTACCCAGGGTCAATGCAGTAGATGCAGGGGTCTAACTTACTTGTGCATTCTCTGTATACTGAGGTGCTGAGTCTCAGATGGACCATTTTCACCTAATAAATGGATTGCTAGTGGACCTGCTTGATCTTGTATGACTTAACTGACAAAATCTAGCTTATAATAACAGGCTATGGTCAGGCATTCTGCCTAAACAAGGCCCAGTAGTACATCATAAACTAATTTTCAAATGATTTCTAATTCTCTGTTGCAAATGGCATGGGCTTGCTCAAAAACCTTAGGTGTCTATGTTGTGATTCTCTTTCTGGGGCTCTCCATGAACTCTACATGGTGACTTCTCCCACCAAAAATACTTCTGATATCGTGGAGTTTGTGGGGTCATATGGCCCAAGCTTCAGGATTTCTTCAGTGCAATCTGTTCCTTCTGTAAAGTCTTTGATTTGCCTAGCCTGTATTCCAAACCAGTATCCTTCTGTGGCATATGGTAAGTGGGTGAGAGTAGTATTTCTGGCAGGGATCTATCCCTCCTGAATCAAGAGTCCTGGTAGGGATTTTGCTTCCTTCTTATTGATGAGCAACGTGAGATGCAATAAGTCGTTCTTTGGAAGTGTTGTCCTTGCATTACTGAGGCCTTTCACTTTCACTGATAAGGTGTTTGTTTTCTATCCTCTGATCACATGTGTCTTACCAAGGCCTGTAAAGAACTTGCCACATTTTGCTTATTTGGCCCACTTAATAGAATGTTACTGATATAAGGGATTAATGTAATATTTTACACAATGTTCAGTAAGTTCAGATACTTTCAGAATATATTATGGCAGAGGATGAAAAACTTATAGTTTGAGTCAGCCTGGTAGTTTACTGCTGTTTGCTCTGTACTCATTCTGGTTATCCACCTTTATGTTCCATTCCCTGTTGACCCAGCATCCACAGACTCAGTCCCAAAGTTACTCTACTGACTTTGTGGGCAGTGTTCACTAGGTCCTGTCGCTCTTGTCAGCCATTGTCGCTTTCCTCCCTTTGTAGGCTCAGCGTGTCCCCAGCCAGTTGTGACTTTACTCCTAGTTATTGGCCTGTTAGGCAGGAGAGGACATCGTGGTAAATCCTGAGTGGGGCTTGTGTCCTCTTGCAGAGAATTGTCATCTGAATTGTCTTCAAGGAGGAAGCAGGAAGCACTAGCCTTGGACAGGAGGGTGTGTACAACTTCTGTAGGCACATAGAGTCCAGGGAGCCTGATGATTGAGATTGTTGAGTGTATCAAACACGATGTTCATTTCCTGAATTTCCAGGGCTCCACATCTTCCCAATTAAGCCCTTTATTTTGATGTTGCACACTTTTCGGATGAATTCAACTGTATCCAGAGCTCTTAACCTTATAATTAAGTTCTGGACATGATCTTCAGGTTTCTCTTACCCTCTTAGGAAATGAGATTGTTTTCATTTACTGACAAGGAGGCTCTCTGGCATTCATATTTCACTTTAAACATGATGATTGTATTAGTTTTCTATTGCTGTTGTAACAAATAACCAGAAACTTAGTACTTCAAAAAATTACAGTTTTTTTTTTAATAGATCTGTAGGTCAGAAGTCTGATATGGGTCTCACTGGGCTAAAATCAAGGCAGAGCTGTGTTGTTTTCTAGAGGCTCTAAGGGAGAATCCACCTCCTTGCCCTTCCCACTTTCTGGAGGCTGTCCTTATATTTTGGCTCCTAGCCTGTTTTTTTCATTTCTAAAGCTAGTACTGTTGAATCTCTCTGTTCCTTTCTTCCATAATCACATCTCCCTCTGATTGCATTGGTCTGACCCTGATAATCCAGGATATTCTGTTTTAAGGTCAGCTAATTAGCAACCTTAATTACATCTGCAACCTTAATTTCTTATTGACATGCAACCTAATATAGTCACAGTTTCTGGGAATTAGTAAGTGGACATCTTTGGGGAGGGCAGTTTTCTGCCAAACAAAGTAAAAAAAAAAAAATTGTCAGCTTCCCATTGTCTTTCTCAAATGCATGGGTAGTTCCCAGAAATAACCATCTAATTCTGTACTCCTGGTAATTAACTACTTACCCTAAACTCTCAAGTACCTGAGACATTGTACACCTTCCTCTGGTATATCATTTCAGTTCAGCTAGGTAAGACATAGATAAAATTACATGAAGCTCAGGTAATCTCCATCGTCGATCTCAGCAAATCCCAGCAAAAAGCTATTGCTTCTACAGTGTTCATCTTGATAAACGAATTTTATTCTCCTGGGAAATTCGTTAACTGCTCTGTTTATGTTTTTTGTGTTCTATAGAAAATGGATGTTTTATTCTAAAAGACCTTAACTGTGGCAATTTCAGTTCTTATGGTAAGAATTTTTTTTTTTTTTGATCCATCTACGATTCTTACTGGATAGTAAGAATCTGCCAGGACAGCACTCGTTACCACCTGTAGCTCCATGAACTGGTTGTTAGAAGTTAGGGACATGAAAATGGAGAGAAGATGGTCTGTCAGACAATACCTCTTTCTTCTCAGCCTGAATCTGGCTCAGACTTTGTGGTGTGGTAATTTGTTGGCCACACCTGCCACCTCTTCAGGGATTTTTGAGATCCTTATTTCTGAGTTTGAGTCATAGTCCTTATTCATTTAAATTTTTGAAAAAATTAAAAGTGATATATTTTCTTTCCACTATCACTTGTCAATTTCTAGAGAAGTGTGTGTGTGTGTATGATGTCAGAAAGATCTTTGCAATTTTTAAAGTTATTAAAAAATTATATTATTTTCTTACACAACCTCCATTTTCCTGGTTTGCTGGTATTTGACAGGACTTGTTTTCCCTCAAGAAATAATTACATGAATTTGAAATAATTTTAATGCCATCTTTATAAGCTTTACACTTATAAATCAAAGTCTAATTTTATTTAAGAACATATAAATATTATAAATGTTGAATAAATTAATATTTGAAGATAAAGGAAAATTACTCAGTAAATTTCCTACCATTGGAGTTAGTCTTCTTTATATATAATTTAAAAACATTTATATGTCATCTGATACTTTTATTGGTTGTTATGTATATATAATGAAAGTTCAGGTTTCTCTGTGAATAATTTATTATGTCTAATAAAACTTTTGTTCTCAGGAATAATAGATGAGAAGAATATCGGCCATATTTAAGTTTTCTGTAAATAACTTTCCTTATTCCAAAAGCATTTGAGATGTCCTAATAGTACTTTATAGGAAAGGAAAATAATACTCTCTAACAAAAAAAACCCCTTTAATAGATAATGCTTCTCTGTATCCTTAGCTAGTTCTTCTTCTTAATTGCAAGATATTGCAGATTCTCAGAGTTCTGTCCTTGTCCCTCTTTTTTTTTCTCACTCTGTACTCTGTTGCCTTAGGCATTTTAAATACCATCTCTGTCTAATGACTTTCAAACTTGTACTCCATATCAGATCTTTGTTCTGGGCTCCAGACCAATATAGGTAATTGCTGCATTCACATTTCCACTTAGGTTGCTTGAAGGCATCAAAATTAATATGTCAAAAGGTGGACTCTTGATCTTTGCCTAAATCTTTTTCCTCAGCCTTCCCCTTCTCATTAAAGGTCACCTGTGTCTATACACTTGTTCATGTCACACACCTGGAAGTCCTACTTTTGACCTGGCCTCTCCTTTATGCCCCTGTAACCAGTCTCTCGCCTTTGTTGGAGATCAGGCCTGCAAAACCGGTTTTGGCTCTCCTAACGCCACCACCCCGATCCACGCCATTGTAATACTTTGTCCCTGTAGATGCACTGGTTTCTGAGCTGGTCTCCCCCAACTTCTGTGAACAAGCTCCTGCCTACTTCATACACCTCCATACCTTCATACACACATCCGTACATAAAGCCTGCATGACTTCTGAAAACATAAATCAGATGATATCACTTCTTTAAAAACCATTCTGTAGTTTTTCATTATGAAGGTAAATTTGAAACTCTACACTCATCCTTACATATTAAGTTGTGCCTGCCTCTAGCCTCATCTTGAATTGCTTCTTTCTCTGTGTGTTGTGGTGGAGACATAGTTGTTTTTATTTCGTCCTGTTAAAGCATTAACTCTTTCCTGCTTCACAGTCATTGCACAGGCTTATCTCTTGCTCTTACATTTTCTCCCCTGTATTAGTCAGGGGTCTTTAGAGAAGCAGTACCAGTAGGATGTCTATATCTATATCTGTATCTATATCTATATCTATAGGGTAAGAGATTTATTATAAGAATTTGGCTCATGTGATTATGGAGGATGACAAGTCCTAAGATCTGCAGTTGGTAAGCTGGAGACTTACTTAGCAGATGGTATACTTCCAGCCCAAAGGCCCGGGGCCTTGAGAGGCAGAAACAACCAGTGTTTCATTTCATATCTGAAGGCCAGAAAAAACTGATGTCCCACCACAAAGGCAGTCAGACAGGAGGAGTTCCCTCTTATTTTTTTTGGGGGGGTAGCCTTTTGTTTTAGTTAAGCCTTCAACCAATTGGATACGGCCCACCAATATTAGAGAGAACCATCTGCTTTGCTCATTTTATCAATTTAAATGTTAATTTCACAGAAACACCCAAAAATGTTTTACCAAATAACTGGCCACCCAGTCACGTTTACACATAAAATTAACCATCACATTTCCCTTCTTTCTCCCAGTCCTCTCTGCTTAATTTATTCTGATTTTTCAATGCTCAGATTAAACAGAGAGCAGCCCTCCATGACCATCTACTTGATTTAAATTTAAGCCCACTGTCAAGCCTCTCATAGCTTTGTATATTTTATCTGAGTGGTTTTCATGTATTTCATGTATTTCTGTATTTATCTGTGAAATAATTTGTTTGATATGTATCTTCCCCACTAAATTGGGTGACCCAGAAGGACGAGGACTGCTCTGACTTGTTCACCATTTATGCTACATAGAGCACTTTGTAGTTTGCCTGACACAACAGTTATTTTATTGGAGTTGGAGAATGAATTGATAGATTTATGAATGAACTCAAAATTTGTCATAGATGCGGTCAGTAAAGTCTCAGGATAACAAACAGTAGGAAAGTTTTTCCTATGTTAAGCATATTCCCCCTCATTCCTTAAGAAGAACAAATTACCACATAGGTCTTTTGGTGAAAATCCAAAGTTACTCTGAATCACTAGGACTATAGAAATAATGATTAAGTCATCCAACGAGTATACAAATATTTTGTAGAATTGATTTTAGAAATTTTCTAATGTACTGATATTTCTAAAGAATTAAGTGTTCTAGGTAGAGCACATGAGGTTGGAAGACATAGATAAACCATCATTGTTAACATGGTGGCTCTAGATACGACAATTGTTATTGGTATAATTTTAAGTTAAAATACGTTATCTTTCCTCCATTTCTGTTTGCATTCCAAAGAAAATTTGTCTAAAGGTGGTTTAATAAAGAAGTATTGAACACACATGAAAAAAGCAGAAAATTAGGTAGCCTATTATATGAAGACTTCATTTAGGTTGAAATATACTTCTGAAATGTGTTCTGTGGAGACTATTGTGTAATTTTATTTATCAGTCTTAACAATCTGGAAAAGCATCCACTTTCCAATTCTGGTCCTGTCTGCCATTGATCTTTCCCTGACTACACTAGCCCATTCAGATCCCATCCTTTGAGCTTTTCTTGTACTTGTTTTTCAATGCATTATGGTTTAGTACTTAGTTGTTCTCTTTTTTTTGGTTACAATTGTTCATTGAGCAAATCATTATTAGATATAGTGTGTTACTTTCTAGACATTCAGGAAAACATTCTAAGAATTATGAGAATGATCTTTGTCCTCAAAGAACATATACTAATATTGAAGAGACAAAGAAGTTTATAATCATGCCCATAATAATACCATTTATTGCAAAATGAACTATGTGGTAGAAACTTTATTTCATAATTTCTCAAAATACTTCTTTAATAGTATCCCAGAATTCAGAGGAAGAAACTGAGTCTCAGACAGATTGTATAATTTGTGAAAAGTTATGTAGCTAATTAGTGCCAAAGCCAAGATTAGAAGCTGAAATGTCTAACTCTACAATCTGTATTCATGTCTCTTAACAGTGTGAAATAGTACATCATGAACAGGCAGAGAATCAGAGGATTCACATGAAACATAGTTTGAAGTTGTGTGTATGTGAGTGGGTATTTGAGGACACAATCTGACATGGTAGTCATAGTGTATTGTTTTCTAGGCTTTTAAAAATGGGTCTGTATTAATCATGATTACTTTAAAGAGTTGAAGAGAAAATAAAAGGATGACAAAGATGCTACAATGCATACAGCTGATTCTCTGTTTCATTATATTCCATGGAACATTCCATAATGTTTCATTCATTATGTTCCAGAAGCTTTTAAAACAGCTATAAAAGATATATTTGGGACACGTGGATTTTAAATTTCTATGTTATTTTATGGTAGTAGAGAAGAGGCAAGCCACCCTATCATGCCAGTATTATTCTCTGCATGGAATAGTATAATTGTCAAAATGGGTAATATGACTACTTTTGTCCACAAAAGGAGATCATATTGTCTGCAGTGTTTATAAAAGGCTAAGGTTTGTTTCTCCAGTTCAGTTTTACTTATCCAAGATATCTTACGATATCCAGTCTCTAAGTCAAATGGTGAAGGGGAATTGAAAGAAATTGTGATTTTTTTTAACCTTATTAGCTTATATCTGATGTTATTATATATTATTATAGGGAAAAGCTATCCCAGAGGTGACATTACAAAGATGCATGCAGTGCAGTAAATCAAATAATTCCATGAAAAAGGTCACATGTTACTATTGATCATCTAATATAATGCACTGAAATTAATAAGAAACCTTTGAGACAGATTTTGTAAGATGAGACTTTAAAATATATGTGCAGGGCGCCTGGGTGGCTCAGTTGGTTAAGCGACTGCCTTCGGCTCAGGTCATGATCCTGGAGTCCCTGGATCGAGTCCCGCATCGGGCTCCCTGCTCGGCAGGGAGCCTGCTTCTGCCTCTGACCCTCCCCCCTCTCATGTGCTCTCTCTCTTTCTCTCTGTCTCAAATAAATAAATAAAAAAATCTTTAAAAAAAAAAATAAAATAAAATATATGTGCAGACTCAAAATACACAAACACAATTAAAAATAGACTTTTTAATCTTCCTGGCTTATGAGTAGCATGCATTTTGGCAAATGGATGAAACATTTATATGTTCCATTTGAGATATTGGAACACCATATGTAATAGGACGTAAAGAACTAGTGGATTCGAGCTTCAAATTTCAGATTCATGAGCAATTTCATTTTATTTTATTTTTCTAATTTATTTATTTGAGAGAGAGCAGGAGGAGGGGCTGAGGGAGAGGGAGAAGCACACTCCCCACTGAGCGGGGAGCCCGATGTGGGGCTCCATCCGAGAACCCTGAGATAATGATGTGAGCTGAATTCAGATGTTTAACTGACTGAACCACCCAGGTGCCCCTGAACAATTTCATTTTATATAAAACTTCTCTGTGATGCAGTTCTCTCCTAAAATCAAACTATCACCTGATACTTGCTGAACATGTGCCAGACTTTGTGGTAAGGGTTGTAAAACAGAAAACCATGTTTTAAAATAATTGAAATTGCTTTTGTGGTAGGACAGGTACTTTCTATGAATACATGTATGCTGCACACCGTGATGAACAGTACACTATTGTTATCCCCATTTTACTCACTATGATACCAAACTTAGGGAGGATAAATATTATAATAAATATAATAGGGAAGATAAACTTCCCAAGTTCACCAAACTAGCAAGTGGCAGACAAGGGATTCAAACCCAAGCAGAATGACTCCAAAGAATGCAGGGTCAACCACTTTGCTGTTCCTTCCAGTCTTAGAGTAAAATAATTAAATAAATAATAAATAAATAAATATATCTCTATCTATAGATATAAATATATAGATATAGAAATATACATATATACATATATACATATATAAATATATATATACACAAGCACATGTATATAAAACTTAAAGCTGATTTTATATACATAAAAAGCCTAAAAAACTGAATATATAGATTCCTGAAGTATGTTTTATGAAAATAGTTTGATAATCTGTCCTCAATACATCTTTAGTAAATAAAAAATATTGGTATATTGTGTGTATTTATATCTTGATATTTAACATTGACTCTTCCAGAAATGAAAGTTTTTGCATTCAAGATGATAAAACTGGGGGCCTGTGGGGCTTAGTTGGTTAAGCATCTGCCCTTGGCTCAGGTCATGATCTCAGGGTTCTTGGATCCAGCCCCACATCTTCTTCCTGCTCAGCAGGGAGTTTGCTTCTCCCTCTCCCTCTGCCCCCCTCCAGATTCCTTCTCTCTCTTTCCCTCTCAAATAAATAAAAACAAAATCTTAAAAAAAAAAGATAAAACAGGAAATTTTTCTCCTTTTGTGTTGTATGTTGATCTTTTTTGAAACAATTGGCAGTTACATTTTGACTGAATCTTGTTGAGATCAGAGAAGACTTCTTTGTTAGTATTGGTACTAGATTTATGAGAACTTAAAAAATTGTGTAATAATAAAACAGACATGTCTACCTTAAATTAAGTTTTGAAAGCAATTTTTTTCTGTTTAAAATTTTCACTTGTGGGAGAAAAATGAAGATGATGATACAGAAACTCTTGCAGATAGCAAAGAGGCAAAAATAGTTTTTCAAGAGTGAAACAGTTCTAAGAAATATAACTATAAGGATAGCTATAAGGATCATGTAAAGATGCAGGCTATGTTATTTTTGTAAAAACAGTGCATTGCTTTCCTATTACTGATAGAACAAATGACTATAAACTTAGTGGCTTAAAGCAGCCCAGATTTGTTATCTTACAGTTCTGAAGGTCAGAAAGTGAAATGGATTTTACAGGGTTAAAATCGGTGTATCTGTGGGGCTGTGTTCTTTCTGAGGCCTCTAGGGGAGAATCTGCCCCCTCATCCCAGGTTCCTGAGGCTGCCCTCACTTTTTGTGTTAAGGCTCCTTCCTCCCTCTTCAAAGGGAGAATAGTAGCATCTTAAAATCTTTCTCCTACTCTGACATTCTTGCCTAGCTCTTATAGGAACCATTGTGACTCTATGGGATCCTTCCATTGGAAGATAATCCAGGATAATCTTCGCATTAATCACATTGGCAAAGTCTCTTTAGCTATATAAACTAACATATTCATAGGTTTCAGGTATTGGGATGTAGACATCTTTGGGGGACTTTGTTCTGTCTACCATAGCCAGATACCAAAATATAGACTAAATGATTGTTTTCATGTAAAAACATATATTTATAATTCTTATTGCCTGTGTATAGATGCTCTAATAAAGTAATTTAAAATTAGCCTTGAGAAAACTCACCTACTCTATACTCTCATCTACTGAATGACCTTTTAATGGCTCATTTCCTCCTTTTCACTATGTAAATTATACCCAACATGGAGAGTGCTAGGTAATGAGCTTTTAGTGATTACTGCATTTAAAAAAAGACCCATTTAATCAGTTTCCCTCACATTTTTTTTTCTGTTTAAATAAAGAATGGAGAATCAACCATTCCATTTTTATTTTAGCATAGGATTTTCTTTTCGAGTAAAACAAAAAAGTAAAAACATTTTTGTTATTCTAGTAAGATATCATTATTATATAAAGAAACTGCCAGTCAAATTGTGACTTCTTGATATTTTTATCTATACAGCAGAGCTTTTGAGGAGAGATTGAGTTTCCATCAAGTATGTTAACAGTTGGTACCTGCTTACTTCCCATATTTTGAATGGCTGTTGATAAAAAGATGCAAGGTTATATTCCAATAACTAGGATGCTAGTCCCTTGCATATTAAACTACTTTTGAGAGATGAGTATTGAGGAATTATTGGGAAGAAATTGCCATTTCATATTTACATCATTAGCCTCCCTACAGTAAACCTGACGGGCTTAGAGAAATCAGTGATTTGCATTTGCATGTACAAAAATGGTGAATGTTAGTGATTTCTGCATCATTTTTAATGATTGACAAGAAGTACCAGAGATGCTGAAATAGTCTGCTCATTAAATATCTTTCAACTTGATAGACATTTTATTAAAATGGTATAATGTAGCACTTTAAAATATTTTCCTTTTTTTTTCTTTTGCTTCATGAACAGAATTTAAAATAAATGAATATGCACAGAATCCATTATATATTTGGCTGTTTTTTTACAAGTAGAATGATTTCTCATCAACAAAGGGAAGGAGTATAGTCATTGTGCTTTATCCAGAATAACAATCATATTAATAACAAAAGCTCACTTAGCACTTGCTATTTGCCAGGTAGTATTCCAAGTGCTATATATACGTAATATTCCTAGTGCTTTATATGCATACACACATACGTACGTTGTTGATATCCCCATTTTATATATGAGAAAATGAGGCAAAGACAGGTTAAGTCCAAGTTCCATAACTAGTGAATAACTGCTAGGGTTTGAACCCAATCTCTCTCAAGAGTCTGAACTCATCACAAAAGAAATTGTTATTGTGGACGCCTGGGTGGCTCAGATGGTTACGTATCTGCCTTCGACTCAGGTCATGATCCCGGGGTCCTGGGATCGAGTCCCGCATCAGGCTCCCTGCTTCTTGGGGAGCCTGCTTCTCCCTCTGTGTCTCTCTCTGTCTCTCATGAATAAATAAAAATAAAATCTTTAAAAAAGAAATCATTATTGTATTTTAAAAAATATTGTTAAATAGTATTTCCAATGAATATGCAAGCAATTCCCTCTACACAAATCTTCTGATTGTTAGATTTACAAAGTTAACTTTTTTTTTTTATTTAGCAGAGGTTAGAGTAAGGAATTTACAATGTTTATGGTATAATGTAGATATTCAGGAGTTATGAGGAGCAGTGAGGGCTCTAAGACTTCTACATGATAGGGGTGTAGGAACACTGGAAGGAAGGATACGGAGTTCATTTTGCCTAGCTATGTGTGTGAGGTAGAGAAGATATTGATTTTTGATTCAGATATATCTGATGGATAATGAGTGGGAACTGAATCTCCCAAGTCCTTCTGTGGAATGGCTGCTGGATGTAGGTTCTTGACTATTTTTAGTCTGTTGGAAAGTCATGTTTTTGAGCTCATTTTGTTATCTTAAAATGCATACATGTTTATTTAACACACATAGTTGTATAGTGCTCATTAAGTACCAGGGCTGTTCTCATTGTCTTGAGAATATTGATTTATTTAATTCTCATAACAATCCAATGAGGTAAGTACCACAATAATCCCCATTTTACTGGCAAGAAGACTGAGTAGGGAGAAATTTAAAAACTGCCCAAGGTTGTCAAGATAGTGAATCTAGGCAGTCTGCCTCTAGAGTCCATCCTCTCTTTATAAACAAAGTAGTCCAAATCTGTGAGAACAAGTTCCTCTTGGGAGAGGAGCCTTTCCCCTTCTGATTTTAGCCCAGTTCACACTTTTTCCTACTTCCCTGTCACAACTGGAATGAGATAATTAAACACTATGGCACTCTTCCCCGACTCTTCACCCCTTCCTTGGCTTCTAGCTTTTATTCTCATGTACAAATGTTACTGATCCTTTTCTCTCCTCTTTTCCCTTTTCTCCTACCTTTGCCTCTCCTTTTCTCTTTCAGAAAAGTTAGACTAAGAGACAGGTAAACGAATTTGTATACAGTAGTTCTAAAGTGGCATTTTATGAACCTGAGAAGCTTAGCTAAGGTTGTTACATGGGAATGAAGTATTACAGTAAAACTTTCTAATTATTTCATATCAGGTTTGTGGGGTTATCATAATACCAACCTAAATTGATATGCTGGAGGATTAAATTCTTATGATCACAAATAACTAGTTAGAGGACAGGTAGTGCTCTGTATCCATGATTATACTGTGGACTTCTTGGCTTGACTTCAAGTATATCAAGATTAGACATATTTAATTTGCATTTGATGCATACATACGTATAGGTACATTCATCTACCTTTGCAGTTTCTTGCAAAGAAACAGCAGGCTGCTCATCAGTCTTTCCATTGATCTCTTATTAAGTGTGATCTGGACTTTTGGACTCTTAGTCATCATTCAGCTCTCTATTCAAATACTACTTCTTTTGGTATCACTTTCCTCCTTTAGAGTTTCTCTCTCACTTCCCTTTTTCTCTAATCCTTGACCCCTCATTATAGTATTTTCATTAATTTACCTTTTACAGTCTCATTCGTCCTTAGAATTAAGTAAGTAGAAATGGTGAGACATCTTTAGAAGCATTCACTGACTCAGGGATTACACTCCTAGGGTGGGCAGAATTGATAATGTAGGTGAGGAAGCAATCGATCATGCTTTGGAATCAGACTTACATATACTTGACAAAGGGACCTATTTTATTCTGTGCACCAGGCATGGTAATACAGGCATCAAGGTAGTGCTCTGTATCCGTGATTATACTGTGGACTTCTTGGCTTGACTTCAAGTATATCAAGATTAGACATATTTAATTTGCATTTGATGCATACATATGTATAGGTACATTCATCTACCTTTGCAATTTCTTAGTTGAATGAATAAAACAAAAAAAAAATTGAATGCCTGCTTATATCATTCACTGGGAATAATGAAATGAATATCTTGCCTTGAGGAGCTACAGTAAGAGAGACAGAAAAGTAAAAAAAACAAAAAATTGCAAATTTGTTTACTCAAGAAATGTTTGCTAATACACTTTAGAGGTGCAAGTCCTACTAAGCTCTGTATATGTAGTTGTAAACCAGAGAAGTGGTGCTCCTGCCTCTATTGCACATATGCTGTGATTTTATGTGATATGTGCAATAAAAACAATGCACAAAGGGATTGATGAAAGCATAAGACAGGAAGGCTTTGGGTTTTTAAAAAGATTTTATTTGTTTATTTATTTATTTATTTGAGAGAGAGAGAAAGAGAGGGCACGTGCACAAGTGGGGTAGGGGCAGGGGGAGAGAGAGAGAGAAAATATCTCCAGTAGACTGCAGTGAGCAAGGAGCTCCATCTCACAACCCTGAGATCATGACCCAAGCAGAAACCAAGAGTCAGACACTTAACTGACTGAGCGCCCAAGTGCTCCAAGACAGGAGGACTTTTTAGAAGAAATGATGTTTGAGTGAGGGTTTATAAAAGCATCAGTAGTATTGAGTGGGGAGAGTGTATTTTAGGCAGAAGAACCAGCATGTGCCTTTGGAGGACTGTACATGGGAAAACTACTGGAGAGTGGTTGGATGTTGGTGGTCGAGAGAGCAGGAAAGAGGCACGGAAGATGGCTAAAGAAGAGGTAGGGCCCTTAGGATGTGGGGCTTTAGATCATATGCTAAAAATTGAACTGTAAGCATTCTAGAAGGAAGTAGGAAACTCTCCACAGATTTTTAGCAAGTAATATGACTTAGTTTTACCTTAAAAAGCAGTAGCAACCACAACAACATAAAGGGCAGCCATGTGGAAGGCGATTAGAGTATAGTAGGAGTCAAGGAGGACACTTAGTCATTGCAGTAAACCTGGTAAGAAGTAATAAGGCCATGAATGGACATATTTGTGTCAATATTAAATGAGGGAGGACTCACTGAAGAGGCAGTCAGAAGAAAGAGCCTATGGAAGTTGGAAATTGGATATGCCTGGTGAGAGAGGAAAAGTGATTCTCCAGTGCTTGGTGTTTGTGGATTTCATTTCTCAAGATTTAGTACGTAGAACAAGGGGCCATTTGGGGTTAATCCTAAGGATGAAGGAAGAAGAGATGGGGAAATATATGACTTATTTTTGAACATGTTGTGTCTTAAATGTTCAAAGACACTCAAGGTGAAGTCCAGACCCAGCCGGTAGGAACTATGGCTCTGAAAATTTACAGACAAGTCTGGCTTCAAGTTATGTAGAATTAAGCTGAATAAATCTGAGGGTGAAATAGTTTGGGAGATCTGTGATTCCTACTCCTTTATGGAGGACTGGGGATTGCAGGAACCAGAGAGCCTCACACATGGTAGGCATTTGATGAATGTTTGCCTTAGACTCAATTCCATCTTCAAGGAAGCACAGAAAAAGTTCTGTTTAAGGTGCTAAGAATCACTCTATGTACTGTTTGTTGCTTAAAATCTCTTATAGCAGGACTGGAGTCCTAAACTATCATCTTCCTATGAATCCTCTCTGCCCCTCGCTCCTATTGCTCAAATTAAATTTATTTCGAATGATTTCAACCACAAAATGGATTTTACATTGGTATCTAAAAATTAGGTCTGCACGCACATCTGTATGCACAGGCGTATTTTGTGGATGTGCACAGAGTTATTGGCACTAATTTCTTGACTACTGAGTATTTCCGTCTCTGGATGTCAGGGGCTTCATCTAAATTCTTTGTGTTAGGCATCATTAGGCCAGCTTCTTTGACTCTGTTGTAGCTTTGAAGACCATAATCACATGTTCAGAGCCTGGCAGGATTTGATTGAGAATGATGATGACAAAGGAAACAGTAAGCAAAAGAATCAGAGTTGTGTCATTTCATCTCCTTGGGTAACCGCATAGACATTTAATCTGAGCATGTTGCTGTTTGCTTCGCCAAAGGCAGTGTGGGAACAGAACTATGCAATTAGCATGATAGTTCATTCAAGAAGAACAATGAAAGGACACCAGCTAGCATTTAGGATTATATATATCACATCTGAAATCTGACATTTGCCCTATCTAAAACTATCTTGCAGTCAAAATTTGAATAACATTTCTTATGGTGACTTTATACTGGTTTATATTTCATATGATACACTACATGAGGGCATTTTTATGCAGAGCAGCACATTTAAAATAACAGTATTTTGATTTCTTAGAGGTAGGAATGGTGTGACCTTTCTTGGGCATTTTTTTAACTTTCAAAAGTTGTTTCCTTAAAGTCTTTACAGGGATATTATTCTTAGAAAAGTATGTAAAATTATGATTTATGCTAGTTATTTTAAGTGACCATTTGGCTATGTTATTCCAGAGGGGACTAAGCCATAGAAGAGAGGTCATTTTCTCTCAAGGTATTTTAATATGTCTCTCATATTCATTTTCTTTATTGACATTCATGCCAATCAGTTATCTTAAATAATTTAGTGTCCAAAGTTAAATATCTTATCCCTAAATTAAAATTGTTTATACTGAATTTTTAACTATGGGCATCTTAGCCACAGACAAAACCAGCATTGCATAGTGGATAGAATTAGAAGTTCTGGGTTATCTTACTTGGATTTGAATCCTCTTTGTACCATTAGCCAGCTTGGTGATCTTGGGCTAGTCACTCAACTCTGTATTCTCATCTGTGGGTATGCGTATGTTTTATGAGACTCTGTTCCCTTATGTATAAAATGTGAATAGAATACTAAATTTTATAATGTAGCCTTGTAGACTGAGATGAGAAATTACATATACAGTACATACCATGTTGCTTAGCCCATTTGGAAGTACTTAAGAATTTCTTCAGTTGTTTGAAGTTGTTGGGTATACAGATGTACACATTCATTTATTAAAGCTGGTTTGTGACACTAATATCTTCAAATTATGTAGCTGTCTCTAGCCTTACAATAATTTTAGTAGATTTTGCTCTGATGATTGATTCATATCTAGAAACCAGCAAAAGCTCTCTCCTTCATTTGTGTTCAGTGAAAGCAGATTAGGCTACGTTGTGTTTCATTTATTTTCTTTGAAGTAATACTTAGAAGTTGTTGCTTTTAATAGTAAGATTAATATTCTGTGTTATGTTTTTGTTTAAGTTCAAGTTATACCTTCAGGAGGATATCATTGTTTTAGGAGTTTTTGAGTCTGGGAGAAACAAAGTACTTGAAAGTACTGTATTACCATGAAAAGATCAGATGTAGTAATAAGATATCCATGTTATAAGATATTATTGTCCTGTACTGGGAAGCAACTTTTTGAAAACTGTTCCTATTTATCATGCTTCCTCTTAGTTGCTCATGGAGAGTTTTAAAGTAGGCAACTTTATTAATGAAGATTTGCTAGCGTCTCTGTTTTTTTCAATAGGGTTTAATCTCTGACTTCCATTCCTTGAGATTGTGTATTTCATGAGGTGTGTCTGTTTTTACTTTCTCTAAAATGATATGTTTCCACAATTTTCTTGGATGTCACATACACTGCTTCAGATGAAACTCCACTCTCTGGAAGGTAACAACAAGGCATGGATATTTTTCATGACAGAAAATCAGCACTTAAGGCCCCTATTGTTCCTGAAAGTTTGAGTTGCCAGATTACAAAAATTAACCCTAGTGATTTCAAGGACCATTGAATTTTGAGGGTTAATTGTCTTCTGTGAAGATAGATTTAAATCAGATAATGACCACAGTCCTCTCTATCACTGCGTTGATATTTTTTATATTCTTATAGGAAGGTGTTCGCACTCTGGCATCAGAGTACATTTAATATGTAAGGGATAGTGATAACTTAATACATTTGACTTGTTGAGGTTTTTGAAAAAATAAATTCACGTCCCCTTGATAAATTATGTTTTTGTACAATTTTACCTCCTTTTAAAAATTATTATTTGCAAGCCATCTGTTCTTCATTAGATACTATGCCAGGCCATATAAAATTTAAGAAAGAATAGATTGATTACATTGCATTGATTTCTGTTTTATATGTCTTACTTAATCCTGTCTGAAACTTATGAGGTAGGTATTTATCCCATTTGATTAATGAGGAACCTGATTTCTTAGAGAAGTGACCTGCCTAAGGTCAACTTTGAGATAAGTAGAATTCTAGGGCTTTCTCTTAGGAAAACAGCATAAAATTTATTTTTTTTTGCCATGGACTTTGTAGAGTACTTTACTTTTAAAATTAAAAATTTTTTTTTTTACGATTTTATTTATTAGAGAGAGAGAGAGAGCAAGTACATGAGTGGAGGTGGGGTAGGGGCAGAGGGGGAGGGAGAAACAGATTCCCCGCTGAGCAGGGAGCTCCACAGGGGGCAAGATCCCAGGACCCCGAGATCATGACCTGAGCCAAAGGCAGACGCTTAACTGACTGAGCCACCCAGGTTCCCCTGTAGAGTACTTTAAACAAGAAAAAAGTGTATAAAACCTAGCTCTGATTAAAATGAAGTGATGATTGTACTAAGAACATTTATGTTACTTACTATGTGCCTGTTACTGTTCAAAGTGCTTCCCATGTATAAACTATTGGGTAGGCATTATTATTACCCATAATAATAATCTAAATGAGCAATATGAAGCACAGAGATATTAAGTAACTTGCCTAAGGTCACACAGTTTAATAAGTAAGTAGCTGTGATATAGTTTCAGAGCCTGTCCTTTTTTTTTTTTTTTAAGATTTTGTTTATTTATTTGAGAGAGAGAGAGAATGCCTGAGTGGGGGATGCAAGGGGGGGAGGAGGACTGGCAGAGGGAAGAGAGGGAGAAGCAGACTCCCTGCTGAGCGCAGAACCCAAAGCAGGGGCTCCATCCCAGGACCCCAAGATCATGACCTAAGCTGAAGTCAGCCACTTAACCGACTGAGCCACCCAGGCGCCCCTCAGAGCCTGTTCTTAAATTCAGTTTTCTTTTTTCTTTTTAAATTTTATTTTATTATGTTATGTTAGTCACCATACAATATATCACCAGTTTTTGAAATTCAGTTTTCCTTCACATTAATGACTTCTTTTGAAAATGATTCAGTTAAAGGACCAGTGCAAATAATGATTTTGATAAAAGAATCTGTGAACAATGGTGTGCCTTTTACCTAGCATCCTACATATTGTTCATTTTCACAAAATCAAAAAACAAAGTTTTCATGCTGTGTAAACTGTGGCTGAATAACTCACAAAGTTAAATGAACTGATATTGAAATGAGCCTTTCTAGCTGAAGTCTGTGGTCTAGACATGAAATACAGAGGTGATCGTTTTATTTTACAAAATATGGTTTATAAAAGCTAAAATAACCTTTTTTTTTTTTTTTTTTTTTGCTGGAGACCAGACTTAAAGTTTTTTTCAAAATAATCATCTGGGACTGATTTTTATATTTGGGGAACTTTAAAAATAGATTATTATAACAAATATGCATATTTTACAGAATTTATTACAAATGACTATTCATAGTTATACAACTCTAATAAATTACTGCTGTCTATATTCTCATCTATTCCTCAATATGAATATATCATTTTCACATAATTGAGATCGGTATATTTAAAATATGCCATCTATTTGATACTGTATAACAACATAATGCTTATGATAGAGATATAATTTTAATTTCAAGAGCTGCATATGATCTGTCATAATACTAAACTGTTTCCTCATTTTGAGTATCGTTTCTAGTTTTTCCCCTCTTTTAAGAAATAACACAGTAAACTTCTTGATGCATTTGGCTTTTTTGTTGTTTTACAGTATTTCTTAATGTGAATTTACGGAGGGAGGAGGACTGGGTCAAACTATGCAAACATTTCCCAAAAGCCATGCACCTTATTTTCTTTCTTAAAGGATCCATTTACTGGTTAGGTAGACATTGCTCTGTATTTCATCTTAGAAAAGGACAAATAAACTGTTTTTCAACCCCTTCACCTTCACAGTATGTATTTCTTTCTTTCTTTCTTTTTTTTAAAGATTTTATTCATCTATTTGAGAGAGAGAATGAGAGAGAGAGAGCACATGAGAGCACATGAGAGAGAGAGAGCACATGAGGGGGAGGGTCAGAGGGAGAAGCAGACCCCCTGCCGAGCAAGGAGCCCGATATGGGACTCGATCCCGGGACTCCAGGATCATGACCTGAGCCGAAGGCAGTCGCTTAACCAACTGAGCCACCCAGGCGCCCCACAGTATGTATTTCAAGATACAGAGTTTCTCATCTGAAACTCTTACCCAGTTAATATAGTTGGCACTATCCCTCAGATTACAAAAGCTCAGGGATCTTTCCCTAACCTGTAGGATGCATTCTTGAAGGTGATTTGGGTAAGAAATAATCCAGGGAAAAGGATCTGCTTTATGTTTAAGGTGAATTACAAACTAGAAATTGTAGTGTCTTTATGGCAGCAACATTAATAGAATTCTGCAACTTTCACTCAGTGTGCAGTATAGTTCACTGTGGAAATTACTGATATGACACCAATATTTCAAAACATATCAGAATTTAAAATATGCTATCTTAATTCTTCAAATTAAAATTTCATCGTTTCTTATATATGCCTATTGAGTGTTTTGGCAAAGGTTTATCAATGAAACTATTTAGATTTTGCATTTGCTAAAATGTGTACAACGTAAAGTAGCATTCCAAAATAAAATTTAAGATTATTCCTGAATGGTTTAATTTACACACACACACACACACACACACACTGTGGTTATCATTCCTTTGGTAAGCAGCATGTTGCTTTGAAAAGTACACAGCACTTGCATTTGGAAAGATTTCTTTTTAATTCTATGGCCCCTGCTCTTTTACTGAACTATTGTTTAATGGGTGCTGTCATAGGCTCATGTGTGTGCTGGATGTCAGGAATTCAGTATTAAATAAAATGGACATGGTCCTGACCCTCAAAGAGCTTCCATGTAAGTGGGAGATGACCAAAAAGATAAAAGACTTTGTCATTCTGTGAAATGGGGACAGTGACAGGAGCAGAAGAGGCCATGGTGAGAGCGCTTAGGATACTGACCAGAAACATTTCTAGGGTCATTGACAGCTTCCCAGGAGCATGTGGAACAATAATATTTATTGACAGTATGTGCCAGGCAGTGTGCCAATCACTTTACAAGCTTGCTTTCATTTCATATTTACACAGTTCTATAAGATGAATATTTCTGTTATCCTCATTTTAAAGATAAGGTGACTGAATTAGAGAGGTTCACATGGTAAGAAATGAGAGAGTCCGAAGTATAAGCACCTCCTGTTGAACTAACATCTGAAATCTCAGTGCATTGTTATCCAGAAGGGGAGGGAGTTTGGGGAAGCAGAAAAAAGAGAAGGGGGGTGAGGCGAGAGAAAGAGAGGGAGAGAGGGAAGGAGAGGAAGGGAAGGAGAGAGAGGGAGGGAGAGAATGAAAACAAGTGATCTCTGGTGTAAGTCATGGAAAAAGTGGAGAGGAAATGGATAGAGTTAAAAATCTAGGTTAAAGTGGTGACACATTGAGGAAGTGCCTATTTGATGGCTTCTACTTTCCTAGTGAAATGAGAAATGAATGAGAAATGCTTATACTGAGAAATAAGTAGATGAGAACCGAGTTATTCAGATGCTCCAGAACAGTGGTTCTGGGGGTATAGCTCAGTGGTAGAGCATTTGACTGCAGAACAGTGGTTCCCAGCTTTGACACACAGTAGAATCACCTGAGGAACTTCTACATTCTGTATGTGAACATCAGACACCAGGCTGTTGATGTTGGAATCCCTATAAGGCTGGATCCAAGGATGATTATTATTTTTTTAAGTAGGCTCCACACCTAGCGTGGAACCCAACACAGGGCTTGAACTCAGGACTGATCCTGAGTTCAAGAGTCCAAGGCTTACACAATTGAACCGCCCAGCTGCCTCCAAGAAATAGTATCTTTAAAAGCTCTTCAGGGGATTCCATTGTGTAACGAGGGTTGAGAACTATTAAGAGGATTTTTCCATTTCTTTACAAAGGACAACAGAGTGGTCTTGCTCTGTGACCAAAAGCCTTTACTTAACGTTTCTGTTTCATTTGTTGAATGGGCATAATGGGACCTATTTGTATGGTTGCCTTAAGGAATGGGTGAACAAAGGGATAAAGCAGCATGGTAAATTCTCATAAATATTGGTTTTGTTCTTCTTTGTATCCAAGTAGAAAAGAATCTTAGAAATGTGTTTCATTTCTAGTGTCTGGCTGTTTCACGCTCTCAGAACATGGACGGCTCAGGACGGCTAGACTGACTTTGTTGGAATGAAGAGGACAAATTCTGGATGTTCCTGTTTTCTTTAGTATTATCATAATAATCCATTTCAGACTTCTACAACGCACATGTGTGTATGGCTTGTTTTGATGTCTGGCTTTGTTTTTAATATTCAGACACCTGAAAGTATAGCTTTCTTCTTAGAAAGTCTTTGTGTTGTATAGATAATTCCATAAGCACAGAAAAAATGAGATTTTTACTAAAGACTCTTGAAACAAGAATAGTTTGTGAGTAAGCAACTTGCATTATCTGACACTGTATCCCATAACATTTGGTATACAAAATTTGACACACATACACACACACACAAACACACACACACACCATACATATATATCTACATTTCATCCTGAAAATAGTTTCTGCAGTATGAAAATAAACTACTGAAGCTATTCATTGCCCCACAAAATTCATACTTCTAAAAACATAAAATTTGGGGGTTTACATTAGAGAAGTGGTTTTCCTTTTCTTCCCACTACTCATTAAGGTTGACTAGGTCTCTGGCGTATGCATTTTATAAATTACAGTTAAGTGGCTAAGTGACTTTTTTTTACACATGCTTGTTGTGTACATGTGTATTTTTTCCTTCAAAAAATGGCGTATATCCTTTTTTCCCCACTGAGCAGTATATCAGAAATATTGCCTTCTATCTAGATAACATTCTGTGATTCCAAGTCACATGTTCTTGTATTTTTTTATACCCTGGCTTCTCAGATTATGGTCCAGAGACCAGCAGGATCAGGGTGCTTGTTAGAAATGCAGGCTCTCAGGTTTCACCACAGACCCCCTGACTTTGAATCTGCATTTTAATGAGATCCTTTGGGTGATTTTTGTGCACAATAAAGTTTGAGCAGCCCAAATACCTCAAGGGAAACCTGTTCTTCCCAGGTAGACATTTTCTAATGAGCTGCAGAGGAAGAAGAGTGTATATTCCTTTAGAAGAGTATGTGTCTAATTTTAATTGCTTAACTACAAAATATGCATAATTAAGGTACAAAACAAAGTAATAAGAGTTAAATTTTAGCTTAGCTAGCTTGCTGAAAAACTGCCAAAGTCAGCTGGATAATTCTTTTATTATAGTAATAAACATTTATACTTTTTTTCTTTTGTATAAGATATCCCTTCTTATTCTGAAATTAGTTACATCTTTATCCCACATTTATGCCTTTATAAGGGTGACCTTTCATTTTCTGGAAAGGTAAACAAATCACTGTGGTGTGGTACAAATATGGCATATTTACTCTCTATTATTTCCTCCCTTGACATAAAACCATCTTCAACAATGTATTTGTTCTCTTCAGGCAAATACAGACCACAATGCCAATACTAAAGAAACCTGGACAGTATTATCAACATATCTGTAAACATCCACTCAGCTCAAATTAATCAGAATTGCTATTGATAGAATGCTTTTGAAAGATTCTTCTGGTACCCTGCTAAGAGCTTTAAAAGTTCTTTAATAATAATCTATACATTTTCACAACACTGATACGCCACATGTTCTTTATCTACCATTTTTATCCACATAGAACACTAATGTTTTTTCTTGTCACAGATGAGTTTGCTGTGAAGCAGACCCTGAGATGGAGTTCAGCATGCAGGATGTATTTTAGGACGGGCTCTTAGGATCAATGCCTTAAGAAGTGAAGGGATAAAAAGCATGAGTGGGTAGTGGGAGAAGCTGAATGATGATCCTGTTCCTGCACCAGCCTCTGTGGAACCCATGGAGAGCTCTGGAGGTAGGATGGCTCTTCAGCATTGTCTCAAGGTGAGGTGAAGGGGTTGGGCTTTTAGACACCCAAATGCAGAATGTTCCAGGAAAGAGGTCAGACCTGAAACAGTGGCTTTCTTCAGCTGAGGCGAGCCCCCTAACGTGAGCTCACAAGGGAGGGTGTTCTTGCAACCCTCCTACCAGGTTGGGGAATAAGTCTTCATTCCTTAAGAGGGGGGATGTGGGTGGTATATCACCTCATGGTTGTATTTCTCTTTAAGATACAAGTCTAAAGCAATATGAGGTCCTTCAGTATCTCTAAAGAATCAAAGAAAGGTTAATGCTGTTCTGCATGGTTTAAATATTAGGATTTTTGATTCATCTTTGAAAATTGCCCATTCATTTATGTAATATTTAGTGAGAATGCACTATAGGCAATTCTGCACTGTATAATTCTTTGTTGTTAGAAAGTCAAATAAAATCATGAATCCTCCAGCACAGTGATGCTTAGTAAGAGTCTTTCAGCTCATTCAGCAAATATCTCTGTGCCCACGCTGTACATCACTAAGTCTAGAGTGATGAACAAAACCAACATAGTCTTGGACCTCATGGAACTTATGGAGGATGTAGAGACAGACATTAAACAGATAGTCATGTAAATAA
>NC_138377.1:45606077-45620754 GCF_054177405.1 Leptonychotes weddellii
TATAACAACATCCTAGCTGCCGTGCAGACTCAGCCCTCAGACTGAGAGGCAAAGTACATTTGAGCAAACCTTTAAGTATGAGTGAACTCTGTTGTACCAATGAGGGGCAAGAAAGGATCCTAGAGTGAGGAATTGGAGCAGTGTATTGGAATTTACCTAGGCTTGAAGCTCTATCTCAGGTCCTGGGTTCCTGTGATTAGCTTTATAAGGCTAGCAGAGGAGCCTGGGGTTGAAGAAAGGACAGAGGCTAAGTCCTAGGGACTTAGAAGTAGAGGTTGAGGGATTTTTCCTTTATTCTGAAAATTATCAAGCAGTAGTGAAGGCTGTAAAGCAGAAAAATCACAGTCTAATGAGCCTATTAGATAACTCTGATAGCATGTGGAGTAAGATTGGAGAATGGTAAGATTAGAGAAAGGGAAATAGTTAGAGAGACATTTAAGTAATCCAGATAATAAGTGAAGGAGGCTTTAGGCATTGAAACTAAAGAAGAAGGAATGGAACTTAGAAATATTAAGTATAAATATATATATGTCTCTTCTCATATATATTCATCTCTTTTCAATTATCAATTTTATTTAATAGTCAAAAGTCATTGAACAATTTTGGTAGTTGGAAACCACAGTTACTCTATTTAAGACCTGAAAATACAATATTAAATATTGTGTAACATTGCTCATTGCTCCTGGGGATATTATGAATATCACCACTGGTATGTTATTGGGAGGTACAGTCCAATATAAGTTTTAATAAGGAGACTAAGTGAAACATTGTTATACAAATCTTTTAGTGCAGCAAAGAATCTTGCATCCAGAAGTTAAATTAAATTTTTTAACTTATACATTGTTTAGTCATCTGTGATCTTTGTCCCTACTCCTGCTGCAAATATAAGAAGTTTGACCAAATTTTAAGCGATTACTATAGTGCTTTAAAATTAATCATTCCAAGATGAACAAAAACTGATCTCAGGAAGAACAATTATACTGTAACCTGTTGTTGAGAAAGGAACCATAAATTTCAAGAGACATAGCTTCAAGTTTTTAGCTGTAACTAGGAACAAAATCTTGGGGAAATTATCTAATTTGGGGGACTTATGAGTTGGTCAGAGCAAGTAAATTATACTCAACTGCACAGGCAAGGAAACCAAAAAAATTGGAGTTTGAATGATTTGTTTAATTTCACATGCCAAAGTAATGTTTGAAACAGGTCTAAATGAGGGTTCCATTTAATTATGACTGTAATAGAAATGTCTATATGGGCAAAGGTAAAATCAATCTGTATAAAACCAACTTACCCTGCATTTGAAAACAGTTCTATATGATGCCTGCCATATTGTCTACTTATTTCTCTGTGGTACAGTCTTCGTTTTATCTGAAAAGCATTTATTAGGTGTAAAGAAGATAAGCTGAAGTGTATATTTCCCAGTTTGAGATCAAAGGAACTAAATTGGGTTTTGACTTCCACCAGTTCAGTGTGACCTCAATTTTAATTTAAAATTAGAAGCACATAGGAAAATTGTTTACCATCTATTTCATAGCCTGAAACTTTTTTCAACTGATTCGTTGTAAGAATATTCATTTATTTTCAGGTCTTGGAACCAACCCCTTGGTTCTATTTATATCCTTCTAATATGATAAAATTTGTAGTTTTTTTTTTTTTGATTTTTTATTTATTTATTTGAGAGAGAGAGAATGAGAGAGAGCACATAAGAGGGGGGAGGGTCAGAGGGAGAAGCAGACTCCCTGCCGAGCAGGGAGCCCGATGTGGGACTCGATCATGACCTGAGCCGAAGGCAGTCGCTTAACCAACTGAGCCACCCAGGCGCCCTGTAGTTTTTTTTTTCTTAAGGGTGAATAAAAAGATCTCTCAAACCAAAGGAACAAATTCTTAACTTTACAGGTTGTAGACACATTTTTTAAAGTTTACAATGATTAGGGACACCTGGGTACCTCAGTCAGTTAAGTATCTGCCTTTGGCTTGGGTCATGATCCTGGGGTCCTGGGATTGAGTCCCCAGCATCGGGGTCCCTGCTCAGCAGGGAGCCTGCTTCTCCCCCTTCCCTTCCCCGCTGCTTGTGCTCACTCTCTCGCGTGCTCTCTGTCTCTCTCAAATAAATAAAAGCTTTAAAAAAAAAGTTTACAATGATTAAATTAATATTTGTCTCATTAGGGTTAGACGTTAAGGCAAAATCAGTGCCTCAAAAAGGGTGTTAAAACTGGCATAGATTAATAACTTCCTGAAGATACAATGTGTGTGAACTCATTTCTCCCAGGAGTGACCAGAAGCCAGCCATTGGCCTGTGGTTTGGGACGTGTTTGAGGTGATGGACAATTTCAGTTTATACTAGGGTTTTGTCGTCTGAATACTCTTCTGCACCTGAGTATTCTGCATAGATTTCTGCTTAGGAAGCACATATCAAAGACTAATAAGCTGGGTTCTACCTATAATCTATCACACAATCACCTTGGGACCTTAGGCAAGTTTTAAAATTTGCCTAAATCTCGGTTTCTTCCAGTTACAAAGTGGAGATATTTATACTGCTTGTCTGTTACTCACAACATTGTAATGACAGTCAAATGCGGTATTTGCAAGGAATGTGAAAGCACTTGAAATAAAGGGAAGTGCTATGCAAGTCAAGTAATGACCGTCTCTTAGCTCACTTAAGTCATGCCTGTGTTTAGTGGCTTACAGAGAGCAGTGTGTGATATAACCTGATGACACTGGTAGACAGCTAGTCAGATAGGGTATGGAACCTAAAACTAAAAAAGAAAATCCATGCTCCAGCTTCACTGAGACCTCCAGTCCCTTGAAACGTCTACTTTGCCCTTTCTGGGAGTAGAAGCACCTCCTTCAGTTTCCTGACTTAAACATCGTGGTCCACAGCGGCAGTCACGTCCATGCCAGTCTCAACAATTCCTGCTCCTTGTTGGCTTCAGTGCAACCATCTAGCACCAGAAGCGAGTCTGGCACAAGCCACCTGCCTGCTTCCCTGTGACTAAAGCCAGTTTGAGTGTCACTTTGGAAAATCATACCACTCTGTAGATCAATGCCACTCTCATGCTGTGCTTTCCGATAAACCAGCAACAGTGCCTAGAAAACTTTCTCAGTCCCCAGTCAGCTTCCTCGCTTGCTGCTGTAATGGCGACATCAGGACTTACGTAACTTCCTGAGGATCAGCTTTATTTCCCCCACCCCTTTTAGTGATGCCAGATGGTGTTACCTGTTTTCTCTGGAAATAATAACCATCAGCTCTAGGCTCTGCCTGAAACATTCTTTCCGTATCCACATTTTCTCTCCTTCATTTACCTATCTCCCATTTATTCTTGAGGCCACAACCTGAAGGAAACTTCCTTGACCCCTCCTGTGGGTTTCTAAGTCACTGCTTTTCCACATGAAAGGACACATATAATTGCTGCTTACTTTTTATTATTTCCCCATCTCAATGAAGACACATTTGCCTCATTCACAGTTGTCTCCTCAATGCACAACACTGTGTTTGACTCGTAGTTAAGTGTTCAACAAATATTTATTGAATAAAAAAGTGACGTCCTCATTCTTTCTTCCCTCCTGCCTCTAAATGCTAGTATTCTTCCTACTGTGGCTCTCTTCAGGTTACCGTTTTGTTACTTTCTCCTTAAACTTTATTTAATACGTGTTTATTAAGTACCTGTCAATCTTCTAAGCATATCAGGAATTACTATTTAGGCAACACAGTTCTCTTTGAAAAATGTGGAAAAAGGAAACATATCTCTGGAAGGTTGCCAACTTGACAGTAGCTCACAAGTATTGAATATCTCCTGTGCTTATCATGGTTTACATTATCTCATTTAGTTATCACCATAAACCTATGCAATAATATACTAGTTTTCTCTAAATTATGCTTTACTAACAGATAATCCCCAAATTTCAGTGGCTTACAATCAAAGCTTATTTCTCACAGTCCATGATGGCTGTGGTTTGGCTGTGACTCTGCCCTATGTTCTTTTCACTTTGGGAACTAATCAGAAGGAGCAGCCCCTATTTGGGACATGCCTTTCTTATGCTCACAGTTCATTGGCTAAGGCAAGTCACATGGCCGAGTCTGATACCTATGTTTTGATGTGTTGTACATATAAATAGATGCTGTTTGCTAAGGGGAGAAGGTCAAGAAAATTACATGAAAAGAGGAAAGAATTTGTGATTAATAGGGGGTGGGCAGGATCCTTTCAGTGTCTGAGTATTGAGAAACGTAAGATGGCAGAATGGAGAAGCATAATTGCTAAGGACTAGATCTTACAAGTATTTAACAAAGAGTTTAGGGATCTGTGAAGGGATTAAGGACAGTGAAATAAAGTTCAAATAATGAATATGAAGGTCTGAGTCATAAGAAAGGGGATTGGGAGTTAATGAGAGTGGTAAGTCATGCTAAATGTATGGATCCAGACATCAAGATCATTGAATTTGGTAGTAGGAGGGTGACCAGAATTCCAAATGATTTGCTCCATTTAACTAATCTTAAAATACTTGTTATATTAAAGTATGCTGGAAATAAGTGACTGAACCTAATTTTCAGCAATTGGGGATGTTAAGTGATTATGGTTATATTTAAACTTTAGGTGACAAGTAGTGGGCAGCTTTGCCTACATATACTTTACATTGTCTTGATTAGAATGATGATGCACCTCAGCCAGCCTGACGCAGACAGAGTGAACACAAATATCCAACCATGAACTGCTGGGGGGATTCAGGTTCGCTGTTCCAAAAGACTTGAAAGCCACTGCCTTTGTTTCATTCTCTTCCTCAAGGCTTTATCCTACATGCAAGCCATAAGGTGGTGATTTGATTCTTATTTTTGTTAAAATTGTTTTTGACACTTAAGAGCCAAGTGTATTTGCTAATCTTATCAATTTTAAATAAGTATATACAAAAATTTTGAGACAAAGTTTACGGCACATTAGGCAGAAAGCATTTAGGTTCTTCTCTCTCATTGTTACTTGCAGAAGGAGGAAAAGTGGTACCTGAAATGTACTTACATATAAGCGGATCTTTATGATTTACAAACTTAGAAGACAAATTTAAGAAATTAAAAAAATTGTTATTATTCATTTAGAATCAGTAATCCTTTCCATTTCTTTTGAGAAAGGAGTATGTACCGTATTGATTTTGTATGATACACTGGGAAAAGGAGGACTAAATGTGTTACCTTTAAAATTTAGAGACTTTAACTTCATGGAATAATTTAATTTGCATTTGCCTTTGTATGTGTTGACAACATCATTGTATACAGTACACTATATATCATATTGTTCCACCTGTCCTTGAATAGGGCCACAGTATCTTAACTGCTGTTGTTCTAACTCAGAAACTCAGAGCAATTAATATTTATCTCTTCAATCCGAACAGTGATTAATAATTTGATAAAACATTGATATTAGCTTCTTGATAATTCACTTATTTCTAAAAGTTGGCATTTATTTGGTGCCTTGGTTGTCATGATATAGGCACTGTAAGATCCTAATTCATTCCATTCTCCAGTATTTAACTCTAGATCTCAACCATCAGCATTAAGTCAAAAAATTGTATGTACATCCATCTCAGAGTTTCCTGAGAACATTTTGTGGGGGCCTCTTTCACGGCCAAGATATGAAGAAAGGTTTGGGCCAGCAGAATCAAGTAGATGGCTGTATGCTGTGATGAGGACAGCAACAGATCAATCTGTGGATCAATCATGTTCCACTGTGGAGAGTAGAGCATCTGTGGCTAACAAAGTAATAAGTGAAACTGCAATCACATTTAGTATCAGTGTTGAAAGCCTGTTCAGATATGGACTGTGTAGGGAAAAGTGTCCAATCAGATGGCTGAATTTGTCAAAGGAGACAAAACATAAAATTGACAGCCTTTTTAAATGTCAGTACCAAGCTTGAAAAGGGCAATGTGGTTCCTTATGCTCGACCTGAATACAAGGAAGTACCTCCTCATCTGTGAATTGTGCTGTATGGTCTGTTGAGAGCCTTTCCAGTCATTCTGAGATTCTATCTCTGCCAACATAAAGCTTGAGCAGTGTTTCACTGTGTTCTTTACCGACCTCCTTTACACATTCTGAGTGAATGCACAGCCCAGATTCATGGCTACTTTTGCCCTTCACTTGATATGTGGTTTTACAGAAGTCTTTGATTTACCTTGAAATTATTAGTATTAGCTTTAATGTACTTCAAGCTCTTTGCTTACTCATTCAAAAAAAATCAATCAGCCTGCCCTCTGTTAGCAGCCTACTTCATAGTGATGACGATGCTTGTGATCACTATTCCCTGAAGAGTACAGTTTTTTGTTCATGTGACTTATATTTTAAATATTATTATTATTAGGCACTAGAAGTATTAGGTACTATTTATGAGTGTCTACTTAGAGTCTAATGTAATGCTAGGTGTTTTACATACATTTTTTTTCAGCCATCTCAGTAGGTTCACAGAGAAAGTATTGTTATCTATATTTAAAATTCAGACACTCAGGCTCAGAAAAAGCAGTCTAACTCAGAGATTTCCATTCCTGTCTTTGTGCCAAGATCTTGATTCTTTGAGCCTTTGGACATGCATAGAGAGGCCTAGGGAAGCTAGAGTCCCTGGATGGGTCTCATGTGACCACCAGGAAAGGCTCTTTAATTCCTTTCAGTGTGCTTTACAGAGGTGGTCCTTCTCTATGAATGTCATCAATGGGAAGTTTGGAAGCTCCAAAACCCATGTGGTACTGGAATTTCAGCTTCAGCCTGTCTAAGTTCAGAGCTGCATTCTTTTGACTTATCATGGCTGATTTTGTTGTTTTGTTTTGTTTTGAAACCCTAACTTTGTTTGTGCTCTGAGTTTAGGACTCTTTATTTTTATGGCTGTTTAAAAGTACAGGACCAGCTCTTGTACCAATGCAATGAAAAGAAGAAATGCAAAGTAGCTAGAACATGTATAGGCATTCAGAAAGATTGCAAAGATGAGCAAGCTAGAGTGCCTACTTACAACAGATGGTGAGTCTTTGATATAGTATATGTTGTGCCAAGAGATGTGTAAAGGGAGAGTTTTAGAGTATTGAGAAAGGATGCATCACTTTCAAGGAAGGGATTGATTGGTGGAAACATCCTGATTGATATCATAAACATACATGCATATCAGCTTATATTAGAAATTTTTTACATTGAATGTTCTTTGGGCTCTTCCCCAACGGTGGCATTGTTCTGATGTAAAATTTGCATTAATCCAGTCATTTGTGTACAATGAATATGAAATGACCTGCCACCTTCCAGTTACATTGTTCTTCTTCAAGTTGTTTCTAGCTCCATTTCTGTCTATGTATAGTATTTGGTGTGCACACACATGTTGTATGCAAATATGTGAATAATAGGCATCTGACCTAAGAAACAGACAATGACTCTAAGTTATTTTGCACCAAGCAATCCAGTAACATGTATATTTTTACAGTTTCACCCATAAAGAAATTGTCTTAGGAGTCAACAAAGACTCAATCTCTCTCTCCCTCTTTCCCTCTCTGTCTGTCTGTCTCTCTCTATATATATATCGTGCCTGTGTTGACTGCTGATAGCAGCATACAAGTGTACCATTTCCTCCTTTAAAATATACTAATAAAATTTAAGTTAGAAATGCTTTATTATTCACCTAGCTTGTCAGATTATATCCACTCTTCCCTATATATAAGAATGTTAGATCATTTGGAGGCATAAGAGTTGAACTCCTTCAAGTTTGTCATTTAACAACTAGATTATTTCAAAAGTGATGCTTTAAAATCAGTGCTGTGGACTAGAACTTACTTTAATGATGAATATATTCTATATATTTACTGTCCCATAGGATAGTTGCTAACCACATTTGACTTTTGAACACTTTAAATGAGACTAGTGCAACTGAGGCAGTGACTTTTAAATTTGTTTAATTTAATTTTTAAAAAATATTTTATTTATTTATTTGACAGAGAGAGAGAGACAGCGAGGGAGGGAACACAGCAGGGGGAGTGGGAGAGGGAGAAGCAGGCTTCCTGCTGAGCAGAGAGCCCGATGTAGGGCTTGATCCCAGGACCCTGGGATCATGATCTGAGCCGAAGGCAGACACTTAATGACTGAGCCACCCAGGCGCCCCAAACTTTGTTTAATTTAATTAATTTAAATTTAAGAAGTTATGTGTAATTATGGACAGTGTAGCTGTAAATGATAGATAAGGTCATATTTATAAGGCTTTTGGACAAATGTGTGTACAAATAAGGAAACTTGTAGTCCATGCTCTTAAAATTTCTCTGTTTTTATGTTATGGTTACTTAGATGCAAATTTTAGAATACCAGTGGGGTTTCAGTTACCCATTTGTGTGACAACCTCCAAAATAACAGAAGTCGTGGCTTGGCCCATTATATTGTGCTTAAAGCAGACCCAGTAATTAGCAGGAGAAACATAGAGAAGAGTGTTTGAAAATTCGAACGTGCCTCAAGCAAAAAGATTCCTGAGTTAAAGTGGTACTAGCCTCAAAACTACACTGGCTGGTGAGGAAGAAGGAATGAGTTTAACAGCATTATAATATTAGATTTTTTTTGGTCATGTTAGTCCAATGTCTAGATAAGTAATAAATCACCCGTCTCAGAAATTTTATAAAGTAACATAAATGGATAAGCAGATATTATTAAAATAAAACTTCTAAGTAGCTAATTCAGAGTTTACTGCCAGGAACAAAGTAATCTGGGAGTTTTAGCAGTACATCAGATGAGGAGCAGACAATGCACAGACATTCACTTTGATTCTTCTGTCAAATTTGACAGTAATGCTCCATCATATTTTATTGTCTGCCTCAAAAGTCAGAATCAAATGTATTTTAAGCAGAATCAAATGTATTTTAGTGATAACATTTAAATGCATGGTGCTTATTGGTCATAGGCTGAGATTTTAGTGTCCTGATCACTCCTTCCCTCTCACTCCTCCCAGGCAGGGGGACTGACTTCTCTTCTTGGTGAGATTTGAAGGAGAAACAAGGTTTACTCTTTAATGTTCTCAGGTCCTCCACTCTAAGGTCAAAACCCAGCTCAAAGGGTGGAGGCTCAGACTGTTCCATTGCTGTCAGTGTGTAGATGGTTAATCCATTCAGTTCTGGGGTCAGCCTCCGGAAGCCCAGTTGCTGGCAGATCTCAGATACATTTTTCAATTTCAATTTTATCAATAGTAAAGATGAAGTTTGGTCTTATTTCCCAATTCATAAGTCAGGTGAGGAAGAGAGGGTATTTATTAGACTCCTTTGAAATCCAATAGTTCTCACCTGTGCTGGGGAGGAATGCAGTTGAGGGTTGGAGATTGTCCATTAAAATCACTGGAGTTGCTTTTTCAATGTGCATTTGTTCTCTTCCTTCTCTCCTCTCACAACTAACCTCACTCCACCTCAGCCCCTGTACCTGCCCCCATTGAGAGCTGGCCTAGATATTGGAAAGACCGAGTTACAATTTTGCTTAGAGTAGATTTGCACACCCCACAATTCATACAACACCAGCCTACTTTGGCTTGGGCTAGTCAAACATGTTAGGTTTACCTGGGCAGCCCCTCAGTACTTGATGTAGCCATTGATCTAGGTAACTGGAATTATTCTTAAAATTTTCATGAATTTCACATGCTACATTTATTTTAAATAACTATACATTATTATAGAATGGCTAAAATCATTATTTTGGTAGGAATTAAAAGCACTATTAAGTCAAATGTTATTTTTTTTATATTCTTAATAATATCATTTCATATTAATTCAGGATCTATTCCTGAGGGGGTCAAGAAGAATAAAATAAACGTACTTGTCATTTTTGATGGCCATAGATACATAAAAGAGAATCTAAAAAATAAAACAAAACAAGAACTAACACACCAGGAAGATGGATCAACCTTGCTATAGGCTATTTTTTTAATGTGTTTAATTTTTTTTTCTAAATGACTTTTTAGTACATGAGTTCTTAATCAACCAACCAATTGGAGAATCTACTTTGTAACTACCAAATGATGATGATGGTAATAATAATATTATTGGAATATTACTGGAATATTCCAATGGAATACCTACTATGTACCAGATGTCGAGCTAAACCTTACAGATACAATCTTTTAAAAATCCAAACCCCGCTTGCATTGAGTACTGTTATTGGCACAGTTTTATGGAAGAGAGACACAGAGGAACTTTATCACTACTAGGCTTAGACTACTAAACCTAACTTCCAAGTGTTCTGAATGGATTAATTGATATTTGAGATACATTAAAAAAAAACTGCTACCCTTTTTATGTACCCTTTCCTTCTTCATTTACCTAGTTAGAGTTATGAGCCAGTAGAGAGTTGATCTGACTAGGTTGTGTTTTAGATACTTGCTTTACTGGAAGGTTCTAAATCAGGAAGCCTGACATTTTTTCACTTGCAGCCATTTCTGAGGATTGCTTAATGGTGGACCCTTCTAATTAATATGGACTCATGAAAGAATATTATATTAGAATTAATCTGCAATTGCTCCATTGGTTAGCACAATGAATATGAACATAAATAACATGAATATGCATAATCAAAGCCAGTATTTGCCTTAAATATGCTTTCTGCTTTGTAAAACTGAGTGGAATGCATCTGAGGGAAAATATTGATTTAAAAATTGAATAACCAGTTTCTGGCCAAACTTAACCAATATTTTATTATGGGGAAAAAGAGTTTTTTGTGGGTCAAATAAACTTTGTTTATATATTTTATACTATATTAACAAGTTTGTATACTTCTAAATAACATATATATGTATATATGTATTTTTTTCCCTCTAGAATGGCACAAATTATGTTCTCAATTGCTCCAATAAAGTTATAGAAGCTACATTTAACAAAACTCCAAATATAGCAAAGATGCTTTAAATGTATCCATATCTGATGAAAGAAATTTAAAATATTTCATATGAAAGTATAAGTAAAATAATCCTAATAAGTGCATGAGGTTTATTTTTAGTGTGATGTGAGAAGTTAACCATAGGAGATTGAGATCTTTTACTAGTAAAGAAAATGATATTGTCAACTTGTGTGAAGAATATTGGCATGGCAGATGTGTATTATTCCCAAAGGAAATTAGAAAAGCTATATATAAATGTATGTGCATAAAACATATACAGTTGACTCATGAACAACGTGGGGGTTAGGGCACCAATCTCCCTGCGCAGTGGAAAATTGGCATATAACTTTTGACTCCCCTAAAACGTAACTACTAATAGTCTACTGTTGACCAGAAACCTTACTGATAACATAAACAACTGATTAACATGTATCTTGTAAGTTATATGTATTATATATTATATTCTTACAATCAAGTAAACTTCCTAAAACCCTTATAGAAAGACCAAAGGTGTATAAGAAAAATTTATGTTAGAAATACTTTAAAATGGAAACTTTAATCAAATACAAGTTTTAACAACAACAACAAAACAAGTTTAACAACAACAAAAAATTAGGTTCTGTAACTTTTGTAAGCTGTTCAAAGTTCCAGATGCCCAAGGTTATAACTGTGCATGTGAATTTTAAATTTTATTAGCACCGAAGAGTGAATTGTCTTTAAGCTTCTTAAACTGCATTTACTATTTAATTTTTTTCACTATTGGCTATGCAAAACTATTTGAGGGTGCTTCTATTTGTGAAGCACTGAATCTTCTCCAAGTAATTTCCCACTTTTTATGTTCTTTAAGTACTCTCTGTATTGCATTTTTTTCTGTGAAAATTAATAAAGAGAAACCTCACTATAGTAGAGTCCCAAGGCTAGAAGGGCCGTACCACTCAATGTCAATTACAAAAGAACTGTCAGTTATAGAACACAACATAAGAATGGTCAACTGGAGGGCGCCTGGGTGGCTCAGTTGGTTAAGCGACTGCCTTCGGCTCAGGTCATGATCCTGGAGTCCCGGGATCGAGTCCCACATCGGGCTCCCTGCTCGGCGGGGAGTCTGCTTCTCCCTCTGACACTCCTCCCTCTCATGCTATCCTTCTCTCTCCCTCTCAATAAATAAAATCTTTAAAAAAAAAAAAAAAAAAAAAGAATGGTCAACTGGAGAGGATCATCAATTACAAGTCACAACACGAAAAGATACACATTGCATCTCCTACAAGAAATCGATGACCCCTGCCACTCTCCATCATTACCCTGAAAGCTTGATTTTCACTAATGGACTTTCCTTCAAAGCAACCCCTCCCAGCTTTCTCCTCTTTCTCCATAAACTAACATTCCTGTCCTTTGTTGGACTTGTCTAGGGTTTTGCCATAACTTTCTTGTCCAGAATTACCATTCTCTATTCCCATATAAACCCATTTTTGCAGGTAACATAATGGAGAGTTTCATTTTTAAGGTTAACATATCCAAACAAAGTGCTGAAATAACATACATATTTTTTTTCAATAAACACAGTACAGTCCTTTAAATGTATTTCCTCTTCCTTATGACTTTCTTAATAACATTTTCTTTTCTCTAGTTTACTAAATTACTTATATGAATTCTGTGCAGTAAGTCTTTATCTTGTGCTTACTAGATGTTACATTGCATTCCAGAGACCGACAATTAATAAAACACATAAAACAGGTACATAAACATATATTTAAAATATAAAATAGAGGGGTGCCTGGGTGGTTCAGTCAGCTAAGCGTCTGACTTTGGCTCAGCTCATGATCTTGGGGTCCTTTAATTAAGCCCCCTGAGTTGGGCTCCCTGCTCAGTGGGGAGCCTGCTTTGCTTTTCCCTCTCCCTCTGCCCCCTGCTTGTGCTCGCTCTATCTCAAATAAATAAATAAAATCTTTAAAAAATAAAAAATGTAAAATAGAATGTGGTGAGTGCAGTGCAAAAATAGTATTAGGGTGCAGATTAGAGGAACCATTATTCCTTGGATTAAGTATTCATTTGGAAGCTTGGGAAATATTTCCAAATAAGATAGCCAGAGTTTTTCCCACTAAGTGCTGTGAAGATACACAAATAATTTTTTATATTGTTCGTTCTATGCTACCATTGTATTGTGAAACACATGCTTCCACTCTCAGGAAGTAATTGGCTATGGTGCATCTCTCCTTACTGAAAAAGTACTATTTCACACAGGTGAGACACTGCTTGCTCTCCAGGATTGCTGAGAGCTAGCCTTTTTTATGTGCTATGTTGGGTTTGTTGACCAAGAAGAATAGGCTGTAAAACAACCAAATGTGTTTATCTAGGGTTTTAGGGATTGCAATCTGGGAGATACAGAGTGGATGAAAATTGAAAATGTGCTCAAATGGCAAGTGGAGAGTGCAGGCTTATAGAGGCAAAAACCACTAGGTTACATAACTCGCTTTGCAGGAATTATGATTGGTGCCTACAGAGTTAAACTGACTAACACATGATTGGCTATTTAGCTAATAGGTGTTACGTTATCTCTATTTCAGTCCAGAGTACAAAGATATATTCCAGAAGATGGTCAGAGATGCAATTGGTGAAAGTCAAAAGTCCAGGACATTATAAAAATTGAAATAGGAGATGTGCATGGATCTTCCTCAGTATCCTCCCAGCCCTATTTTGAATGAATCTCTTTGCAATGCTTACTTCACTTTGGAATCTTCTTTTGCAGGTTGTTGGCCAAACAACTTGAAATTAAATTGTTCTACTATCCCTGTGCCAATTAAAATTTAGGAAGATTTGTTTATACTGGTGCATGTGTTTTGTTTTCTTTACTCAAGCTTCCTTGTGTTATAACCTTTCCCAAATACATGACATTCTCCATATTCATTAAACTGCTAATAAAATGCTAAAGTTTAAGCAGTAGGCAAAACTGGTGAATTATTTAAAAAAACAAAAACAAAAACTAATTCTTTGTGGTTCATGGAGTGAGACATTTTAGATTTGCACAAGATGTGTGCTTTCTGACTCATTCACGGCAGCTCCTTTTGTCCTACAAACCATTTCTTCCCAGTGGGAAACAAATCATATCATACATCTTTGTAAGTGTACTATGTGCTGTAGGGAAAGGTGGTGTCTATTCACAGTGATGTGGGTGGGTCTACTGACACAAGGCAAACAGTACCTTTAGTATTTAGCCTCAGATGTAAGGTTTGAGCTGGAGGCCATGATTCTGGCCTTACTGTGTGCAGTTAGGTCTCAATTACCTCTGCTAATGGAGAGGGGCAGGTGTCTCATGCCCTGACACAGGGATTACTAAAATACATTTCAAATATACAAGATGTATATTTAGCTTTTGGATTAAATTATGTCTTTTTCAGTAGAAAACATTTAAAAATTGTTTCATGGCCATATCAGAATTACGCTTTTTTTTTCCAAGTAGTGGTTTGATAGAAAAGAGAAGTTATTCCAAATGGTGTTCTGTGGTAGAAACTACATGGGATTGATTTTAGCCTGGTTACGCAACCGACTCTGTCCTTCCTATCTAGTTCATTTACCCATTCATTCAATAAATTCATGTATTCTGGGTGGTAAGAACATAGTAGGGAGCAAGAAAAGGAAGGTCCCTGATTTCATAAACGGTATCATTTAGTTGAAAATAAAGTAATAGGGGGTGCCTGGGTGGCTCAGTCATTCAGCGTCTGCCTTCGGCTCAGGTCATGATCCCAGAGTCCTGGGATTGAGCCCCGCATCGGGCTCCCTGCTCAGCGGGAAGCCTGCTTCTCCCTCTCCCACTCCACCTGCTTGTGTTCCCTC
>NC_138377.1:45620854-45640953 GCF_054177405.1 Leptonychotes weddellii
GGACTCTGAGAAACAAACTGGGAGTTCTAGAGGGTAGGGGGGTGGGGGGATGGGTTAGCCTGGTGATGGGTATTAAAGAGGGCACATTCTGCATGGAGCACTGGGTTTTATACGCAAACAATGAATCATGGAACACTACATCAAAAACTAATGATGTAATGTATGGTGATTAACATAACATAATAAAAAAAAGTGACAAAAGAAAATAACAAAGAAAAATATAAGATAATTTCAGTTAGTCATTTGTGAAATGTAAACTCTTATAACCAGATTAATATATAAAACACTAACTGGGTGGGGCACCATTATTTAGAGCAGTGGGAGTCGGCCTCCCTGAGACAGTGACATGAAGGAGACTTGGAGAGTCATCAGGAGACAGCAGTGCAAGTGGGCTGAGCATATCTGAGAAAGACCAAGGCCACGAAAAAGAAGGGGAGAGTTGAAGGACAGGAGGAGAGATGGGGAAGGAGCTAGCTTCCTTAAGGCATGACATTATGGAATACACATGTACCATATAATCAAATAGCAATGGAGATTGTGGGCACCTACTGTAAAATCCGTTTTTCTTTTTTGCGGGGGATACTTAGTCTTCAGTTTGTGAGAAGGAATTTCACAGACTTCCCTCAGAACTCATGTTAAAGTTATTTTTGGGAATTCTGAAATTAATTTATTTAATTGTAACCATTATAAAGCCTACCTATAGGACTCTGGAGATGTTGCGTATTATCTTTTTTTGTTGTTGCGTATTATCTTAATTTTGTTTCCTTGAATATTTGCTGGGTTGATTTGATGTGATTTTCCCTATTCTTGTAAACAATGTTCTATCTGTATTGTCTTATAGAAAAATAAGAAGGATATAACAGTATCTAATATCTTTTCTGTCAGGTGGCTCATATAACCCTGTAATGTCCATAGGCCCCTCCTATAGTTAGGACTTCCTATATTTTACATAAATTCCTTATAGCTATGATTATGAGTGTGTGTGTGTGTGTGTGTGTGTGCGCACGCACGTACACATAGACTCAAACACACGTTTTGCCACTTAACTATTTTACATCTTCTCTGTTAAGTGCAAAAGTACTGATTGCCTTCATTCTGTCTCATTGAAGTTAAATGAATTGATGGGTTTATGGTTAAGTACTGTGCTACTCATTAAAAAATTTATTTACCAAATACAAAGAAATAAACCCAAGGATGCTCTTGTGACTAGACACATGTCAATAACATTGCTAGCACAAGACATTTTAAATCATAGAGGAAAAAAAAGAGAGGAAGAGTGAAAGAAAAGACAGAAACCAGAGTGTAGTAGTTGTATGTTCCTCTGTAACAAACTACTCCCCAGTGCAGTGGTCCGAAAACAATTTATTATCACTGGTGACTTTGTGGATGCTGTGGTGGTTCTTCTGCTGCTCTTGCTGCATTCTGTTATGCACATGCTTCAGCAGGGGGGTCCACTGGGATGGGGGGGCCTCTCTGCATGTGGTCTTTCAGCCTCAAGGAAGCCAGACCAACTTTTTCAAAGCATAATGATCTCAGGGCTGCGAGAATGAGGCCTTCTTGGAAATTGCAGGATATCATTTCCATGAAAATCACAAGGCTGGTCCAGATTCAAAGTGTGGGAAATAGACTCCCCTTCCTGATGGAAGGATCAGCAAACTTTTTAATCTGAGAGAGCTAGAGTAAGATTGTGACTAAAGAAAAAGGAACAGGGGGTGAGTGGTGTGGGGTAGGGAGAAAAGAGGGAAGAAGGGGATGGGAAGGAAGTAAGAAAAGTGACATTTGAAATACCAAAGCGAAAGCTCCAGGTATTCCTTCCATGTTCTATCCTGATTTGGCTCAATTACATGTCTGGAGACAGTGGACCTGAAACAGAAAAAGGAAATGAGAAAGTGGGGGAATGGGCAGAGAGAGAGACAGAGGGACAGAGTTACGGAAAGATGAGTAGGGGAACTAGAAATGAACCCACATCTAATTTTAGCTCAGTCATTGGACAAAATCAAAGCATTTGCTAGGCAGCATATTACAGAATACAAATCTCTTGTTCAGAGGAGCAACCGGGCACAGGAACACTTTCCAATGTGACATCAAATAGTACCCCTTTTTGAAGTAGCTCTTCTTTGAGCAGTGATGATTTTATGTCTGCTGTACATAATTTGAGGATGTACTCTGATGCTTTGGACTAATGCATCACTACATGGAACTGGTGCAGACTGATGTATTAGTTTAATAAAGCATTCAAATGAAATCTGATAGTTTCATTAATGTCTGGGAAAGGACTGTAAAAGCAAAATCAATTAGTAGTGAGACAGGAGAAATTAGGATCCTTTTATTTAAATCATTGAAGGTGGAAGAGTAAAAAATATTGCAGGTCTCTCTTTGCATCTTGGCAAACAGACTGTATTGTTGCTTAGAGAGCGGTGGTCCTCATTCTCATTAGGGTAGATTATATAGTAGACTCATTAATCCTAACCCTGAAATTGAAGCTGAACTTGAGAAGATAAACAGGCTCCTGTGGTTTTGTGTGGGCAATAATTGGATGGAAGTCATATGTAGATTCTATTTTACATATGACTTATGTTTTTTCTTTTGCCTTTCTTTTTCTTTAAGCTTTCAGACTTACCAAGTACTTTACTTGGACTCCAGAGAACCAAGTTCGAAAGTGTTATGCAGCATTCAACCTCACTTTCTGCACTCTAGGGCTTCTTCTCTCCAGCATAACATACCTCACAGTCCCTGAGCCCTGCACCAGGGAAGCATGGTTGTTGGGGTTTGTTTTATTCCCCAAGGTCTATCTTTCATCAGTTTTGCATACCACAGACAAACTGTTGGGAAATTTTTCAACCATGGGAAGCCTCAAGGCAAAAGTCCAAGAACTTTCTCTGTCACTTTTATCCCCCAAGGGGATAAAAAGAAATTCCCATTTAAAGTCTTCTTTACTGGAAATAGTTTTCCATAGAGACATGGTAGGAAACTAAACATACACAATTTCAACCTAGTAAGAGAGGAAATATAGGTGGTGTCCTTTTCCTCCAGCTTTTAGAGGAATTATAATTGTATTTTATAGTGCTTTTGGCTTCTATAAACACCCTCAAAAAATAAAGTGGAATTATTCTACTGTTTTAATGAGTGGTTCATCAGATCACAATGAATGCTTATCCCTCTTGGCACTGTCTCATCTAAAAGCAGGCAATAATTAATGCTTCCACGGCACTCATTCTGCACGAGGCCACTTGGTTTGCATAGCCTTTTGGATCTGGAATAGCTGGTACTCGCAAGACACCTTGGTGATGGGGCCTGTCAGTTTGTTGGCTAGTTGTTTAACATGGTCATTTCATAAAAACATTAAGTTGCTGGTACAAGATAGAAGCAAAACATGTCACTTATTTAAAAAAATATTTTCTATTTAGATTTAAACTAGTCATAGGTTTCCACAGTCCTGGAAGGAGCTTTCTTAGATCAAATAAATGTTAACATAGCTTGTGGCATTCCTGTTCTTTCTAAATGAGTGAATTTCCTATAGTGGTCAGACCTAAAACAGTACATGATGACTCCAGGAAAATAATCATAAACCAAAACTCCAGAGCCACAGGAGAGTATATAATTTTTATACCTGCATGAATTGAAGAGATTTCAAGTTCAAGTTTTATTGAAGACTATCTATTAGTATGGGTTCAGCCATACACAAGCTTGCTTTTATTTCCAGAACCACATATACACTGGGCTAACACATCCAAGCACTATTCATTAATGTCTCTGGATCATGACCTTTGACCTTGTCTCAGATGCCGCTAAAACTGGAACAAAAAAATCTTTTACTTTTACCCACACTTTTTAAGAACAAAATTGGAGCTTCATCTCAGCTATGCATGTAATTCTGATGGAGTACTGCCTTTCTTATTTAAAAGAAAGATTTTTTTCATAAAGCCATTTAGTTTCAATGTTAGATAATGGACAAGGAAATGAATATAGCTATTTTATTCTAGATGAGTAGACTAGTAATAGAAAATAGGTTTATATGTAAGGACCATTTATAGTTTAGGGCCATACCTTAAACTCTTGCTCACTAACCTTTTATAATCTTCCTGGAAAACAACTACCCTGGATCAATACATTTATTTTTTCTTCTGTGTCCAGGATGCAGAGTCTTGTTGGGAAAGTCGCAAGCGTTGATTTCTAGCACAGTAGACACATGGCCTCCTTGAGTCCTTGATCTTGCTCTGTAACCAAACCAAAGCTGTTCCAAACAGTGGAACCTAGTTAAACTCTGCAACTATAAGACACCTTCGGTATTTTCTTTGTGCCTTCTGTCTGATCCTCATATCTAGCTTATGGCATCAACTAGTATTTACCCTGTGGAGTAAAAAGACATCCTCAGTATACAGCATATTTGGTGCTCAAAAATAGATGTTAAATTATGTGCTTAGTGTGCCTGTTTGACTTGATGTGAAGTATGTGTCAGCCTGGACTCACTTTGAAAATCTTGTGAGGGCAGGCTTATACTATTACTCTCTATAGCTATGCAGTCTCATGGACGGGAGGCATTTCATAGAACATATCTCCGTATGTTTTAAGAAGATGCTAGTAATAACAGCATGTAATTTTGCTATCACTAAATTAAAATTTCTTGTTAAGGTTGTCCATTAAAGCATGGAAGACTTTTTTTTTTCATTGTTAAATGGCTTTGATTCGGCTATCAGAAAGACCCTTAATTTAAAGATATTTTTAGCAGCAGTGATGGATTTATACCAATTTAAGTGCAGTCTTTCCTGTTTTTTTCTGTGAACTGACAAACAGACATACATAGTTAATGTGGTTTACAAGGAGGAGAATGACGGAGGCTGCGCATCCCCACTGATGGGTTTTGATGCATTTCTTTTGTCCCAACAGTCTGAGACTTTAATGAGTCAACACTACTGAGAGCCCTAGAGAAGGTGTGGGGACAACTCCTGTTACATCCCAAAGCAGCCATGACATCATTAATTCAGTAAGAGTTAGGTAAAGGATTAAACTATCCTCCTGGGACAACTATATCCAATATTAAAGAAGAGGAAACCCACCATAGCCATGTAGCCAATATGGCCACAAATCAAATATATCTCATTTCTTTGTAAATTTGAATTATAGTTCTTTATTCTGTGTGGTATAAACTAAAAACTAAATCAGTTATTATTTTCCCTCTGTGCTAGTAATATTACTTAGGATATTCAGAACATACAATAGGTTATCCACCTAAATCTATATTAAATTTTTACTTTTATTTGAATATATTTTGTACATTTCAAACAGATTTATTCTTCATTTCAAAACACAATGAGGTGAGTTTATAGTGACACAAAATAATTCCTTGGTAGACTTGATGCCTTGTCTGGCTCTCTCCTTATCTAGTTGGGTGATTTTGAGTATGTAATTAAACCTCTCCTGGCTTGATTTATTGTGAAAGGATGGGGTGGGAGCAAGCTTATCTCTAAAAAATCCATTCCAATTACAAATTAATATAATTTAAAAACACAAGCTTGCAAAGTGCATGGAGGAGGTATTATATTTTCCAGATGGGGGAAATCAAGGCAAACAAAATCAGTTATTTATTTAAAAGCCTTTTTTTTTTTTTGGTATGGAGTAAAACTCATTGATGAAGTTAAATGAAAAACTCATGACTCCTTATTCCAAGCACATGCCACTTTCTACTACTTCTTGGAAGAAATACTGAATGCAGTAAAATACTCAGCCTCAGCTGTGTGTTAAGTGCTTTGAGTTCCGTGTATTGCCTTTTCTTTTTGTGCCTAAGTATACATCAGTAATTATCTTAATTTGATTTGCTGCCATTTGAATAAAATGGAAGAAACCAGCACTTGTCTTAGTTTCCAACTGACTTCATTCTTTCCTTCTAGCAGATTTTCTGTCTAGTTATGTTTCAGATGGAATGACTTGACAGATTCCTTTTATGTTAAAATCATTGACTCAATTATGGAATATCCTTCTTGTGCATAATGATGTTGTGAAGCATCCTAGCGGAGGACAGACATGATGTCTTCCCCAAATGATCGTAGTTTCTAGTTTAGCAGATTAAACAGATGGGAGGGAAGCAGAGGCTGATATACGACTGGTGTAGCACCTCAGTTCTGTGATTTGAACTGAGATTCCTTCTACTAAACTGCATTCTTATATATAACGAAAGCTCATTCTGAGTAGATTGTGTCTGTGGAGAAAGGCCCTGAACCACATTTGGGTGGGGAAGAGTCTGGAACTGACTGCAGCTTTCTTTTTTAAATTTTTATTATTTTGGGAAAATATACATAACATACTGGTTATCATTTTAACCATTCATAAGTGTGCAAATTCAGTGGCATTAAATACATTCTCAGGGTTGTATAACCATTACCACTATGTATACTAAAATCTTTATTGTCCCCAGCATAAACTCTGTACCCATTAAACATTAACTCCTCCCCACTCTTCCCCCAGCCTCTGGAAACCTCTTCACTTTCTGTCTCTATGAATTTGTCTGTTTAGAAAGTGCTTAATATAAGTGGAATCCTACAATATTTTCCCTTTTGTGTCTGGCTTATTTCACTAAACATGTTTTTAAGATCCATCCATGTTATAGCATGTATCAAAATTTCATTCCTTTTTGTGGCTGAAAAATACTCCACTGTGTGTGTGTGTGTACATATATATACACCACATTTTATTTATCCATTCATCTGTGGACTGACACTTGGGTTGTTTACACCTTTTGGCTATAGTGAATAATGCTGCTATGCACATCAGTATACAAATATCTGAGTTCCTGCTTTCAATTATTTTGTAGATATACTTAGGAGTTGAATTTCTAGGATATATAATAGTTATGTGTTCAACCTTTTGAAAAACTACCAAACTGTTTTCCACAAGGGTTATACCATTTTACATTTCTGTCAGCACTATATGAGATTTGCAGTTTCTCAGCATCCTTGCCAACACTTGATATTTTCTGGTTTTTATTTTAATAGACTTCCTAGTCGATGTGAAGTGATATCTCATTGTGGCTTTGATATATATTTCCCTAATGACTAATGATACTGAGTGCCTTTTCATGTGCTTATAAAAGCTTTCTTTTGTAGCATGTATAATAAAGCATACTTTGTGTTTATATCTTATAGATACATTACTTGATAAACTTTATACACACTCTTGATGTCTTATTGAATCAGTATCTGTCCTTTCCTTGGGCTTGGACAGTTCTATCTCATAAGTCCAGACTCTTGTGATTTTTTTTTTAAAGAAATCTTCCATATATTTAACTTTCTTGTTGACTCTAATCTACTGTATTGGAGCCCGACATGGGGCTCGGCCCAGGACCTGAGCTGAAGGCAGGTGCTTAACCAACTGAGCCACCCAGGCACCCCTACTATATATATTTTTTTTTTGCCTCTTTTTTTTTATTATGTTATGTTAATCACCATACATTACATCATTAGTTTTTGATGTAGTGTTCCATGATTCATTGTTTGCGTATAAAACCCAGTGCTCCATGCAGAACATGCCCTCTTTAATACCCATCACCAGGCTAACCCATCCTCCCATCCCCTCCCCTCTAGAACCCCCAGTTTGTTTTTCAGAGTCCGTCGTCTCTCATGGCTCATCTCCCCCTCCGATATATTTTCTTAAAGAAGCCATTGTACCAGCTCTTAAACCCAGCCAAAGATACATGAAAGCATTTTAAAATTTTTATATTAGTGATGGTTATCAAGAAGGGTGTTGAGCAAAGGTCATTTTGAGTCAAATGACAATTAACCTGTCACATTTATGTTTATAAAATATCTCTTTGAAAGGGAAACATAAAATTATTTTTCCAAGTTTTCAATTTCTGAGATACAAAAAATAAAAGGTGAAGGCTAGTCATATAATAGTTGGAATATTTTACCAACATTTTTATTTTTAGTTCATGTTGGAAAAAACTTGGTGAATTTGTTAGAACAGAAAAAGAATGTGGGAGAGTCTCATCTAGGATATTTTTCCCTATTGATTTGAATTTTACTGAAGGAATAGAATATTTAATTAAAATATTCATTTGGTTTAAAAAATGGGCAGACAACTACATAGATATCATTTCTTGATAATGGAAACAAACAATCTTGAAAAATCTATAAGAAATAGTCTTAGTGACTTTGATGATTACTTTAGATTTTTCTTAACTGACTACCTAGAAAATTTAACCTATATAGGGAAAGTTTTCATGACCTCAGTTTCATAGTGAAAGGGTCTCCTAACTACTTGAGCACACCTATCTCTCACAAAACATTTTCATTTTCTTTAGAAGAAGACCTTGTGGGATTTTAAATGTATGGCCTCAGTGTAGTAACACAATGAGGCACTAACACATTGGCATGATTGCCTTATTTGGTGTAGCTACCGCTTAATGCAGAGCTGAGATCTTATAGAGTGGGATTAGGCACCAGAACATTTTGGTCATGGACAGAGGTTCTTGATTTGGACTTGAATCAAGATTCCCTAACTTACTAATTTTTAGAAATTAGGAAAGTTGCCTAATCACTACATAACTAGTTTCTTCATCTTTTAAAAATGGGCATAACAAAATACTGACTTTGGAGGGACATTTTGAAGATTAAATAGATGAATCCAAGTAGCAGAATGCCTGGGAAATATGCATTGAGGAAATATTAGATGCTAATGATATTAGTAATAATTTTTGGTAGGGGTATAAAGAGACAAGTGCCATTTCTAGGCACTTGATATTCCTTAATTCCAGATGGAGCCTTACAGACAAGACAGAAGACAGAATGGATTTCCTTGGAGGAGACAGTGTGGAAAGTGATGTTGGAGATGGAGCTGCATGGTGGGCAAAGGCAAACTTCACCTGTTTCATAATTTCACCATGGACCTAAACATATGAAACATTGAAAACCATAAATAAGGAAAAACACCACAGAAAATGACTTTCCAGAGTGAGTTAGATGCTTTCTGAAGATGATGAAGAAAGAGTCCACATGTTTTTAGGTTTCATTTCTTAGAATGAATCAATTGCATGAATTTCTTTAATTCTCATCAAGTCCTGCTTCTTTTTTTTTTAAGATTTTATTTATTTATTTGATAGAGACAGATAGTGACAGAGATAGCGAGAGAGAGCACAAGCAGGAAGAGAGGCAAAGGGAGAGGGAGAAGCACGCTCCCCGTGGAGCAGGGAACCTGATGTGGGACTCGATCCCAGGACCCTGAGATCATGACCTGAGCCAAAGGCAGACACTTAATGACTGAGCCACCCAGGCGCCCCATCAAGTCCTGCTTCTTGACCGTAGAATTACTTGGACAAAACTGGAGGCCTTTTGTTTTTTTTTCAACTTTAAAACAAATATTGAAGTATAATTAATGTACAATTAAATGCAGCCCTCTTATGAGGCACATGGGTGGCTCAGTCAGTTAAGCATCTGACTCGATTTCGGCTCAGGTCACGATCTCATGGTTGTGAGATCAAGCCCCATGCTCAGTGGGGAATCTGCTTCAGATTCTCTCTCACCTTCTCCCTCTGCTCCTCCCCCCATACTGTCTTTCTCTCTCAAATAAATAAATAAATCTTAAATGCAGCTCTCTTACATGTACAGGTGAGTGAGTACTGACAAATGTATATACCTATGTAGCCACTTCTACAATCAAGATATAGAAGAATACTTCCATTACTCCCCCAAATTATCTGGTTTTCCTTTGTAATTAGTCCCCCCACCATAGCCTCAGACAATACCTGGCCTACTTTTTGGAATTATAGACTAGGTTTGGTTTGTTATTGTTGTTCTTATATTTGGCTTATTTCATTCAGCATGGGGGTCCAATTAAAGTGAGATTTGTTCCTATAGAAAAGGCATTGTCACTTATACAAACTCCTTTTTTTAGTTAGGGCTTTGAAAACTACCAAATTGTGTAGGAAAACTGAGTTAAGGGACAGAGATTACTGTATGCCTACATGGTTCTGTGTAGCGTGGGCATGGCCTTGGTGACTCATTCCAGGTGATGAACATTTAAGATGCATGGCTGAGGGTGGCTCCTTCAGAGAGTATAATTAATGCCTCTCACTCCATTATGCTGTCATGTCTTTGAGTGAATTCTTCACTTGGATTCAACTGGAGACATGGTAGGATGAGTTTTTGTGGGTTGCTCCTCTTTATTTCTTAGAGTATATCAGTTTTGTATTTTCCTTTAGTGCTGGGGATAAGCAAAGAAAATGTCTAATGGATCATCTTTTGAAATTCCCAGTTATCGTGTTTGGTTGTGTCCAAAGTAACACCCTAAAGTATGCATAATTTTTTGTTAGGCACTATGGGGTATGAAAGAAACTTAAGGTACAAGACTTGCTCTAGAAAAGCATGTATATACATTGGAGTGGGATTTGTGAAAAAAAGTTAAGTGTTTACCTAGACCTTGAAAATTGGTAGTGTTTTAATTGTGAGGAGTGAGAAGGCATTCTAAGATGAGGGGGAAAAGTTTTGATAAAGGCTAAAAAGTTGGAAGGATATGGGGGAAATTGGCAAGACAGGTTAATGGGTGATGTATACCATATAATCTGTTTTATCCATTGCACTGGAAGTAACTTGAGAGCAGAGATGCTGCCTTCCTCCACTCTATTTGCAGCATTTAGCACAGTGCTAGGTACATAGTAGGTACTCAGTAAATATTGGCTGAAGAAATGAAGGGGTGCATGGAATTTCATGTCAAGCACTGGGCCTAGTGGGGAGTAGCTCTGTCTCTACTGTGCCTACACAGTTAAGAACCAAGACCAAGTCCTTGTTTAAGTAATGAGCAGAATTGCATTCGACTCCTGAGAAAATGAAGACCATGTAGGAGGCAGCACTGCCCCCTCTAAGCTCTGAGGAACACTAAACCTAAAAACTTATTTCAAAAAAATGTCAGAGACCCAATTTGTTCAACCTGAAACTTAATGTTTCTGTTAATATATACTTTAAAATGGAAATAACTTTATGGGTCTTTCAGAGGAATCTGTAGAAGAATCTATCCTTTTATGGGAAAGTTGGGTTTATTTACAAGCTCTCAAGACTTTTTTTTTTATTATGTTATGTTAATCACATACATGACATCATTAGTTTTTGATGTAGTGTTCCATGATTCATTGTTTGTGTATAACACCCAGTGCTCCATTTAGTACGTGCCCTCTTTAATACCCATCACCAGGCTAAACCATCCCCCCACCCCAAGACTTTTTCTTTTTTAAGGGGACTCCACACCCAGCATGGAGCCCAACATGGGGCTTGAACCCAGGACCCTGAGATCAAGACCTGAGCTGAGATCAAGAGTCAGATGCTCTTGGTTAACTGAGCCACCTAGGTGCCCCTCTCAAGACATCTTACTTTCTAATACTTTAAGGGAAAAAAATCACAATAAGATTAGTCATCAGAAACAATAAGTTATTACAGAGGTATGAGAGAGAATAAGGTAAAATAGAGAAGAATATCCATATCCGTGCCCTTACCATGTCTCAACAAACTGGCTCTTTAAAAGTATGACCATTTAATTTAATGTTTATCCTAGACAAAACCATAAATTCCTTGAAAGGAAGCAAGCCTTAATTTGGGAGTTAATTATTCTTTGTACAAGGACTATTGTTTCCGATCCACACTGAATCTGAATTCTTACTGAGAGAGAAAAAGTGCACTGATTAATTTATTTTGAAAAATTTGTAAGTTTAATTCTAAAAATCTCCTGGCACTTCTATAATTTCACTACTGCTTTTAGTTTAATTATATTTTAAATGTCATTTAGAACGTGCATGTTACTGATAAATATCTCTCATGAAATTATCTGGAGTTACTAAACACAAATAATCAAGCCAGTTCTTTTTGTTTTTCAAATTTTTAATTTAAATTCTAGTTAGTTAATATATAGTGTAATACTGGCTTCAGAATTTAGTGCAGGGTCTTAAATAAACTGCTGCCTTTACATGGGACTGAGTTTTTCAAATTGTTTGAATTGGTGTCAAACTTTAGCAAATAAGTCTGAAAGCATGAATGGAAGATGTCCAATCCCAGCAGTAAAACCTAGGAATTTTCACATCAGAGATTATCAGTTTTCCTTTGCCATAAGGATGAACAGAGAAAGAAATTTTCTTTTGTAAAACTGGTACTAAAATTTTATAAGATTCCATAGAAAAGAGTAATTTCTTATGACATATGAGAGTTCTATTCATTCTAAGTATAAAGATGAAATGTCCTGTCCTGCTCCAAAATTACTCTGTAATTGGGTTAAATTTTCTCCAATAGTTCATCATTATTTGTTGGTTAATCATCATATTTCAAAAATATTACTTTGTGGAGTCAATGGAAAAATTTCCTTGTCCTAACTGTGGGTGGTCAGTGAGTATATTGTAAATATTGCTCAGTGCAGTATTAGTATAGTTGTCCCAAGATACTTCATATGAAAATTTCTTGGTTTAACTAATTTGTATTATCTTCTTGGTATTTTAATAACTGAATTTACAATAATGAGGACAGACCTTCCTTATCTCTGTTCTGTAAAAAATTCAGATATACTTAGTGTTGTTCATGGTCATGCCCCATACCTTTCTCCCTAAATATCTTTGCTTACATTTTTCCCTCTGCTTAGAATGTATTTTATCTTGTCAAAATCCAACTAGTCTTTTAAGATCCATTCATATTCTTTTATTCCTACTAACAAGTGGTAACTACATGTCCTGAAACTTTGTTATTTGCATTTTCTTTTCACATTTATCATATTCTGCTTTTTATTTATTTGTATTGAACATCAACTTTTAACCATACCATGAACTAGGCCACTGCTGAGTTTATATTGTGATGGGAAAGGCAGATAATTTAACATACTATTAAAATAAAGGATGATATCTGCTGTCACAATTTCTATTCAACATAGGGTCTAACTGGAACAATTAGGCAAGAAAAATAAATAAAAAGCATCCAAATTGGAAATGAAGAAGTGAAACTCTCTCTATTTGCAAATGTCTTGAGTTTGCTTATAGAAAACCCTAAGCAATAGATGCATAAAAACTATTAGAACTTACAAATGAATTCAGCAAAGTTGCAAGATACAAGGTCAACATACAAAAATTAATTGCATTTCTATAAACTGGCAATGAACAATCTGAAAATGAAATTAAGAAAGCAATTTCATTTATGATACCATAAAAATAATGAACTATTTAGTAATAAATCTAACAAAAGAAATGTACACTTAACCACTGAAAATTATGAAGCATTATTGAATAAATTAAAGATAACCTAAATAGATGGGAAAATGTTTCACGTTCATAGATTAAAAGATTTACTGTGGTTAATATGATGATAATCTCCAAGTCGACCTACTGATTCAATACGATCCATCTCAAAACTTACACTGCCTTTTTGCAGAAATTGACAAGCTGATTCAGAAACCCACATGGAAATTCAAAGGAACCAGAGTAGTTAAACAATCTTGAAAAAAGAGAACAAAATTGGATGACTCAAACTACCTGATATCAGAACACACTACGAAGCTACAGTAAACAATACAGTGTGGTATGACCTATTAATATAGACCAATGGAATAAAGTCTGGTAATAAACCCTTATATTTTTGGCAAATTCATTTTTGACAAAGGTGCTACAAAAATTCTTTGGGGAAAGAATAGTGTTTGAACAGTTTCGGAACAACTGGATATGTACATGGAAAAGAATGATGTTGAACTTTTCCCTCAGTCCATATACAATAATTAATACCACTGAATTATAGACTTGTAAGTGCTAAATGTAAGAGCTAAAATTGTAAAATTCTTAGAGGAAAACATAGGCCAAAATCTTTGAGATCTTGAGTTAGGCAATGATTTCTTACAAATGATATGAAAAGCACAAGTGACAAAAGAAAAAATAAATTGTGGTAGGATATCTGCATAAAGATGTCCATATTCAAAACCCAAAACCTGTGGTTACCTCACATGATAAAAGGGACTCTGCAGATGTGATTAAATTAAGGATCTCAGCATGGGGAGAGTATTTTAGATTATCTGGGTGGGCCAAGTGTAAACACAAGGATCCTTGGGAAAAAAAGGATGCAGGAGCGTCAGAGTCAGAGGAAGAATTGTGAAGACAGAGCAGAATTTCAAGTGATGTGGGACCATAAGCCAATAAATGCATGCAATATCTAGAAGTAAGAAGAGGCAAGGAAACAGATTCTCCTAGGAGCCTTCAGAAGTAATGCAGCCCTGCCAACACTTTGATTTTTACCTATTGAGACCCATTTTAGACTTTGATGTCTACAATTGTAATACAATAATTTTGTGTTGGTTTAAACCATTAAGTTTGTGGTAATTTGTTATAGCAGCAGTAGAAACCTAATACATTGATAAATTGGACTTCATTAAAATTAAATTTTTGTGCTTCAAAGGATAATATCAAGTAAGTGAAAGACAGCTTCCAAAATGGAGAAAATATTTGCAAATCATATATCTGATGAGTTGTATCCAGAAAATATGAAGGACTCTTATATTTAACCAAAAAAGACAAATAACCCAATTACAAAGTGAGCAAAGGATCCGAACACACATTTCTTTAAGGAAGATAAACAATGGTCAATAAGCATGTGAAAAAAATTCTCAACATCATTAGTCATTAAGGAAATGCAAAGGAAAACCACAGTGAGATACCATGTCATAACCACTATGATGGCTATAATAAAAAAGATGGACAATAACAAGTGTTGGCAAAGATGTAAGAAATTGGGGGTGCCTGGGTGGCTCAGTCAGTTAAGTGGCTGCCTTTGGCCCAGGTCATGATCCCAGGGTCCTGAGATCGAGCCCCACATCAGGCTCCCTGCTCAGCGGGGAGCCTGCTTCTCCCTCAGCCTGCTGCTCTGCCTACTTGTGCTCTCTCTCTGTCAAATAAATAAATAAAATCTCAAAAAAAAAAAAAGATGTAAGAAATTGGAACCCTGATACGTTGTTGGTGGAAATGTAAAATGAGTCAGCTGTTTTGGAAAATGGTTGTTTGATCCTCAAAATGGTAAATACAGAATTACTTGTGATCCACCAGTTCTGTTCTTTGTTATATACCCAAGAATTTAAAACATATTTTTACACAAAAACTTGTACATGAATGTTCACAACGGCTTCATTTTAATATTCCAAAAGTAGAAGCAACCCAAAATATCTATCAACTTGTGAATGGATAAATAAAATGTGGAATATCCATACAATGGAAAATTACTCAGTAATAAAGTAATGTTCTAAGCTGCAACATGGATGAACTTTGCAAACATGCTAAGTGAAAGAAGCCAGGCACAAAAGGCTACATATTTTATGTGTCCATTTATAAGAAATGTCCCAAATAGACAAATTCATAGAAAGGAGATTAGTGGTGCCAGAGATGGGGAGTATGTGGCGGAAATAGGGAGTGACTACTACTGAGTATGGGGTTTCTTTTGGAAGGGATGAAAATATTCTAGAATTAGTGATGATGGGTGCCAAACTTTGTGAATATTGTGAAAACTACTGAATTGTACACAATAAAAGGTAAACTTTATGGTATGTGAATTACATCTCAGTAAAACTGTTATTAAAGATATGAAAAATTAAATAAGTTTAAGGGCAATAAGTCTGACAGGAAAAGTGTGAAGTGTCGCCAGGACCTCAGCATACCACCCCGACATGACTTGGCGTGTTATGGTAGGCTTTTTACTAGAGAGATAGCTAAGTTGGAATATAAGGTAATTTGCTTGTTCGTATTATATTCTCCTGAAATCTGTGAACTCCCTTATGACAAGGACTGTATTTCTGTGAGATGCAGTATCACATAAGATGGCAGTTGAAGGGAATAAGACAATAGGACACGTAGTCAAGCCTGTACTAGCTAAATGTGTTTTATATTATAGGAGTAGATTCAGCTATATAGCTAGAAGTAAGGAATCCAAGAATTATAGCTATCTATAGTCAGGATTAAGGTACTGAGTTCCAAGAGAAAGACAATGTAGTATAGCCAGTGGCTATCAAGAAAGTTTGAACATGACTGGTGGTCAGGGACAGGATGTTTGTTAAGAAAGTGTTATTGCATAGAGCAAAGGAGGTCTTAGTCCTAAAATGTATGTGGGAGGCCACTTAAAGAAGACTCTGCAATGGCCAGCCCAGGTCCCCTTGGCACTTGCTCTCCTCATACTGATATCCTCCATAAGCTTCTATGACTTTTTGCTTGAAGAGTGTTCTTTCAGTCCTCATAGAATAACAGGAAATGCTTGAGGATGGACATACCCTGGAGCTGCCCTCAGCCACTAACAAATGGACATTGAATGATAAATTTTCCAAATTCCTCATTCCTTGGAAGGGACAACTCTGAGAAGTCCCTGATTCCTGCAGAAATAACCTATTCTTTAATGCATACCATATTGGTTTGCTTCTGTTTCTTGTCTTGTTTTTCTATTTCCATACTGATTCTTCCTAGGATCATCTTACAAAAAACTCAGTTATACTCATATCCTTACATATGGGTCAGCATCTGGAAAAATCATTTCAGATACCACCAAAAAGCAAGGACTATGAGTTAGGACATAAGGGAGCAATAAGAGTGATAAACTAAATCTCACTGACTAACATAAGTGGGCAGAGTAGAGCATGAAGATGTGTTCTTAGGGTTGTGGCAAAAGTAGTACTAAGGACAATCTGATGCCATTGGTTAATGCCGGGCACCACTTCTTTAGGGAATAGTCACTTGAAAGAAGAAACAAGCTTACTTTAGCTAAGATCAAGTAGAAAATGGGAATATTATTAAGAAGGGTAATATAATAGCTGTGGTTTCTATCTGTCCAGTCTCCCTCCTTCCCCATTCTAGTAACAGACCTCACTCACCCTCTAGAACTCAAGAGTGAATGTGTGACCTAGGTTGGACTAGTTCTAGTAGGTTCCCCTCCCATCTTAGTGATTGGTTCCAAGCTGCCCCTGTCTTGGTCCATTCAGGCTGCTATAACAAAATACCATAAACTGAGATGGCTTATAAACAACAAGTTTATTTCTCACAGTTCTGGAGGATGGGATGTCCAGGATATGGTGCTGGCAGATTTGGTGTACGATGAAGGTCCACTTCCTGGTTCATCAACGGCTGTGTTTTCACTGTGTCCTCATATTGCAGAAAGGGCAAAGGAGCTCTCTGGGGTCTCTTTTATTAATGATGCTTATCTCATTATGAGGGCCCTGCTTTCATAAGTGAATTGCCTTCCAAGGGCCCTACCCCCAAACACCAGCCTATAGCACTGATCAATTAAAAACCTCACAGAAATATAAATTGAGGCTAAGAAAGTGCATGTTTCTTGCCTCTTATTTTGCTAAATGGTTTGCCAAAATTTAATGATTTAAGCCTGGAGCTGTGGGGCTGATGAAAGCCATATACAATGGAAAAGAATTGGAACAATGTGCAAAAGGATATAATGAAGACAGAAAGAGAGGTAGGGAGAGGGAAATTGATTCTGAAAATGAAAGGGAATTAATGAATTATGGCAGTCTGTTAGACACTCTCTACTTCCTTGTCATGGGAACCAACCAATCACTTCTTTTTGGCTTTCGTCAGTTTACGTTGGGTCAATGAATTGCAACTGAGTGTCCTAACTATTAAATAGCTATCTTTCCTAAGGACTTAACTGTGTGTCAGACTGTCTTCTCAGTACTGTGTATATATTCTCATTTAATCCTTACAGCAGCTTTGTAAGATATGTATTGTTATATTCTCCATTTTATTGATAAAAAGACTGAGGTTTAGAGATAAGTAGTTTGCTCAAGCTTAGATAGTTGTTAGTGGTGGAAGCAGGATCTTAAACATAAAGTACAAGTTCTTTCATAACCCAGCACTGTTCTGGGAGCTAAGCTGTGCTAATGCCTCAAGAGAATGTTGGCAAACCTACATCTGGAGATTTGGAGAAAAGGCAGTCATCACATTTCATACATATTTTTGTTCTCTAGGATACCTGTACGCTGTCTTTCAAATAGTCATTTATTCTTCAACATATTGTCATTGAATGCCAAATTACCCATGTAGAAAAAAGATCCTAACTTCAACAGATTTTATTCAGCCAGGAAGGGATATACCTGTATACATACACATTTTTAAAAGTGTGTTCAAGTCTGGGCATTGTGATTTAAGTCCATATTCATGGTTATAAGGAGAATTCAGGAGGAAATAAGTTTTTACTCGAGTAGGGAAATAGGATTCAGAAAAAGCTTTATAGAATGGAATCTGGATGTGAATAAATATGTGCTATTCAGGGTGAAGAGGAAGACATTCCAAGGAGAGAAAGTAAGTGGCAAAAGCATGAAGCCATAAAACAGAATTCACATTATGGGAACTGTAAGGAGTCAGCTTGGCTGAGTTGTGGGGTATTGATGGGACGTAGGCAATGATTAATTCATGGAAGAACTTCTATGTAATTCTAAGAAGTTTGAACTCCCTCCAGTAGAAAAGAAGGAACCATTAAAAGTTTGTATTCACAAAGGTGACATGCAAAGATGGACTTAAAAATGGAAGGTGATTTTGACATACGCAAGATGGGAGATGAAGAAGCCACTTAGACTCTGTGATAGTCCAGACAGGAGACTCTAAATTTCTGAATCAACATTGCAGGAGAGGGAAAGAGAAGAGGGGATGGATGGAGATGTTGAGGAATTTAAATATGAGTTTTTATTTCTGAAATGTGGAATTTGGTTATTTGTACTGCAATAGAACAATGCTTTCCTCCATATAATGTTTATAAGTAAAGTTATATCTTATTTATGGTTCCAATCCTAAGATTATCTCTACATAGCAAAATATTATCAGTAAGCAAGTATTGATTGAACAACCATCATGTGCCAGGTTGAAGGTTAATCTGTAACAAACAATTAGATGGTTATTCACAGGTGTGATCATGTTTTACACTGTGTAACATTACATTAAAAAAACAACAACAGTGATTGCCAGGAGAGACCATATTTGGTTCACATTTGTGTTATCACTGCTTGATACTATTTCTAGATAATAGAAGGTGCACAGTATATGCTTGTTCAACGAAGGAGAGATGCACAAATTTCACAGAATTGCTGGATTAAAAAAATGAAAAGTTTTATAAACAATGGATTATTTCATTATTTAAATAAATACCTATATGTTTCTCAAATATCCAGCCTCTTGTCATCAGGAAGGCAACTAGCTAAGGTGGTTACTTTTTATCCAGATACTTTGAAACTATGAAAATACAGACTACAGGCTAATCAAGAATAAGTAATTTAATTGCCCGGTGCCTCAGTTTACTCATTAGAATAGTTGGGATAAGATTGTTTTCCCTCTACATTACTAAGATGTGTTGAGGATTATTTGGGTTTAAAGTAATTAAAAATAAGTCTGAATGGATGCCTAAGCTCTTCAGAGAAAATGCTGTTTACACACAAGGTAATCATTTCAACTTCTAAAGTTGGCTAATAAAGAATTTGTCTTAGAAAGTAATCACATGTTATCTGGGGATCATATTTTGGCTTGAAAACAGATGCAGTTTTATATTATTTTAATCCAAGATCCAAACATAGGGATTTAAATAAGGAGTAGGTAGTCATTAATAAACATATATTTAAAATCTACCATTTTCTCCATCCTTCTGAGAGTTAAACGCAGATGATTTTGTTCCAGGGACCTAAAATTTTCATCAGTTTTTCAAGGTAGAGAGAATTCAGCATATGTATTTGGAATACAAATATGTTTCAATAAAATCTTGATCATTCAACACCCCAAAGTCTGGTACACTAAAGTATCCAAAAATAAATTAGAGATCAATTACATAGTTTTAATGAGAATTGTCAAGGTGAATCAAAGGCTCCAGTTCACATTTAAACCAGGGGTTGTAAAGCTCTCTCTTGCCACTGGGTAGCTGCTGCTTGTCATTCAGAGCTCAGTGTAAATTCACCTCCTGAGAGAGATGTTTTCCTCAGCCATCTAATCTATATTTCTTTTTTTTTTATTCTTATGTTAATCCCCATACATTACATCATTAGTTCTAGATGAAGTGTTCCATGATTCATTGTTTGTGCATAACACCCAGTGCTCCATGCAGAACGTGCCCTCCTCAATACCCACCACCAGGCCA
>NC_138377.1:45641453-45667907 GCF_054177405.1 Leptonychotes weddellii
ATGGCAACCCCGAGCTGAGAGCCCGCGCCTGGGCTCCGCCTCTGCAGCCGGCTTCCCTGCTCCGATACCTGGGAGCTCTGCCGCACTCAGGCACCCCCGGTCTTTCTGTGACCCCAAGGGTCCTGAGACCACACTGTCCCGGAGGGTTCCACCCCCCGCTTAGCCACCGGAGTGACGTCCCTCAGCGGAGCAGACTTTTAAAAGTTCCGATTTTGTGCTTTGCGGTTCTATCACTTGCCAGAAGCGGCCGATGGAGGCCCCTTCCCCGCCGTCTATCCTCCCGAATATTGCCTCGGATTCACTTCGCACGTCCTACCTTCCAGAAAGTGGTCACTTTTCTGATGAGAGAGTTGTTGCTCTTCTTTTCTTCGATCTCCTGTTGAGTTTGTAGGTGTTCAGAATGGTTTGATCCCTATCCAGCTGAATTCCTGAGAGGAGACGAAATCCAGGTCTCCTACTCCTCCGCCATCTTGCTCCGCCCCCCCTCAGCCATCTAATCTAATCTAGCCACTCTCTCTCACTTATTCTGTCTTAAGCCTCTACACCACACTGCATTTATTCATTTATTTACTTGCACATTATCTGTTTCCCCTCAAGCTCTGTGAGACTGGAGACCTTGTCTGTCTTGCTTTACCTCTCTCTCTCCGTTGCCCAAAACAGTGCATTGTGGGTTCTTGGTAAAAGTTTATTGAGTTAATGAGATAGGAATAAAAAAATCACAATTTGGATCTATTGTGTTTAGAATAAATATCTTAAGTTTTCACAAGGTGGTGTTATTTACCCACCAAAGAGAGTGCTGTGGCAAGCACAATAAGGTGCACAATAAGATGCTCAGTTGCCATAGTTAGAAGTTTATAGGAAACTGAATTAAATATGACAAAGCAGTTGAAGTAGTGACTAATTCTGAATTAAGAGAAATATTTTGAATAATGCAATAATATAAAGGGTACTGATAAAATATAATTTTATTAATAATATAAAAGAACTTCAAAGAATACTGATTTATCTGTTGATTTACTAATTTGTTTGGGTTGAAAGATGGTCATGGAGCACAAGCCTAGCAACTATACATGCTGCACTCAACCTTTATTTAAAGTAAACAAAGGAAAAGGTGTTACATAGATTGCATTTAGAGTGAATGTAAGTTACACTATTTGCTCTATAATCATTGTTATCTCAAATTTATATTAAAAATATAAATTATTATAATTGTTAAAAATAGATAAGAAACCAAGACATAGAGTCATGAAAAATGGTTAAAAACGAAATCCGTATACAGCGGAAAGGAGTTTAGCATATAATTTAGAAACATTTCTATCAAAAGCATTAAAACTTTCAGTGTGAAGCAATTCATACTTGTTCGCATGTAAAAGTCATTTGTTCTCAATATCACATCCTAAAAATGCAGATTTGTTTGGACTCCCTTTTTGCTGTTGCATTGTTTATGGAAGATCTTGAATGAAGTGTTGAGGTCCACTTTTTATTGCATTCATGGAAGACTGGCCATTGGAAGGATGCCCCAGCCCTTCCTTCCTCCTACTTTCACTTCCCATTTCCTACCGAGGCCCATATACAGGCTGTGTCATGTTAATATTGTCAGTAATTAAGACACAGGTAATGAAAACAATAATAATATCATACCTAACATTTGCTGGATGCTTACTGTATACCAAGAATTATATTAAGGATTGTAAGTCTATTATCTTACATAGTCTTCACAATAATAATAGTAATGAGATAGGTACTATTGTTTTGCCAATTTTACAGTTGAGTAACTAGGTTTGTGGAAATTAGCTTACTGAAGGTCCATCTTACTTCAGAGCTTGCATTTTTAACTGTTGTTGTTTTGCTTACTGTAGTGAACGTAGTTCAAGTCAGAATGAGGGGAATGAATATGGAGAATAATTCTTGAAATACAGTGTGTATTAGTCAGGTTTATATAATAATGGGCCCTAACTCACAATTTGAAAATTTCAGAGACTTATAAAAAAAACCACTCATTTTCCCCTTTGGTTCAAGTCACTCCACATATTTTAATTTTGGAACTGATAGCTAATGGGGCATACTCTTCCAATGGAGGAGCAAAAGAGCAGAAGAATTTTGTACTAAGTATAGCCTGTGCTCTAAACTGCCACTTCTGTTCAGAGTCCAATGATCAACACAAGTCATGTGACCAAGCCCAACATCAATGAAGCAAGAAAGTGTACTTCTCCCACAGAGTGAGAATTGTGAGTGGGACGAAGTCCCGTATGTATTTTCATATGGCAGAACCTTCTTTGTTCTCCCCATGTTTCTCATCTCTGTGGATCCCATCAACCTTCTCATTCCTTTTAAAAGACTCTATTTGAACATATTCTCATAAAACCTTGAGTGTTCACAATCCTCAATTCTCATCTCCTCAAGTAATCAAAATAGTGGTGATCCTCAACCAAGGGCTGGGTTATTGGAAACTTAAAGATTGGGTAAAGTTAGTAGAAATGCTGCCTTCTCATCCTACTCCTACCCTCAAATCTTGTTGAGAACTGCTTTCCTAAAAATACTGCTTTCCTCTATTTAGGAAGTAGGCCCCCTTGAAGAAAGTAACATAGGGTAAATTTGGAGACCGAGTTTTCTTTCTTCTATGTCCATGGAGATACATGGTTAGGACTTTCATTAGCTCGAAAGCTGAATTAAGGGACAAAATCTTGTAAAAAGCAAATCGCTGAAAAATGTGAGGCATTGGGCGCCTGGGTGGCTCAGTTGGTTAAGCGACTGCCTTCAGCTCAGGTCATGATCCCAGGGTCCTGGGATCGAGTCCCGCATCGGGCTCCCTGCTCTGCGGGGAGCCTGCTTCTCCCTCTCCCACTCCCCCTGCTTGTGTTCCCTCTCTCGCTGTGTCTGTCAAATAAATAAATAAAATCTTTAAAAAAAAAAAATGTGAGGCATTATGATAACTTAAAAGTACTTCCTGATTTCAGATGATTAAAATCTTGCTTTACTCAGTTATTAGCCATCGTGGCTTTAAATTTATTAGCAGTCATTTTTCTTTTCTAAAACAATATGAGTTAGAGAAGTCAGCTAGGCCAGGCAACTGCTGATGTGCCTCTTTGATGTGGGCCCTGGGGAGAGGGTTGGCTAAAAGGGTTGGCTAAGAGGCAACAGGCAACCTGTTATGTAGCAGAAGCATTATTCCTCATAATTGCAAACCATGGGGCAGGAAAACCAGTGCCTTGTTCTGACTTAAAACCTCAGGAAAGTATAAATCCCTATTGTTTTAAAGAAAAAAGAATGGCTTCCAAGGGACACACTGGCATTTTTTCCTTTGTGCTTTTAAATATGTAGAAAACCCATATATTCTACTCTTTTCAGAGATTACTGGCAGGTGAATATTTTCTCTTTCTAGTCCTTTTCCACAATTTCATATTGTTTCTTGATATGGTTTATAACAGTGTGTCGAGTAGAATCCTATTTATATGGTTACATTTTGTGAAAACTAACTCATATGTAAAACTTGAATTTTGGAGAGTTAAAGAAATATGAAAAAAATAAATATAAATAAAAATAAATTAGAGTAAAATAAAATAAATATAAATATAAAATTGAGTAAAATAAACAAAATAGAATAAAATAAATATAAATGCAAATAAAATAAAGATGTGTTCAAATAATTGTTCTATCATTAATTGTGATGTAAATTTAATAGAGAAAAGCAATTTCCTTGGATCTGCTTCCCCATCCATAATATGAGAATTATAATTTCTCCCTCTTGGACCTACCTTATAAATTAAATAATAGCATAATGCCTTATATATATAGTAATAGGTGTCTAATTTTTGTCTCTTTAAAAAAAAAAACTGTTTTAACTAGAAAATGGACATACAGAAAGACCTGTCTACCCTCTGTATACCGTTAGGGTCCATTGGATCCAATTTTAGCTTTTAGTGTCTTTTGAGATCAATTCTAACTCTTTATAAGAATTGATATATCATGACTTTTATAGTTTCTTAGAGGTCTTCCAAAGGAAAAAAGAGAAATTTACATTTTTTAATTAGAATAAAACTCATCCTATCTTGTAATTATCATATGAATCTATTGAGCCCTCTAAGATATATTATGGGATTTTAGTGATATTATTTTTCCCGTACCTTGAAACATTTTACTATTTCATCATCCTAGGAGTTATTTCAATATTCACCTTGTATTCTCAACAATTCCAAAGAAGACTTAAAATATAAAATTAAAAGGGAAGATGCTTCACAATTAAATGAATCAGAAGATGAATGAAAAGAGACAGCACTATAGACTTTAATGATGTTGCTGAAATTTTTTATGTAAGTGAAGTCTCAGAGCATGAATCTTCAGATTATTATATTCTAGATAAATTTTCTCCAAATCAAGAATAAGTGTATGAATAATGCATTTTTAAGGACACAAATATATATGGCATTTTCACCTCATTAGTCATTCAACTGGAAGGACTTAATCATATAATACTTTACTACAAAAACCCAATCCATCCCATTTTGATAAAAGTTTATCTTTTACAATATTCATATCCCAAAATTCACTTAAGAAAAAAGTTGATATGTTTAAATTCTTGTTATAAATTATAATAAAGTTTTCCACTATTTTCTTACACTTCTGTAAATTATTCATAAAACTTAAAAATATATATTAAAAGGGGTGCCTGGGTGGCTCAGTTGTTCAAAGTCTGCCTTTGGCTCAGGTCATGATCCCAGGGTCCTGGGATCGAGCCCCGCCTCGGCTCTCTGCTTGGTGGGAAGCCTGCTTCTCTTTCTCCCATTCCCCCTGATTGTGTTCCTTCTCTTGCTGTGTCTCTCTCTGTCAAATAAGTAGGTAGAATCTTTAAAAAAAAAAAAAAAAAAAAAAAAAAAAATATATATATATATATATATATATATATATATATATATATATGTTGGAGGCAGATGGTAAATGGTGATGACTAATTTTCCTGGCATTATAAGGGTAAGATATTCATATACTTTGGGGCGCCTGGGTGGCTCAGTTGTTTAAGAGTCCTCACTCTTGATTTCAGCTCAGGTCATTATCTCAGGGTTGCGAGATTGAGCCCTGTGTTGGGAGCCTGCTTAAGATATTTTCTCTCCCTCTCCCTCAGCCCCTCCCCCCCCAAGAAAAGATACTCATATACTTTGACCTAATACTGTAACCCCAGAAATTTGTCCTGAGAAAATATTTCAACCCAAGCAAGAAGAAATTCACTGTAGTACCAAATGGAAACAAGTAAATGTATAACATATAAAATGCTTTAATAAATTATGGTTTACCAACAGGATAGTATATCATATAGCCTCTAATAATGATAATTATGAAGACCATGGTACTTTAGAAAAATATTTATGATGCTAAATAAAAACAGCAGTATGTTAATGTATACATAATGATTATAGATGGACTAAAAAAGAAGAACATTAACCATGTTGTCCTTCAATTATGAAAAAGAAAGCAAATTATCAAAATTAGCTAAGCTTAATTCTGCTCTTAATCATGTCTTACTCTCATTGCTTGGTTGTAGAGCTGAACTCAGATTTTGAAAATTTCCACAAAGTAGAACTTCATCATGTTTATGGGACATTATGAAGTCATTTTGGTTAAATAGTTTATTTCTACCCTCTACTTCTCTCTCCTGTCTCATTTAACTTCCTTCTTCTGAGAGATATGCACCATAGCTTGAGTTATTTTGCAGACTTTCCTCAAGAATACTCTGGGTAAGCAGGAAAGTGTATCGACTTTCAAAGAAGGCCAGCACATTTGTTCTAAATTTGAGAAACTAAAGAATTTCATTTGATGCTCAATTGTGTATTCTTGCCTATTTTTCCCCCTTCCTAGTTAGGTTGTAAGTTTTTTGAAGGCAGAGCTGGTTTCCCAGTTCATATATGAGATGTGGTAAAAACCCACACAAATATTTCTCAGATTGAATAAATTTAAATGCTTCTGAGAATAAACCTGGTGTGATGAGAACAATACATCTTGAGACAAAGGGGTGTGACTGAAGGAAACAGATTTCTTGAAAACCTGAAATGTGCCAGTCATGAGGATAAAAATTCAGTGTCTATTCTTACACTGATTTTCACTGAATTTTGTAAAATACATATTTTCACCCATATTTTTAATAGATGATAAAGTTTAGGCCCCAAAATGTTATATGTTCAATATCACACTGCTGTTAAGTTTCTGGGCCAAAATTCTAATACTAGTCTACATGGCCACACATGGTCAACTCCATATATATGAAAAAGCAGAGAAACAGAAAAAATTTCTTCCTGCATAAGCTGTTCTCTAAGATTGAGGACACTTATACAATTAAATGTTAAGTTGGCTGCCATCTTTTACAATAATGACACAACCTAGAAAATGTGCAATGACTTTGACTGGTCCAAGGTTGTAGAATGGGCCACTAGGTAAAGAGGAATGAACTTTGATGGGGTTTTAATTCGCAGTTTTGTGTCCTATAACATACTAGTCTGTTTGGCCTTATTATACTTACACACACACACACACGGGCACACATGTACACACACACACACACGCCAGTGCGATAACTTTACAACGAGCCATCTTGTTATTACCTGAAGCTGTTAAGTTGGATGTAGCAGCTCTGTGGACATACGTCGTCTGTGATAAAGTTCAAATAAGTGGGGATGAAAATAGGTGATAACTAGGTTAGTATGACAAATGTTTTGGGGCTTTTTTTCCCCTTCTATTTTTATGTGGAAAAGGTATAGCAGGTCACGGGTTTGTGTGAGCATTTTTATAGTCTGCACTCCAGAGAAATCAGTCACAAGTTTACAAAAGCACTGATCTTGCAGTGGAGTTGGGAGTGCATTTGTAGAATTTCATTTATAAGGAAAGGAAAAACTATAAATGTGATGATTTGAAACGAGGGAAGATTGGGAAATATTTCCAAGTTTTTTTTTTTTTTTTCAAGATTTTATTTATTTATTTGACAGAGGAAGACACAGCTAGAGAGGGAACACAAGCAGGGGGAGTGGGAGAGGGAGAAGCAGGCTTCCCGTGGAGCAGGGAGCCCGATGCGGGGCTCGATCCCAGGACCCTGGGATCATGACCTGAGCCTAAGGCAGATGCCCAACGACTGAGCCACCCAGGCGCCCAATATTTCCAAGTTAAATTAGTGTGCTGAGGTTTCTTCCTTACCTTATTAAATCTTATCTCCCTTTCCCACTGGATTTAATACTGTTTCCCAATCTTCGTTTGCCTAGATAGAGCTTGTGGGTAGGGCAGAATCTCTATGAGATAAGTAGGTTTTTTTTGTTTGTTTTTGTTTTTTTTAAGACTACAAAGCTGAAAAGAGGAAAGATGAAATGTACTGATGGAGAGACAAGAGTTAGCAAACATAATCTTGCATTCTTTGGTGTGGGCTGATAAGAGGTTATCAGTTAAATGAGTATTTGGCCCACAGTAAGCGATTAGTGCTATTGCTATTATTATCAGTACTAATATTTTATTTTCGCCCCACAATATCCAACCAGTATATTTATGCAAGGCTCTGTTCTCATGTTTGCTCCTCACTGGCTCCTTTTGGCTTGCAGTCTTTCATATTGCCAGGTTTACTTTGAGGTGTAACACACTGAAACTATGGCTCTTTGATTTTTATACTGATTGAAATGATATTTGTACCATCAAGCATAATTTGATTCTGTGATGACTATAAATAGGGAGATGAAGAACCAAAGTTGCAAAGAAGAAAAATCCCTCTATTTTTAGTTGTTCTTGAGATCATACCAATTATTCACATTAAGAGTACATTATAACAGCAGTTTTTTAAAATACTGATCTGTACTCTAGAAAGATAGATTATTTTTAGGGTAAACTTATTTTGGTATTTGTTTATTTGTGTTTAGGGCATACTGTTTCATTAAAGCTCTGAGGCTGGTTTAAAAAAAACAGGAATCTGTAATGAAATAGTAAAAGAGAAGTTGAATTAAAAAATCTGTTTCAGGGGCGCCTGGGTGGCTCAGTCGTTAAGCGTCTGCCTTCGGCTCAGGTCATGATCCCGGGGTCCTGGGATCGAGCCCCACATCGGGCTCCCTGCTCGGCGGGAAGCCTGCTTTTCCCTCTCCCACTCCCCCTGCTTGTGTTCCCTCTCTCACTGTGTCTCTCTCTGTCAAATAAATAAATAAAATCTTTAAAAAAAAAAAAAATCTGTTTCAAATATAAAAATGCCAAATTAGAAGCATACAGATACTCTCTGTGAGTGACACTCAGATTTGGTTTTTAGCTTCCAGAAAGCTGGAGTAGGGGTTTAGAAAAAGCAAACATGGTATAATTATGTAGTTTATGATACTGAACAGGAATATATATACCAGTTCATCAGAGGAAACACAGATTTCTTTAGCACTGAATTCCAAAATGTAACGTGTGGGTTTTTAGTGTGCTTGGATATGAATTTATATAATAAGAGTCCTAAATTATATTTTTACATAACATTCAATATTAAATTTCATATGTATTTTATATGCCACTCAAAAACTGTTAGGGGCACAGTATTTTTTTTTTTTTTTTATGAAGGGGCACAGTATTAAAATGTCTTTCAGGAAAGTTGATTTTGTGAGGGGCATAACTGATGTAAGTCAAATACATTTCCTTATAGGAGCTGATTTTGATCTCTAATAAAATGTAAAGTACTGAGGAACAGATGACTTATACATCTTTTTCTTAAACATCACTTCTCATCCTTGAAGGTTAATGGATGGCAGAACATCCAAGGTTTTATTTTCTGATGATAACCTATGATGCTGGCATGACAGAAGTAATTTTTGCCTGGAAAAACTTGAAAGTTTATATTAACAGTCACCATGTTCAGCCAGTTGATTAGTGGTTCCAAGTGGCCTGGTGCACTTTTCTCTGAGTCTATGTGGTGATTAACAGAGACCAAATGATTTTAGATATTTGCTGAGAATAATGCTTTTTGCTTTTGATGAATTCATGTTGAGCTATTATTTCTTAGAGTATTTAGATATTAGGATCAGGTTCTTGTTTTTTGCTACTTTATTTGAAAGATAACCATTTTGAGAATAAAAAGCATAGCAGTATTCAAAAGGGTATTGCTCTTCACTGTGGTAATTTTTACATTTTTTTTTAAGCTATCTAATGACGTGTTTCTATGTCCTTTCATATACTGCAGTGGTGTCCTCTGCAAGTTAATATATTGATGGCCTTTTGTAAAATGGGCATGGTGATTAGAAATTATCTTAATCTACTTACTCAGAAAAATAACTTGGAATGGAAAAGTCAGAAGCCACTCTTCCTGAAAGCAATAGCTAGGGGTGTTCTAAGAAGAGAAGACTGCTAGCCCTACACACACACTTTCTCTCTCTCATATACTCACTCACCTCTGTCCCGCAGTGACATGGCATAGCCTTGGTCCCGGCTGCAGTACGAGGACAGAGGGCGTGGGTAGCCCGGTGCCACCCAGCCGCTGGAGTGGAATGGTGAAGAGCACACACTCTGGGGCCAGACTTGCTGGGTTCAAATTCAGCTCTTCATGCCATCTGCATGACTTCAGGCAGGTTATGTACTCTGCCTTAGTTTCCTCATCTGTAAACGGAATTGCCCATAGCAGCTACCTTAGAGAATTGATGTCCAGATTCAGTATTTAATGCATATATGTAAACTGTTTAAAAGCATTTGATCCACAGTAAGCACCCAGTAAATGCTAGCAGTTGTTTATGTTAGTAGTAGTACTAGAAATGAAGGCAAGGAATATTCCTTATTTTAAGGGAAGAGTTTAGACCATATAGTTGAGCTGTCATGGCTAGATTAACTAGAATTGGGTTACGGTTCATGATTAAGAAAATCAAAGTAAATTGTTTAATAAAAAGAATAATTAAAAATTGTAATCAGGCCATCAAACTGGAGTCATAAATACAGAGCTGGGTTATAGGGGTGGATGAAGTAGGCTGAGAGGTCAGGGGAAAACATTGAAAGTCCTGTTGCCCAACCAAGGGCACGAACCCCGGGGAACAGAGAGGCTTATGCACAGGATTTGGGCATGGGGATCTTATCTTAGCAAGGGAGTATGAAGGTGTAGGGAAGTATCACAACTTAGGCTCATGATATGGGTAGGGCCACAGATACCCATCGTTAGCATCCTGAGTTCCTAATATATGCTTGTGTATAATCCACTGTCTTCTTGGTCTGCCTCTAGTTTGCTAAAAAGCCACAGTGCACAGAACCCATCTTCTCCTCCATAAGAATTTACCTAGTGTCTTTGCTTGTACCTGTATACATCATCTGAATTTTATTAGCAGAGCAAAGAGAAAAGAGAATAGTGAAAAAAGGCAAACCATGTCAATTTGGGTTCAAAAGCACTTTTGGTATAGTCCATGGATTTCCAAATATTTTCTTCCTATCAGTGTTAAAATTTTATCCCCTACAAGGTGTGGTAAAGTTTCACCTTTCAGGGAATTTTAAAGATAGCAACATCCTACAATGAAAACACTTCTTAATTTTTAAAACAATGTTAACAAATTGAGGAGTTGTAAACACTGCTTCCATGTCATTTCCTCCAATCAGCTCTTACATGCTTTTAGCTGATTTCCTACTGCTTATTAGGAGCAGCTGTGTTTAAGCAGCTGGAGCACAAGTTGGCCAGTAAATGCATGCTATATAGATATTTAATACCACTTAGTGCTTTATCAGGCTTTACAACCTCTAATTAGTTAAACCACAGAACACCCGGGCACATTAGGTAATTATTACTTTCCCCCCATTTCACAGATAAGGAAACTGAGCATGAGAAAGATTTGTTTCCTACTAGATTCTAATAGTTAAATGAAGATGCATGTAAGCCGAACATTGGGTCTGTGAAAAAAATGTGTTGTCTACTGAGATGGCAAGTTCTTGGGGCTCAGGCAATGAGAAGTATAATAACATGTCTCCTGCATTATCCAAGGATTGTAATGTGATTAATAACATGCTCCTTTTCTAGGGCTAGAAATAGTCTATGTCCATTATGCTGGATTCTCTACCCAACAGTTCATGCTTACCTGCTTGGAAAACACTCCCCAAAAGAATAATGCTCATTTCTTCAGTGTTGTTATCTTAATTAAGTCTCATAGTATTTCATATTTTCATTGATAATTTGATGGAATTGATGTCTGTTAATGTTGCCAGAGGTATAAAATAGGCAGAGAAGCATATTCCTTGATGAATATTCAGTTACAGAATTATGTGTTAAATGAGAGAAATAATCAGTTGTAGAGGGATTGGTCATTGGTCATTGTTTCAAGGAAATATAAGATTATGGTAAATAAATTAAATTTTTGATTCTTAGCACTATTTCTGCCTTTAATTACAGCTTTGCACTGGAGACAGTATGAAAATATCAGAAGATAAAGAGCATTTGTATCAAAATGCTAATCAAAGTTGAGTAAATTTGTTTCTTTTCTTTTTTAAACTAAATTTATTTGTTATATGAAATTTAAATGAGCCTGTTGGTCTGGTTGGTTTACACAATTGAGTAGTGCTGCTGAGGCCAGAATTTCCAGTTCCATGTTTTTATATGGACAGGTTAATTTTCACTGAGAAAAAAGGAAATATTTTCTGTTTCCGTAGCCTGTATCCCCAACTCCAGCTAGTCATCTTCCCAGGAGGTAGGTTGGCTGTTTTGAGCATGGAAGTGGTGAGATCTCCCTACCAAGAGACTTAAAGAAGTGAAATACTGACGGTTACAGGTTTTGGTGGAATTTCTACCTGAAGGATGTGTTATTTGGTCTTTTGTAAGCCACCTCAGGAAAAAGCTGAGTATTAACTGGGGAATACTACCAGTTCATCAGGTGAACAACTTAGTGAATGAGTCTGTTTTAATCAGGTCAGAATTTTAAAAAATTGTCCAATTAAAGCTTGAATCATATTCAGGTGATTATTATAATTAATAACATGATCACAAATATTTCTAGCAAGTTATTATATGGCTAGGAATTATGAGCCATGGTTTATACAGCTTAAAGTTTATATGGGGATGTAGAACTATATAAGTGATTTTTGTAAAGTAATGACTGGCATATAAAGTCAGAATTATTGCTCATGGCTCACTGTCCATACACATACCTTGTATTTTGTAGAGAAGGAAATTAGCAAAGCTATGAATCATTAATATTAGATGCAGTGCAGGAATTTGGGAGGAGTAAGGGATGGGATTGGCTAGCCCAGGATTCTATTTGAAACTTTCTAAAGTAGAACAAAAGTGAAAGATGTGCTATGCAGAGGGAATAATGAAAGTAAATCGTGGAGCCCCCAAACCAGATTCTGTATTATTACTCCATTACTTTTTAGATTTGACATGTGAGGAAAGTATGTATATGTGTGCATAAGAATGTACTATGCTGGTGTGTGTGTGTTGATGTATGCTGTACATTTTTTTTTTTAAAGTTGTACCAGTCCTTTTTTTTTTTTTTTAAGATTTTATTTATTTATTTGACAGAGAGATAGAGAAAGAGCACAAGTAGGCAGAGCAGCAGGTAGAGGGAGAGGGAGAAGCAGGCTTGATCCCAGGACCCTGGGATCACAACCTGAGCCGAAGGCAGAGGCTTAACCGACTGAGCCACCCAGGTGCCCCTATACTGAACATTTTTAAGAGAAAATGTGTTTTGAGTTGAAAGTTTGAAATAGAAATGTGGAAAATACATTTTGTCCCATAAAGTGTGATATGATCATTTAATCTTCTAACAAAACTCCATAGAAGAGATGGCATGATCCTTGTTTTACATATAAGTATGCTGAGTTTGTGGGTGAAAGAACTTTCCTAAGGTGATCATATATGTCTAACTCCAGAATCTGTGTTTACTTGAATTTCATTTTAGTAGCTTACGTTAGGTAAAGTTTACACTTGGAGATGGTATATTCAGAAGACTAAGTATGCACTAGTATCTTTTGTTTCCTTAACATAGAAAAGAATTCCTCTTTTAAGTTTTCCATTAATTCTAGGGCATAAAGAAGGCAAAAATTTTAAGGTTATTATTTTAAAGCAACTTAACTGGTACTTTTTTTTTAAGATTTTATTTGGTTGAGAGAGAGAGAGCACATGTACGTGGGAGGGGCAGACAGAGAGGGAGAGGGAGAGGGAGAGAGAAAATCCCAAGCAGACTTCCTGCTGAGCATGGAGCCTAAAGCAGGGCAGGATCCCAGGACCCTGAGATCATGACCTGAGCTGAAATTGAGAGTTAGAACCTCAACCAACTGAGCCACCCTGGCACCCCTTAACTGGATACTTTCAAATAATATATATAAATAAAACACACCTCCTGTTTTCATTAAATTTGGTTAGCATACAGAGTTAAACTTTTAATTCCATTTAGAGATTTTTGCATCTTCATCAACAATGTGATTTGTTTTGCCTAAACATTTCATTTAACACTTCATTAAAATTATTGCTTTGTAAATGAATCTTCAAAAGCACCTTGAGTTTCCTATGCTTAAAATGAATCTTTTCTCAAAATTTATCTTTTGAAATTAAGACATAAGAAAGTATTACTTTTCCTTCTGTGGAATATGAGACCACAAAAGAAAGATCAGTATTGGAGTAAACTTAAGTTTGAGTTCTCAACTGGATTATTATTGAAGTATATTGAATTAGTTATGATGCTGTGAACTGTAAGTAATGGAAATCTGGCAAAAATGGCCTAAGAAATAGGGGTATTTCTTATCTCCAGAATTTGTCAGTGCTCAAGAATTGATTTTGTCTGAACCATATCAGTGGGCCTTTCAGCCTCTTTGCTCTGCCATCTTTGGTATATTAACTTTTTCCCCAGGCTGTTTCTCATTGTAGTTGCAAGTGGACTGAGAGTGTGAACTAGTACTGTGTGCATTTTTTGTTCATTTATTTTTTTGTTCTGTGAGAGATAGAGAACCTATTCCCCAACTATGAAATGTAAATCCTCTCTTTTATATGACTGGGCCAGATTAAAAAGCATTTGTTGTGTTAATGCCATACATTGGATAGCTCAGAGTAATCAAGATCTATTTCCTGGAGGCAGTGATGGGGAGGATGTCTGAACAAAATTGTGGATTGAAAAGAGGAAAACAATTATTAGATTTTGGCCCTGAACACTACATATATGCTTTTTAAAAAAATCTATTATCAAAGTTACTCTGATGTAGGATCTTTGATCATGAGAGAGAGTTATTTTGAAAGGCAAATATAGGAATTAACAACACAAGGAACACAAGGTTAGGTTTTATTATTTATTTCAATAATCAGCCAAGTTTATATCAGGAATGGCAGTAGTTTTATGTTTTAGCTAAATGTAAGAGAAGAAACTTACGTAGCAAAAAAAAGTAATAATCTCCAAATACGGGCTTAATTCATGAGCATCAGTGCTATCTTAAAAGGTGTATGTTTTATAACCAACAAAGCAAGTGCCATCTAAAATTGATCATATGAAAATTCTGCATTATTTTGAGTCTAGCAACTATTTCAAATATGCCAGGCTTTTCTTATTACATACTGTACCCATTGACAGAAAGACAGTTTTACCAGTCTACAGTGATTTCTTAACAGCAATTATCTAAATGTTCTTCATTTTTATTCTCCCCAAAGAAAATAAGTTGAATAGTTTTTGGGGTAGTTTTATGATATGGAAATTGGAATAAATGACCATATACATAGACTTGCAGTGGTCTCAATCACCTATGTACCTTCTCCAAAGACATATTTTAGAGTTTTCCTTTACCATGAAGAGAATGTTATTTTTTTTTTTTTGTGGTGACTTTTTTTTTTTTCCTGCTAGAAATTGTTAGTCTCATACTGTCATATTTATTATTTAGATGAAGTTGTCACAAAAAAAGAATTCACAAATAATTACATTTGTTACATTGGAATGATTCATTCAGCTTTAGATTTTATTTTAAAATTTAAAATAATGACTGATGGTGATTGCTTTAAGTGGATAGGAATAAGTAAGCTGAAAAACTTTCATACTCTGACTTGTAGTACTGGAGTAAAATTCCCCAGAACAGCAGTTGGTTGATGACTTTAGTCTATATAGACAGCATGAGGTCCATAAAATCCACATGTCATTTTAAAACTTTTAACTTTAATGACCTCACTTGTCTCATAACTCAAGTACTGGCTAGTGAAGAAAGCAAGGGAACCGGGATCCTTTGGAAACGTGGGAATGAGCCCAGGAAAACTATAGGGCTGGCTCCATATGGGAGCAGCCCGGAAAGTCCATAGTAGCCAGGTGTTTGATGCATGCCAGCAAGCAGAGGGATGGAAGGTTTTAGTGAATCTGACAATTTACAGCAGAACTCCAGCCAGACGTGGGAGTGAAGCAAATAAAATATACCTCATCAACAAAAGGGACATGATTTCATTTGTTTATAAAAAAATGTGTAAATAAATACTAAACATTACATTTATATAATTAAATGTTATATATTACATATAATATTTAAAATCTAAGTACACACACACACACACACACACACACACACACACCCAAAACAAAAACAAAGGTACAGTGTCAAGGTAAGTGGGCTGCTCTAGGATCAGGCCTCCTGGCCTAGCTAGAAACAGGTGTTAGGGAAGATGAAGTCAGAAGCCTAGGCATTCTTTGGGTCTAGCAAATGAAGATGGTAGCAGCTGACTCAAGGGGGTGTGTGACACTCAACTCTCCCACCAATGCTAATGCTGTGAGTGATGCATAGCATAAAGCAGGACTCCTAATTGCACCTTACCCGTGAGTATTGACCATAAAGGCATTCTCTGTAGTGGTTAGCATGGGCTTAGAAAGTTGTTGAAATTTCACTTCTCAATGAGGAGTACTGCTGCTTGGGTAAGCAAATGTTGAGCGGCGGCTAGAGTTTCACCATTTGCTCTCTCTGTGAAATGTATGATAGATGTTTGTCCCTCAGTTGATGTGTACCTCGTTTTAGCCAGTCATAGGTAAAGCTTACCATCTCATTCTACTGCAGACACTGGTTTGGGACAGATTCTAACATAAGAATACATTACAAATGTTTATATATGATGGATGTCTGAACTAGCTTTTTAAATATTTTTAAATAGTGCTTTATTTTAACCTTTTATCTATTACCTTATTCTTTTACATTTAAAAATGCTTAATTATTTGAGACTTGTGCATAAAACTTGAACAATTTCATATAAAGCTTTTTTTGCAAAACCATATATATATACTTTTATGTATGTATATATAAATTTTAAGAAAATGAAGTAAAATTTACAGATTATAGCTGCCTATTTTACTCCCTTAAAAAGATAGTATCTCCAAGCAGGAAATTCTCTAATCAGGTCCCATGAAAAGTTCTATTATTAAAAATAATCATTTATCAGCATAAATTCACTGCTAGGTTTTATTATAACTGTCATTATGTAGTGTATATTCCTGGTCTGCCCTAAGGGAAAGAGTAAATTTATATGCACTTACAAAAATGCAAGCATATTACCATTGATTGGCAGGCAACACTTACTGTAACAGGAGCAGAAAACTCATCGAAATGGACAAAGATGTGCATATATATGTTGTCCCTGAAGACAGAGGCTAATTACAAAATTTATTACTTAAGGGCCTGTTTCCTTTTGTCAGTTCACATCATTTATTCTTGAAATCCAGAGGTGTTTACTCATTATTTTTGGAATCTTGACAGTTGTTCTTCATTTTGTTTAGGTACAAATAGTGCACTCCCCCAGAAAACTGCATGGTGAGTCAGTCATTTTCAGTAAACATTACTTTTCTATTGAAAATATAACTTCCTTCAGATGCTGGGTTAAAATCAAAACTGGCATTATACCAGACTAGACCTAAAATTTGAAGATATCAGAGTGGACTTATTTTTTTCCTACCCCTGGCCACCCATACTGCAGATCTTTTTAAACCAGGATTGAAAGTTGTTTCAAGAATAATGTTATTTTTAGAAAGCATTATACTTTTATCCACAGGAATAAATGACAGTAGTCAGAATCTTCACCCAATTATAAATCTTGCTTTCTAGGGGTTCTGGAATCATGGTCTCATTTATTCATCTGTTCTTTCTGACAATGCTCCCGACTTTTCTTCTTTTTCATTGTTAGCTATGCCATAGGATTCCTTTTTTAAAAATTCATGATGGTTCCTCTTTTTTAGCAATTAGAGCATCCTGATTGGTATCTTAATTATATAAGTGAAAAAATTTTAATGAAAATTGTGGACAATCCAAAAATCAATTTACTTAGCTTACAGATCTGTTTGTAATTCTTTTGACAGCGTGGAGATGTGGGTTTTGCATGTACGGGCTAAGAAGTGAAGCCAAATCAAAATGGGTTAAAGATCACTCACCAATCTCACACACAAACACATGCACACACACACACACACACACACAGTTGTAGACTCAGGGTAAAGCATACTGCTTCCTAACAAACAGATCTTTTGTTCACCATTATAGCCATAGTGTCTGATATAGAACATGGCACATGATAGGTACTTAGTGAAAGTTTGTTGAAAGAATGGATAAATTAACAAGTGGATTTAGTTGGACACAATGTGACATTTATGAAGAATTGTCTCTGATTTGAAATTTTTAAAGAAGATTTTATTTATTTGACAGAGAGAGAGCGAGCACAGCAGGGGGAGCAGCAGAGGGAGAGGGAGAAACAGGCTCCCCACTGAGCAGGGAGCCGGATGTGGGGCTCTATCCCAGGACCCTGAAATCATGACCTGAGCCGAAGGCAGACGCTTAATGACTGAGCCACTCAGGCACCCCTGTTTTACATGTTTATAATCGATTACATACTAAGTTGTGTCCATCCTCATTTTTTTGTGAATTTTACCTCCATTTTGATTTGTAAATCTTACCTCCATCATGATGCTTTTTTTGTTCCTATTTTATCACTGAATAATAAGTAATTCATGAAATGTATATTGTATACTTACTTTGGACAAAACAATGAGCTATGTGCTCTAGGGAATAGAAAAATTTAGAGAATGTGGGCTTTTCCTTCCAAGGAAGCTGTGCCAGCGGGGAGAGTTTGTGGAGGCTGGTGTCAGGGCACGTAGCATTTACTTAGGTATGTGTGTCTTTGCATCAGCCACTTGATCTCTCGGGATCTTAGTTTTCCTTACTGGTGAAGTGGGATAACTCGCAGATCACAGTTATTGTGTGGATAAAACTTTTTTTAAATGTGGAAATTTTAACAAACTATAACATACCACCTAAAGGTATTAAATGTCCTAGAAAAGCTTAGAAAAGGAGAGAAGTATTGTATAACCATAAAATGTTTTACTTTTCTTGTAATAAAAGTATCTTAGAGATTTAATGTTAACAGTAGCAAGTATTTATTGGGCAGGTATTATATGCCAGGCATTTTTATTTTAAACTCCGATTATCATTCCCAAAACTCTATGAAGTTGGGACTGTTGCTCTCTCTACTCTGCAGATTGGAATATAGAGGCTAAAACAACTTAAATAACTTGACCAGTGTGTTCCAGCTGGTTTTCTAGTGGAGAAGTAGGGATTCAAACACAGGTAGTGTAGTTCACTGCTGTTTTGCTCAAGGTGGCGAGATTTTGGAAAATGAGAGCTTACTTCTGGCTGCACGCTGGAAAAGTGGCTTTTTGCCATCCAGCCTTGAAAAATGTATAGAATTCTAACAGGGGAGATGGAATTCTGACAAGGGTTTTCTCAACTCAGGGAATTGTACAAGGGAAGCTTCAGAGTGGGAAAGCCTTGGGCAGGGTTTGGAATCACTGATGCAATTGTCTGGTGAGAAGTGGGGAGGAAATGAGTTATAGGTTTTGATAGTTGGGTTAGGGCAGATTGTAGAGTATTAAATGTCAGGGAATGGAATTTGTGTTTGATTTAATGGGCAACATGGTCCCATATGCTGTGCTTTGTGGTACTTGGAATGACAGAACCAAGTTTAGAGCCAAAGATAGGGCACAACCTAACAACCAATACTGGGAAACACAAGAGAGCCTACCATGGCTCTCTTTAAAGGCAGCCATGGTGAAAGTAGACCCTAGAGTCAGAGAGCAGGTATGTGGATGGAAGTCACTCAAGAAGAGTAATTGCAAGAACCTGAGCCCAAGAGAGGCTTTAAATGCAGAAATGTGAAGATGCAAAGCAAAGGAAATCTTCAAGCTCAAGCAGCAATTTTATTAGGTTGCAGCCTCTTGGGAGAACCATGGCTTGCTCTCAGTGATGGGTGGGGGAACGGGCTTCTGGGGTGTAGAAATGGGGCAGACATGGAAAGGAGGATAAATGATAGAGTTGTGTTTGTGGAAAAATTAATGGAACCATAGGTCATGAGATGGATAGAAGACATTGAAGTTAAAAGGGGCAATTTTAAAAGGAATCTAGCAAAGTTTTGGCCAACTGAGTTATTTCATTGTGGGAGGTGGAGAAGAAATAGGGACTCTCATTTTTGTTGACTCCCTATTGCTCTGTTTTCTTTTTGAGAAAAAAATGTGCCTTGCAACATAGAAATAATCATTTTAAAAACTTCTTAAAACATCACTATAATGGACTATTACTTATTCTCCTACTCTGAGTCTTCTTCCTGAAGATGTAGCCAAGTGTCCCTAGCACACATATTGGTCAGAAGAAAAATGCTGTCTTTCCCAGAGTTAGGATATTCTTAGCTCCATTTCATGCCTGATTTCATCAGTCTCTCTTAAATATAACTCACAAATTCTCCACCATCCCACACCCCCAGTTTTCATGGGTATGAGGCCCCAGTGACTGAGAATGTTGCAGTATTGATGAATGAAAAGCAATGGAAAGTCAAGGTTTCCGGATTCTAATTCTAGTGCTAGTGCTGGCTAGCTGTATGGCCTTGGCTAAAAATATTTGCCTTCGGTTTGCCAATTTAAGCCAGAGAAAGCATTGGCAATCCTTCCCCACCTACCCCCAGTCAGTGAGAACACACCAAGTATTAAGCCTGTTTCTTGTCATCCTGTACTTGGACAAGGCCAACAGGCCTGCTCCAATAATCTTCTTCCCATAACATCTATAGGACATAATTCAGCATTCAGAATATTGCTTTGGCTGAGTTGAACTTATTTATTTATGTATATTTGGTTTTATTCTGTAATTCTGGGGAAAATTAAGAAAGAGAAATATGAGTATAAGGAAAATAGAGGCAAAAGAGTGCCATGGAAGCTTGTGGAAATAACCTCTGGCCTCAGTTTTCACATCAATAAAAGAAAGGAACTAAAGGAGGTGATTGCTCAAGGCCACTCCCAAGTGTAAACTTCTAAGATTCTGTATTTTATTATAACCGAAGTGTCCTGAAGGTAGTGGTTTAGGATAGAAAGAGTCCAAGTTCAGTCACTGACTCAGGTAAAATGAAAAATGAATTTATTTTTAAAAATTAGAAGATTGGATGAGCTCATTATTAAAACACCTACCATTTAAAAAATTCTTTATTGTGAATACACTTAGGGAAACACAAATTTATTGAAAGTACCAGTGATAAAAATAACCTGATCTTTGGAAAACTTTCCAAAGAATCATTATTAACTTCTCAGCCATCCAGTATACCTGTATATGCATGTCTTCATCCATCTGGGAAAGTTTAGTTCTAATGTTGCTGGGGTGGTCTGTGAAGACAAGATGATTTTTCAAGTTTTTTCCTCCCTTCTTTTGAGCTTATTTTTCTGTCCTTATGTAGAAACAGTCAAAAACAAACATACAGTTCAAAAATAAGGAGTCTTCAAAGTTATTTTTTCCTAGCAGCAAAATTTCCATCCATATCTCTGTTTTTCTGTGAAATAAAATACAGACAAACTGCTAGGTGTGCGATATACTCATCAGTCAGTCAGAAGGCAAATGTAGAGTCTGGCTCAGAGAAAGGAACTCAGCCCAAATCAATAACACCTGTAATGGAACTCCCACGCTGGAACCCAGGGCACAGGCACCCAGGGAATCAAATGCTCTTCCATAATGGAGAATGATTTCAGCAACCGAACACTCATTGAAAGTAAATGGATTTTTTAAATGATAACAGAAAAAAAGAAAAAAATAGGAAGAAGTGTTAAAACAGCAAGACCCAAACTAAAGTGTATAGAACTGCCATATCCCCACATGAAAATCAACAGAATGCTTGACTTCATTTTATCTGTGACTTTGATATGAGGGAAGTATAGGGTATTTGCATGTTATATTTATTACTAATAAATATTTATTGAACACCTAATTTGTAGAAAACATTGGAAAATTCTAGAGATGTAATAAAGTATAAGAAAGCCTGTATATTCATATGCTATAAACAGGTAAATTACAGTTCTGGGAAATCTTTGATGAATGATTCTAAGTGAGTACAGACCAATGTGGAATGGTACAGTTAGCAAAATTATGTGGAAGATAAAGGGACTTGAACTGGTCTTTCAGAAATGGTCTTTTAGATAACCTAAATTTCAGTAATATGGGATTGTCTAAATAAATTATGTACATTCAGTGGCCTACAGTGGCACTATTAAAAAGCTTTTTTTTTTTTTTTTTTTTCATTCATCTGAGAGGGAGAATGGGAGACAGAGAGCATGAGAGGGGGAGGATCAGAGGGAGAAGCAGACTCCCCGCTGAGCAGGGAGTCTGATGCAGGACTCGATCCCGGGACTCCAGGATCATGACCTGAGCGGAAGGCAGTTGCTTAACCAACTGAGCCACCCAGGCGCCCTTAAAAAGCTTTTTAATAAAAGATTTATTTATTTATTTCAAAGAGAGAGAGAGAGAGAGTGCGGGGAGGGGCAGAGGGAGAGGGAGAGAGAGAATCCTCAAGCAGACTCCCTGCTGAGTGTGGAGACTGACATGGGGCTCAATCCCAAGACCCTGAGATCATGACCTGAGCTGAAATCAAGAGTCAGCCGCTTAACCCACTGAACCACCCAGGCACCCTTATTAAAATGTTTTTGACAAATAGTTAATGACCTGATAAAGTGTTTAAAATTCAGTATATTTTCTTATTATGTTATGAATTATATCCTACAGTATTGACATATATCCACTTTTATATGGGTGTATATGTGTGTATGTGTGTATATATATATATATATATATGAGAAATAAATATTTCAAAATACCAATAACCTTAAGAGGTGACGTTATCTTTTTACCTTTTGGTATTTTCTAAAAACTTTCTAATGATCACATAATTGTTTGAAAAAAGGAGCTATTTATAATTTTTTTAAAGATTTTATTTATTTCGAGAGAGAGAGGGAGCTCTCATGCATGAGTGCATGTGAGCAGGGGGAGGGGCAAAGGGAGAGGGAAAGAATCCCAAGCAGACTCCCCAACCAGTGCAGAGCCCAACTTGGGGCTCAACTTCACAACTCTGAGATCATGACCCAAGTGAAACTAAGAGCCCACGTTCAATGGACTCAGCCACCCACATGCCCTCTCAAAAGTGTCTATTTAAAAATTAAACAAATAATAAAGGTTTTATACATTTCACGTATTAATTATTTATTTCTATCACATAGTGATACAAATTATTGACTATCTAGCCGTGGTTCCAAGTGGCTGAGCGTAATATATGTGTTGACTTCCAGACATCTCCATGCCTCATCGCCATAATTTAAAGATATTTATTGGGCATCTCCTCTGTGTCAACCGCTGTTCTTTTTTTCTGGGAAGCAACAATATAACTAACAAAATAGACAAAATCCCTTGCCATCAAAAGCTTCACATTCTAATGGGGAAAGTTAGGTAATGATAATTAAGAATATGTACAAAAAAAGACACATCAGATGATAAATATATAGACAAAATAAAATGATAAATTGGCACAGAGAGTGCCATGGAAGAGGTCAGGACTGCATTTTAAAATAATGTGATAAGGGAAGGTCTCACTGAGAGGGTCATATTTGAGCAAAGATCTGAATTGTTTGAGGGATCCAGCCAGCCAGCAGATAGCTGAGGGAGAAGAAATCCACAAGGAAGGAAAGTGCAAAGATCCTGAGGCAAGAGCTTGCTTAGTGTGTTTGAGGTATGGAAAGGAGCCAAATGCAGAGTGAAAAAGACTAGGGTGAGAGTGGTAAGATTGTATAGTGTTTCATAAACCACTGTAAAGGATTTGACGGTTACTCTGAGTATAATAAGCCATTGGTGGACTTTGAGCAGAGGAGTAACATGATATGCCTTTTTTCCTTCCTTTCTTTTTCTTATTCTTTAAAGGATAGAAAGATAAAGACCAGTTAGGAGGCTATTGCAATAATATGGTGGGGAATGGGGTGGTGATTTTAGGACTTAGACCAATGTGGAAAGAGTGGGAATTATCAGATGTGATCAGATTCTGAATGTGTTTTGGTGTAACATATAGGATTTGCTGAAGAATTGGATACTTTGGTATGAGAGAAAGAAAGGAATCAGGGATTGCCCTAATATATGGTCAGAACAAGAGAGAGGATGTGGTTGTAATTTACAGAGGCCAGTGAGACTGTTGGAGAGCTCTTTCCCCTTCCTTCCCTCCCTGCCTCCCTCCCTCCTCTTCCCTTCCCTTCCCTTCCTTTCCCTTCCCTTCCCTTCCCTCCCTCCCTCCTTTCCCTTCTCTTCCCTTCCCTTCCCTTCATTTATCTTCCGTCCCTCCCTCCCTCCCTCCCTCTCCCCCTTCCCCTCCTCCTCCTTCTTCTATGTCATTGGGATAAATCAGGAACTCAGTTTTAGACATATTGATTTGGAAATGCCTATATAACATCCAGGTGGTATGAGTGAGTAGACATTTGGATAATCAAGTTTGGAATTCAGGGGAGAGGTCCAGGCTGGAGAAATACATTTGGGAGTGGTCAGTCAGCGATGGTATTGAAGGCTTTGAATCTAGATAAGATCTCTGGAAGAGTGATTGCTTATCCAATAGGAAAGAAGGTCAAGGGCTAATTATGGAAGCACTATAATATATAGGGTCACTGAAATGAGACAAAAGCAAAGGAGACTAAGATGGGATGGCTAGGGAGGAAGGAAGAAAATGAGAGTTGAAATATTATTTTTAAACTAATTTAAAAATAAACTCCAAATGACCATAAATCTTTTAGTAATGAAGTATACTTTCTTAATGGAAAACAGAAAAATAACTTGAGTCCTTTTGTAATTACTATAGTGGATGTTATTTCTACTGCTGCTTCTCCCTTTCCTCCTACACATATAATAATTTCCTTTTATTGCTCCAGTAATAATAAAGATAGACTATATTGAGAAAGGGCAGATGAGAGTTAATTTTTTACCTAATAAGCATTCCATAAAAACATAGAAATTTTTAAAAATATGCTTGCAATTCCTTTTGAAGTTTTGTTTTCCACTATGTCAAGGAAGAGATGTGAACATGTTGTAACATAAAGGTCTTGGGAGACTTGATGTTGAGTCTGTTTCTATTACTTTCTATTTTTGTGTCTTAATTCTTGAGACACTAGATATCTGATAATGCAGAGACCGCCTCATTGGAGATTAGTAAAAATCAGATTGGGGGAATGGTTGGAATTTTTACAAAAGTGTGCCAAGGATACCCTTTATTTAAATAAAATGCCATCAAGGAATTTCATGGAGACTCAGAGGAGCAATATGTATGTACTTAGCTAGAGTGAAGAAGTGAGAACATCATAGTATTCAGCCTGAACTGTAGCTGCATGCGGTAGAAATGTTTTAATAGAACAGAAAAGCATAGAAAGCAAAAATGTGTATCCCCAGGCAAAGAGCAGGCTTAGTGATTTCTGAGCTGGTAATCAGAAATCACTCTACTAGATTAAAGGCTAGTCTGTGATAAAAAGCAAAATGAAAACCATCTAGTATCTCGAGGCAGAATTTAGAGGTATGTGTAGTTTGAAATATTTTTTGAATCAAACACAAATAGTCTCCTCTGAATTATATTAAGTAATTATTATTTAGAAGATGTCCTATTGTGCTTAATTTCTTTATAAACTTGTTTTGATTTGTATCTTTACTGAAAATTTAAAAATATATTTAATAAAATAAAAATATTTTTATTAAATATATTTTTAATAATACATAATTTAATAAAATGTATCTTTCATTAAAAAATACTTCATTGAATACTATATCAAAAACTAATGATGTGCTATACCTTGGCTAATTGAATTTAAATAAAAAAAAAAAACTTCAGATTATGAAAGTGCTCCAAAAGTGAAAATGAATGAGACTCTGCTTTAAAAGGACTAGGTTGGCTTTCCTCCTTGATGCTTCATAGGGACCTCTTGGGTGGCCAGGACTTGGCTTGGAAAGGGAAAAGATCCTCAGAGAGAGACTCTACCACTCTTTCAATGTGTACCTTGAGCCAGTATCTGAGCTTTAAATTTAATGAAGGAATGTTTCTTGATATGTTACTGGTTATCGAAAATGAGATAATCTAGGCAGAATTGGATGTAACTTGTAGCAGAGAAAAACCACTGTGCCTTCTGAAGATGCTCACATAATTCCAGGAATTCCGCTTTGCTGCTAAATGCAGGGCAGGGGTCTATTTACAAAAAAAAGGTCTTAAGATTATGGTGAGGCAGGAATTTGGTCATATTTATGTGTTTTCAGAACAGTGAGTTGAAAGGTGAAAAAGAGAATCAGTGAATGAATCATGTATTGACTTACATAGTAACTAAGGATTGTTGTGGTTTTTTTTTTTTTTTAAAGATTTTTATTTATTTATTTGAGACAGAGAGAATGAGAGACAGAGCATGAGAGGGAGGAGGGTCAGAGGGAGAAGCAGACTCCCTGCCGAGCAGGGATCCCGACGCGGGGCTCGATCCCGGGACTCCGGGATCATGACCCGAGCTGAAAGCAGCCGCTTAACCAACTGAGCCACCCAGGTGCCCCTGTTGTGGTTTTTTTCTTCTTCAACAGATTGTCAATTTTACTGGTAGGTTGTTTGGAGGTGAATAGATACACATTTACAATTAAGTCCACATACGCTTTATCAGCGGCAGTGACAGCAGTTGTTGTTTTTGTATGCTTGATGATACTGATTTTGAAGAGTGGTGGAAGTTACTCACAGGTTGAGCTGCCTTGCTAAACATACCATACTGTATCTTTTTCTACAAATTTTTTTATTATTATGTTATGTTAATCACCATACATTACATCATTAGTTTTTTTTTTTTTTTTTTTTTAAAGATTTTATCCATTTACCTGAGACAGAGAGAATGAGAGAGACAGAGAGCACACGAGAGGGGGGAGGGCCAGAGGGAGAAGCAGGCCCCCTGCCGAGCAGGGAGCCCGACGCGGGACTCGATCCCGGGACCCCAGGACCATGACCCGAGCCGAAGGCAGCCGCCTAACCAACTGAGCCACCCAGGCGCCCTCATTAGTTTTTGATGTAGTGTTCCATGATTCATTGTTTGCGTATAACACCCAGTGCTCCACGCAGTACGTGCCCTCCTTAATACCCATCACCAGGCTAACCCATCCCCCCACCCCCCTCCCCTCTAGAACCCTCAGTTTGTTTCTCAGAGTCCATAGTCTCTTATGGTTCGTCTCCCC
>NC_138377.1:45668407-45703645 GCF_054177405.1 Leptonychotes weddellii
AAATCAAAGAGTTGCAATAACCTAAGGTATATTTATTCAAGAGTGATCATTGAATCTAAGAACAGAGTTTTGTGGCATTTTTTTTACCTTCTCTGTATTCATCTACCTCTCTGTAGCTCCACAGTAACTATGAAAGCCATCAGCCTCCCAAATGCAGTAGCAATGAGAACTAACACCCTTTTATCCACTGGAGGGGGAAGACCATTTTGGAGCCCCTCAAATATCTCCATCCCTTAAAACAACATTGAGATACTACTATACACCTGTTAGGATGGCCGAAATCCAGAACACTGAAAACACCAAATCCTGGTGAGGATCTGGTGCAGTGGGAGCTCTCATACATTGCTGGTGGGAATGCAAAATGGTGCAGCTAGTTTGGAAAACATTTTGGTCGTTTCCTACAAAATTAAACATACTCTTACCATATGATCCAGCAATCATGCTCCTTGGTATTTATCCAAAGGAGTTGAAAACTTATGTCTACACACAAACCTTTACATCAGTGTTTATAGCAGCTTCATTCATAACTGCTAACATTTGGAAGCACTAACATGTTCTTCAGTAGATGAACAGATAAATAAACATTGGTACATCCAGACAACAGAATGTTATTCAGTACTAAAAAGAAATGAGCTATCAAGCCATGAAAAGACATGAAAGAACCTTGAAAGTATATTACTAGATTTAAAAAAGCCAATCTGAAAAGCTATTTACCATATGATTCCAAATATATGACATTCTGGAAAAGGCAAAACTATGGTGACAGTAAAAATATCAGTGGTTGCCAGAAGTTGGGGAGGAATGGGGAGAGAAGGATGAATAGATGGAGCCCAGAGAATTTTTAGGGCAGTGAAGTTATTCTTCATGATACTATAATGCTGGTTATATGTCATTATACATTTGTCCAGACCTATAGAATGTATAACACCAGGAGTGAATCTTAAGATAAACTGTGGATTTTGGGTGATTATGTGTGTTAATGTTGAACCATCAGTTGTAACAAATATACCACTTTTGTGGGGAATTTTTTTTTTTTAAGATTTTATTTATTTATTTGACAGAGAGAGACACAGCGAGAGAGGGCACACAAGCAGGGGGAGTGGGAGAGGGAGAAGCAGGCTTCCTGCTGAGCAGGGAGCCCGATGTGGGGCTCGATCCCAGGACCCTGGGACTGCATGCGACCTGAGCCGAAGGCAGACGCTTAACGACTGAGCCACCCAGGCGCCCCAAGGGGAATGTTAATAATAGGGGAGGGAATGCATGTGTGGGAGCAAGGACTATATGTGAAATCTCTGTACCTTCCTCTGAATTTCACTGTGAACCCAAAACTGCTCTAACAAAATGACATTTTTTTTTTTTTTTAATAAAGCTACGTTACCACTGAATTGCCACTATCTGACCTGTCTGGTAGATTCCTGGAAAAAGTCCATTAATAGGGCTTGTCTTTTTTTTTTTTTCTTAAAGAATTATTTATTTCCTTGAGAGAGAGAGAGAGTGAGTGTGTGTGTGTTCACGAGTAGGGGGAGGGACAGAGGGAGAGGATCTTTAAGCAGGCTTTCTGCTGAGCAAAGGGCCCAGTGTGGGGCTTGACGTGGGGCTGGATCTCAGAACCCATGAGATCATGAACTGAGCCAAAACCAAAAGTCTGACACTTAGCCAACTGAGCCACCCAGGTGCCCCAATAGGGCCTGTCTTTATTTGACCTCATTCAGAGGTTCCTCGGTGACGAAAACCCTATCACCAAGGAGTCAATTGAAAAAAAATTAAACTGCCATTGTTAACAATTGAGATGGTGACACCAGTTGGGCAAAATAAGGGACTGACCAAAATCTAAAAAGAAAATCTGAGGAATAAGAGGTCCATAGGGGATATGAAACTCTCTTACATACTTCTGGGGAACTAGAAGCTCACAGCCATATGTATGGCTGTGTGCATGCCGAGGAAGTAATTCAGAAGACCTTAATTTCTTACCTCTGGCTGACCTTTAGGCTTTAAACAAATAAATAAAGTCTAAGACAGAGTTTAAAACTGCTATAGTTTTGGTTTTTTTTTAAGATTTTATTTATATATTTCAGAGAGAAAGAGAGCATGAGCAGGGGGAGGGGCAGAGCAGGGTGGGGCAGACAGAGAGGGAGAAGGAGAAGTAGACTCCCTGCTGAGGAGGGAGCCCCATGCAGGGCTTGATCCCAGGACCCTAGGATCATGATCTGAGCCAAAGGCAGACACTTAATAGACTGAGCCACCCAGGCATCCCAAAAACTGTTGAAGTTTTAAAAGCATGCCTCCAATTTCCATACAGAGCTCCTCTTTTAAGGTTTAGAAACTTTATTGGTTCAAGGCATTTAAAGAAATCTCTGTCCACTAAGTAAGTTGAAACTTCAGTGGCTACACATGACAAAGAATACAGACTTCCAGAATTAGTCCAGGAGATTCATTAAACAAATAGCAACAATAAACTATGGGCATGAGGGATCTGATTTCTTAAGTTGTAGAGTTTCAACAGAAAAAAAAAAAAAAAGAAAAAAGACATATAGAAGGTAGTAAGAAAGTGTGACCCATATACAAGTTAAAAAAAAAAAAAAAATTGAAAGAAACAGCCTCTGGGGCGCCTAGCTGGCACAATTGGTAGAGCATGGGCCCTTGATCTCAGGGTCATGAGTTCGAGCTCCGTGTTGGGCTAAAGATTACTATAGAAAAAAAAAACAAAAGAAACAGTCTCTGAGGAATCTCAGATGATAGGCTCACTAAAAAGAGACTTTAAACCAGCTATTATAAATATGTTTACCAAACTAAAGGAAATTGTGTCTAGTAAACTGAAGTATGAGAATGATGTTTCCCTGAACAGAGAATATCAACAAAGAGAGCAAACTTAAAAAAAAAATAGCCAATTAGAAATTCTGGAGTTGAAAGTATAATCAACTAAAATGAAAAATTCATTGGGTAGGGGGTGGTGGTGGTTGGCTCAACAGCGGATTTGTGTTGGCAGAAGAAATAATGTGTAAACTCAGAAGATAGGTGAATTGAGGTTATTCAATCTGAGGAATAGAAAGAATAAAGAAAAATGAACAGAGCCTCAGAAACCTGTGAGACACTATCAAGTGTTGCAAGATACACATAATGGGAGTCCTATAAGGAGAAGGGAAAGGGGCAGAATGAATATTTGAAGAAATGATGGCCCCAAACTCCCCAAATTTGATAAAAAAAAAAAATCTACACACCAACTCCAAGTAGCATAAACTCAAAGATCATACCTATGCACATCATAATTAAACTGTCAAAAGCCAGAGACAAAGAGAAAATCTTAAATACTCCAAGAGAAAGCATCTCACACAGGGGATGCTCATATGACTTTCATGTGCCTTAATCAGGAACCATAGAGCCCAAAAGAGAGTGGAATGACATATTCAAAGTACTAAAAAAAAAAAAAAAAAAAAAAAAAATCAAGAATTCTGTATCCAGCCAAACTATCCTTTAAAAAATAAGGTGAAATTAAGAAATATACAGAGAAATAAATTGAGAGAATTTATCAAGGGTAGATATCCCCTACAAGAAATACAGAATAAAGTCCTTTAGGCTAAAATGAAAGAACACTAGACAGTAACCCAGATTCATATGAAAAAATAAAGAGCACAAAATAAAGGTAATTACAGACATGCATATAAAAGACAGTATGATTATATTTTTGTTTTTAACTCTTCTATTTGACTTAAAAGACAAATGTATAAAACAATAATTTTAAAACTGTTTTGGTGGGTTTATAATATATTAAGTTGCAGTTTGTATGACAATAATATCACAAAGCCAGGAAGGAAACAGCTATATTGGAGGATAGTTTTGTATACTGTAAAATTCAGTTGGTATTAATCCTGACTAGATGGTTTTAAGACATTAATTGTAAACCCCAAGGCAACCATTGAGAAAATTATTCAAAAAATATAAAGCACGTCAAGGAAATTACAATAGTGCCCTTGCTAATATCCATTTAATGCAAAAGAAGAGGATAATGAAAGAATTGAGGAAGAAATAAAGATCTAAGAGGTGTAAAAATAAATAGCATGATGACAGATGCAACTCTGATCTTATTGGTAATTACATTGAATGTAAAATGATTAAAGATTCCAACCAAAATTAAAAATAAAAAAATATACCACAAGGAAATTAGAAAATACCATGAGATGAATGAAATGAAGATGGAAAATGCCAAACTGCACTGGATGCTGCTACAGTAGAACTTACAGAGAAACTATAGATTTTTAGTTGTGAATACCTCTATTAAAAAAAGAAAATATTCTTAAGCCAGTAAACTTTCACCTTAAAAAATCAGGTAAAGAAGAGCAGACTAAATGGAGAGCAAGCAGAATGAAGGAGGAAAAAAAAAGATTAAAATGGAAATAAATGAAACAGAGAATGGAAAAACACTAGAGGACATCAACAAAACCAAAAGTGGTTTCTTTGAAAGATCAACAAAATTGGCAAACCTTTAGCTAGACTGACCAAGGGAACAAAAACAACAAAAAAAAGGAATCTGAAATTATTAAAGCAGGAAATGAAGAAAAAGATATCACTATCAACTTTATAGACATTAAAAGGATTATAAGGGAATACTATTGCATTGAATATCTTTGGTCGCTGTATCAAATTTTCACAAATTTAGTGGCCAGAAAATAACACAAACTTACTATCTTACAGTTTTGTAGTTCAGAAGTCTACAATGAGTATCACTTGGTTAAAATCGAGGTATCTGCCAGGCTGCATTTCTTTCTGGAGGTCTCAGGGAGAATTAGTTTCCTTGCTCTTTCCAGCTTCTATAGGATACCCACATTTCTTTGCTTGTGGCCCTCTTCTTCCATCTTGAAAGGCAGCAAAAGCAGGTGGAATTCTCATATCACATCAGTCTGACTACTACTACCTTCCTCTTCCACATTTAAAGAATGTGGACTCACCCAGGTAATCTAGGATACCTTCCCTAATTTTAAGGTCAGCTGATTAACAACCTTAATTCCATCTGTTACCTTAACCCCCTTTGCCATGAAAGGTAAAATATTCACAGGTTCCAAGGATTAGGACATGAACATCTTTAGAGGACCATTATTCTGCCTACCAATTTTATAAACAACTGTATGCCAACAAATTAGATAACCTAGATGAAATTGACAAATCCCTAGAAATACAGAAACTACTGAAACTGACTTTAGAAGAAATAGAAAAACCTGAATAGTTATATAACAAATAAAGAGATTTTTACTTGTGGGAAGAATTTAAAAAATTCCCACAAAGAAAAGCCTGGGTACACATAGCTTCACTGGTGATCTACCAGACTTTTAATTGAGGATTAATTATATTCCTTCACAAATTTCTTCATCCCCCCCAAAAGAGTAGGAAATACTTCCCAACTCATTCTATGAGGTCAATAATACTGGTTACTAAAACCATGTAGATATCACAAAAGAACTGAGGCCAATATCCTTTAAGAATGTAGATGAAAAAAACACCAACAAAATGCTAGCAAACCAAATCTAGAAACATTGGGTTATTCAGCATGACCAAGTGGGATTCATCACAGGAACTCAAGGTTGATTCAATTTTTGAAAATCAATCAGTATTAGTAAACAAAAATTACATGATCATTTCAATAGCTACATTGAACAATCCAGGAATAGACATGAACTTCTTCAACCTGATAAAGAGGATCTACAAAAAAAGAAACCCAGAGCTAACATTATACTTAATCATCAAGGACTGAACACTTTTCCTCTATGATCAGAAACAAGAACGTATGCTTTCACCACCTCTATTCAACATTGTACTACAGGTTCTAGGCAGGGCAGTTAAGCACGAAAAAGAAATAAAATACATTCATATTGGAAAGGAGGAAGTCAATCTATCTCTGTTTGCAGAGAACTTTCATTTATGGAAAATTTTCAGGAATCCTCAAAAATTTAGAGCTAGTAAGTGAGTTTAACAAGATTGTAGGGTACAAGATCAATGGAATATAGATCAGTGGAATAGTATTGAGAGTTCAGAAATTAATTCCTACCTTTATGGTTAGTGGCTTTTCAACAAAGATGCCAAGACAATTCCATGGAGGAAAGAAAAATCTTTTTTAAAAATGATGCTGGGACATCTAGATATCCACATGCTAAAGAATGAAGTTGGACCCTTACTTGACACCATATAAAAAAATGATTTCAAAGTGGAACATAGACTTAAAAGCTAAAACCATAAAGCTCTTAAAGAAGTAAATATTCTCGACTTTTGAGTTAGACATTAGTTTCTTGTATATGATACCAAAAGCATAACCAACTTATTAGTAGGTACATTTGATGTTTAATTAAATTGAATTTTTTTGTGTGTTCTAAGGACACCACCAAAAGGAAAAAACCCCACAGGATGGGAGAACATATTTGCAAATCATGTATCTTATAAGGGACTTTATCTAGAAAAAAAAAACACATTCCTTACAATTCGACAGTAAAAAGAGAAATAATTTTTAAATGGGCAAAGGATTTGAATAGATATTTCTCCAAGAAAATATATAAATGATTAATAAATATATGAAAATATGCTGAATAGTTAGGTTTTCAGGGAAATTCAGATGAAAATCATAATGAGATACCATTTCACAACTGCTAGAATGGCTTAAAAATTAAAAACAAAACAAAAAACATAGAAAATAAACAGTAGTATTGAGAATGTGGAGAAACTCAGATCCTCATAAATTATGAGTGGGAGTGTAAAATGTTGTAGCCACTATGGAAAAATTTTGGAAATTCCTCAAAATATTAATCATTTATTGACCACATGACCTACAAATTCCACTCCTAGGGATATACCTCAGAAAAGTTAAAATGTATATCCCCATAAAAACTTGTACACAGATGTTCATAGCACTAGTGTTCATAAAAGCCAGGAATTGGGAACAGTCTAAATAGTGATATCCTGATGAACTGGTAAATAATATATAGTATATCCATACAATGGAATATATTTAGCAAAATAGGAAGTACTGATACCTGCTATACCATAGATGAATCTTGTAAATAATATCCTGAGTGAATGAAGGTAGTCACAGAAAACCACATGTTTTATGATTCCATTTATGTGAAATGTCCTGAATACACAAATCCATAGAGAAAGAAATTATATTAGTGATTGTCAGGAGCTATGGGAAGGAGGGAATGGGGAGTGACTGTGAATGGGTATGGGGTTTGTTTTGGGGGGTCATGAAATATGCTAAAAACAGATTTTGATGATGTTTGCACGATTCTGTAAAAGTACTAAAAATTTAGTTGTACAATTTATAAAAGGGTGAATTTTATGATATGTAAATTGTATCTTAAAGGCTTTTAGTTAAAAATGTCATCATTACACATTTTGCTAAAAGGGTGGTAAGGAGAAAAGGAAAATTGCAGAGAGGTTGAGATTGAACCAGAATAAAATATACTATTACCCTTTTAAGAGCTTTCTCTGTAAAAAAAAGGAGAAAGAGGACAGTGAAGTTTAATGGAGAAAAAGAATCCTTGATAAGTTCTGTGGAGACTGAAATGTTTGCAGACAGAAGGGAAGAAACTAAGAGAGCAGTGGAAAATGTAAGTGAGGGTGCATAGTTTGATCATGTGAAAAAATTGCAGCTTTCTTTAATACCAATACATTGCTTCTAATTATGATTGATTGCTGTTGTTATCAGATTAAAATGATCTAATTATCTAATTTATATACATCAGTGCTTTTCTTCCCCCAAAGTTTGCATGACATCTAACCCAAGCCAGATCGATGAGTTAGGTCTATGTTGATGCTGTGAATAGGAAATTTCAAAACAATATTTTCAACCTTGACCCTCTGAGTCATGAGAGGTGGCCATTAATGTCTTCATGGTGTTCTCATTTATCAGCACATGCTAGTTCTTCAGCCTTTGGTGAATGTTTAACAGTTATCAAAATGTTGAAAATAGGAATATGTGAATTTCATTCATCTGCTTCAACAGTTTGATTGTTGGCTTTAAAACTCTTATCCCAAGGCTGTTATTTTTTTGTCAATTCTAGGCAAAAAAATTATGTTAAATATTTATTATCTTATTAGAGCACATGACTTTTATATATTCTATTCCCTGATATCCACAAACCTAAAATGCCTTAAAATCCAAGAAAATATTATTTAGAGGTTCATAGCTAGCTGTATTTTCAGTATATCAAAAGGACTAATGGAAGCCTACATTTACCTATCATAAGGCTACAAAGACTACCTAAGGAATCAAGATCATTTGTTTAAACTGGAAATATATCCATGCAATGTGCAAATGCAATCCTGTGGTTACATCCTGCAGGATAGATGCCCTGATTGTATGTCTGGCTGTCTTTCTATCTATATATTAAAAATGGAAAGTTAATGTTATTTCAAAACCAAATAAGTTGGTTAAAAAAATCCCTTTAAAAAATCTCTTTTAAAAAGGCAATATAGAAGTCATATGGGGTGCCTGGGTGGCTTGGTTGGTTAAGTGTCAGACTCTTGGTTTTGGCTCAGGTCCTGAGATGGAGCCCTGCATTAAGCCCCTGCTTAGCATTGGGCTCCATGCTCAGCAGGGAGTCTGCTTAAAGATTCTCTCCCTCTGCCGCTCCCTGTTCGTGCTCGATTGCGCGCTCTCTCACTCTCAAAAACAAAAGGCAATATCGAAGTCATAAATGAAAAGCTTCAGATATTGTAGTGCCTACCTCTTTAAAATGGAGAAAAGGTAAACAAATATATCGATAGGTGAATCAAATTTTATTTTTAAAGGAATGATTTTCATCTACTTTAAAAATTAATAATTTTTGACATAATGAGTTTGTTAAATGTTTCCGGAGTGTCCATGGCAAATTTATAAATAATACATCTCAACCGGTATTTTTGGTTTGCTTGTGAAGATTTCTAGTGTGGTGTATTTTCTGTTTTGCCTATGTTTAATGATAATAATTAAGAAAAATTGTTCCCCCCAAATCTAGAGAGATGATATAAATTTAAAAGGAAAGTATTAGAAGCAATAGGAGTTAATTTATACATGCCAGACAACATTCAAGCATTTCCTTGTTAACTCAGAAAATCATTATAGTTACCCCATTATCAAATGAGACACGGAAGACCAGAGAGGTAAAGGAGCATTCAGAGGCCCATGCATTGGGCTCCCTGCTCATCGGGGAGCCTGCTTCTCCCTCTGTGTTCTCCCTCTCTCTCCCTCAACTAAATAGATTTAAAAAAATCTTTAAAAAGTTGTGATTATGTGTTCTTTTTCTTCTTTTAGGAAAAGTATGTCTAGATTTTATGGCACTAAAATTGTTGAGTTATTCACATGTTATTCACATTTTATTTCTTGTCCAGTATAACACACACAGATTTAATGCTTAAATTATTCAGATAGATGAGCAAGTTCAGACATTTTTTTAGAAATACTATATGACAGTGCGGCTCAAACGCGATAAGACTCATTTCTCATTCTGCACATGATAATCTCGTTATTAGCGTGGTTGTAGCAATAGTTGATTTTAAAGGACACCACTGATTATAGAAGTATCTTTACATTTAACTTCTTTAAAGAATTATGTTTGACACATTTTTAAAGTACACAACAATTATCTTGCTCCTTTGAAACTCAAGACATTGTTATTCAAGGAAATGAGGGCATAACATTGGCACTATATTATCTCATTTGAAGGACTAAGTTCTTGTCCTTAAAGTGAACAAATTAAAGTCTCTGACTTTTGGGGGTCCACTGAGGAAAAGAGAGAATAACCCAGGAACTGGAAGGACCAAGAAACACTTGAGGTTTTGAAGTAATAGAAGCCTCAGACACTTAGCCCCAATCTTAGAGCTCTCCTCCACCCCTCCTCTGGGATGTCCAGGTCCCCTGTCAAAACCAGAGACATTTTCTATGTGCCTTACTTTAGAGAGTTTCCATTTCTGATGTCTTTCAGGTAGATTTGGAGGCAGAGGAAAACTTGTACAAAGTGAAAACTTGTATGGAATAAATGCTTGATGGTCCAAATAAGGGCCTTGAATTTGTTTTCCCATAGAAATGTGATGGTGTCTTCATATTCAATGTTCAGTGAATATTGCAGCCCACTTCAACAATGCTATAACTTTTCAGTAGATTCTGTGAATAAAGAGCTCTGTGTGTGGGTATAAGTGTATGTATCTAAACACACACACACACACACACAAAGACACAACCTCAAGTGAGTGTGTGTGTATGTATATTTACTTATATATTCTTAGGATCATATATTCAGAAGAAAATAGCCCATAAAATCAGTCCATATTATTGGTTGATGAATAATTGCATGTTCTATGCCTTCCCCATTGTGGCCACCTGATGCTCTTTGGTGCTCTCTACTAGGACTCTGCCCAGCATTCATGATTACATGCTGCTCTCAGACTGTGCCTTGTTAGTTTCCATTTCTTGCCTTTGCTAGATTGTCTTCCCTGTTAATTAAACTATGTCATTTTGCATGAACTGTGTTTTCCAAGTTCATGTTGAAAGGAACCTTCTACATAAAGTATTTCCCACCACCATCTGTAACCTCTTTTCTTCTGAAGATTTTTTTACAATTCTCTTTGTATTTGTTTCACAGTGATGCTCATATTCCAATTGATTAATAGTTTTGTTGTTCTCCTAGATTCAGTACATTCTTCTCCATTTCATTATCCTACCGGTCATTTAAAAGGCAGGGATTGTGTTTTAAACATCTAAAATTCCCTCAAAGTGCCTAGCACAGCATTCATTGCATATTTAGGTGAACACTTGAAACACAGCCTTTTCATAAACTGGGCTACGTTAACCTAGAAAAAACATCTCAGTAAACTCACATTATTCTGAAATCGTTCACAGTGCACTTGAAGGACATGGCTTTCAAGTCTCTTTCCCCCCACCCCAGACTGTCCCCTTTATTTCTGTTGGTAGCATAGTGTTGTATCTGAGCCTGCTGCTGTTTTTTCTTATTCTCAGTTTTAAAGATACATTGTAAGGATCTAAGCAGGTTTTTCCCCCCCTTTGACCATTACAGAGTTGTTAAATGTCATTGGTTGACACCATGGATTTGAAATGTATTTTAAAGAAGAAAGCCTTGTTGGCAGAAAGTCACCTGTGTAAATAATATATCTAAGTAGCACCCTGCATAGTTTTCATTGGCTTTTGGTGTGTACAGAACTTTAATCTATGGCTTTCATTCTTGTTTACAGTGTATACCAAACCATGAACCTATTGCTTTTTGAAAAATAAAGTGTTATCTAGCACAGGATCTCTGCCCCCTCTCTAATCTTTTCTAATCTATAAAAACATGAGATGTTTTCAAACCAAATATTGAGTTTAGCTGACCACAAAATGGAGATTTCCTCTTTCAATAAAAGTGTGTGTTGATGGATTTTATAGTGTGCAGTTTAAACTGCTTCCCAGCCATTAAAAATGGACACTTAAATACATTTAGAGCTTAGCCATCAGCTTTCAGTGGTATCAGACTTCTATTTTGTTCTTTTATTTGCACAAATATTATTAAACACATCCAACAGTGACTTAGAATTAATTCATGGATATGAAACCCATTTGTCACAGAATTTGACAGATTTTCACAATACCAACACAAGGCCAGAATTTTTCATTTAAATATTGAACTTAGTGTTACATAGTTGAATAACGGAAATGATCCTTTTCTGGAAAAAAATCAATTTTAGTTGGCACAGATCATACAGATCATTATTTTATATGTACCTCTCTTTTTTTATTTAAAAGATTTTATTTATTTGTTTGAGTGAGAGAATGAGAGAGAGAGCAAGAGAGGGAAGAGGGTCAGAGGGAGAAGCAGATCCCCCGCTGAGCAGGGAGCCTGATGCCGGACTCGATCCCGGGACTCCAGGATCATGACCTGAGCTGAAGGCAGTCGCTTAACCAACTGAGCCACCCAGGCGCCCTATATGTACCTCTCTTAATACCATTTTGTTTGTGAATTAATTTAAATTTAGAAAAAAGTTGGTTTACCTTTAAAAAGAAACCCAGCCTGTACCTGCAGATCTCTGGTGATCTAAAGTAGTTACAGGAATCACTTCTTTCATTCTGGTTCTGAGATATGACTCCCATGTCATCTTTATTTCTCTGTACAGGTTTGATTCCGTTAGATAATCTTTGTATTCTCCAATACAGATTGACTGGAAGAACAGGTCTGATTAGTTTTGCTGATTAGCTTCTTCCCTCTGGTGGGAAGAAAGACTCCTTACAGTCTAATACTTAGAAGTTATTAGCCTGCTGATTTGGCATTTATCACACACCTCTGGAGGGATAGTGACCATCCCTCTGTAGAACAAACCAACCAACAAATTAACAACAAAGCAAACACAAAGAAACAAAAAGCTCAGCAGTAGATGTACTAGGAGGCAGCTTAGCTGGTGGGAGATATTAGGGTTGGCCGACTTATGATTGACATATCCAGTGTACCCATTCATTCGGAATTGGATTTGAAGCGGCTGTGATTATTTCACATTAATTTTTTGGCAATGAAAAAACACGGGAAGTTCAGGAAGCACATATTACAGTTGTTGGCCCATGACTACATGTTTGAAATATACAAATCATGCATTTTACATCTGAAAAGCAGGTTAATGAATAAAGACCATTCTATTTTATTTTATTTTATTTGTTTGTTTATTTTTAAAGATTTTATTTATTTATTTGACAGAGAGAGACACAGCGAGAGAGGGAGCACAAGCAGGGGGAGTGGGAGAGGGAGAAGCAGGCTTCCCGCTGAGCAGGGAGCCTGATGCGGGGCTCGATCCCGGGACCCTGGGATCATGACCTGAGCTGAAGGCAGATGCTTAACCACCTGAACCACCCAGGCACTCTATTTATCTATTTTTAAACATTTTGTTTATTTATTTGAGAGAGAGAACATGTGAGAGAGAGAGAGAGAGAGCACATGAGTGGGGGCAGGGGCAGAGGGAGAAGCAGACCCCTCACTGAGTAGGGAGTGCAACTCAAGGCTCGATTTCAGGGCCCTGGGATCATGACCTGAGCCAAAGGCAGATGCTTAACTGACTGAGCCACCCAGGGACCCCAATAAAGGCCATTCTAAACTTCCAATTCTTTTGTAAAAATCAGAGGTGCCTAAACAGTCTTATAACTGGTTAAGCCTGAACACAATTAGATTTTTGATTACTGTTATTTTCTCACTGGTGATATTAACCCTAGCATTTAGTCTATGACATATTTTCTATAATCTTTATGTTTTAAATATTTGGACATTATCTTTAGTTCATTTGAATATATTTACTATTAGAACTTTATATGAGCCAATTTCAAACCTTCAACACATTCCTGAGGAGTAGTGAAAGAGTTTGGCTAAATGTTTCATGGTAAACATAATGGAAAATATACTGGATTAAATGAAGTTTATTACATTTTCTCAGAGCCTTTTTATGTTAATGTACTCTGAGACCCTTGCAGGGTTGATAAGCTGCCCCTGACTCCCTACCTTTTTTTTTTTTTTTTCCTTAGAAAATCTCACTGGACTATTCTGCAGTATTCACTTTGCTGAATGATATTTTAGTGCCTAATATCTTACATCTTTCAAACACATCTCTCTTGATGATTTATAGATTTTTATGGAGTCTGATAGCTAAATTAGATGATTTATGGCTATAACTCTAACAGACTGGATGAGAGAACTCAAGATACTTTTGAATTATCTGAGTAAATTCATTGGAAGTAGCCAGAATAAGGGTCATTAACTTATTAACCATGGGGAAAAACTGAAAAATTAATGGTGTCACCTGCTCAGAAATTATATTCCATTCACTGTTTTGGACCATGCCTATGTCCTTAACTGTCTTTTTTTTTTTAAGATTTTATTTATTTATTTGACAGAGAGAGACACAGCGAGAGAGGGAACACAAGCAGGGGGAGAGGGAGAGGGAGAAGCAGGCCTCCTGCTGAGCAGGGAGCCCCATGTGGGCCTCAATCCCAGGACACTGGGATCATGACCTGAGCCGAAGGCAGACTCTTAATGACTGAGCCACTCAGGCACCCCTGTCCTTAACTGTCTTAAATCAGAGTATTAACACCTTCACCAACTTTCTCCTTGTTTCGGGGTTAGTGCCTATTCTCTGCTTGACCACCTTAGGGCAATAAAGTGTTAATTATATATCATTCATGACATAGTTTTGTAACTGAGGGGATTTGTTACACTTTTGTAATTGAAATTATTAACTATATTATTTTCTGCATCTTTTCAATGTTTTTCTACTTCCCGTGTTTTTTAAAAGTGTGATGCATCACTTTTATAACCTGAAAAACAAAATGCTGTTATAAATCTATTTTCTAACTCAACACAAGCATGCCACATCTTTGCATTATGAGTTGTCAATATCCAGAAGTTGATAATATACAATATAATATTTTTTATAGCAACATTTTGGAAATTCTGTCTCAAAAATATTTTAATCTAATTTGACTTATAGATAGATAACAATTTTTCTTAAACTTTTTTTTTATCAACACATATTTGCTGTTGTTAAACAAACCTTAAATGATGTCATTATGTCTTCAGCCTAGGCATGATTTTAAATCATGTCCCTCTTTAAGCTGTACTACAGTCAAAGGCTGTAATAAGTGTTGATTCTGAATTTAGCAGCAATTACATGAAATATCTCCAAGGTGAAAGGAAAGCTGAAAGAACATCAACTAGACCTGTTGTAATCAACCTCTGACTTCCCTTGTGTGCTAGCGTTCTAATCAAATTTGCTTCCCAGAGGATTTTACAAAACCCGTGGAGACTTTGCTACTTACACATCTTTTCAGAAATAAACTCGAGTTTTTTAATGTCTGTAAAAGGCATAATAAAATATATTGTGAGTAGAATACCCTTTTCATGGACTCTGAAGGAGAAACAACTACTTTGTTGAAAATAAATATTTTGGCTCTATAAAATACTCTTTCCTCTCAATTAGTTATTAATGACTGTGTATTCACAGACCCATGGAACACAAGTAGTGCTTTAAGACCATGGAGTCCTTTCTTTTGCCTTTAAAGGAACTACTTTGTAACAAAATATTACCATTTCTTTTCCCTCCGCCCCTTCTCTTTCTTTTCTCTCTCTCTCTCTCTGTGTGTAGTTCTCTTGTGTTAGGTGCTGAGGAAAGTAGATGATAATGAGTTGAGAGACTAATTCAATAACCCTCCATGTTAGGTGGTGGAATGGAGTTATAGTACCAGGTATTTGACTTTTGTAAGAGGACAAGCCTTCTCTGATTCTCCTTATTAAGGAGAAATGGACTTAGGGTCCTCATGGGAAAAGCAACCAGTGGCTTGGGGTGAACAACTAAAGGATTATATTGGGAAGTGATAGAAAGGCTTGAGAACGAAATGGCGAGGTTTCCTGGGGAATATAAGTCCTGTGAGAAAATTAAAGATTGGGCATGTAGAAATTTATCCAATTTCTCATAACAATCAAGAGGTAGAGCTGTCATTTAGTTTTTTTTTTTTTTTTTAATTCCAAATCGATGTTCCTTCTGAAAATTCACCGAGTGTTGCTACTGGCAGACAATACTGAAAAAATCAAGGATACAAAGAGGGCAGAGGGAGAAACCATGATGTCTTTATGGGGGCAAAACTTATTTGTTAAGAGAGAGGGTGGAAACATTACGAGTTTGAGCATAAGTGCAGAAAGAATGAATTTTGAAATCAACAAATTTCCGTAATATATCAGCGAGGGAGAATCATGTGGTCTCCTGGCTGCTGTGGCTGTGTTTTGCCTCCAGGTATATTTTGCTTATTTTCAAAGTGTTTAGGTTTTATTTTTGGTTTCTTTTGTTCTTAAAATGAATTTTTTAAAAAAGATTTTACTTTGATTTATTTGAGAGAGAGAGCAGGAGCAGGGAGAGGGGGAGGGGCAGAGGGAGCCTGAGAAGCAGACTCCCCACCCAGCAGGGAGTCAGACTTGGGGCTCCAACCCCGGACCCTGAGATCATGACCTCAGCTGAAGGCAAACACTTAACTGACTGAGCCAATCAGGTGCCCTGTTCTTAAAATGAATTAGCACCTGTAATAACAAACTAAGAGATTATGCCTGAAAGTTCTTGTTTCCTGCCCCTTTTGAAAAGTCTGAACATCCCAAGGCTTGGTTCTAATTCTTGTGTGGCTACAGTTCCTGAGAGAGAGGTGATGAATAGCTGCTCCCTTCAGACAGGGTGTGCCGTCTTCACTTTACCCAGCTATTCACCTCAGCCAGCTCAGTCATTTATATTACCTGCTTGACATATGTACCCATTTGGATTTTTTAACCTCTAAAGTAAGGAGTGAACAATAATAATCTGTGCTTAGATTGTAGAATGAAAGTCATTCCACATATATTTATTGATCACCAAGCATGTGTTAGATACTAATCTGGTACCTAAAATACAGTATAGTGAGATCACCAGAAAAGTTCCTTCTTGGAGGTTATATTCTAATGTGGGTGGCAGGCAATTACCAAAATAGTCAACTAAGCTATACAGTATGTTGGTGATAAATGCCAAGGAGAAAAATAAAGCAGAACAAGGGACAGGAGGTATCAGTGGGTTGCTATTTTAAGTAGGGTAGTTAAAGAAAGTCTTATTGAGAAGGTGACATTGCTAAGAACCTGAAGAAAGTGAGTGAACAATTCCTGTGGCCCTTTGAGAGATGAGTGTTTCAGGCAGAGGGAAAAAGCAAGTGCAGTTGCCCTGAATGGATTTCTTAGTGTGTTAAAAGAACCTTTAAGGGGCCACTGAGCAGGGAGGGGCATGCAATGAACCAGTGGGAGAGTAACAAGGGTTTGGATCTGGAATGCTGTATAGATGATTGTTAGTATCCCAGCTTTCATTCTGAGTGTGAAGTGTATGACCATAAATATTAGGCCCTAAAGGAAGTGAGTTTATGCCAAACCTGGTGGAAGCTACACCATGAAGCTGGACATGATTTACCTTATCTAAATACCCCCAGTTCTCTAAAATACAATTGAAGGTAACTTGTGCCATTTCAACTACCTAGATATGCCATTGCAATAGATTGGTTGGAGGAGAGAATACGGGTAGGTCCAAAAGAGAAAAGAATCAGAATGATCAGGTGCTAATATGAGGTTTTTGTTGAGGATAAATTCCTCTTTTGTTGAGTGATGTTCCAGTTATTGATTCATTGCCTCTGAGTTGCAAATCCACCCTTAATTTCCTGCTCCTCTATAGTGGAGTTAGACCCTAGAAGCATTTTTTTCCTTTGCAGTGATCTCAAAATTAAGCTTTGTCAGTAGAGGACACTAAAGCAAAATTGCAGAAGGAAGAGTGTTTCCCTTTTGGGTCTGGTGCGAATCTGTTTTGCTGCTGCTTCTGTTGCAAGAATGCCAGTGCAGTGGTTCTCTGCTTCATCCACCTACCCAGAGCATGCAGTCTGATGTACTACTTTGCTGTCTCTCCCTGTGCGATACCATATACAGTAGGTCTCCTGCTGATCTGCTGGTAAGCAGGTTTCTAGTGCTCTGACTGCATCTGTATGCCCACCTGCCTACACCCCAAGGGATGTTTCCTGCTTCCCTATCAACTGTAGACCAGCTCTGGTCTGGACACCTCAGCCAACTTCACTATCCAGTGGACTGCAGCCATACCTTCTCCACTGAGATATGAATTCCAGACATGGGGAGTTCTCCCCATCTGTACAAATTGTGCCTTCCTTGGGTATGCTTCCTCAGCTCTAGAGTTTTCTCTAGAGTTCTCATGACACCTTTGTAACTAACTTATATTTAATAATTTTTTGTTATTTGATAATTTAAAAATTATTTAATGTTTCTTAGCTCTACTTAGTAATTCTTTCACACTTTGTCTGTTCAAATCATGTGGTTTCTAACTCCTGATTAGACCCTGAATGATACAGGCGGTAAGAGCAAAAATTTCTGGAACTTACAAACACATGTTTATTTTTTTCAGTATTCTCAAGGATGCATCAAGTTGAAAAACCCAGCCAAAGTGTTGTGTAAGTTGCAGTTATCAGAGAAGTCAAGAGTGAGACTAGCATGACAAGTGGAGTAAGAGAGGCAACTGACATAAATGCAAAGCACTCTTGACCAGCAAAGTGTTGTGCACTTAATAAGGGATAAACAGAGGTGGTTTAATTCATGACCATGAACATTTATTGAGCAGTTTTTTACATGCAAAGCAACTGTGCCACTTGCTTTGAAACTTACAATGATACATTTATTCAGTATGCAGTTGACACTTGAACTGTGTGGATCCACTTATACATGGTTTTTTTTATGTGTTTTCTATTCCTTATGTTTTCTTAATAACATTTTCTGTATTGTCAGAGTACAGTATGTAATACATATAACATCTAAAGTATGTATTAATCGATTGTGTATAGTATTAGTAAGGCTTCTGGTCAACAGTAGGCTATTGGTAAAGTTTTGGGGAGTCCAAGTTATATGTGGATTTTTGACTGCATGGAGGTGCCAGGATCCCTAACCCTTGGTATCGTTCAAGATCAACTGTATATATTCATTGAGCATCAAATAAATGCTGGCATTGGATAAATGCTGGGTAACTGCTGTGATAATCACACAGAGTAGATAGGGAATTTTTACCTTTCAAATAACAGAGAGTCCTATGGGGGTTGCGGAGAGAGAGAGAGAGAAAGAAATACACACACACATACACACACACAAACACACAATCACATCATGATGTGATAAGATGATGATGGAGATGACAGAGTAGAAATGTAGCAGAAATGTCAAGTATTCCTATCACTGAGACTTAGAGATGTTTTGAGTGCAAGCAACCCTTCCATTAAGACCCTAGTCTAGAGATACTGCATTGTTATCTTTACGCTGTGTAACACTAAACCTCAATGAGAAAGGTAATTTCTGAGATCACTTACAAGACTTGGACCCATTGATTTACCACTCCCTGTTCTAGAACAATAATTTACTGAATCACCTGGTAGTTGAATAAGAAGTCAACTTCTTAGATGCTACTCAACAAGCATAGAATAATTTACTGTCCAGATTCTGCTAATTGGAGAAAAAAGTTGATTCACAAATTTGAAATACCATGGCAGTCAGTCAAACTTGAATGAAACGTAAGTGCAGGAGAAGCTCCCAATAATTTTTTCATCAATAAGCCATGTATATCCAAGTCATACATTTGCATATGGTTAAAATGTGCTAGCACAGATTCAAAATATCATATCTTTATTTAACTACTGCCTCTTTTAAATAATTAGGACATAAAAAAGAGTCTAACATTGTAATTTAAATTGCAAATAGAAAAACACAGAGGACCTATTTATCTCAATCTGTATTGTCTTAAACATCAGTACTGGTAACAGTGCTTTTCATTTAACAGTGTTTTTTCCTATCATATAAATAATACATTAGGATATAAAACTGCCCACCTGTGCTGTACATGGTTATGTACATTATGTTGTCCTTGGGAAGTCTGGTTCCTAAATATTTATTGGTATGAACTCATCAAGTTGTTTTAATCCTTAAGGAATATGTTGAAATCTTAATCCTGTTCTTTTGAGCCTCAGCGAACCCTAGAATTAATGTGGTAGCCAAAATAGGGGGAAGTTTAAACCACAATTCTTTGGCACAGGATCAAAGGATCTGTTCCATTGCAAACAAAGGTTGGTTTAGTCAAATCAGCCATCTGTCTCTTGATGAATTTAAACAGTGATGTGACATATTTCAGTACTGTAACAAGCTTTTCCTTATTTTTAATTTTTTTTTTATAAAGAGAAGGAATCAGTGGATAATAAGCCCTAGGTTTCTTCTTCAGATTAATTCTTGAATTGCATTATGGCATCCCTTTTCCATGTCAACAGCTGGTGCGATTTGTTACGGTTACATGTTTGAAGAAACTTCCATTTTTAGATTCTGCAGTCCTTAAATTATTTCAGTCACTTGACTTCTTTTCAGTCTTTTTTTCTTTGTGGATTAACCAACTAAGTCTGCCATTCTTTCATGAAGTGGTTGATAAGCTTTTAATTACATGCTTAGGTTTAGTGCCATATTTAACTTATGAATAAATAGCAAGAGCAAGAAGGTGTCTTATTTTGCTCAGTGACTAACTTTGGGACAAGATATTTAAGGAAATCAGACTACTGAAACTCCATGATGGCCAAGCTATAGGGAATATCATACTGAGCTGTCAGTATTGTTGGTGATTTAAAGAAAAGCCTTTTACTTCTTATAAAGAAGTTATTAGTAGTTCTGGTTTGTCTACTGGAAGATTTTCACTTTTTACAAACTTTCAATTATGTCTCACAATGGTATAAATGTATTCTGCTATTTATTCTACTCCACTGTTTGAACTGGTGTGATTATTGACTAGTGTGATTAATCAGTGGAGTACTTGTGAACTCTCACTCTAAGTAATAGAATGCTTGGAAACTCTCACCTGCTCTGGCAACGTTAAGACTCACAAGAACCTTCATACTTTACAGTAGACATATGTAAGACAATTATTACTTTGTGTGGCTAATGTTTACATTACATTTGTGTACCTAACACCCAAGGTTACAGGGGTGCTCTAAAAATATTGGACCACCTGCTGGAGGGGAAGCATATATCTTAGCTCTTTTGGGGCTACTGTGACAAAATATGAAAGATTGGGTGAATTTTAAACAACAGAAATTTATTTTCACAATTCTGGAGACTGGGAAGTAAAGGTCAAGGTGCCTGGAGACTTTGGTGTCTGGTGAGGGCCCACTTCCTGGTTTATAGATGGCTGTCTTTGGCTGAGTCCTCTCATGGCAAAAGGGACAAGGGTGCTCTTTGGGTGTCTTTTATCAGAACACTAAACTCATTTATGAGACCTACCCCCTTGTGACCTAATCACCTCCCAAAGGCCCCACCTCCAAATACTATACATTGGGGATTAGGTTTCAACATAAGAATTTGGGGGGATGGGGGAAACACATTTAGTCTATAGCAACATTTAAGTTTGTTTTTCATAATGCATTTGGTATCTTTCACTTGGTAATTTTCATTTGTTTGTGTTTTTGTGGTAGATTAAATTATAGGCCCTAATTCTTCACCTTGTCCTGTGTTGTCTGGTTCCTGGCCCTGGAATGAGTAAGGCAGAGAAATACTGTCTCGTGGGGTGTGGTGGCCAGATAGAGGAGATATGGCTCTGAATTAGTTTGCATATGAAAGACATGCTCCTGGCTGAGCCTTTGCTGTCTCTAAGAAATGGCCAGTCCAGGGAGGGTCATTCTCTCCCAAGCCAGAAAGAATTTTTAAAGATGTGAAAATACCATAATATATAGACAGAAAAAAGAACACACACACATGATACACTAGTTGTCAAATCTTCAGGAATAAGAAGGTCTAGTTTTAGCACATCCTATTACATGAAAGAAATTGTGTAAGTGATATAAATGGAATTTATATGACTGCTTTTTAATTTTTTTCATTTTGCTAGACAGAACGTAAAATGTAGCCTGAATCAACAGTCAACCCTGGCAATTCTGATGATGACAAATAGATTCTGAAGAAACAAAACTGAAAAACATGTTGTCATATTAATATGGTTTTCTGGCACATAATTTTGCACAACTCAAGTTTCTAATTTGGAGACACAATCTGTGTTTCCCTACGCCTTACCTGAGTGGCATTCACAAAGGGCTACAATAAGAGCAGCAATATTGTTTCCTTGAGCTCTCTCCAAAGTCATCTGGGAGACATCCAGTCCCTTCAGTTTCTCTCCAGATAGTTTGGGAGTCCCTGGGGAGATTCTACGTTATGTGCTTCAGTGCAGTCCTCTAATCTATCATATGTTGTCTGACATTTTCTGCCTTTCCTGCTGTTGGTGCCCAGTACATTCTCTAAAAGTCCATAGACCTGGTTCAGAGAGCCAGTGTTCCCACCAAGACAACCTGGGCCCAGGAGCTGCTGTATTTGTTCTTGCCAAAGCTGTCGAACCCAAAGCCAGCCCTCTTCATTGTTACTTGCTTTTTTATTGAAGCTGCCAGCTTCCCAGTCACCCTCACCTGCATTTTGGAATTTATGTGTGAATTCATGAAGAGTGGACTATAGATCAATCACAGCGATGGAATATTTTCCCCAGTTTAAAGCACTCTGAACTCTTCAGCACTATCTCACTGCCCTTGAACCTCTTTTGAGCCTCACATCTCACCCATAAGATATATTTTCCCAATTTTCTCACTTCCATGAAGCTCCCTGGGCATATTCACACCCATTTGATTATTATGGTATAAGATTTAGTCTGCTTAAATCAAGACCTCCTGTGAAATACAAAGAACATCTCCTAGTGATCGAGATATTTGACCACTTCAGCTGTATTTACTATGTTTAATGCAATGTCAAATGGTACACTTTGCTTTCTGTCTTTACTAATTAAAGAATAGAATAATAATTATTGTTATTTAACAAATAGATATTTGGAATTGATTATGCACCATGTCTTTTGCTGAACTCTGGAACTAATAAAATAATCGATAACACATGATTTATTCTTCTAAATATGTGTACTGTCTAGTAAGGACACATGTACTAAGGACACATGTATTTATTTAAAATATATGGAGGTGGGCGCCTGGGTGGCTCAGTTGGTTAAGCGACTGCCTTCGGCTCAGGTCATGATCCTGGAGTCCCAGGATCGAGTCCCGCATCGGGCTCCCTGCTCAGCGGGGGGTCTGCTTCTCCCTCTGACCCTCCCCCCCTCTCATGTGCTCTCTCTCTCTCTCTCTCTCAAATAAATAAATAAAATCTTTAAAAAAAAATAAAAAAAATAAAATATATGGAGGTGATAGGGTGGAATCAGAGCATAGGCAGTATAACGAGGTCATAATTCTCAAAGTTCCAAATTAGAACACAGGCATGATTGTATATTCCTGTTTCCAAATTATACGCTAGATGCCCAGTTGTGTTTTGAGCATCCTTCCTACGTTTGTGGAGGTGGAAGAGATGGATGGACAGATACACACTCTTCTGTTCCCTTGTTACTCTATCTAACCAAGTCCTAGATGGATTTACATAAACCGTTTGCTCCAAATATGTCTGTAGGTTGGATATTGATCAATTCAATAATCCCAGCATATGTATTAAGAATCAACAAATGGAGCTTCTGCAGTGTTGAATATTGTGGGAATGGAGGAGAAGTTTGTAGGAGGGAAGATCAGGATTTATCCATGACCTGTGCTCAGAGTTTGTAATCTGATTGGTACATGTCTTGGGCATGTGTTGCCTCTCTTCCCAGGGCCTATTTCCCTTTCTTTCAACACAGTACCCTGATTTTTCCTTGAAGGATTCATCTGCTTCCATTCTAAGCCTTGTGTTATGGGAAAGCTTGAAGCTACCTCTGACTTAGTAGACCCATCTCTGATCTCAGTGACTGATTTAGGGCATACATGTGACCTAAATCAGACCAAGAGAGAAATAATCCCAGGATTTGTGTGGAGGCTGTCAAAAAAAGATGCAAAATTCTGCTGTGGGGAGTGTGATGTGGGAATTGGGGGCCTGGAGCTAATGCAACCACATTGCTACCATGAGGAAGGGCATGATATTCTTTACGCAGCCACAGTATGAAGGCTCAGATGCAACTCATTCTTTGGAAAATAGAACAAGGAAGTACAGTGAAGTCAGATCCTTGGTAACATTGCCTGAGCCACTGGATAAAACCTCAAACCAAATCAAATCAAAACCAAGTCTGGACTTTAATTTGCCTGAGGCAGTGAATTCCCTTAGTAAAATGAGTTTGGATTGGTTCTACTGTTACTTGCAACATAAAAAGTCTTAACTGACACAAAGAAAATATATTCAGAGGTATAAATAGTGGGGAAGAGCTCAATATCAGGAAAGTAGAAGAAGAAAGCACCCCTGGCAAGCACAAGTTAATTTTAATGGGGAGGTGCATGGATATGAGTACGATGTAGTAGAAGCTTTCTAAAGTGGATTTGCTCTGTCAGTCCCTGGAATTATAGGACAGGAATAGGGATGATGGCAAGGCTAAAGATAAGGATTTGTGGGCAACAATTAGGATGATGCTTAAATTCATTAGAGATGAGCTCACAGAAAATAAACACAGTAAAATGCAGTGGACTTAGAGAAGAAACTTCAGTGCTAAGGCAAACCTGGAGGGTGAGAAGACCATGGAGGCCATAAGAAAGAGGGAAAGAAAACAAGGTCAGGAACTGTCAAGGTTATAAAATCTGAGGGAGGAAGTTTTCATTTCCTGGTAAAACTGAACATTCATAATGCCAGTTAAAAGGAATAGACCCAATGCATTTCTTTACAACTACAACTGTAACAGTAATTGACTTGTAGGATAAAAACTGGAAGATCTTCTCTGCCTTTAAATCAGTGCAGAGGGGCTTGTAATCAGTCGTAAGTGTGTAGGGGTCAGAGGCTGAGTTTGAGGCACAGCTCTAGGCTTCTATAGTTTTTGCCCACTCACTGTGCACTGCTAGCCTCAAATTATGGGAAAGGCTTTGCAGCCTCGAAACCGCTCTCATCCCCAAGCCCCAGGTGCTACAGACTCCAGAAGTGGTGATTTGTATTGAATGACCCTTAAGGTGTTCGATTTTCTACAACATTTATTTTGATCATAGAAATATATGTGTTGGCCTTGTCTTCATCAAATCGTTTTCAGGATGTATCTCCCTTGATTTTTCAGACTTTATGCACACAATTCCCTGAGCCACCTAGCGTATTTAACTTCAAACTTAGATGGCTTTTACCTAGATGGAGACAAGTACCACAGAGAGGAAACCATTATTTCCTTAATTTCAAAGGCAAAATATGTTCAGTGTTGCCATCGACATTTGACAGATCTTTACCAACATGTCTTATGTGTAAGGAGGAGCTCCCCAGTGACCCAATAAGATAAAGCAATACTGCTTAGTTTAATGCTTTAGAATAACAACAGTAGATACACCGTGTCCCTGGCACTGTTGTAAATGCTTTCTATGCATTAATTCATTTGATCCTCATAACAATTCTGTGAGGTGTATTATAAATCCCCTTTTTATAAGCAAGGGATTGAAGCTTAGATAGGTTAAGTCATATACTTCATAATATTGTATTTATCCAGTGTTGGCCTAAAATAGTTCAGATACTTCCCTTTCCCTTCTAATAGGGGTTTTTGTTAGTACTGGCTTTTGAAGGACAACGTACCACGTGCACATTTTGTGATTATACATCTTGTATCTTCATTTTGAAAATGATCATATTTGAAGTTTTGCTGAAAGAGAGGTACCAAACTCCAAAGAATGGCATCTTCTACCCTGGAATTCAGTGTTAATTTCCTGCGCATTTTTTAACCTCTTTTGCAAAATTAATTTTAGCCTGGAAACTTAATAGAATATGGATTACATGGGCTTAATTAACATAATTTGGATAAGGAAAACTTCAAGGTGAATGCTATAAGAAAATTATTCTTTGTTTTATTTTACCTATCATTCTGACTGCCACTCTGTCATGTTTGCAAGCAGCAAAAATTCAAACTAAGGAAAATATGATTCACATGACATGTATGGAAAATGCTTGGAATTGTATAACTGTTATAGCCATACACACCCTGCAACTTCTGAGCAACTGTACAATTGTTTTTAACGACAAGATTTCCAAATTAGAGAAGTCTCCAGCTGCGACAGGTATAACACCATTTAGTTAAATATATAAACTTATTCCTACCCACCAAAAAAGACTGTCGTTCTTTTTTTTTTTTTTTTAAAAGGTTTTATTTATTTATTTGAGAGAGAGAGCATGAGGGGGGAGGGTCAGAGGGAGAAGCAGACTCCCTGCCGAGCAGGGAGCCTGATGCGGGACTCGATCCCGGGACTCCAGGATCATGACCTGAGCCGAAGGCAGTCGCTTAACCAACTGAGCCACCCAGGCGCCCAAGACTGTCGTTCTAAGTGTAGCTCTTGTTGACCATTCGCACTATTTTTCATAAAAGAAAAGAGTTCAGAAATTCAGGTTAGGAGTTCAGAATACTGAAATAGAGCTCTCTGTTGAAGGTCACTGAGTGTGGAAATAATGGAAAAGGGGCGTAGCATTTTCCATTTTACCTTTATAAAAATACTTTTTTTTATTAATGAAATCTCTGTAAAAATGAAAATAATAAATATTCATGGTAGATTTTCTAAGAAAGGATGGAGTTAATATGTATGTCTGATTTGTAGTTTTTCTGGAATGGTTATCCACAAGGCTGTACAGTAATAACAGTGTTTCAGATGTAGCTTGTATGACTGATACAATAGGAGATAATGCTACCTGCCCTTGCCCAGAATCCTTTCTAAAACTTTTTCATGGAACACATGCAGTTTGTCCCCAAAAATGGATGTTTAGATTGATTATTTTCTCGGCGTAGTAGAGAGGTTGTTTTACAAAATACAGTCTCTTGGTAATCCTTCTTCGTGAGCTTTTCCATCAGATGCAAAAAGAGCGTTTTATTTTAAGTAGGTAAAATTATAAGAGCATTATTTGATTTGGCCAGTTCAGTCTAAAAACTAATGTATTTGAGAGAAAATAAATATTAACCTAATTGATCATTTCTATTACAAAGATCATTTTAGAAATCTGTAAATGTAACTTTTTAGGCATTTGTTTCACTGAATTTTGTTGGCGTAATATAACTATCATTTTAGCGAGTATTTATTTTTCTAGTCTTATTACCTAGAAGTCTGCTGGAAACCTGTTCTCTGGCAACAACAGAAGAGACCATAACTTCTTTCTTTAATTGGAAGATGGAAAGTTGCCACAGGTTTCCACAGCCAATGGCTGAGAGCTTCCATATTTTGGACCTTCATCAATATGGTGGTCTGATGGGAGCATATATGGTTCTGTAGGCAACTAGAGTATAAGCACTAGGAGGGCAGAAATAGTGTCTGTTTTGTTCAGTACTATATTCTGCATGCTAAGCATCATGCTCTGCTTGGAGGAAGCACTGATTAAATATTTCTTGAATGAAAGTACTAGGTGGTAGACATGGAATTTAGCAGTGCTGTGTCTAGGTACAAGAGAAAAACATATGAACCCACTCGGGCACAGACAGATGGGGAAAGGCCTCACTTAGTAGCAGTTCTTCTGAAAAAGATGTGGTGTTAAGTTTGATGTGCACCTGCTCTGAAATGTGTCTACAAACAAAACAAAACAAAAAGTCAGGGATAATTGTGTTCTCTGTTATAACATCCCAAGAAAGGATCTTACTTTGTGCTCTCTCTTTGTGTTCTCTCATTCATTTCCAGTTTCTACCTTCTGATTGTTCCTCGTTTTCAGTCTTTAAACATGCTCAAGTCTCTCCAGAGTTAGGAGTAAAGAACTGTTTGGGCTTTTACCCACTGCTTTGATCGCTTTCCTTTTTCTCATTTCCAAATTATGAAGGAGAATCATTGATGGTTGATGTCTTTCATTTCTCCTGTCTCATTTCCTCTTACCTTCTGCAGTCTAGCTTTGCCACCACTGCCCTGCTCAAAATATTTCCATTTAAGCCAGCAATGTTGGCATTATGAGGGTCAAATACAGAGGGTATTTGTCAGCAGTTGTTGATACACGGAAGTCTCCTGCCCACATCCTCTTTCCTGAAATACTGTTCCCCTGCTCACCGAGCACCCTCATAGTTTCCTCTTTTCTATCTACTCCACCCTCACTTCTCCCCAGCTTTCCCCAAGCTTCTTCCCTGAGTTTTCAGCCCTCTGCATTTCTCATGCACTTGTGCTTCATAGATAATCCTTTCCACTGTTAGTATTTTCAACACATCCTATGCCTTTTCCTTTCTTTCATACCTCCTATCCTTTCTTGCTCTCTTCCTTCCATCCCTCCTTCTTTTGTTCTTTCCATGCATCTATCTATAAAATCTTGGTATATAGACTATAAAACAGTGACTGTCTCCTGGTGGGAATCAAGAGGTAGTTTCTACTTTCTTCTTCCTAGTTTTATTCATTTTCTGATATTTTTCACAGTGAATATGAATCACCATTTTAATCAGAAGGAAAAACTAAAATTATTTCTAATTAGAAACAAACAAAAAAGGGGATCTGCTAAAGAATAAATGCTTTCCTTGACTCACCAGCTATCGCCTCACACACTTAACCTTACTCTCTGTGTTAAACAAAATGAAGAGTGGGTGGGGTCCATATTGTAATCATCATTGTAGACTGTTCAGTGCAATGCTTAGGATTTAGTAAATATTCAGTAAACATTTTTGAACTATGATAACCTCATTGCATGCTGCACAATTTAAATAACTTTAAAATCTTGAAGACATGGGTAAAAACCCAAAGCAGACAGGACTTGGGCCAACATTCTGGAGAAGAGAGACCACCATGGTGATCCCAACAATCATTCTGCTTTTCCCTCACAGAACCTGTCAATTTTCAGCAAGGAGAAAAGAGACCTATGAGCAAGCCCCAGCCAGAGGCTTGTAACACATTTGCTGGACTAGAGAGAGAATTTAGCATTTGGGGCTACCTGGTAGATCAGGACTTGATGCAAGGAAGAGATCTCTGAGACCCAAACTGCAAATGATGAATGTGGTTTCCTCTGAAAGCATTTGCCAGTTTTTAAGTTATATATGTGTAGAGTGAAGCTCCTAGAAATCAAGGAGAAATCTGTTCCCAGGAGACCAGACTGCTTAGTAGAGATATCAACAACCTGGTGGTCTTAGGGAGAGAACAGTTAGAGGTTAGGGCCCATGAAAGTGGAGTGGCCCTTGTAAATTCCACAGGCTTGCAGTCTTGATCCCAGAAGTACTATGACCTAAGAATGAGGACAAACTGGAAAAAAGGTCAACCCTAACAAAACCCCAAACCCACACTTAAATGAACATGCCAGTACTCCACCTGCCTTTCAGAATAAAATAAAATTCTCTTTGGAAATCACATCAACCAGAGCCTTTACAGTATTTTATATATGATATCTAATAGTCATTTACAATTACCTAGCATGTGCAAAAACAAGTCCAAATGACTGAAAGTGAAAACAAAGTTCTATAGACAGAGACCCAAAGGATAATTTAGATATTGGAGTTATCATATAGGAGCCTGTAAGTAACTATGATCAATATTTTTCAAGAAAATAAAGGGAAAAAATGTGACATTTCCCAGAGTCCCAGAATCCAAAAGATGTAGTGAGTGAGAATTAAAGATTCGGTGGTTCGGTTAATAGCAGATTTGACATGTCAGGAGAGGGGATTAGTGAACGGGAAAATAAATGACTAAACGTATCTAGATAAAATCCCAGAGGGGAAATGAGGAAGAATATTTAAAAAAAAAATGTGATACGTGATGAAATTTGGAAGTTTTTTGGGTTCATGAGTGAATGGTCGAGAAAGAATTCTTGAGACGTTTTTGGTGCAAAAAGGTGATTTTATTATAGCATGAGGACAGGACCCATGGGCAGAAAGAGCTGCACAGGGATTGTGAAGATTGACTGATTATATACTTTTTAATTAGTGGGGGTTAGGGATAGTTTAAGTCTCTAAGGAATTTGGAGGCAAGGTTTTCAGGACCTTGAGGGGCCCGCTGCTGTTAAGATAAGGTTACTTTTAGTCTTTAATAAAACATAAACATTAAGGCATTAAGGCCACCGGTGAGTTCCTTGAGGAAGGTCATGCTCTGGATGTTTCAGGTATCTATCAGTGGGCTGAAGCTGTAAGGAGATTTAATTTAAGCTACATTTCTCTTGCCTTTGTTTCCCTCATCAGTGTGTGCCTAGCATATATATAATTTAGGATTCTAGAAAGTGAGGAGCAAGAGAAAGGGACAGAATCAATGAAAATCTTCACAAACTGGCGATTAAGACACAGATCCAAAAATCCTCAGACTCCAAGGAGGTAAATACAATAAACCACACCTAAATTATAATTATTATAAAACTGCAAATGAAGAAGAGAACTTCTTAAAAGCAGTGAAACTACGTTTTAATTGTGTTCATTTTTGAGTCCCACATTTATAGAAAGTGATTGAAAAACTAGAGTGTATCCAGGGCCAAGTGGATATGGTAAGTGTCCAGAAATCATAAAAGACTAGAGACTGGGCCTGGAGACCGGAAAATAATAAGAAGGTGAGAGAGGTAGGAATGTTAAACTAGAAAGGAGTAAGACAGACAATTTTGGTAGTCTTAAAAAATTTGAGGTGTTGTCAGGATGAAAAGGCAATTTACTTGTTCTTTGTTATCCAGGGGACAGGACTAGGATGCAAATTGAAATGAAGGGGTTTGTGGGGTGCCTGGGGTCTCAGTTGGTTAAGCCTCTGCCTTGGGCTCGGGTCATGATCTCAGGCTACTAGGATCACCAGAGTTGGGCTCCCCACTCAGTGGGGGAGTCTGCTTCTCCCTCTGCTCCTCCCCTCCCCTCCACTCATGCTCTCTCTCACTCTCTGTCTCTCAAATAAATAAATAAAACCTTAAAAAAAAAGAAAAAAAAAAAAAAGAAATGAAGCAGTCTGTGACTCAACAGAGGAGAGTAATAAATAGACCTGAATGAAAATGGAACAGTGAACTCCCAAACATTGAGATTTTTAAACTGAGATTTAGATGACCAAGCTTCAGAGAAGAAGAAGGTTTTCTTAAATTTAGTGTGAGTTTAATGAGCTCTCCTGTAAGACTCTTGGTAACTCCAAGGTTAAATAATTCTATAATGTGCATTCCAGTGAGTGATGGTTGTATTTTCATGACTGCAACTGATTTAAGAAGCTGTTCATTTAATCATTAACCAAATGTTATTGAGTAGCCACTTCGTTTAAGACCCCATCACAGACAGGGGAGCTACCAAGAGACATAAGACACAGTCCCTGGCATCATCTAGATCATGCACATGAGAAAAGCCAATTCTGGAGAGTTTATAACTTATTTAGGTCACTATAATATAACTTAGTACAAGGGAAGACAGGACATATATTATTAAAATGGAGCTGAATAGTGTAAAAGTATAATTCATCTCCACTAAATGGGTATTTTATTCCTTTTTACAGAGGAGATTACATGCTGTTTGTCAAATTGAACACAACTGCTATAAATATAACCCTTTTCAGGGCAACCAGATGATCTTAGCATGCTATTGCTTCAATGCTCTAGAAGGCATGCTTGGAGCCTCAGCATTGTTGAACCATCGGTATTTCTTCAGCAATCCTTAGGTTCTGTGTCGGCTGTTAATGTAACGGTTCCAGTTCTCTGTCATGGAGTGATCAAATGTGTCCTTATGTAATGGCAGAAGAAAGACGTTATTAATAGTAAATTTTAAATGCATTTTCTGTGCCATTAAATCAAGACACTGCAATTATTTTCTACCCCAAGTATTTTCTCATAAGTCTAATGGGATTGAGAATCTTTGATCCTATCATTTTAATAACCCAGGCTGAGTGGTTGGCTTATACCGTAGTCTGAAAGGAGAACAACACATATCTTCAAAAACGTACTTTTTATACCAAGTTCTATTTTTAAAACTATCTTCATAGTAGACAATATATTTTACATTTTAAAAGCACCTTTTTAACTGGGGTGGGGGAGAAAGTTTGGAAATTCCACTTGCTGATTCAGGTCTTTTTTATCTGTCCTTGATTTGCCCTCAAGCATTACTGAAAAATATTGTCAGTTCCACTGCCTGAAGATTGTTTTCTGGGGAAAATAAATGTTTCAACTGTGACATTGTGTTCCCATTTGATACACCTTTCAACTTGTAAGCTGCTGAAGAAAGAAATAGGGATATTTTGTTTCAGTCACAAACTAAGGCAAAAGCAGCCTCTAATATGATGGATAGCAAAATAAAAATGGAGATGTCCCTTTGTTGGGATCATGTGCTGAAGGCTTAATGAACCTATGTGTGGTCCACCAAATGCCTGTATGCAGGAGGCATTTGAGCCAGGAATTTCTATGGGACGGCGTGTCTGGAGATCAGAGCAAAGGGCCCTTGTCTTTCCCATCTCTCTGAATGGGCCTTTCCTATAGTTCATGTGAACTTAGCTCTAGAGAATCTGACAATTCTGTGGACTGATTACAGATGTAACCTCTGTGTGTTCCCATTTAATCTCTATCATCTCTGTTTTCTGCTGCAAATAGATGATGCTAAAAGTGTACTAACCTGAGGGCCTTCTCTAATACTTAAAATATTTAAAAAATTAAAATAATAGCTAATAATTTAAGCTCAGTATCAATTAAATTATATTCAGCCCTCACTGTTTGTGTTAAATCCCTACTATATATCCAAAACTATTTTGTTGATTCTGATTAATGTGGGTTTTACATTAATAAAATTGTGTACTTAAGGAGTGCTTTGTCATTTCAAAACTCAATGAGCAAGATAAATGGACTTGATTGTATTTTCATCTTTTTTTTTTTTTTTTTTTGTCCTCCTTGGCCTTTGCTTAATTGGCATGCCCAGATAGGGAGGATGGGCTGTTTCTTATTTCAGGAGCATGTTGTTAGTGTTTGATAACTATATAAATGTACACAACAATACTGATGAGCCAATGAAATTAAGCTTTTCAAAGGGCAGCTTTAATTTGTTGATTTGGAGCTTGAAAATGTGGGTTATTTTGTGATTGAATAACATTCTTGAATGTTTAATGCATGGCTCCATTTACCTTGATTAGCTCAGCAATTCGCTACATATTATTTCCAAAGATGCTAATCAATTTTAAATCAAAATAGATTGAATTGCCTCTGAAATTGTGAAGATTGCCCGAAAGTGTCAATCTCTTTGGGAAATTGAAATTCTGGCATCTTAATGAATACAACCTAGTTATGGAAGTACTGTATAAGAATAATGGGTTTTGGAAATACCATAAGCCAGGGATAAATTTCTGAACATAAAAGTTACAATAAGTATCGATTTCATTCCATTTGGAGGAAATACCTGCAGCATTATTGTAGATCTTACTCCTTCTAATTGATAAAATACAAAATTTAGAATTACCATCTCACTAGTTATTTGTTACCTCATTCACTTCTTCTGGACTGTTTAAACTTTACAATTTTAAATATTCTCCCTGATCAAATGTGAGTGACATTGCTCAAAATTGCACATTTAAAATTAAAGCAGAGAAGACAATTTCTTTAGTGAACATATCCAACTGAATATAGCATTTCTAGTTACACTTAATACATTTCTAGTGCACACACACACACACATGTATATACACATATAACATATTTTGGGTATTCAAATATGGGAAGACAGCATTATGCTTCTTATTAATCTATTTAACATGTTAAATACAAACATTGATACCATAAAAGAAAATCATTTACTTGTCTATAGAAAGAAATGGAAATGCAAAGGCTTCTGACCATGAGTTTGTTTTTGTTCAGAAGAGTATTTAAGATAAGAAGGGAATGGAAAGGAAGAGTGTGTTCCCACTGAAGATTTATTCAGGGTCTACGATATTAAGAAGTGGAAGGAGAGGTTTATTAATACTTTTTTAAGATTTTATTTTTAAGTAATCACCCAATGTGGGGCTCAAACCAACAACCACAAGATCAATAGACACATGTTCCTCTGACTGAGCCAGCGAGGCGCCTGCCCCTTGATTTTCTTAAATATAGGGTATACTGAAGAATGGTTGTAGCATTTTGGAGTTCATAAGATCCCATTTTAATCTTGAACTCCACTTTTTACTCTTTTTGGTCAAATTATCAGAATCTCTAAGCCTCATTTCTCTCACCTATAAAGACTAAATACAGTGCTGTATAGTTTGAGAGAGAAAGTGTGTGCGTGTGTGTGGTTTTTCTTTTTCTTTTTTGCAAGAGAGAGGGTAGTGGTAAGATCAGGATTTAATACAGTATATGTAAAGAACTTAGCTCTCTACCTGGTAGATGTTCTTCTATAAGTGCCTTTAATGCATGAATGATGAGTCAGGGAACTTTGCTAAGTACAGTGAGTAAGGCGGAAAAGACAATGTGTGCAAGCATCCAAGAAATAATTCTCCAAATCCAGTTTCTATTGTCTCATTCAATAATTGAATATTAATAATAACAGTCATTGAACCAATCATTAAGATGCTCTGGAAGGAGGAAGTAAGTCTTTTCATGAGACGATTAGGACTAGATTTGAGGGAAGTGGGAAATCAATTTTAGTTTCTGTGTATGTGTGCGCCTGCAGAGTGGAAGTTATTTTTATTAATTATTATATCCATGGTAGGTTTTGCTATCCTTGAATTTAAGTCAATGACAAAGTATCAATGCTTTTCAATAAGCATTAGAAAAGAAAGAAAATTCTGATGCGAATTAAAATTAATTCTGCATTAAAATTGTTTTACAAATTATTTTTCCTTACTTCTGGATGACACGATTCCTATACTTCAGGAGTGGTTTATACTTTAATTTGGACTCATCTTTAATTTGAGGGAAATTTATATCTGCCTTTCATGTAATGAATCCAATAGTTTGGAATCATATTTGAAGGAATGGTCACTGATTTCTTCTGTGTTCTGAAGTATACATTCATTTCCAATGTGTCAAGTGCTTCATTTAAAACACTTATTGATTCTTGCTTTTTGCTTGGCTGTGAGCTCATTTATTTTAATGGAGTTGTTAATAATATGTCAACTTTCTCCTGTTCTGTGTTCTGTATCTATTTTCTGACTATACTTACTTGTGATCTGTCATAGAAAAAAATGATTAATACAATTTCTCGGGGCTTGCAAACTACTTGCACTTTAATGTCCATCTTATAGATTTTTACATTAGAAAGTTCACATGGATTCATAATATGCAGTTTTACTTACCACTGACATCAGCTTCTTCCGGGAAGTTAATCCCATGAGTTGCCTGTAGTGTGCTAATAGCCAGTATGGTTTTGGACAATTATTTTCAGTGTTTTAAGATTTTAGACATATTTATTTATTTATTTATTTTCAGATACGTTGAGTGCATGTGTTTAGCAGGTTTCTGGAAGGGCAAACTTACTGAGTCCAAAACATTTGTAACTTAAAAAAAGAAAGGAAAACCTCATTAAAGAGAGACTAGTCCTCAGCGAGTACAAATCCTTAAAGAATTCTTAGTTAGTACTGAGAATAAGTGAAATAGGGTGATTTATCGGAGTGGTGCCTCCCAAGGAGGATAGCTTACCTGTCGGACCTTCATAGATCTGGAATCAGCCTGTCTACCAAGCCAAGTGCATAACATGGACATACCTTTTGCCAAATCAGAAATGAATTTTTAAAAATTATTAGTTCTGGTATAGTTCTCTTTGTTCTCAAGCAGTGAGCTCAATTGGTTTAGTATCTGGCTTCATGGAGAGAGAGAGTTTATTATTATT
>NC_138377.1:45704145-45715783 GCF_054177405.1 Leptonychotes weddellii
CCAGAGAAAAGCCGTCAGTCACTCCCGTCTCCCCGGTCTCCGGCCGCACTCCGTGCTCACCCGGCCTGTGACTGTGCGTTTCTATCTCTGGCACCCGACCCCGGGTGGAGTCTCCAAACCCAGCAGATCCCTGCGGTGCACTCCCGTGTGGCTCCTCCCGGGGGAGGAAGGTCAGTCTCCCCGGATCTGCCGCTTGTTGGGTCCCTGCTGGAGGAGCAGGGGCCCGACTGTGCCGCGGATCACGGTTTATGGCAACCCCGCGCTGAGAGCCCGCGCCTGGGCTCCGCCTCTGCAGCCGGCTTCCCTGCTCCGTTACCTGGGAGCTCTGCCACACTCAGGCACCCCCGGTCTTTCTGTGACCCCGAGGGTCCTGAGACCACACTGTCCCGGAGGCTTCCACCCCCTGCTTAGCCACCAGAGTGACGTCCCTCAGCGGAGCAGTCTTTTAAAAAGTTCCCATTTTGTGCTCCACGGTTCTATCACTTGCCAGAAGCGGCCGACGGAGGCCCCTCCTCTGCCGTCTATCCTCCCGAATATCGCCTCGGATTCACTTCTCCGCACGTCCTACCTTCCAGAAAGTGGTCACTTCTGATGAGAGAGTTGTTGCTTTTCTTTTCTTCGATCTCCTGTTGAGTTTGTAGGTGTTCAGAATGGTTTGTTCCCTATTCAGCTGAATTCCTGAGAGGAGACGAAATCCAGGTCTCCTATTCCTCCGCCATCTTGCTCCGCCCCCCCCCCCCACCCGAAAGCCATAGATTTTGAGTGGCTGTACAGGGAATCTGCTGTAAAAGAGACTGACATCAATAATTTCAACATTATGCTGTCATCTTGAGAAAATCATTGAACTGTGGATTTGAATTAGCATTTCACAGTTGAAGTACTGTTAACTGTGGACCTTGGCATACACTATGATAGATTTATGATGTTGATAGAACAAGGCATCTCTTCATAAGTCATTCAAATCTTTGGCACTTGATAGGTTGATACCATTTCAGTAAGTAAAGTGGATAATTTGATTTATGATTTTGTAGTCCTCTAATTTTGGGATCTCTTTGAATCTTTATGAGCAATTTTGAACTATAGCTGGATTGAGATCTTATTAAATGTTTATATCCTGTGAATTACTATTATACCAAAATTTTTAGTGATGTTTCTAATGTAAAAAATCAGGAGAAAAAATTTACAAGAAAATCTACAAATCTCCTTTTTTTCCCAATCTGACACATAATTCAATTTTGATTCATTGTTGGAAGTCAAAGTCAGATATAAACAGTAAATATTTTACACTTTAATACTTTTATGTATCTAAGTATGTTACCTGAACTTAAAAAGAAAATATTAAATCAGTTGATATGCTGTGTTCACTGGGCAGTTTTTAGTAGTTCCCGTGGTGTCCCATGAAACAGTAATGCATACCAACTCTGTCCTTGGCCAGGATTTTACTAAGCCCAAGTTTTATTATTTGTGGGTTATTGTCCTCATGTATTCAAGATGACTAGAACAGTTTGGGGTCTGTAGGCTTGCAGATATTCATCATAAAAAACAAACAAACAAACAAACAAACAAAAAAACCCTGTTTCATTGAGAAGTAAATGTGATTATGTGCAGCCATAACTTGTTTAGCTGTAGACTTGGTCATTGTTTCTTCTTCCTGATCTTCATGCTTTTCCTGCATACTCAGTACAAGGAAGATAGTCTTCCTGCTTGAACTGGCTGCTTCCTCTCTTGCACTGATATTTCTCATTTAAAAGTGTGTCTATGTGCCTATGTATAGTCGCATTTCTTTCCATTGCCCTCACTCTTCTCTGTGTGCAATATCCAACAGTTATAAGTTTAAAAAAATTGGTGGAAACATTTTTATTTTCAGCAAAGTCTATGTCATGATTAGTTGTACAAAGATTGAAACGGTCAAGAAAGGGCAAATGAAAACAAAACCAAAACTCTCCTACATGTTAACTATTTGCACATCAAATAAATTTTTAAAATACTTAAATATTTAATAGATGATCTCTGTATTATAAATTGTTATATTTTTCTTTAGACATGTTCGATATTCTCTTTATGGTACAGCCTTTCAAAATTCAGCTTCTTTTTCACCAGTAATGAGGTTTCCATTGGGCCACAGTTATAAGTTGGCTTCATTTGTTTTAACTCATTTTAGTGTGATTTGTTTACAGATGACTTTCTGCCTGTTCAGTACAAGGTCTGGAAATATACTAACTAATAAAACAGAGTCCTTGATTTCATGGAGTTAACATGTGTAGGTGGATTGGTAGACACAAATCAAACCAATAAAAATAAGAAAACTGTAGATGATGGTGATATCTGCTATAAAGATATTAAGATGGGGCAATGGAGTAGAGAGTGACAACTTGTATGGGGAGTCAACTTTAGCTAAGATTGTTTGTGCCAAAAAAGTAACATCTGAGCTGAGATCCAAACTATAGGAACAAGGCACTCACATTCCAGACTGGATGAATGACAAGTGCAGCATCCCTCAGGCAGGAATATGTTGGAGCATGGCAGGGACAGAAGGAAGGCATATTTGATGGAAGATAAAATGTGATGAGGTCAGAAAGGCAGGAGCCAGATAATGTAAGGACTTACAGACAACCACAAGGAGTTTGGATTTTATTACAATAACAGTGTCATCGGAGGGCTTCCCGTTTGTCCTTACATCACTTGGATGACATCAGTCTTCAGTTCCAAAACAAAAAGGGGGAGGAGGAGTAACTAAAGGAAACGAAATTATTTGAGGTGGTGCTGATTATGTCAGATTTTTAAGAGATAGTGAGGTAGAAAATAAATAAAATTGCACAGAACACTCAAGCTAATATCAGAAAGGCTTCTGAAGAACAAAATAAGATGAAGTTTATAAAATTCTTGACAAAAAGGGCTTTTTTTTTCTTAAAGATTTTATTTATTTGTTAGAGAGAGAGCGAGACCGTGTGCAAGCAGGGCGAGCGGCAGGCAGAGGGAGAAGCAGGCTCCCCGTGGAGCAGGGAGCCCGATGCAGGACTCGATCCCAGGACTCCAGGATCATGACCTGAGCCGAAGGCAGACACTTAACTGCCTGAGCCACCCAGGTGTCCCCAAAGAGGGCTTGTTTTGAGTCTTATTTAGAGCAACAAGTTAGACAAGGAGAACTCTGCCTCTTCTGTCTTTTTCACCATATGTCTCTCTTCCATATTTCATTGCCTCCCCACTTTTGAAATACAGGGACTCCCCAAACCTCCCTCTTCTGTGCAAAACACTGCTTCCCTTGAATGATCTGATCTACTCTAATAGATCACCACTATGTTTATAATCCCCAAAGTGATATCTTTAACTTGTTCTCCTTAGTTCCAGAGAAAGTATTCTAGGGGTTTTATTGGATATATCCACACTCAACCCACCCTGTCCCACAAAGCGTCTTCTAGCATTCTCTTCTCTGTGGTACATTTCTATTTAAGCACATTATATAGCAAAATGATTTTGGAAAAAAAAATGACGAATATGGAGAAATGATATGTGGATGACAAAATACATTAGGTTAATTTCATAAGTAGCTTGAATGGCTGTACATGAGATCGTATGAATGAATGTACATCATCCCAGAGGGAGGTCTTTGGTACCACTCTACTGGGTTTAATTTTAAATTTTGTTGTTTAAAAAATTTTTGTTTGGGGCGCCTGGGTGCCTCAGTTGGTTGAGCGACTGCCTTCGGCTCGGGTCATGATCCTGGAGTCCCGGGATCGAGTCCCATATCGGACTCCTTGCTTGGCGGGGGGTCTGCTTCTCCCTCTGACCCTCCCCCCTCTCATGTGCTCTCTCTCTCTCTCATTCTCTCTCTCAAATAAATAAATAAAATCTTTAAAAAAAATTTTTTTGTTTGTTATTTTGAAAGGGAGATTGCTAGCATCATGGTAAAATCTGCAGATAAAGCAGTAATGAATAATCTGGGTACAAGATTGGGATGCACCTATTTTCTCAATACTTTGGAGTCACTGGAATGAGTCAACCACGGTGAAATTGAGTAAGAATTAATATAAAGTGTTTTCCTTAGCTAAAAATTTAATTTCACACATACAAACAGCAGCATATTTTTAAAAGACCTGATAATTTAAAATGAGTAATTTTCTTACGTTGTTATTTGTTGTTATACAGGAAGGGCCCCTAGTAAGTTTTAAGGGTAGTAAAATATTGAACTGGTTTTAGCATAATACTTTCATCATAATAGATAAAATAATGGTTCCTAACTATTCTGGACTGATCAAACTCTCTTTTAATTTTGTAGCCCCTTTTAGAGGTCTGCAGAATATGGGCATACAGATCCATCCTCCAAAATGAGTGATCAATTATCAATGGTGAAAGTAGGGCACTCCCTGCTCGGCAGGGAGTCTGCTTCTCCCTCTGACCCTCCTCCCTCTCATGCTCTCTGTCTCTCATTCTCTCTCTCTCAAATAAATAAATAAAATCTTTAAAAAAAAGAAAGTAAGGCAAACACCTGTACAAGAGATGGCTTAAGGATGGACATGTTTAGTCTGAAAAGTAGACTTGTCGGAGACATAACTGTCTTTGAATATTTGAATTGTAGTCATGTTGAAAAAGAATGATCTTTATATTGGGGACCTTCTATAAAGGATTGAAATGATTACACTACTCTATCAGAAAGACTTCCTAACAAATAGGGCCATTCAATCTAGGATTCTCTTTCACTGATGTCAGGAAGTACCTGGTGATGTTTAGACAGAGGCAAGACTTATCAAGAGAGGTGAAGAAGGATTCAAGCATGAGGATGAATTGGACAACATTAGATTTACAATCACTGTTTCAATCACTGCTTCAGTTCTGATTCTGTGTTGGGATGGAGTAAAGAGCAACCTAGGAAGTAAACTTTAAGGTAAAATTTAATTTCATCGGTCACCAATGTAATCTTGGCAGCCACAAAATTTTTGTATAAATTATGTAGGCAGTTCTGACAACGAAGATAAGACCCATGTGAGTATTATCTGGAAAGAATCCTTTAGGTATAAAGAACACCGAGAGAATAATGCATTACCTTTATCCCTAGGGAAAAGTTGAAATCACTATTCAGCACCTTTCCTCTGCTGTCTGATAATCTATAGCTAACATGTTACAGCTACTTGAAAGGAACTTAAAGTGAGAGGTTTATCAGCTCCTTTTTATTTAGGATCAGACATGGATAAGTGAAATCCTGTCCTCTTCCTTATTCAGATCTGGCCTGGCTTGTGTGCTCTTTACATTTGGTTTTATAGTGAGCTTATTTTCTCAACTTATTTCTATGCAAAGGGTTTCTAAACTGACTTTTCAGTGCTACTTTCTTGCTAGTTCCTCTTCTGATTTTTTAACTCACTATTGAATTTTTTTCATGAACTATATTATTAATTCCCTCTTTTAAGTCCTTTTTCGTATTCTGTGTTACCTAATTTGAAAGTAGCCCAGTGCCTGTTATCTCCTAGTCTAAAATCAGAGCTAGATAATCATCTGTTGTAACCACAGTTCTGAATTCTCTAGTTTCCCACTCTCTTCCCTCTTTTACATTCTCCTTTGTGATATTAACTGCTTTGATCTTGTAATCTATCTTTACTTCACTTCATTAAATGCACAACTGCCAACAAATGTTTACCAAATTATAATGGAATACTTGGAAGCACATGTGATGGCACATGGTAGATGCATTAACTGCTTTGTTAATAATTAACCTCTTTGTTATTTCTTCTTCCTTTCCTTACTACAGACTCTAAAAACAGAAAGAAGGTCTGAACAGCCTAGCATCAAAGACCACAACATAAAGTCTGGATGTTAGAGGTCTAGCCTGGCTTTGCTCTAGGAAATCATCTAGGGATCTTGGTTCCATTCTTCCCATGGCTCCATATTTTAGAGCAGTTTTCTCTCATGTGTTCTTGAAGCCTGTTCAAATGCCAGAAACTTCCAGCTCATGAGAAAGAGAAATTGAGAGAAACAAAATTTAGGGCAAGATTAAAGCAACTAAAAGGGATTTGCACACAACATTTGTGCCATGACAAGAAGTTGGTCACATGGCCACATCTAGCTGCACGTCGGGAGATACAGTTTCTAGAAGAGTGGCCAAGGGAAAAATGGATTTTTGAAGAGAGAGTTGGCTGTGTGCTATGTCCTTCATCAGTTCTATTTTCCATATTTCTTTTATTGTTTATCTTATGCATCAGCCCCAGTTCTATGCCTTTGGTCATTGTGGTCAGTCTACTTGAATGTAGTCTGTAACATCGAAACTCCATTTGTCCAAGCACTTCAAACTGAATGCTACTTTCCCCACAAAGAATATGCTGACCATTCCAGCCAACAGTAATCTATTGAACTGCTCTGGTTCTTTATCTGTACTTTCTCATCACTAAAACCTTCTACATTTTATTAGTTATTTATGTGCATGTCTTACTTTTCCTATAAGCTATTTGTTCAAAGATAATGTAACCTTTGTTGTAGTAATAATTTTCTACCACTCCACTGAGAAGAATGTGCTTTGTGTATCATTTCTGCTTAATATTCATTCAGTGAATACATGAGTAAAGAAAAAGTAGTAAACAAGACTATGTACAGAGTAAATGAAGGCCTTTCTAGAGGTTGGGAATTATTCTGTAAATAAATGACTCTGCATTCCAGTTCCAGTTATATTCCAACAATGATTTTAAATTAATGTCACAAAAAACTGTACTATAAGTTGAAATTTGGAGTTTAATTGAAATAAGGGCAGATTAGTCTGCACTTTGCAAATAATGGCATAAAAAATCCCTAGCATTTTTTTTACTAGAATGCATTATAATAACCTAGATTAGTCACTTGAAGATTATTTAATCATTCAACAAATAGTTATTGAGTGCTTGTTGATACAATAGGCACTTTTTTAGGTGTGGAGATGTAGCATGATTAAGACAGATGCCATCCTCACATTCTTCTTCTCAGATTATAGTATGATATGATATAATATGAGGGAGGATAGAGAAGATGGGCATTGGAGATACATATGTATGTATTTTCCCCATCTGTTATGAATATTATCAGAACCAGTGAGTGCAGCAGTTTCTTAGTTCATAATCTAGTACTCAAAAACTGATTTCCATGTCCAAAGAATAATTTTGGGACTGAATTGTCTGAAAAAGACAATTTTCAGAATGAAATAGTAAAAAAATGAAATCACTAAACCAGTTAAAGCACCAAAATCTTGAAAGAGTTGGTTCAGATTTTTTTTTTAGAATGAGTTAAGCCTCCCTTAACCTCAGATATATTGGTTTTATTATAGAATAAATATTAAAGAGCATCATAAAGTTGTCATGTATACTACATTATTAAGAACATCTTAGGCTTACACGTTTTATGCATCTCTTCTTAGCACCAGGCCCTATAAAGCATGGGAACCCTTATTTTGAAACAAATCTAGAACTAAGTATTCACACACTGGACACAGGCTAACCACATTCTAAAAGAGAGTCACAGGTAAGTAATGCAAAAGAAGGTGGTAAATAGGGCATTCAATGTCAGTGCTACTCAGACATATTCCAGAGAACATGTATTGGTATTGGCAGCCAGAGAGGGAAAAAAAAAAAGGCTAAGAACCTGGGATGGGTTTGAGATAGTAGAGAATAGTGTAGTGGGAAAGTGATGAATCAATTAATTTTGTTAATCATATTCCTTATATAAGACTGTTTTTACTAAGTTACTTAAATGTGGATTTTAAAAAATGGTATCTAAGGCATTTTTTTCTCTTTGACCCTTTGGTTGTTCCTGAAACTAATTCTGAACATGGAAATCACCTATCCACTATACTGATTATCAGTAAAACTTTAAAACAGCTTTATAATTCATATATAAAAAAGAGGGAGTGGTCTACCTCTTTTCAGTGTAGCCCATAGCCACAGTGGAGAATTGTCAGATAGTTCAGTATTGCTTTGAAGCTTGAACTCTCTATATTTTAAAAATGTTTTTAATTTCTCTGAAGCACCTAGGAATGTTCTTCATAAAATAACTTTTAATAAAAATGTCTTTCATATTTAATATTTTGTGATGGATTCATAAAATATCTAAAGTTTTTCATAATATTTGAAAAACCTTTTTCAGAATGTGAGTTGCTAGAGTCAGCTTATCAATATTATAAACGGAATGGATTTGATATATAAATTGTCCTCATAGAACTTAATGAATGGCATTTTTCTGGCTAGATTCTTTGGTTTCATGCTTTGATTCTATATACATGAATCCAATGGAGTTTGGGAAGGCAGCCTTAATTTCAGCTATGTGTTCATGTCCTAAGCACTGGTTTTCCTCCTCTTCTCTTCTCTTCTCTTCTCTTCTCTTCTCTTCTCTTCTCTTCTCTTCTCTTCTCTTCTCTTCTCTTCTCTTCTTCTCTTCTCTCTCCTTTCCTTTCCTTTTTTTCCCTTTTTAAGTCTTTCTTATGGACCTTTTAAATCACACCAAATAAAGCAATATAATATAATTAATCCTATGATAGACATTGGGGAGGGTATATGCTATGGTGAGCGCTGTGAATTGTATAAGACTGTTGAATCACAGACCTGTACCTCTGAAACAAGTAATACATTATATGTTAAAAAAAAAAAAAAGAAGAAGAAGATAGCAGGAAGGGAAAAATGAAGGGGGGGAAATCGGAGGGGGAGACGAACCATGACAGACTATGGACTCTGAGAAACAAACTGAGGGTTCTAGAGGGGAGGGGGGTGGGGGGATGGGTTAGCCTGGTGATGAGTATTAAAGAGGGCATGTACTGCATGGAGCACTGGGTGTTATACGCAAACAATGAATCATGGAACATTACATCAAAAACTAATGATGTAATGTATGGTGATTAATATAACATTAAAAAAAGAAATAAACAAACTCCTACTAACCAAAATGAACACATTAACTATCTTTTTGTATTTGAATTCAATCTTTTTTTGAAAGAAATAAAACTGTAGATCAAAAAAATAATAAAATAAAATACAAAATAATATAATTAACCCTATGTACCCATAACTCAGTTTCAGTAATTAAGAGGAGTTTTCTACTCTCATTTCATTTCTTCTCTCAGCACACATTTGTCAGATTTTTTTTAAAGGTTCAGTTATTTTAGAGAGAGAGAGAGAATAGTGGAGGCTGAGGGAGAGGAGGAGAGAATCCCAAGCCAATTCCCTGCTGAGTGCAGAGCCCAACTCAGGGCTCCATCTCAGGACCCTGGCATCATGACCTGAGCCTAAATCAAGAGTTGGATGCTTAACCGACTGAGCCACCCGGGCACCCCCACGTTTGCCAGATTTTTAATGAAAATCTCATATATCACATCATTTCATGTGTAAATACTTCATAATGTATTTCCAACTAATAAGGAAATTTAACTGTTATATTAATTTAGTAGGGCTGCCATAACAAAAATACAACAAACTGGAGACTTAAACAAAAGAAACTTATTTTCTCACAGCTCTGGAGGCTGGAAGTCTGAAATCAAGATGTTACCAGGCTATGTTCCTTCTGAAGGCACCAGGGAAGGGACTGTTCCAGGCCTCCCTCCTGGCTTGTAGATGTCCATCTTCTCCCTGTGTCTTTTTACATCATCTTCTCTCTATGTGTGTCAGTCTCTGTGTCCCAGTTTTCCCCTTTATGACATCATTCTTATTGGATCAGGGCCCACCTTAATGACTTCATTTTAACTTGATTACCTTTGTGAAGACTCTCTCCAAATAAAATCACAGTCTGAGATATTGACTGGAGATTAGAACTCCAACTTATCATTTTGGGAGGGGCACAGTTCAACCATAATAAGGAGTAATCCATTTAACATGATTATTACACTAATAAAATCTTTAATGTCTAATATCCTAGTTCCTATTCAAGTTTCCTTGTTTAACTCTAAAGTAACTTTGTAGAATTAGCTAGTTCAAATCAGGAGCCAATCGAATGTTCACACATTACACTAATTTGTGATTTCTTTTTTATTCTGTAGTGGACTGTATCCATCTCTTTTTTGTAAATGCCATTGACTTATCAAAGTGATTCATTTGTCTTATAGAATGTTCCACATTTTGGATTTGATTAATTTCTCATGGCATCATGGAACTTATTCTGCTCTCACCAATTACCTATAAACTTGTAGTTATATCCAGAAGACTGGTCATATTCAAGTTCAGGTTTTTTGATATTGCATCCTATCAAAAAGCCCACTTTTGGTGATACTAAAATTTATCAGTAGTTTCAGGGGTTGATACACTTATTTCTGCATTATAAATTCACCATCAATATTTAATCTAATAAAATTCACTGATGATTATTACCTAGATCTATTATTTCATTAGAGTTACAGAACAGCATTCTTCTAATTATATAACTTTTTATAATTTATATGGAATCTTTAATGAGTAAGAACTCTCTCTCATTATCCAGATTATTATTATTATGGTATATTCCCTTTATTTACCAACTTTCAGGATAGTAAGTTGGTTGTAACTAACTTGAATTATAATGAGTTGGTTCTAACTTTTGTTAGTATCATTGTGAATATACGAATTTTTAAATATTTGATGTGTTTGATCAGTTGTAGTCATGATTCCTTTTGATGCTAAAATTATCCCATCTTGAATCAGTTTCAGCCCTTTCTGCTTGGTTCTGGCAACTTCCATATCTGCCAACACATGTCTTAGGTTCATGTTTTATGTATCTGGCTCTAGTCCAGAAATCAGTTATTTCTCCAAGAAACTCTAATTTCTTTAATGGAATTAGTATTTCATTAACACAACCTTGGTACTAGGGATTGAATTTTGATTTTTAATGAAGTCCCATTTCAGACTTTCTAGCTTACATATCTAATCTAAATATCTAAAAGAGTATATATTCTTAACTACCAGTTTTGATCTATCTTCTATTGTGTTTTTAATTTTTTTTTACCTCAACAAATAGACTCCTAGGGGCACCTGGGTGGCTCAGTCGTTAAGCGTCTGCCTTCGCCTCGGGTCATGATCCCAGGGTCCTGGGATTGAGCCCTGCATTGGGCTCCCTGCTTGGCAGGAAGCCTGCTTCTCCCTCTCCCACTCCCCCTGCTTGTGTTCCTGCCCTTGCTATCTCTCTCTCTCTGTCAAATAAATAAATAAAATCTTTCAAAAAAAAAACAAAAAACAAAAAAACAGACGCCTAGTCACAATTGTAACATCCAAAATAATCTAAATTGGGAGGGTATTCGTATTACTGGATTAGGCCTTTAAATGGTCCTTTAGTCACAGGATTAATTTAACTTTTTTTTTTTTTTAAGATTTTATTTATTTATTTGACAGAGAGAGAGATAGCGAGAGCAGGAACACAAGCAGGGGGAGTGGGAGAGGGAGAAGCAGGCTTCCTGCCGAGCAGGGAGCCCGATGCGGGACTCGATCCCAGGACCCTGGGATCATGACCTGAGCCGAAGGCAGACGCTTAACGACTGAGCCACCCAGGCGCCCAGGATTAATTTAACTTTTAAGAGAACTTGTAGAATAACGAAGAAGTTCAGTCATTGAGAGGATATGGGGAAATTTGTATCACATGGGGTTTGCCCTAAATTTATTTTTTAAAAATTAATTATTTTTTTATGTAGTGTTCCATGATTCATTGTTTGCGTATAACACCCAGTGCTCCATGCAAT
>NC_138377.1:45715883-45815775 GCF_054177405.1 Leptonychotes weddellii
TTTTTTTTTTGATGTCTGCATAATATTCCATTGTGTATATATACGACTTCTTCCTTATCCATTCATCTGTTCATGGACATCTAGGCTCTTTCCACAGTATGGCTATTGTGGAAATTGCTGCTATAAACATTAGGGTACACGTGCCCTTTCGGATCACTACATTTGTATCTTTGGGGTAAATACCCAGTAGTGCAATTGCTGGGTTGTAGGGTAGCTCTGTTTTCAACTTTTTGAGGAACCTCCATACTGTTTTCCAGAGTGACTGCAACAGTTTGCATTCCCACCAACAGTGTAGGAGGGTTCCCCTTTCTCCACATCCCCGCCAACATCTGTCGTTTCCTGACTTGTTAATTTTAGCCATTCTGACTGGTGTGAGGTGGTATCTCATTGGGGTTTTGATTTGGATTTCCCTGATGCCGAGCGATATTGAGCACTTTTTCATGTGTCTGTTGGCCATTTGGATGTCTTCTTTGCAAAAATGTCTGTTCATGTCTTTTGCCCATTTCTTGATTGGATTATTTGTTCTTTCGGTATTGAGTTTGATAAGTTCTTTATAGATTTTGGATACTAGCCCTTTATCTGATATGTCATTTGCAAATATCTTCTCCCATTCTGTCGGTTGCCTTTTGGTTTTGTTGACTGTTTCCCTTGCTGTGCAAAAGCTTTTTATCTTGATGAAGTCCCAATAGTTCATTTTTGCCCTTGCTTCCCTTGCCTTTGGCAATGTTTCTAGGAAGAAGTTGCTGCAGCTGAGGTCAAAGAGGTTGCTGCCTGTGTTCTCCTCAAGGATTTTGATGGATTCCTATCTCACATTGAGGTCTTTCATCCATTTTGAGTCTACTTTTATGTGTGGTGTAAGGAAATGGTCCAGTTTCATTCTTCTGCTTGTTGCTGTCAATTTTCCCAGCACCATTTGTTGAAGAGACTGTCTTTTTTCCGTTGGACATTCTTTCCTGCTTTGTTGAAGATTAGTTGACCATAGAGTTGAGGGTCCATTTCTGGGCTCTCTATTCTGTTCCATTGATCTATGTGTCTGTTTTTGTGCCAGTACCATACTGTCTTGATGATAACAGCTTTGTAGTAGAGCTTGAAATCTGGGATTGTGATGCCACCAGCTTTGCTTTTCTTTTTTAACGTTCCTTTGGCTATTTGGGGTCTTTTCCGGTTCCATACAAATTTTAGGATTATTTGTTCCATTTCTTTGAAAAAAGTGGATGGCATTTTGATAGGGATTGCATTAAATGTGTAGATTGTTCTAGGTAGCATAGACATTTTCACAATATTTGTTCTTCCAATCCATGAGTATGGAATGTTTTTCCATTTCTTTGTGTCTTCCTCAGTTTCTTTCATGAGTACTGTATAGTTTTCTGAGTAGAGATCCTTTGCCTCTTTGGTTAGATTTATTCCTAGGTATCTTATGGTTTTGGGTACAATTGTAAATGGGATCAACTCCTTAATTTCTCTTTCTTCTGTATTGCTGTTGGTGTATAGAAATGCCACTGATTTCTATAGATTGATCTTATATCCTGCCACTTTACTGAATGCCTGTAGGAGTTCTAGCAGTTTTGGGGTGGAGTCTTTTGGGTTTTCCACATAAAGTATCATATCATCTGCAAAAAGTGAGAATTTGACTTCTTCTTTGCTGATTTGGATGCCTTTTCTTTCTTTCTGTTGTCTGATTGCTGAGGCTAGGATTTCTAGTACTATGTTGAATAGCAGTGGTGATAGCGGACATCCCTGCTTTGTTGCTAACCTTAGGGGAAAAGCTCTCAGTTTTTACCCATTGAGAATGATATTCTCTGTGGTTTTTCATAGATGGCTTTTATGATATTGAGATATGTACCCTCTATCCCTACACTATGAAGAGTTTTAATCAAGAAAAGTTGCTGTACTTTGTGAAATGCTTTTTCTGCATCTATTGAGAGGATCATATGTTTCTTGTTCTTTCTTTTGTTAATGTATTGTATCATTCACATTGATTTGTGGATGTTGATCCAACGAGCAACCCAGGAATAAATCCCACTTAGTCATGGTGAATAATCCTTTTAATGTACTGTTGGATCCTATTGGCTAGTATTTTGGTGAGAATTTTTTGCATCCATGTTCTCAGGGATATTGGTCTGTAATTCTCCTTTTCGATGGGGTCTTTGTCTGGTTTTGTGATCAAGGTAATGCTGGCCTCATAAAATGAATTTGGAAGTTTTCCTTCCATTTCTATTTTTTGGAACAGTTTCAGAAGAATAAGTATTAATTCTTCTTGAAATGTTTGGTAGAATTCCTCTGGGAAGCCATCTGGCCATGGGCTCCTGTTTGTTGGAAGATTTTTGATTACTGCTTCAGTTTCCTTAGTGGTTATGGGTCTGTTCAGGTTTTCTATTTCTTCCTGGTTCAGTGTTAGTAGTTTATACATCTCTAAGAGAGCATCCATTTCTACCAGATTGTCTATAATTTGCTGGCATATGGTTGCTCATAATATGTTCTTATAATTGTTTGTATTTCTTTGGTGTTTGTTGTGATCTCTCCTCTTTCATTCATAATTTTATTTATTTGGGTCCTTTCTCTTTTATTTTTGATAAGTCTGGCCAGGGGTTTATCAATCTTATTAATTCTTTCAAAGAATCAGCTCCTAGTTTCATTGATCTGCTGTATTGTTCTTTTGGTTTCTATTTCATTGATTTCTGCTTTGGTCTTTGTTATTTCTCTTCTTCTGCTGGGTTTAGGCTTTATTTGCTGTTCTTTCTTCAGCTCCTTTAGGTGTAAGTTTAGGTTGTATATTTGAGACCTTTCTTGTTTCTTGAGAAAGGCTTGTATTGCTATATACTTTCCTCTTAGGATTGCCTTTGCTGCATCCCAAAGATTTTGAACAGTTGTGTTTTCATTTTCATTTGTTTCCATGATTTTTTTTTTAATTCTTTAATTTCTTGGTTGACCCATTCTTTCTTTAGTAGGATGCTCTTTAGCCTCCATGTATTTGAGTTCTTTCCAACTTTCCTCTTATCATTGAGTTCTAGTTTCAAAGCATTGTAGTCTGAAAATAGGCAGGGAATGATCCCAATCTTTTGGTACTGGTTGAGACCTGATTTGTGACCTAGGATGTGATCTATTCTGGAGAATGTTCCATGTGCACTAGAGAAGAATGTGTATTCTGTTGCTTTGGGATGGAGTGTTCTGAATATATCTGTGAAGTCCATCTGGTCCAGTGTGTCATTTAAAGCCTTTACTTCCTTGTTAATCTTTTGCTTAGATGATCTGTCCATTTCAGTGAAGGCGGTTTTAAAGTCCCCTATTATTATTATATTATTTTCAATGTTTTTCTTTGATTTTGTCATTAATTGGCTTATATAATTGGCTGCTCCCATGTTAGGGGCATAGATACTTACAATTTTAGACCTTCTTGTTGCATAGACCCTTTAAGTATGATATAGTGTCCTTCCTCATCTCTTATTCTAGTGTTTGGTTTAAAATCTAATTTGTCTGATATAAGGATTGCCACCCCAGCTTTCTTTTGATGTCCATTAGCATGGTAAATGGTTTTCCACCCCCTCACTTTCAATCTGGAGGTGTCCTTGGGTCTAAAATGAGTCTCTTGCAGATGGCATATCAATTGGTATTGTTTTATTATCCAATCTGATAGCCTGTGTCTTTTGATTGGGGCATTAGGCCATTTACATTCAGGGTAACTATTGAAAGATATGAATTTAATGCCATTGGATTGCCTGTAAAGTGATTGTTATTTTATATTGTCTCTGTTCCTTTCTGGTCCATGTTACTTTTAGGCTCTTTCTTTGCTTAGAGGACCCCTTTCAATATTTTTTGTAGGGCTGATTTGGTGTTTGCAAATTCTTTATTTTTTGTTGGTCCTGGAAGCTTTTTATCTCTCCTTCTATTTTCAGTGACAGCCTAGCTGGTTATAGTATTCTTGGGTGCATATTTTTCTCGTTTAGTGCTCTGAATATATCATGCCAGTCCTTTCTGGCCTGCCAGGTCTCTGTGGATAGGTCTGCTGCCAGTCTAATGTTTCTATCATTGTAGTTTACAGACCTCTTGTCCCAAGCTGCTTTCAGGATTTTCTTAGTTTCTGAGACTTGTGAGTTTTACTATTAGGTTTCGGGCTGTTGATCTATTTTTATTGAGTTTGAGGGGGTTTCTCTCTGCCTCCTGGATTTTGATATCCATTTCCTTCCCCAAATTAGGGAAGTTCTCTGCTATAATTTGCTCAAGTATACCTTCTGCGCCCTTCTCTCTTTTTTCTTCTCCTGGGGTCCCAGTTATCCTAATGTTGTTTTGCTTTATGGTATCACTTATCTCTTGAATTCTCCCCTCATGATCCAGTGGTAGTTTATCTCTCTTTTTCTCAGCTTCTTTATTCTCCATCATTTGTTCTTCTTTATCACTAATTCTCTCTTCTGCCTCATTTATCCTAGCAGTTAGAGCCTCCATTTTTTATTGGACCTCAATTATAGCCTTTTTGATTTTGACTAGGTTAGATTTTAGTTCTTTTATTTCTCCAGAAAGGGATTCTATAGTATCTTCTATGCTTTTTTCAAGCCCAGCTGGTATTTTTATAATTGTCATTCTGAACTCTAGTTCTGACATCTTACTAATGTCTGTATTGATTAGGTCCCTTGTAGTCGGTACTGCCTTTTGTTCTTTTTTTTGAGGTGAGTTTTTCCATCGTGTCATTTTGTCCAGAGGAGGATAGATGAATGAGAGAACAAAATGCTAAAAGGGTAACAACGACCCCAGACAAATATACACTAAAGAAATCAGAAGAGACCTGAAACCAGCGGGGGTGGGAAGGGGATCGTGAAGAAAGGAAAAAAAAAAGATCAGGCAGGAGACTAGAACAAAGCCATATACTAGACTTAGGGTATATTTTGGTTTGTTAGAAGAAAGTTTATCCCAAAATTTTAAAGAAGAAAAACTTATATATATAATATATAATATATAATATATAATATATAATATATAGGGCGCCTGGGTGGCTCAGTTGGTTAAGCAACTGCCTTCGGCTCAGGTCATGATCCTGGAGTCCCGGGATCGAGTCCCGCATCGGGCTCCCTGCTCAGCTAGGAGCCTGCTTCTCCCTCTGACCCTCCCCCCTCTCATATACTCTCTCTCATTCTCGCTCTCTCAAATAAATAAATAAAATTTAAAAAATATATATATATATAATATATAATATATAATATATATAATATATATAACATATATAATATATAATATATATTATATATAATATATATATTCAAAAATAAGGTTAAATACAATGCAGGAATAGAATATGACTATAAAAATGAAAATTAAAAAAGATTTTAAAAAAGGAATTGGTTAGATAAGAAGTTGGTTGAAAAAGGAAAGAAGAAAAAAATTTTAAAAAATAGAAAGGAAAAAATAAAGGAAATTAAAAAAATTAATTTTGAAAGAGTTAAGAATCATGGGAAAAACGTCATGAATTCTATGTGCTGTATTCCCCTAGTGCTGGAGTTTTGCAGTTTTCATTTACTGGTAAACTTGGTCTTGGGTGGATGTTCTTTCTGATCTTCTGGGGGAGGGGCCTGTTGCAGTGATTCTCAAATGTCTTTGCTGGAGGCGGAATTGCCCCACCCTTGCCGGCTGCCCAGCTTAGTAATCTGCTCGGGTTTGCTCTCAGTAGCTTTTGTTTCCTGAAAGATTTCCATACAGCTTTGGAGGACAAGAATGAAAATGGCAACCTCCCAATTTCTGGCTCCGGAGGGGTCGAGAACTCCAGGCCCCACTCCTCAGTGAGCCCTCAGAGAAAAGCAGTCAATCACTCCTGTCTCCCTGGTTTCCGGCAGCACTCCATGCTCACCTGGCCTCTGAGCATGTGTTTCTATCTCTGGCACATGACCCCATTTGGAGTCTCCAAACCTAGGAGATCCCTGCAGTGTGCGCCCTCAGCTCCTCCTAGGGGAGGAAGGGGAGTCTCCCCGGATCTGCTGCTTGTTGGGTCCCTGCTCGAAGAACAGTGGCCCGACTGTGCTGTGGATCATGGTTTATGGCAACCCCGAGCTGAGAGCCCACTCCTCAGCTTCGTCTTTGCAGCCGGCTTCCCCACTCTGATACCTGGGAGCTCTGCTGCACTCAGGCACCCCTGGTCTTTCTGTGACCCCCAGGGTCCTGAGACCACACTGTCCCAGCGAGCATTCCACCCCCCGCTTAGCCACCAGAGCGACGTCCCTCAGCAGAGCCTACTTCTAAAAGTTTCAATTTTGTGCTCCCCTGCTCTATCACTTGCCGGAAGAGGGCTGATGGAGGCTCCCTCCCCGCCACGGTCTATCTTCCCATATATCACCTTGATTCACTTCTCCGCATGTCCTATCTTCCTGAAAGTGGTTGACTTTCTTTTTTTTTTTTTAAAGGTTTTATTTATTTGACAGGAGAAACACAGCCAGAGAGGGAACACAAGCAGCGAGAGTAGGAGAGGGAGAAGCAGGCTTCCCACTGAGCAGGGAGCCCAAAGTGGGGCTCAATCCCAGGACCCTGAGATCCTGACCTGAGCCGAAGGCAGACGCTTAACGACTGAGCCACCCAGGTGCCCCATGTGGTCCACTTTCTGTTCATAGAATTGCTGCTATTCTTTTCTTGGATCTCCTGTTGAGTTTGTAGGTGTTAAGAATGGTTTGGCAGCTATGTAGCTGAATTCCTGGGACTAGACAAAATTTTAGGTCTCCTACTCCTCCACCATCTTGCTCCTCCTCAACTTTAAACACTTTTAGTATTGGTATATTTTCCAACACTCTCTACCATAAATTTCACATTTTCTTTCATCTTTGAGTTAAATATAGGTGCATATTTCCCTGTGGTTATCTGGGCAAAGATAAATGCCAGAACACAAAACCAGATAATGCACAGTTTTCATAGACTAAATTAGATCTGATTGAAAAAGAAAATCTATTTGTAAATTTTGAAGCCTGGAATTGTAGTGCCTATGAACTCTTTTCTTAGAAGGCAGTTCCTGGCTGTCCTGATTTAGTAAGTACAGAAACTCATGAAAAGATAAGTGTAGGTTCTGCTCCCATTCTGGCTCTTACTCTTCTCATTATCTTTGGAATAGCCAATCTATGCTCATCTTTGTTGCTGGAAGCTATAGGAACATAGGCTGAAGGTGGTAGGTAGCTGTGGTACAACTGCACTGTTATGATTCTAGCAATGCACATTAAAATTAATTATCTGCTCACAATTTGTAAAACACTTTCTTGGTCTAGAAGAATAGAGAGGAATATAGTTTATGTATACTGCGGCTATAGGTAGAAGGGCATTAATCTGATTGGTTAGAATTCTGCATGAATAGAAGGCAAAACTATCTTTGTATATTAGACCAGATATATAAAATAATTTGTCAATAATTTTCCAACAGTAAATAAAGATATGCAAGAGCTACATATAAAGGACAAAGCTCCCCTCGCTATCTCCAGTACTCTAGGATTTGCTATGGGCCTAAGATATCTCAATCTAGCAAACAACAACCAGTGGGAAGAGAGCCAGGCCCTTTTATGCAACTTTATTCCATTATATTATGGACCAGCTCCAGCTGGAATGATTAGGAAGAAATATGCCTAAATAATGAACATAGACCTTTAGTTTTAAAAGTGGACTAAGATTAGTTATCCTGGAGAAATGTGAACATATTAGCACATGATACAATGAACAGAAATCCTACCCAAGAGAAAAAGTGCCAAATTGTTAAGTATTAAAATCCTGGACAACTCCTTCCCTGTTCCATGATTCATAAACTGTGCTTTCATAAACTCTGAATGGTGATGTCATGACAATGAATAAGAAAACTTTTTTCTTTTTACATTTTCAGACCAAAATATGTAATGATACACAGGATGTTTGTATGCCAAAAACTGCTATGCTGGAATCATTCTCTTTATAACATTTTTCCATCTTTCTTTTTTTTTTTTTTTAAGATTTTATTTGTTTATTTGAGAGAGCGAGCAAGCACAAGCAGGTAGAGGGGCTGAGGGAGTGGGAGAAACAGACTCGCCACTGAGCAGGGAGCCTGAGATGGGGTTCAATCCCAGGATCCTGAGATCATGATCTTAGCCAAAGGCAGACGCTTAACCGACTGAACCACCAAGGCACCCCATCATTTTTCCATCTTTCAATGCAAGTTTTGACATGTTTATTTTTTAATATTTTTATTTTGCTAAGCATTAGGTACCTTTATTTCACATTTTATTTGCTACTGTGAAATACTAGTTACAGTGCATTTAATAATAATTTAAATAATGCCATTATTTTTTTCTGACTTAAGAATGTATCTTAAACAGATACTTTGTTGGTGAATTCCTGAAGGGAAGTCGTCTTCTGTTCCCTTTATGAAACACTGTTTCACTTGTACCTACCGTGGTGGGAAAGGCATTGTGAGCATATGTATTTACTAAGGCTAGACTGTATGGATGAGAATTCCTTCCTAATAGTACAAATGTGACTAAAGAACTCAGGATCTTCTATATCTGTATTGTTCCAGTAACAGCTTCATGATAAAAAGCATTTGTTTGCCCTTTGCTCAGCATTTTGTGGTAGGAATATTAGCAAGTTAACAGGTTAGCAACACATAGAATTGATAAGAGGGATAACTATCTCCAAATACTCCATAGAATTGCATCAAAAGAAGATACATGTAGGAGATGCTGGTATCCAGATTTTGCTAGGAAAGTCAGAGATTTACAATTACTGTATCAGTTATCCTGGTTCTTGCCCTGTTTCACCTGTGCTCCTTCTGCCGTTTGCTCTTTTCTCCTAATGGAGCCTATTGGATAATTACTTAACTTTTGAAAAGAGCACCCCAAAGAGAATATTATAACTGATTCTTACTTAAGGGGATTTTTACCAGAAAAATAATATACAAAATGCATTACTGTGAATTACCTTGTATTTTTCTATTGATCTCCACCAATAGTTCAGACCTATTTGTTAGTATTTGTAATTTATTCTGTTTCAAGAGGCTCTAACTCTGTATTTTTATAGCTTCCCCAAATTTGCAAACATTAGAAATTAGTGGTAACAGATAGGTGTTAGATAATAGATAATCAATTTAAAGAGAATGTTCTGATAAGGTAATCATAAAAGAAAAAATATTCTAACAAACTAGTAATTTTACACTAATATCTTTATTTTTAAATTTGAATTTTATTATCCTTTTGTTTTAATTGGAGCATATCCTATTCATAGAATATAAAGTCAAATTTTAAGCCCTCTATTAAATTGAAGCACAGAGTCAATGAATTATCCAAAATCCCTCTCCAAGCCAATGAGTGGTAATGAATGGCTTGTTTTTTACTGTATTTCTGTATTGAGATACTTGATATTTAAAATTTCAACATTAGTCAAATCTCATTCTCAACGAACAGTTTTTAGGATTGCTAAATTTATGAAACAAAAATGACCTGTGGAAAAATAATTGATGCAAACTTCAAGCTTTTCATGTTACTGAAATTATTATACTTAATTAAAGAGGATATGTCAGTGTATTTAATTTCTAATTAGAATGCAAATCAAATGTCTTCCTTTTAAAATGCCTTACATAAATTTTCTATCTTTACTTTTTCAAGGCTGAAAGTTAGAATTTTGTAAAAAATAAATAAGTAATAAGGATATTTTTTGTTTCACCTGCTCGTGATCCTAAAAATTCCTTACAGGCGTTCATTCATTTATTTGAATCAAAAATTTTTTATTCAAGAAAGAAAAATGACAAATTATTAATATATTTAGTATATAAATACTGAAAATATATCCCAAGTAGTAAATGTACCAAGTATATGAAGAAATAATTTAGCCCAAAATACAAATATCGAATAATCCTTTGAAAAAATATGACATCTCACTAATTTTTCAAAGAGGTTAAGATTAAAATTTTAAGTAATTTTTCAACCACCAAATTAACAAATGTTTTAAAAATGATGTAACTCAGTGGCTCAGTCTGTTGAGCATGGGACTCTTGGTTTGTGCTCTGGTCATGATCTCAGGGTCATGATATCAGGGTACTTAGATCCAGCACCATGGGGAGCCCATGTGGAGCCCTGCCTTCAGCCCTGTGTGGGGCTCTGTGCTGAGGGAGGAGTCTGCTTCTCCTCTCCCTCCCCCTCTCTCCCTCCCTGCTTGTGCAAGCACATGCATGCATGCTAGCACATGCTCTCTCAAACAAATAAATCTTTTTAAAAAATGATGTAACTCAGTGATTTTGAAAGAACAATGAAATGGACATTTGTATACGCCATTACTGCGAATGCAAATTTGTTTCCTCTTTTGAAAAACAACCTGGAAATATGGATGTGAAGTAATGATAATTTTTTGTCCTTCTATTGAATGATCACCATCCTCATCACATGTTCTGTAAAACTACTTAACTAGTTATTCTACTACATTAGACATAAAATAACATTTAATCATCACAAATGCCATTCCATGATAATAAGGATAGTAGTTCTATTCCATTTTGGGGGATAGAAAACTGAGGCCATGAGGAGTAAGTAAAATTGTTCAAAACCATGAAGATGATAAATAGGGCATACATGATTTGAGAATAGTGTTGTCTGATTCTAAATGTTGATATGGCTTACTAGGCAATTATCTGTGGAGCACTTATAGATAAAATCAAAAAGCATGGTACCTAATTTACCATAGCAATATTATCAAATGTCTTTCTTAAAATTTTGTTCATGACCCTCTGAAATGATGTAGCATTGGCCATTAGCAATAGTTTCAAAATAGTAGGATAGTTACCCAACTATGGTCATTATGTAATGAATTTTAAGGAAACTCAGTTTATATAACACCCCTTACACGGATTTCTATAAAACTTAATTACACATTTCACAGTGAACCATATCTCTGTCTTTCTCTTGAATGGCAGCTTGATACCTTCTTTCCAAAGCCTTGAAGTTTATATTTAAAATGTTTAAATCAGAAGTTCTATTGGATATATCATATGCATTGGTAATAACAAAAGAACAGTAATTTAAGTGTTATTAACTATCAATGGGGTAGGAAAATATTCCAAGGTAGAATTTTAAAAATATTTGAGTTACTTTTTGAGATATAATTTTAAACAAACAGATACTTGAAATCATTTTAGATGATTTTAATATATCAGTGTTCCAGACACATTTTAATATTAAAATATTGTACACATCTATTGAAATCTTTCTGAGATGGAGAAATAATTGGATAAGCTGTAAGTACTCTATATTTGGCTTCCTATTAGAAGTCTTACTTGAAAATATTGAGGTAATTATATTAAATGTTTCATAGATGGTTTAAAATACAGAATTAACGAATGTTAGGAAGCCACATTCATGAGAGCTATCATTGTGTTATCATGATTCTGTTGGTAAAATATTATTAGAAGAGGTATAGTGTTTTCAATATTTGTTTCAAGAGTGTAAAAAACAAATGGTAAATGTCTGCAGTTTTGGAGAAAATAATAAAGTGAAACACAACTCTCTAGATCATGTAAAGTAAGCAATATACAAGTTTTCAGTTTGATTATTTTCAGATATAGCTGACTTACCTTGAATTATAAACTAAAAGACTATATATATATTATATAAGCCTAGTATCATGGAAATAATACTTGTTTTTACTGATATAATTCAGTAGGGTTTTACATGGGTTCAGAACTTTTTTTTTTAAAGTTTCCCATATGTTTTTGATAGTACTACTTATAGAAGGACTTGTATTCAATGCTTATTGCAAATTGACCATATTTTAACTTATCTATAGTGATGAAAAATCACTTAAAAGCTAACCTTTACTGAAACGAATGAGTAAAGCCAACCAGCCATAAATGATCTTGCCTTCCATTGAAGTACTAGACATTTTCTCTGAATCTCCTTTGTTACTTTTCCATTTTCTGTCCTGAATCATAGCTTTGTACATATATATCATGACCACTCATATTGTAAGCTTGTTGAGGACATGATCTCTTGTCTGATTAATGCTTATGTTGTATGAAGGACTGAGCTTGAATGTTGTATTTAAATGTGGTTAAGGGGGTACCCTATTCCAAAGTGTAGAAATGGGTGAAGGTTTCCATGCAACGAAGCAGAAAATTCTTCAACATCAGCTGGGTGTCCTACAATTTAACTCAATTCTGACAGTATATAACTGGAGATGGTGTTAGATCCCACAGCATAAGGAGTCCTACAAGACTGCCCCCTACATTAAATGATAATTGCAACCCCAGGTTGTTACTTGTGCTTCTATAGGATCAACTGGCTATAAATTGCAGGTTCCCGTGAGCCGCTCTTTGGGTTTCAGATGCCAGTCAGAAGTCCTAGTTTTTACCTATACGTTGACCAACTGGCTATAAATCAGAGATTCCCATGATCCCTGCCTTGGGTTTGGTTAATTTGCTAGAGTAGCTCATAGAACCCAGAGAAATATTTTACCTACTAGATAACTAGTTTATTATAAAAGGATGTAACTCAGAAACAGCGAGAGGGAAGACATACATAGGGCAATTATGAGCTCTCTCTGAGCATACTCTCTCTGAGTATGCCATTCTCCCTTAAATCTCTGTGTGTTCACTGACTGGGAAGCTCTCCAAAGTCCATCCTGTTAGGTCTTTATGGAACTTTATTATATAGGCATGACTGATTAACTCATTGATTCGACTATAGCCCCTCTCCTTTTCCCAGAAATCAGGGGGTGGGACTGAAGATTCCATCTCTCTACTCATAGTTGGCTCTCCTGGAAACAAGCCCCTATCCTTAGATGCTTTCCTAAAGTTACCTCATTAACATAAACCCAGTTGTTGTGGAAAGAGTCTTGTTATCAATAACAAGACAGTCATTTCATCTCTATGGTTCTGGGGCAATTTTAGGAACTAAGGACAAGAGATCAAATATTCTAATAAAAGATGTTCCTATTGCTCTCATCAGTCAGGAAATTCCGAGGGTATTTGGGATCTGTGAGCCAAAAACTGTGGATGAAGACCAAATGTATATTTCTTGTAAACCATAATATTTCAGAGATAGAGAATTAATAAAATTTTTAAAATAGGTGAAGGGATGAATAAACTATTTCTATCTTCGGTTCATCTCTACTCTGCTAGCTTTGAGATAAGAAACAACAGCACATTTGATCAGCATCTTTGGTTTATTATAATAAAATCAACATTATTAATATATTAATACTGAAAAACTAAAGATTAAATGAAAGTTGGAGACAAGTGTGAAATTACGCAGACTCATTTGGGTGTTCTTGGCATGAAGAAGCAATGGAAGGAAAAAGGAATGTGTATTTTTGTAGTACCTGGTTCAAAGAGGTTAAATGTTCTTGAATGGTCACAGATTGCTGGAGACTGCAGACAATTCCACTTGCTGGTTTAATGTAGCTTCCAAGCAATGCAATTGCCATAAATGGAATAACTTATTTATTTATTGAATGAAAAATGGATATTACCAGGAATATGTGAAAATACTATCATCATTCTGTGGTCCAATGTCATAACTTTTTATTAGATTTTTTGAAGAGAGACTACTGTATATTTTGAAAATTAATAATAGCTTTAAGATCTTTGTCTTTAAATTAGATGTGTTATATAGCAACTATGGTACACATATAATAATTGTCTGAAGTTACTATTTATTGACAACAGATATTTATCATCTTGGTCATATTCCTGGGGAGAAAATTAGATATTGTTTCCTTATCATGGCTATACATCCAGGTCACCAGTTCATCTTTTAAAAACCCCACAAAAACAACTACATCTTCTTAGGCCCTTATTTTGAATTGATCTCCATGTTTGCCATCATGAAGTCTGCTTAATTAAGTTAAGAAGCAAGTCTCTTGCTTAAGTAGAGATCCTGGAAGATGAAGAGTTAGTCTCTCCTTTCTGTAAGCACCCTTAATCTTCATGGTTGATATATTGGTGCCCTTTCTCACTTAGCTTTATGTAGGGGAAAGTTCCTATCTCCCTTTCTTCCCAGAGTGAAAAGAGAATCTTTCTCATTGTGAAATCTGTATTCCTCACAAGACCTTCATAGAAACTATGGGGAAAAGTTGGTGCATTGGTGTTTAGTGGTTGTAGGGCCAACTGTGCCCTCCTCAGTAAAGTCTGTATGGCATTTGGTCCTGACTGTTTGAGTTCTTACACATCTCTTTAGAGTGTAGGCTAATTAATGAATTTCAATTTTAGCTAAAATTTCATTTTCAGTCATAATTCTAGGATAACATAAAAAATTTTGTCAGTATCCTGCTAGAATTAGTTCCTAAAATCAACCTTTCTTTAGAAAGCGATTTGACTTATCTAGCTCCCCATCCATTTGTAGATTAAACTACTGTCAAAATATCAAGGGCCAGTTCTCCCAGTTTTTTAACAGACGAACAAAAGACATGTCATTAATTAGTTTCTAAAGAAGACTTTCAACAGGAATCTTTTCACAGATCCTGTGAAATGTTCTTCTCTCTTATTGCATATATGCAGTTTATCTCTGCGAGTGGCATCTGCACTAGACCTAACCATCTGATTCCTGGAAGAAGGGGAAACATTCTATCAGTAGAAGAGAATTCTCTCCAGAGTCTCCTGTGACAAGGTGATATTTTGCTTATTACATCTAATCTGACTTTCTTCATTGCCACTTAACTCATGTTTTTAGATTTTCAAAGTCTTTTTTTCTTTTGTAAACTCTTATTCTGTATTTCCTTTTGCTTAAAATTCTACAATCTAACACCTCCCGTGTTGCTTCTATTATCACTTTTTAGCACCTCTTTCTTATTCCCACAAGTACACCTCACATTGTGAACATGAGATTTGGCAGTTGTTGAGTTAATAATGGGATCTGCATAGAAGAGACAGACTACACCATCTGATTTGGTTTCAAAATGAATCTTCATTTAGTCCTCAAAGAGGTATTATATGATGCTGTCGGTCACCAGTTATTGAACAGCAGCTTATTTTTTTGAAATGTATTCAGAATAAGATTCTTTTTTGCAGCTCCTTGATTTCTTTAGTTTTCTTGATAGTATTTTCTTAAAATAAAATGTTTTCAAATTATGGAAGATAATTCCTATCTACGGTACACTATTGTTAGGGTAGTCAGTTAGAATTCAACTTCTCTGCAAATAGGTGATTTTGTATAAATAACAGTAGTGAGCACAAAAAACAAATTAAAAAACATTTCATATTGTTAACCCCACGAGTTACAATTTATATGCAGTTTAAGGGCAAAAAAGGCTCTCTACTCTCATTGTTGTAGGCATTTGTTAAGGGCATAGGTTTTATGCTGCTGTTGACAGTACTATTTCTCATTAAAGCAGCTATTACTGTCTCATTTTCATCTTCCAGATTAAAAGTAGGTGCACATAGTCATTCTTTGTTAGAATCCCTGTAGAAAGCAACCTTCCGCAAAAGTTTATAAGAATGTGAAGACTGCTGAGTAATTTCCAATCTTGAAAGTTGTGTAGTTTTCAGATAGTAACCCATTAAGTTGTAAAAGAATACTGATGATTAGCTTGAGCTATGTAAAACCCATCCCAACGATTAAAAGAAAGCTGAAAACTTACTGAAACTTGCTAAGATGTGCAGAGAACCAAGTGCTACCCAGCTCTTTCACTGAGTGCTAGTCTGACTTAGGCAGCATACCATCTGCTGTCTCAGTTTTCTGTTTAGAAGATGGAAATGATAACTGTCCTGAATGCTTACAGACTTTTTAGTGGATAAACAACACAAAAAAACTAGAAAATTCTAAAATTATATTATGCAAATATTACATATGCAAAATACTGTGTGGATTATCAGTCTCATTTGCCTCTCTTCTTCTGATGGTCTAGGCATTTCACCAACCAGTGCGACCTCTGCCAAATAGATAGGGGGCAGAGAGTAAAAATGGTAACCGAAAAGTAGCATTAGTGAAATGTCTATTTTTGTCAATTAATTTACTTAGCTGTTAGTTTTTTGGGTAAGATGCTCAGGGATGAACCAGAAAGTGAAAGGCTTGTTCACTTTGCAAATAGGTGAATCCTTAACACCAAGAAAAAATGATCATGAATTCATATAATGTAATTTAATGAAAACCATTTGTAAATCTGGAGAATAAAACATTTAAGGTATGTTTTGTTTTGGTTTTCTAAATGCTAGCTCTTGTTAAAGTCATCATCTTAAATTTTTCTAGTGTCACAGAAGTGCTAGTTTCTCTTTAAATATTTATATCGTTAAATCTCATCAGTCCTTGAAATTGTTTTAGCATAACAAGGAACTTCAGTGGTCCATATCTCTAGATATAATTTTAGCTAAACCTACATCAGAATAAATACCAGGACTGGTAAGCATAACAGAAACTACTCAGAATAGTGCACAAGAAGAACCACATTTCCTAATTATATTGTTTTGTCAATTATCAGATCATAACTTTGCCCTGTCCTCTATATGAGGGACACCTTTTAATAGGTAACAAGAAATACTGCAATCACTTCTCTTTCAGCTGATTATGATATATGTTTTTCATGGCAGCACATTTTTTATTTTTCCTAGTCAACCTGTGTTGTGCAGAAGTGGATTAATTATTATCCTTGGTTCATTACATATTTTCAGTATTATTCCATGCATAACTTGTATCTATTTATTGTTTATTAACTTTCTTATTTGCTTATAAATCTTTAATTAGTGCTCACTAATCATACTTCAAATGAAAACTAGGACCTTGACCATGACCTACTTGTAGTTGTGTGGTCCTCATCATCCCATTCCTTCAGTATATTTTTCTCTTGTTCTTTTTCATATAGTTTTAAATTCATTAATATATATACATTAAAAATCTATTTATGTTAATTGTTTTTAACTTTATAAAAGGAGTAGCATGCCTTTTCATGGTACATTAGTCATAAGAAGTTTTCAAACTGGTTGCAAAGCACACATGTAAAAGTAGTAGAATTATAGGAGGTGGGATGTCAAGAGCATAATTTCTTTGAATTTGATCTATGAACAAAAGATACTGGCCAGATGCTTCATTGGGAGAAAGAGCTAGTCAGTTTATGTCTCATGCTTTGCAAAAGTTGGCTTTGCAAAGAGATTTTACTTACTGTAGTTTTGAAATTCAAGGGGTTCTGTTTCTTCTCTGGCCTAAGTATATGCTGTCTTGGCTTGAAATCTCACATGTCAACTCATGCATCTGACTGACAAGACAGCCCATAGGGTGACCTACTGGATTCAATAAAATATGCATTTATACTTAGAATACACAAGAGTCTAACTAGGGTGGAGAATAAGTGGCCTGGAACATGGAGACAGCCTGGAGAGCCCCCAGGGCTCTATAGCATTAAATAATTCCTACAAGGTGATATAGACAGCCTGTATTCAAACAGACGGTCCTAACCTACCAATAATTTTATTTTCTTACTGTAGCAGTCAATGCTCCGGGGGAAGAAAATCCTTGCATGATATATGAAAATAAGTGGTAATTTAAAATCTCATTCATTCTCCAAAAAGCAGTGCAAATCAGACTTTTATAATGGACATTTTTGAGGTATTGCCAATACTAAGTAAAAGAAGAATTCTTAGTAAAGCTAGGTAGAATGGTTAGTTGTCAGTCCAGATTTATGAAACAGCTAGTGAAGGGTTAAACATTTTCTATTTATGGTACTGCTTCTAAATTTAGAAATAAGCCACCAACACATTTTAAAAGTAACATTAAGCAATATTAGGATCAAATAATTGTGTGATGTTCTTTTCCATTCTTCCATTCTGTTAAGAGGACATTTAGATGACCTAATAATGGAGCCAAAGTGCTATGAATCTGAATATTAACAACTGTGAATATTTAAGTAAGAGTGATAATAAAAGTTTTCATTTACTGTGAGTCTTTTCTGTGCCACATGTTCTACTTAGCTTATTTCATTCAACCCATACAATTATGTTGATTATTTTTATAATTTTTGTTTCATAGATGAGGAAACTAAGGCTGAGAAATATTTAGTAAACCACCCTAGTTGTAAGTTTTGATAATGTATTGCCCACGTTCCTTTTTATGAAAAAAAATGCTGAATCTCTTGAAAGTCAGACCTAAATGGTTCTAGCCTTGTGTCTGATTGAATGTGATGTACTGTATCTCTCTTGTGATCATCCACAATAATGTTGCTATGTCTGACCATCTATCAGGAGGATTTGAGTAAAGCAGTGTTGCATAAGGTACTTATGTCCCTTGTTTTGAACAGACCCTGTGATACTATTTGTTTTCTCAAGGTTTGCCTTAGGAAGACATAACTGAGATGAAATTAGCAATCATTCAAACTGAGCAGTTATTTTTCATAGCATATTGTAAACACAAGAGATTTTTGTGTTTCTAATTTGTGAATTGATGATGAATGCATAAACTTTCTCAAACACATTTACACATAAGAGTGATAAAGGAAAAAGAAAACAACAAACCTGTAGTGTTAATTTGGTATTTTTGTGTCAGTTTTTTTTTTTTTTTAAGATTTTATTTATTTATTTGACAGAGAGATAGACAGAAGAGCACAGCAGAGGGAGCTGCAGAGGGAGAGGGAGAAGCAGGCTCTGCACTGAGCAGGGAACCCAATGCGGGACTCGATCCCAGGACCCTGAGATCATGACCTGAGCTGAAGGCAGACGCTTAACCATCTGAGCCACCCAGGCGCCCTTTGTGTCAGTTTTGAAGAGCTGTCTTGGACTGTAGAAATCTCCATGAATTTAACACCAAACAGCAAAGCAAAATTAACAGATAGTACTGCATCCATTGGCAATTTGAAGAAAACTTTGTTATTAAACCCTCCTTAAAATAAACAAACATCTCTGCAGGTTTTTGACAAATTGTCCTCTTCTTGTAAATCATTGATTTATGAATCATTCCTTTTTGTTATCCAGTTTCCATCAAAAGCTGCTCTACTGAATGGACTTGAATATTGTACTTTATTTTGCAGCCATATACAGTATACCCTTATAAATTAATGAAAACTGAAAACCAGCATGCATTGTTTCACATCTCATTGCATCTTTAGAAGGAGATTCTTTGGAAATATATAAATACCTGACTCATAATTTTTGTATCATACTTATGATATGGCTTGGTATGATAAAGCCAAAACTGTTAAAAACAATAGCTAACTCAAAAAATATTATAAGGTGATAAATGTATGTAGCCATATACTCACTCTTCATCTTGAGGTTTCTCCCACTCATTTGCCCTTGAACTTATTTTATTAAAATAATGAGACAACATTTATTTTTAAAACTATGAAATGCAGATGAGACAGCTGCTGGTTAGAGAGAATTTGTACTCAAGGGTTTTGACGCCAACAGACATGTACACTTGTCACCAATTCTGAGCAGTTAACCAAAAAAATTGCTGAGGAGCGGTAATACTCGAATCCTTCTTGGGGGCTAGAATATGTCCTTGGCACTTGTCTTTATAATACCACGCTGTTTAGAAAGTGGAGACTCAGGAACTACTACATGATGAAAATAGATGCCAACCACTCGCTGCCTGCTGAGATCTGCCAGTGTGAGTGGAAAGTAAGGAGGAGTACTTGTGGGAAAATGAGGTAAATATGAATATGTTAGCAGATGGAGAGCCAGTGTTATTTTGACTTCTGTGATGTACTCACGAGCTTTCAGCTTTGTCTGTCGCCATCTGTACTTCTTGGTACATACATGGTAGACCTCAGTGCTCTGTGAGACGAGATTTAGAGCAGCTTTGTGTTGCAAATGTTGGAAATGTGGTGTCTCAGATAATTAGAATAATTCTTAAAATTGAAGCCTCTCAAAATTGACGGTCGGCTTTGGACTTGAGAATGATGGGGCAGGAAGAGTTAAAAGAGATGAACACAGCAGCTGCGGTGGTCATGATTATGATGATGTGTGTGTCGGTTGGAGGCAGGCTATTGCTCATCAGTGTTTCTGATTGAGTGTTTGACAAAGGCAGGCCAGTTGGAGTAAAGGGAAGAGGGAGAACACCATGGAACGTAGAGAGTACATATGTGGTCATTGAAAGTAAATGCAATATGGAATATCAGTAATACAAGTACGTTTTAAAAAATTGAGATGTGTTTTAGAATTGTGGAGAGGGAAAGATGGGGTCAGTAAAGGCCCTAAAATGACGTTCTCTGGGATTCCATCATGTAATGGTGAGCACTCTGGACTCTGAAAATGATGTTCTCATCCTTACGATTGCCATGATCTAAAAAATATAAGTGAAAAGCTTTTTGAAATGTTGAATTTTTTTTAAGACTTGAAAGTATGCCATGAACATCAATTCAGTATTGCAAAAAAATACTGTCATCGATTTGTAACCTTGAAAAGGAAAAATGTATTTATAGAAGAGGAAGGGTTGGGATTATAGAAAGGGACACTGCAGTAATATCCTCTTTTCTTTTCTTTCTTTTCTTTTCTTTCTTTTCTTTTCTTTTTTTCTTTCCCCCACATTCAATCCTTCAGCAAATCTTCTTGGTTGTATGTATCTTTAGAATATATGGAGAAGCTGACCAATTTCTCACCACCTCTACCACTAACATCTTGGTACAAGCCCAGAGTTGCACTGTATATGGCCTCTAATAGGTCTCCCTGATCCCATCGTGCTTTTTTTTTTTTTTTTAAGATTTTATTTATCTATTTGTCAGAGAGAGAGAGAGAAAAAAAACACAAGCAGGGAGAGCACCAGGCAGAGGGAGAAGCAGGCTCCCCACTGAGCAAGGAGCCCGACATGGGACTCGATCCCAGGACCCTGGGATCATGACCTGAGTCGAAGGCAGACTCTTAACCGACTAAGCCACCCAGGTGCCCCATCCCCCCATCGTGCTTCTTATAGTCTATCAACATAAAAGTTAGAATGATCAGTAGCAGGTGGTCAATAGTATTGAATGAGTGAATGAAAGGAAAATGAAGAGAATGGCATCATGATGTGATATCTTTATCTTTCCTTTGTTTCACAATGTAAAATTTAGTTTCAAATTAAGTTTTGTCAAGCAAATTAGTGTTCCTTCACATTTAAAAATTAGAGATATCTGGATTTTTCGGGGTTAGGATGGACTCTAGTCCTATGCTCTCTGTGCTAAATGAGGAAGCTGAGGCCCAGTGAAAGAGGTATAGGTAATATGTTCTATGCCATAATTTTATTTACACCTGGAACTAATTTCCAGTCCAGTGTTCCTTCCAATATATAATACCACTTCCAATGTGAAAATGAAAATGGTTGGTAAGAAATTGATTGGTGTCCTGTGTCATGCAAAATACTGTTTTGTAAATGGTCCTATTTTTTATTATGTTCAATTAGCCAACATACAGTACATCATTAGTTTTTGATGACGTGTTCAACAATTCATTAGTTGTGTATAACATCCAGTGCTCATCACAACATGTGCCCTCCTTAACACCCTTCACCCAGCTACCCCATCCCTCCCACCCCCCTCATAAAGGGCTGATATCCAAGATCTATAAAGAACTTATCAAAGTCAACACCCAAAAAACAAATAATCCAGTCAAGAAATGGGCAGAAGACATGTAGAGACACTTCTCCAAAGAAGACATACACATGTCTAATAGATACATGTAAATGGTCCGATTGTAGGAATTTGTAATCCTTTATGTAGCCTTTTTTTTTTTTTTAAAGGTTTTATTTATTTATTTGACAGAGAGAGACAGTGAGAGCAGGAACACAAGCAGGGGGAGTGGGAGAGGGAGGTTTTTTTTAAATCTTAGGGAAACTTTGGTATATTCTTCTCTTCTAATGTCTGTCATTCCTAAATGTCTGTCATTATATGAGACCATATAATTTTTCTCCATACTTTGGGAGTCAAAGCTTCCAGAGCCAAAGGCTCCTTTTTTGCTTTTCACCTAGAAATGATAATGCCTTTAAGAATCAGCTGTGGAACTATACTTAACTCACTATTACAAACCCGTGATGAAGTCTAGCTGGAAAATCTAGGTTCACCCTACAGGATCTGTTCATTAATTAGAATATTTTGCTAAAATTATGTCATATAAGGCTACTTCTGTATTACAGTTCATGTATATCTATAACATTGTGAAAATGTGGGGTAAAAATATTATCACTATAAATTTTTAACTGCTTATTTCTGAAAATTTATGTATTCCTTCATATACAATACATGTTGGGCATTTTCTCTATTTTTCTTTTTCTTTTTTGTTAAAGATTTTATTTATTTATTTGACAGAGAGAGACACACAGCAAGAGAGGGAACACAAGCAGGGGGAGCGGGAGAGGGAGAAGCAAGCCTTCTGCGGAGCAAGGAGCCCGATGTGGGCCTGGATCCCAGGACCCTGGGATCACGACCTGAGCCGAAGGCAGACGCTTAGCGACTGAGCCACCCAGGCGCCCCTCTCTTTCTATTTTTCAGAAATAATTTGTGGTACTTCTAGTAAAAATTCTGTATTTTCTTTGATGTTTTAATTTTCATCAATGAAAAATAAGTGTGATGCAATATTTTTATTACAAAACTTCCCAGTCAAATACGAATCACTTGTGAACCATAAATGTTCCTGTCTTTGAAGACCATCTGCTTAAAATGGACAAAATAAGCAAAATTTAATTTATCTGATAATAAAAAGGACTTAAGCCATTTGGCCTGGTGATTATATAACTTGAGGATAATTTAGTTACTTTTGTCTGTAGGTAAAGACTGGTATTTTTATTTATTTTTTTTATTAATTTTTTTTAAAGATTTTATTTATTTGACAGAGAGAGACACAGCGAGAGAGGGAACACAAGCAGGGGGAGTGGGAGAGGGAGAAGCAGGCTCCCGGCCGAGCAGAGAGCCCGATGTGGGGCTCGATCCCAGGACCCTGGGATCATGACCTGAGCCGAAGGCAGACACTTAACGACTGAGCCACCCAGGTGCCCCAAGACTGGTATTTTTAAAGCAGAACTCTTTTGCACTGTGTCAAGGCACAAAGGAAACATACTAACAGGTCAGGATATTAGTATCTGTTTGAACTAATTCCTCCTGGCTATTAATATGTTGGGCAGATACCTTGGATCTGTAAACCTTATTTTACATTATGGTCAGCCATATCATTTGCAAATTTCATTTCCTGTAAACTAGTGCATCATGTAAACACTGTCAAACAGAACTCTGATAGTCTGCTCAGTTGGATGTTGTTTTTAAAATTTCTAAGTTGAAACTGTTTTCTGCACCCTGGAAATAGTACTGGTTCTTTGCCAAGTCAGATTTCCTCCTACGCTTATCACTTTATATGTGGCAAAGGGAGTAAAAGAGTAGGAGGAATAAGGCTGGTATCTTTTCTTAGCATCACATTAACTTAGGGAAGGTTTTAGACTTACTTAACTCACATTTGCAATGGTAGTATCATTACTTATGTGCCTTTTAGGGATATTACTAGTTCTCAAGTGTTAAGGTGTTCTTATATAAAGACTTCTAATATCTTGGGTTCCCCCCCTTCTTTATCCAGTGCTACTCTCATACAACATGAGATTACCATTATAATAGCAAGATAATTATTGCTATTGGAACAATTCCCCGGGGTGCTTCTGCCTATCAGAGTAAAAGTGAATCATATAATCATCCTATAGTTTGAGAATTTTTACAATAACAAGTTGCCCTAATTACTACAGTAGAATTTACAATATCTCATTCTTCTTTTTTTTTTTTTTTAAAGATTTTATTTATTTATTTGAGAGAGAGAGAATGAGAGAGAGCACATGAGAGGGGGGAGGGTCAGAGGGAGAAGCAGACCCCCCGCTGAGCAGGGAGCCTGATGCGGGACTCGATCCCGGGACTCCAGGATCATGACCTGAGCCGAAGGCAGTCGCTTAACCAACTGAGCCACCCAGGTGCCCTACAATTTCTCATTCTTCTTAAAGATTCCTATTAGGGCAAGAAAAAAAATCTTTCCTAGTTTGTCTTAAAACTACTTTTCAGAAGGCACAATGAATGTTTGGGGACCAGTTTGGTGGACTAAGTTTATCTATTTCTTCCTGTTTTGTGATAGTTAAAAAATGAACTGTATCTTCATCACTTTTGAAAAAAAAAGTGAGAAAACAGTATTTTTTTTCTTTCTCATAATATAAATATCATAGTAAACAATCCAAACTGTATTTTTATTTAAAAATTGGATTATTAGTACTTGTTGCTTGAAAAGTTAATTCTTACCATTTTACTAACTGATAACAAACTGGGGACTAAATGTTAATGCTGTTGGCAAAAATCATTTATTGTAGATACATAATAGGTATTACCTTCTTAGAACTATTGCTACTTAGGCTTAAAAGATGTATGCCAGGAACATTAATTATTTTATATATTAAAACAGTCATCCAATACTTAGTTTAAATACTATTAGAGGCTATTTTACCTGAACTCATGCAGTTCTTAGCTCAAGTCTAAACCCTAATTTAGGTTGTTTTTCCTGGAAATGTTTGGCTTTATGTGTGTGTTTATGAATTGATTTTACATATGCTAAAGTTTGGCTAATTTTTGAAGAGCTGTCCATTAGAAGTTTTTAAATAAATATTAAGAAGGGAAATGCACTATATATGGTGGAATTTCTAAATAATGAAAACATTTGAGCTTTTTCTTCCGTAATGGGACTGCATGATTTACAATTTTTTTATGCCTAGTTGAACATAGGCAATTTGAAAGGGATGAACCTGGACAGAGAGAGAACAGAAAGAATGTTACTGCATAACCTTTAAAGGATGAAATGTGAACCTGAACAATGGCAAGGGCAATAGAAATGGACCAGACGTGATTTGATTTGAGAGATATTGTAGGAACTGGAGGGTATAAACTGTAGTGTAAGGACAACTCTGAGGTTTTTGTGGTTTAGCTGGGGGCGTGATACCATCACTGGGGGAAGGAATAGAGGACATGTTATAAACAATTACTATCTAGAATAACTTTTTTCTTAAGTTATGTGAGATTTTTTCCATACTTGTGAGATAGTGAATGTTTACTAGTGGTTATTTAGAAAAACAGTTCACCAAAGATAATGTTTATATCAGTACATTTTTATGTTGTATGTTTTGGACAATAATTGCTTCTAGGAAATATGCCTATAATTAAAATTAGATAACAAGAAGAGGCAGAGGTCTTTCATTAGATTGGAAAGTTTGCAGCTTTGGGTTTACAGATTATAGCATGAAAAGTGTTGTCAAGTTGTTTTCTTACCTAGAAAAAGCTAGACCTAGCTTTTGAGTTGATTAGAGCTTCGTTTGAAACTTTTACATTTATGTGCGTTACAAGTTATTGTTTAAATTATCATCATTACATTCTGTATCTCAAAGGGGAAGGTGTTATTAATTTTAAGCTATTTTTTTAGTTTATATCAAGATCTAAAAAAAGATCTAGTATTCATCTATTTGATTTATAATTAAGGTAGAGAATGACTGTTCCTATGTGCAGAACACCTTGCAATTCAGTATAATTGATTAAAAAATGATCATGTTTATAGGTTTGCTACTATAAAGAGACTACTAGTATTACTCTCAAAAAATAATTGTTTTAAAGTGAGCAGTGTGGGATATTTCCTTTAGATGAAGCAGAGTACAGGGAACCACTGCCAAATCTGACTTGCCTATAAAGAGCCAGAGGTGAGGCTCTCTAGAAGTTAGCTGCCATTTCAAAAGCTTCAGGATGTCAAAAGATCTCCAACACTTCAAAGCCATGTCTTTTCTTCATCTATTTAGCATGACCTGTCATCCACTGGTGAAATATTCTCCACTGAATTTCTAATTCATGAGAGATTTTTCTCAATGTATTCTTTATCAGAAAAGTGTCATTTGAGTTGATTGTTGCTAGAGAGGTACTACTCTTGGATATGAAGACATATAAAATAATATTTGTAAATACAATGAGCTTTCAGTAAAAGTATCACTAAATACAACTTTCTGTATTACATAACTGTCTTTGCTTTGGCCAACGATGTGTCCATCTAGAATAAATGCACTATATCTGCGTCTTGAAAGATATGCTTCCCACAAGAATGTTCAGCAGTGGATTTTGGTTGAATTAGCATATGGAGGATGAAATTTCTACCAAGTAAACTGCAACTTTTTATAGTTGAACTAAGTTTTATTTTCTTCAGAAAAAAATATGTAGGGTTTTGCCTTAGGTATTGTGAGCTAGAATACCAGAAGTCTTGTCCTTTTTAAAAACAAAAGCAATGAGTTTGAGCTGCACTGAGTTATTCTTAAGTAGCTTAAAAGCATCAAGAAAAAAAAAAAGCAGCAAGATAATGGGGGAAGAGCAATAGCCTGGGAATAAGAAGGGCTGAACTCAGTTCTCTTACTAATTAGCTGTTTAACCATGGATAGGATGCCTTAAACTTTGGTGGCAAAGTTCCCTTTTCTATAAAAGAAACAGGTTGTGCTGGATGGTCTGTCAGGATTCTTAGCCCTACATGTGTGTTTCAGATCGAAATATCATGGATTTTTTTCTTGACTAGAACTAGGCAAAATCCTTCTAACACATAGAGTCTATTAGGATTTCTCTCTCTTTACTTACAAATGAGTGAATATCATTCTTATATCTCAGAGGATTAGCACAGAAAAACAAAAGTTGCTATGATGGAGGGACATTATTAGGATGGAGGGACAAATATCACATATAATTCAGCAAACAAAAACCAACTCCAAGGTGAAAATCAAAGTTGAGAGCCAGTAATTACTTAAGTCAAGTAAAGACAAAAGCCTTGTGGAACAAAAAACCCAGAGAGTCATAAATGAAAATTTGGGTAAGGATCTGCAAAGTCAAAAGAATCAGGGTATGGACTCGGTTAATACATTATATGTCCCAGGAGCATACTTTCCATATCACATATTAATTTTTTTCTTCCATTTAACAATGAATTACTTTGTATTTGATATTACTTTAGGTTCCAGGAATTTTAAAATTAACATGTTTCCTAACATCTAACGCTTAAAGCTCTTACAAATCAAATGTCTAAAAACTGGACAAATATTTACTGAATATTCACCATGTGCCAGTAATTATCTTAAACACTTTTTTTTTTTAAATTTATTTGAGAGAGAGAGAGCATGAGAGGGGGGAGGGTCAGAGGGAGAAGCAGACTCCCCGCCAAGCAGGGAGCCCGATGCGAGACTCGATCCCGGGACTCCAGGATCATGACCTGAGCCGAAGGCAGTCGCTCAACCAACTTTGCCACCCAGGCGCCCAATTATCTTAAACACTTTACCTGTATTATCTCATCTAATATATATATGACTCTATAATATGGATGCTATTAGTATATTTTTAAAAACTGATCTTTAAATAGAGTAGGAAGATTGCTGATGGTAGAACTGGCTCTCAGTGCCTGGTTTGACTGTGTCCAAAGATCATGCTATTACACCTTCAATAATATTTTGTCTGTTATAAATCTATGTACATATGTCCATATTTGTTATTGAGAATATACAAAACATGAATTAGGGAAGAGAAAGCTAATTGAAAAATATATACTCTCATGCTGATGATGTCTTTCATATCTTTTCTAGGCACACATTTATATATATTTACCCATAAAAAAACAAATGCTACTGTGTGTGTTTTTTTTACTTCTTTTCTTCACTTGAAAATATCTATTTTTATATGTCAATAAGAATTTATAAATTCAAATTCAATGAATGTATTTGCTGTGTTATTTTTTTCTTTTATTTGCTGTGTTATTAATTAATCCCTTAACGGTAAGCATTTTTAATATCTTTAAGCTTTTCTAGTATATGAAGTTCTAAGTATATTACCTTTGTATTTAAACCTTCAGGAAATCCTTATTTTACTGTTTAGGATATTCTAGATAAAGTTGTATGGATACTTCTCAAAGCTTTGTTACATTTTGTCAAATTGTGCTAAGTATGACTGCCTCTTTCCTTTTGCCCAACATGAGAATTTTATACATGTGCGTATTTATATATTCTTGATAATATGCAAGTTTTTATATTCATGGACCTTTGATTGTTACTCAGGTTGAACATTTTTGTCAAAGCTTTAGTTAGTCAAATTTTTTTAAAAAAATTAATTTTGTCCTTGAAGCTTGTCCATTTTTCTTTTTTTCCTTCATTTTTCTTTTTTTTCTTCCAATTTTTTTTTAATTTTATTTGTTTATTTGACAGAGAGAGACATAGCAAGAGAGTGAACACAAGCAGGGGGAGTTGGAGAGGGAGAAGCAGGCTTCCTGCGGAGCAGGGAGCCCAATGTGGGGCTTGATCCCAGGACCCTGGGATCATGACCTGAGCTGAAGGCAGATGCCAAATGACTGACCCACCCAGGCGCCCCTTTCTTCCAATTTTTTATTTAAATTTCAGTTAGTTAACATACAGTGTAGTATTAATTTCACATGTAGGATTTAGTGATTCATCACTTACACATTAACACCCAGTGCTCATCACAAGTGCCCTCCTTAATACCCATCACCCATTTAGCCCATCCCCCCACCCACCTCCTCTCCAGCAGCCCTAAGTTTGTTCTCTATGGTTAAGAGTCTCTTTTATGGTTTGCCTCTCTTTTTTTTCCCCTTATGTTCATTTGTTTTGTTTTTTAAATTCCACATATGAGTAAAATATGGTATTTGTCTTTCTCTGATTTATTTTGCTTAGCATAATACTCTCTAGCTCCATCTACATTGTTACAAATGGCAAGATTTCATTCTTTTTGATGGCTGAGTAATATTCTATGGTACGTATAGTACATATATATATATATATACGTACATACAAACCACCTCTTCTTTATCCATTCATCAGTTGATGAACATTTGGGCTCTTTACATAATTTGGCTGTTGCTATAAACATTGCGGTGCATGTATCCTTTCAAATCAGTATTTTTGTATCCTTTGGGTAAATACTTAGTAGTGCAATTGCTGGGTGGTAGGGTAGCTTATTTTTAACTTTCTGAGGAATCTCCATACTGTTTTCCAGAGTGTCTGCACCAATTTGCGTTCCCACCAACACTATAAGAGGGTTCCCCTTTTCTCTGTAGCTTGTCCAGTTTTCTATTGGAGTATTCATTTCAGAATTTGCTTTGTAAATTTTTTTACATGTAATAATATTAACCCTTTGACATTTTATGTTCCAGTCCCCCCAGTTTGTCCTTATGCCTTTTAATTTTCCTCATGATGCTTTTTTCAGATTTAAAGGAGGTCAGTATTAATGTAGTCAAATCTGTTGAGGTTTTCCTTGAAATTTCTGCCTTTGGTTTCAGAGAGTTTTATTTTAAAATATGAAAAAGACTTGTTCTCTCAAAAATTGTTCCAAAGTATATGTGTATTTTATTAGGTACTGGTAAGACTATTATACATCCAACCTTTATTTTTTATTTTTTTAAGATTTTGTTTATTCATTTGAGGGAGAGAGACAAAGACAGCACAAGCAGGAGGAGAGGCAGAGGGAGAGAGGGAGAAGCAGACTCCCCGCTGATCTGGGAGTCCGATGTGGGACTTGATCCCAGGACCTGGAGATCATGACCTGAGCTGAAGGCAGATGCTTAACCATCTGAGCCACCCAGGTGCCCCTAAATCCAACTTTTAAAAAATGTCTACAAAACGAGAGAGTTGTTACATCCATGGTTTATTGTTAGAACTATTCCACTCCATGACTTGGGGAGAGATTCTGATGTCTTAACTCAAATGAACAGAATTGGGAGTGCCCAGCAGGGCTATCAACTGGCAGAGCTGATGGGCCTACCTGCTGTGACTGGTCCTTGCTCTGATCAGTGCCCCTCCCTGTTTGTAAAAGCTTTGTCATATCCTTCCATTTATTCTGCTAAACTCAAGGTACACCTTACTTCCAGGTGTCCTCTATTATGAGTGGCTTTTTCTCCCTGGGGGCATGCATTTGCTTCTGCTCACATTTCCTGAAATGAACCTCATGGTTTCTCATCTCAGTCATAAAGCCCTAGACTTGGCCCTTAAGTTGACTGAAGAATACTACCAACAACAACGATGAACATTTTTATTTTTATTTTTTGGTTTTTATTTGAAATGTGCTAGAGACTCCAGTAAGCATCCTTTGTGAATAAATTTGTTCAGTCCCACAACCATTCAATGAAGTAGGTATTTTAAAATTATTTCCATTCCACAGCTGAGGAAATGGAAGCTTAGGGCTTTTAAAGTTGCCTAGCTGGTGAGAGAAGGAGTCTTTCCCCAGCTTCTTGGCCTGAACATCTTCACCCCTTCTCCGTATACTTATCCTGCATGAAGATCAGTTACCCAAACCTTGCCTTATCCTTTACTGCCACTGTTTCTAGGCCATGCCTGGTTAACATACTAAATCCACTTTAGCCATCCCATCCTTAACCACCACTGACATTAACTGAAGGTAGCCTACCTGTTAGGGCTGCAGAACTAATGGTCTCCTCCCTCACTTTTGTGGACTCAATTATGTATGTGTATTGAAGAATTTTGTCTTACAAATTATTTTATCTTCCTCTGAATAGCACAGTAAGTCATACAAAGAAAGCTCTTCTCCGCTCCTGGCTGGCTCAGTTGGTGGAGCATGGGACTCTTGATTTCAGGGTCATGAGTTCAAGTCCCATGTTGGGTGTAGAGCTTACTTAAAAAAAAAAAAAAGTAAGCACTTCATAACTTACTACAGAAATGACAAATATACAATGATAAGAATTAAGCATTCTATGTTCTAAAATTTAACTCTACCTTTATTTCCTGGTAGACATAAGACATTGTTTAAACTCTGTGACTTTAGTGTCCCTAAAGTTAAGCAAGCATAGTATATACACCAGGAAAAAAGAATAAAAACCTGAGCAACTCTGGCAGCCACAAAAATGTGAATGATAATGTATTATGGAACATATCAAGGAACTACAATTGCATAAATACTTCACTAAATTATCATTCCACTTTTAAACAACCTCAGATATTTTGGTTGAAAAGTTACAGACCATTTATTTCATAGAGTAGCATGTAGTTGTTACTAATGGCATTGGAACATGGAAAAGCATATGAAATAAATGTTAAGTGAAAAAAAATACAAACTCTAAAGTTGTATATAGACTATTACTGTGGCTACATATTTTGCAGCTAAAATATACATATAGGCATAGCTGTAAACCTAATAAGCAATAATAAAATCATTGTGCTGGTATAATGGGATTATGTTTCCTCCTTTTACTGGATTATCATTAGTTTTGATATGTTACTTTTACAATTTAAGGGAAAAAAATCGCATTGTTCTTTTTTATTTATTCCCTGTTCCCCAATATAGCTTCCTACATTACCTTGAGTAAAATGAATAACCTTGAAGAAAATATAATAACACCATAGACATTTTATTTGTAGAAGTCTGGCCTGTGACAGGCTTTAAGTTATTTGAAGAGAGATATAAATGATTTTTCAGCTCTCATCTTCCAATTAAGTAAATTATTTTCTGATACAAAATTGGAACTCATGAAACAAGAATTATTGTATTTGCCAAGCCTTTAAGGTTTTCTGCATTCACAGAGTTTATTACTAGATTAGTTCCCAAAGAGTAAATATGCGACTAAAAAGATTAAGGTAGTTTTAAAATTTGGAATTACATAAACATTAACTGAGCAAAATTATCAAATATTAGTTATTTTATTTCGATTTTAATCAATCAATTTAACCAAGATTAGGTATTTCTAAATGAAAAGTAGAAAACATTTTGCCAGAGATTATTCTAAAAAGGGAGAAAAGCTGTCATTATATAACTGTTTTTTGAATAAATAAGCATCTTGTTAAAATATTTCTTAGGCTTGTTCACACGATAATTTTTCTTCCTCATTTTGCTTTAGTTGATTTTAAAATATGTTTAACTAGTTTAATCTAGAGTAGAATTAAGTTGATACATTTTTAAATATCAAGACAGTTCTACAACTTTCTGCATTAGCACAGACTGTGTTAAAATGGTAATGTGACATCATCCAGAGTCTGTTACTTAAAAAAACAAAAATACAAACAAACAAAAGCCCTTCCATTAATGCTATTCATCACAGGAAATGAAAGAATGCTCAAGAATATCTCTCTCCTTGGGGTGCCTGGGTGGCTCAGTTGGTTAAGCAGCTGATTTTGATTTTGGCTCAGGTCATGATCTCATGGTTATGAGATTGAGCCCTGCATTGAGCTCTGTGCTGAGATGGAGCCTGCTTGGGATTCTCTCTCTCCTTCTCCTTCTGCCCCGCCCCCTGCTAGCATGCATGCACTCGAGCTCTCTCTCTCAAATAAATAAATCTTAAAAAGAAAGAAAAGAAAAGAACACCTCTCCTTCCCCTGTAGATTCTATTCTGAGAGTCATCTGGCTTTTACCTGGCAATATAAAAAACAAACAAAAAAGCCCAAAAACACACAACTCACTTGTTTCTTGCACCATCCACCCATAATATTTTGGGATACTGAAACAGTGGTAAGGGTGATCTAGAACTGCCTCCCTTAACACCACCCCAAGTAGAGGACAGTAATCTTCCCTTACTCTCTCCCACCAACTTTGAAATGAGGCCTACTGTAAACAAATCCACTATTGTTGGTAAATCATAACATAGGAATTCACTCCGTGAAAATTTCTATTATAAACTTTTGGAAAAAATGTTTTCTCTTAGCTGAATATAAAATCAGCTTCATTGGGGCACCTGGGTGGCTCAGTCGGTTAAGCGACTGCCTTCGGCTCAGGTCATGATCCCAGGATCCTGGGATCGAGCCCCGCATCGGGCTCCCTGCTCAGCTGGAAGCCTGCTTCCCCCTCTCCCGCTCCCCCTGCTTGTGTTCCCTCTCTCGCTGTGTTTCTCTCTGTCAAATAAATAAATAAAAATCTTTAAAAAAAAAAAAAATCAGCTTCATTAATTGATGCCAATATGACCACTGGAAATAGCTACTCCTGGGAGAATTTTTCATTCTTACTCTTGACACACATGGTGGGTAATCCTTTAGTGGACGTCCCAGTAAACTGGAGGAACCAGTCCCCTGGGAAGCCTCATAAAATCCGGAGCTGAACCTTCACAATGAGCCTGGCTGTGGTGTCACTGGGTGTTTTAATGTCATACAGAGGAGAGGCCAGGGGAGTAGGAGGAAATACCTGAACTTTCTTTATATAAAACATTAACTTTTAGGTTGCCCTTCGAATATAACAAAAGGTTGCTAATTTCTTCCCAAATCTAATTCAAACTAATGTTAAATAAGCCTGTTGAGATAGCAGTTTTTGAGTATTTGTATCATGCTCTCATGTAGGTCATTGTATGTGATTTTCATATTTCTCTGGGGTATTATATATATATATATAATATATATAGCAATCAAATAGAATAGAATCATATTTATTTCCAGAGCTCTCCTATGGATATAAAACCTGAAAAAAATTATTTTTGCAAATTTCCAGTCCTCAGTGTGAAACAGATTTGACATTTCAAAGGCAATTTTAAGTGATTATTATTTGCATAGTAAATTCTCACGATGCCCTGTATGCTCAGACACTTTGCAATGATTTGAAGTCATTTGAAAAGCAATGCACCTGGCATTTATATCCAAAAGAGGTGCCAGGTTTAACTAAAATATACTTTTTAAAATTTCCCCATTGGTTTAAGTTAGATTATGATATTTAAACTCCTTAGTTAAAGGGAAAATTAACCCCGAGAAATTCAATTTTTGAGGTCAGGAGAGCCTCTGCTGGGCATGGCTAAGGACTCCAGTCTACCTTTGTTTTGCCTGATTTATTAAGTATCATTTAGAATTGGATTAATTTTGACCTCAGCTGCCAACCCTCATCACAATCAGAGTGGCTATCCACATAAGTCTTTCCTTGAAGAGGCTTCAGAAAGAAAAACTGCTTATTCCACTCAGCTGTGATTAAGAGTTTTCTAGCATTTAGGGACAAATCATTGGTGTCAAGCTTCTCAGGTTAGAGATAAGATTGAAGGGCAACAAAACCAATAGGAGTGTCCATCTGCTTCGAAGCTACCATAATTGTATTCAGTTTGTAATTTCCATAGCGAACAAATCTACTCATCTCTGTGTCGTCTTCCTTGAGACACCTTTTGAAGATCACAGAAAGACAAGGCCTTAAAAAATTGGACCAGGTCTCATGAGGTTAGTTTGAGGCCATCCCAAGACTGCTTTTATCACGTTCACCCACCTAGCAATGCTTGGATTTGGGGCTTCTGCAACATTCTCCTGATGGCTCTCTCTTCTCACCTCTTTGCTCTCCTGAACCCATCTGCTCTCAGTGCAGAATCAACACTGCTTTCACCGTGCCACTGCCGGAAGCTTCTGACCCTCATGGATACCCATTATTGTGGGATCAGGTCAGGTTTCCTTAGCCTTTTACCCAGTTCCTCAGCCTGTTCTGCTCCATCTTTATGCAAACATTTCATTATGTGAGAGACAGTGTGTTAGATTTTCACTTTAATCATCTTTTAAGTATTATGTGAGAGACAGTGTGTTAGAGTTTTCACTTTAATCATCTTTTAAGTATGGAGCCAAAGTTTATTTTATATGGATTATGAATAAGATGAGTTAAGGTTAAAATGCTAAATAATATTAAGTGATATATATGGTGTTTATTATGTATTAGGCTCTGTTCTAAATACACACACACACACACACTCATTTAATCATTAGAACAACCTCATTTATTCCTCATTTTGCAGATAAGAAAACTGAGGCACAGAGGGCCAAATGCCTTGCCCGAGGTCAAATAGCTGGTAAGTGGGAGAGTGAGGGTTCATACCAGCAGTATGGCTCTAAGACACTATCCATTTACCCACTATATTGTGCTGCTTCTTTAGCTACTTCTGAATATTCAAAACTATGCCAGGCTATCAAAACCTTTAAGTGATGCCCTCATTCAAGCCATTGTAGGGCACATTGATGGAGGGAGGAGGATGGAAGGGGACAGTCTCCTTCCCTAGAGCCCTTATCCAGAACCTTTACTGCATGTCATGCTACAAGATTCATGTCTCTCCACTCCCAGATTCCCTATTGCTTGAAACTTGATTGTGTTACTTTCACATTCCTATAACACATGTACTTTGTTTGTCATTATTTTGATCACTGAGCTACCAACAGTCAGCCATTGATATATACTAATGCTTAGTCTTTGAGGAGGGTAAAAGAAACCTTTCTCACATACTAAGAGGCTTTGTTTTTTTCCCCCTTTCCAACTGCCAGCCTTATTTTGGCTTCTCCTTTTTACTGTTTTGGCAAGTATTTATCATAAATCTTTGTGGTTTTTGTTGAGAAAGTAGGAATTTATGATCATGGTGCCATTTTAAAGAGTAGAATTACTTCCTTAGTGACACCTTCACTATCTGTCTTTAGTATTAATTGCTCCAGTTCACATACTCTGAGTTGCTGGTGTGTCTCAAACCCTTGGCTTTGTTCCTTCTAGACGTGATTCAATTGCCCTTCCTCCTTCTCTGCAAATCCCTCTATTACTTACACTGTGTACGGTACAAACACAAGATTTAGAAAGTGAAATTGAAGAGACCTATAGAATGAAGGAATGTATACACACACACACACACAAAGTTATATAATATTATATGTTATTAATATACATTAGTAATATATTATTAATATATCTAATTCAATATATCACATTTATGTGATACATATAAAGTTATATAATATTATGTTATTAATATATATTAGTAATATATTATTAATATATCTAATATATCAATATATCACATTTATGGGTATAAACTACCGTATTTCACAGGAGGATTTTGAGGACTTCACTTTGAAAAAACATTCCTCCTGAAAGGTATCTCTGTTATTCAAGGAACAGGAACCCTCTCTTTCTAACATAAGTTGAAAGATGACAGCAAGTTATCTCATGGACATCTAAGTCCCGTAAGTGAGGCACAGCCTTCTTACAGAAAGACTGAAACTGAAATTGGAAAATCAGGGAAGCTGACTCCTTCCTCTACTGTCAAGGATAACACCAGCACTCACTCTTTCTCCCTCTGTCATCCGCCTGTCTGTCTCATCTCTCTCCATCCTTCAGTCTCTGTTTTCACATAGTCCCAAATGACTATGTGAATCCCAGTTTGAGTAATCTAAGTATGTGAGTATCAGTTAATTAACATACTTGCAAGAGAGAGGGAATTGGATTGATTTTTCCTAACCTCTGGGTTGTTTCCTCTTGGATGTCGTGTCCACCTCTGATCCATTAGTGGTCCAATCAACTGGGGTTCGTGTCTGCTGTCAATAGCAAAGCAACATAAACCTTGTGGGTGCATATGCATAGTAAGTTAGAAATGAGTTTTAAAACTAAACTACCCAGCTTATCTTGCAGTAATTGTTCTAGAGAGAATTTGTAAGTATTGTTACAAAATTCTTAGATTAGGCACATTGGTGATGTGTCCTAAGTGCAATTCTTTCTTCAAGCATTTGGCCATTAAATTGAGCTATTAGGTACAATATTATACTTTAGGTCATACCCATTATAGACTAAAGGAATATCATTAAATAAGGAGTAATCAGAAGAACAGTAGTTTCCATGCTATTGCAGGAAAGGAGTCAAAATAGTAATATGAGTGTTAAATGAAATGAAAATTACTCGGCACAATGCATGACATATAACTGGTGATCCAAAAGGTACAGCTATTATTTTAACAATACTATATGTATATAGTCCTCTCCCTAGAAGTTTGCTTAGACATTAAGAACTCTTTTTATTTATTTATTTATTTATTTATTTATTTATTTATCTATTTATTTATTAATTATGTTATGTTAATCACCATACATTACATCATTAGTTTTTGATGTAGTGTTCCATGATTCATTGTTTGCATATAACACCCAGTGCTCCATGCAGAACGTGCCCTCCTTAATACCCATTACCGAGCTAACCCATCCCCACACCCCCTCCCCTCTAGAACCCTCAGTTTGTTTCTCAGTGTCCATAGTCTCTCAACTCTTAATTCCAGGGGCAGCTGGGTGGCTCAGTCAGCATCTGACTCTTGATTTTGGCTCAGGTCATGATCTCAGGGTCCTGGGATTGAGCCCCACGTCTGGCTCTGCTCAGGGGGGATTCTGCTTGAGGATTCTCTCTCTCTCTCCCTCTGTCCCTCCCCTAACTCTCTTTCTCTCTCTCTAATAAATAAATGTTTTTTTAAAAAAGAATTCTTAATTCCAGAACACCCCTTATTCATCTCTTTGTGTATATGAATTTCCCGTTTTCCAAGTTTACCTCAGTCACTATTTCCTATGTGAAAATTTAGCTGATTGATAAGGCTCACATACATGAAACCCTATTTCATTTCATTTTTCATTAGGTGCCTCATTTGGATGATACACAATGTTATACATTGTATCACATATAATTATTTGGACTCTTGCATATTATTGACTGTTACTGTTATTTTAGTGTTTGGATATCTGTGCCTCCTCTTTCTCCACCTAAATTATGAACACCTTGAAACCAAGAGCTAAAACTTATACTCCACACAGTATCTACCATTGTACCACTTGCTTGGAGCAAGCATTCATGTGATTTCTTTCAGGAATTGCACATAAATAATTCTCAGAAATTCAGTAAAATGGGACAGGAAGTATGAAAGTAATTTTAATAGAAATTTAGTTTAAGATTCAAATTTGTTGAAAACTGTTGTCTATGACATAGTGTTTATTTTTATCAGTTCTATACTAAGCTTTTCAGGAATTATAAGCTTTACTGAATTATTCCTGTTCTTTTCGATGTCTTAGAGTTTATTTCTTCAACATACACACACACACATATATATCTATATATATATTAGAGATTTCTTTTCTAAAACTATCATTAACTTATCTAGAATTTTTTGTAGCAAACTACAGCTGTACATAAATGCTTCAATTTTGCTAGTAAAGTCCAGTCTTGAAACTTTATGTGCTCTGAGCATCTGGTGAAACGTTGCTAATGTGTTCATTCATTTTAGTGTGAGAGGTGGGAAGGGAAGAACCCAAAATCATTGTTTAGTATAGAAATCTTCTAGGCCAAATTGTAACTTACATTAGTTAATTATTTCCATTTTTAAAACACTCCATTATTGGTATCGAGTAAATATTTCCAAAACTCCCATGTTGATGATAATTGCTTGGGGCACTGAGCATACAGCTTTCTGTCCTTTCTAGGGGGATTCTGAGTCAGTGTCTCTCTTAGGTAGAAGTTGCAATTTTACCAAGAATTTATATTTTTAACTATAATTTCTATTCTGGCAGGATTTTATATTTTTAAAAATTACCTCAGGCAATTCTTATCATCCAGGAAGTTTAGAAAACATCTGTATGAAGCAGTTATCCTTCTTGTCTGTTCCCGTCATTCCTACTTACAAATCCTTGTAGACGTTACCTACCACAATCACTGGTTTTATTGGGAACATCTCTCGTGAGCTGGATTTAAAGGTGGCAAAGTGATTAGAGTTTATTAAACTTCTTTTTATGGCAACCTAAGTGTGCTGTTAGCTGGTGAATTGTCTCATCACTTGTTAGATATTTCTAATTAGAAAAATTTACTGTCCTCCATCAAACAGTATAGGGACCCCACAGATTTGAATTTAGGGACTGTTCCTGAAAGCACATTACTCATCTATGAATTTATTTTATTCTTGTTGTTTCTGTCCTTTCAAAGTGTTCTTCTTTGAAATAACTTGAAATTGGGGTTTCAGGAAAAGTGAATGGCTTTGAACTTCAGTAGTATCATTCACTTCACATGAAAATAAGAAAACCAGGATCATACGGTATTCAAATCTTTTTCATTAAGTATCTACCTTTGGTCTTTTTTCCTTTTTTCTTTTTTGATGCCTTATTGTGGTTCAGTCTGCAGTCTGCAATCATTACAGGTATTTGTGGGGCTTGAATATGTTTGAGTCTCTGACACACAGTCTGTGAAGGAGCGAATGCTCACAGTGGGAAGCCACTTTCCTGAGAAATAAATGTACCACAGAAAATTTAAATTGCTTCTTTTTTTTTTTTTTTTTACAGTGCTATTCTGTTTATAAAACTAAGACATGCTCTCCGTTGTTATTTCCAGGTCTGAATTCCCTCTGTTCTAAGATTACAATTCTCTTTCTTATTTCTATTTTGAATAAGAAGTTTGACCAAATGTTCTTCCTGGCGTAGCTGCCTAGACGCTGCTGGCTTTCTGTTTCCATCTCACAGTGTAGATATTTTTTAACTTAAGGGGCAAGGAACTCTGAAAGTACTTAATTTTGACTCTTTCATGAAATAATTAAGAAATTCTGGGGTTTTTGTGATTGAACTTCATGTTTAGACTCCTCTCTCCACCCCCTTAGCTGGAAATCGGTGTAGCATAGCATCAGCAGACCTGTGTGGGGAGAACTCTTCAAACTGAGGTGTAACTGATAAGCAGTTTTATGCTTGCATGACCAAAATTTATTCCCTCAGATTTGGAAAGTTGTCCTCTTTTTGTTTGTTTTTTTAAGTCAAATTTGAGGCAGTTCCTTGGTAGAATGTGAAGCCATGTGAAATGAATAACATTGTATGCATCCTTATTTAAATGTTTATAATTAATGTTTAGACAACGGCATATAGTGAATATATGCTCTCAGTCAAATAAGTGAATAAAAATCACTTTCTTAGGCTGCCTGAATTTCTACTGATGGGACTTGTGGACTACTGTAGTTAGCTTGGGAGGTGTTCCTAGGTGAGCAGATATGGATCAAGAATACTCATGTTATCCTTTGTTCTAGTCCATTTGACAGCCCTCACATAGAACCAGGGGCTTCCTGGCTTCTGCCTTCAGTGCACCATGGCATGACATTGTCTAGTAGCTCATCTTCTCAAGGGATGAGATATTAAACATTGCAATACAGTGCTTGTTTTTTTTTTACGTGTTTCCTTTCAATTTTAACACATTTTACTTTGTTCCTCTTTTATTTTCAAGCTATTTCAAAATCATTTCAAAGCCCCAAATTACTTTTTCTTTTCCTTCTGTATTCATATTTGCAGGCAGAGCAGTAAAAGTATTATTGCATATGATTCAAGATCACTTAAAGAATCAGAGGTTATAACACCCCCAAACAGGAATGAGATCCCCTTGAACATGTTCTGTATTAGACATAGCTAAAAAAGAATATTAAATCTCTTAGGAGTCAAATTTAATACTGACTGTGGGTGAGAATGAAGAAAATGGTATTACCTTTTTTTAATAAAAGAGAATCAGATCAGGTGAAAATATTTCATTTTATAATTTTGAAGTTCAAAATAAGAGATTCAAATTAATGTACACAGCTTCTACTATATTGAAAAATCTACTCTGGATCATACAATAATAAATCTTTTCCCACTACTCTGAAAATAATTCTCTTTCTTAGCATCTTTAACAAAACTTGGCAAAAGTAGCTACCATAAGACTTAAATTAGTTCATTTTGGTATTAATTAACTCATAAAATTTTTTATAAGATCAGTAGAGTTTCAGACTTACAAAATTATGAAATAAAATACATTTAGATTACTTGGCATTTTCCTTTCAAGGTATTATTTAAGTTTAAGAGTTTGATATACCCTTTCTACAAGTTTCTCCTATTGAGAAACACACACACATACACAAGAAAAGGAAAGAAAACAGGAAAGAAAGGAAAGGAAAGATAAAGAAAGGAAGGAAGGTGATTGAAAGATAGATCTATGTCATAATTCTGGAAGACAAATGAAACTAACCATTGCCATAATGCACAGTGCAATAATCAAAGGGGAGTTCTTCACCCTTTAAAATGGTACCGCCTAGGGGCTCCTGGGTGGCTCAGTTAATTAAGCTTCTGCCTTTGGCTCAGGTCATGATCTTGGGGTCCTGAGATTGAGCCCCGTGTCGGGCTCTCTGCTCAGCAGGGAGTCTTCTTCTCCCTCTCCCTCTGCCACCACCCCCACCTTGTGCACGCTCTGTCTCTCTCAAATAAATAAATAAAATCTTTAAAAATAAAATAAAATAAAGTAAAATAAAATAAAATGGTACAGCCTAGTGCTGCCAGCCTAGGCAAGTAAGAGAAGTTTCCCCTTTACTCACTATCAATAAATGAACGATTCAGAGATATTCAGAGACTAATAGAGGGGGGATTGTTGGCATCACCTTGCCTTCTGGAGGTGTGTCTCCAGCACATAATGTTCTGCAGAACAGTAGAGATAAGCTGGGCCATGATGGTTTAGAGATTTTTTTTTTGGTCGAAGAATATAGACTGCCTCAAATTCACTGGGACATAAATATATCTCCTCCTAGTTAAAAAACCATTGGAGGGCAGAAGAAAATACACCTTCATTCCACAAAAACCATACTAGTTGAATTTCTGGCCATTACTGGAAATTGAACTGGAAGCTCTACATATCAACCCTGCCAAAGGTGGAATATTCTTGCAGTCCCAGAAGACTATGGGTGTGCAAAGATTGATTCATCCATCCTCTCCTTCTGTTAGAAGACTTTCTGAATATTATTAACCCAGGATATCAGCAGGATTACAAAAGTGGAGTGGTAGGGTCTTATGGAAAAGAGAAAATTTAAAAAATTAACTGCATAAAAATGGGTAATATCTTCTTAACCACTTGGAAGAAGAATGCACTTTTGAAAATAACAATGTAGTAAATTTCTATAGTATCAGTGGATGGTTTTAGAAAATATCTGCTAGTGTCATTTAAAAAAAACAACAAAATTCAAATAAAAAAACAAAATAAAACAACAAAATGATCATGTGACCTAAGAATAGGTAGCCATAATAAAAGATTTTAAAAAGATTTTTTAAACTCAGATTTAAAAAAAAAAGGAAAGAAGCTAAGTTTTTTAAATAGCAAAATTAAAATAAAATAGCATAACTAACTCCAAATATGGGGCAATGAACAGCAGAGTTAACAGAGTAGAAAATCAAATAAATAATGTAGAGGAATATTGTTAAAAGCTTCTCAGTCTTCTTCAGAGCAAACATTATCTTCTCCCTGTCCATTTTTTTTCCTAAGTTACTGTTTATAGCATTCCCAAACCACTTATCCCATGGCAGCTTGAATGGGGAATTGCTTGTTTTCATGTGTTAATTCATTTCATGTATTAATTAATTTATGGAAGGTCATGAGTTTGCACTGGTGTAGTCCTCATTGCATTTATCAGATGGTTGCAGAAAGCTTGTCTTCTGAAATGCATGTCGTTTGCTAATATATGGTTAATACTTTCTCTTCTGGGGCGCTTGGGTGGCTCAGTCGTTAAGCGGCTGCCTTCGTCTCAGGTCATGATCCCGGGGTCCTGGGATCGAGCCCCGCGTTGGGCTCCCTGCTCAGCGGGAAGCCTGCTTCTCCCTCTCCCACTGCCCCACTCATATTCCTGCTCTCGCTGTCTCTGTCTCTGTCAAATAAATAAATAAATAAAATCTTTAAAAAAAAAAAATACTTTCTCTTCTGGAAAACCACATACCAACAAGGAATACTAAACTTTTTCAGTCTGAACTGGTAAAATGTATGTTAAAATGTTTACAGTTAGTACGATTTATCTAACTTCATCCTTTTGACTACACACCCCTTTGTTAATTCATAGGTGCTTCATCAGAATATTCCCTCGCTCATCCCTCCAGCAATCGGATTCAGCCAGTTGTTGCAGTATGCCAGCTTTGGTTCTGAATATCTCATGATGCTGGCTAATCTAGAACATCTGTAATGCCGACATATTTTTATCCAGAGTCTACCTATAGCATGACATTTTTTAGTATGTTTTAAGCTTCTCTTAAGTAAACTTATTCAGTAAGACCCTAGTGCTGTTTTTAACCAGAACACATTCACAAGCTGAGAGTCATCATATTTCTCCTGCTCCTGTATAAAACATTAGCAATAGAATGTCCTTGAAAAATTTCAGACATCGTATTTCTTTCCTAAAAGAGGTTACTCCTTTTAATCATTTGCATTTATTTATCTCTCACATAGGGACATTCTAACTTGCTGTTTGTCTTCTGATTCATCCCTCACCCTATGGTTTCACATCTTTCTAACTCTTTAAAAATGTATACAACTTACTTGCTAACACTGACTCAATTGTCTATTTTAGTACAAGCGTTATAATCTGTTCTTGAAAACTTTTCCATGATCTGTTAATATTCTAAAATGTCATGCCCTCTAAAACCTTATAAAAGACATTAGAGCTTGAAGGTTTCTCCTTCCCTCCTCACCTTCCTTTCAGTTACTTGATACAAACCCATTCAAGCAACTTCATATTTTATTTACCACACCCCAATCTCATTCATATCTTAATATTTAACCACAAAAGTAAAATACAAAACAAAAAAAATACTGTGTTTCTGTGGCTCATATTCCAGATCCTGACTTTGTACATCAGAATTCTTCAGTATGTCATTTTATATTATCTATATTTATAGTATTTCCTCCCACTTTTTGAGTACACTGCGTGCCTCTTTAACATACTTCTGCTATGAAGTCTAAAATCTAGAGAATATGTATCCATAAACACCTTCATATTCATTTCAGTTCATTATTTTACACTACAGAAATGTTACATCTCGCTCTGTCATTTTTGTTTTTACATAATGCACATGCTTTATATAGACTAATGTTCATAGTTTTAAATGGTGTTACATGATATTGTTTCTTCATCTTTTTAGACTGTTGAATAAAGCTGAATGAAATGTATGTATGCTTCTTCAATCATATTATTTTGTTCAGTTCTCCAGTGTCGTTCTTAGTGTTCATTTGTTAGCACTACCTCCCAACATTCCCCATTTCCAGGTGTTAATGTCTCCTGATTCTTCACATTTTATCTTCCCTTGAAATCATCTTGCTTGGAGGAGTGCAAAATTATCTTACTTAGAAGAGTGAATTCCAGATCTGAAGAGACCCTGAAAGATACCATTTTTTTCTCATTCATTACTTCAGGCAGTCATTCAGCAACACCCTTTCAAGCCCCCTAATTCCAGCCGTCATAATAGGTGCCCAATAACCAGCTTCTCAGAATCTTTTTATCTAGACACCACTACTGAAATGAGAAATGATTATTTATTTAGCTCAGAAAATCAGGCATATACGTAAAATCTTATTCTTCCTGGGCATGAAAACCATATACACAGTTAAAAAAATGGGAGAATGAATAATAATTTTCATTGATCCCTTAAGGACATTAAGTATCATAGAGTTAGCTTTTGGATAGTTTTGATACTACATTTTGTATATTTAAAGTATTAAAGAAATACTGAGGTTATAAATATACCACAGACCAGTCATTCCTCTTTCTAAAAAGCAGAACGTACAACTTCATGATTTATGATAAACAGTACTGCTTTTTTTCACCAAATTTCCCCTTCATCATAAATAAATGTTGATGCAGTTTGGAGGGGAAAATAAAGTCTGTCACATGAATATCATTTGCTCTGTCAGACAATCAAAAATTACAGAGACTGCTGCCTACAACACTCTCCCACCTCCCCAGATGAAATAGAAGCTTCAATCACATGGATCAGCAACCTGAGGAACAAAGCAGCCACATATATTAAGCTAAACCTCCCTATTGGGGCCTATTTCACAATTCTAGTAGCAGAGGGAGTGCCTAGCCTATAATATGACAAATCAAAGATTTTCAAATACTGTATTAGCATCTGTTAGCTCATCTTTTTAAATGTTCATCTATGGTGCTTGAATTTTCCATGGGATTAAAAGGCTGGCAGAAGCAGAGATAACCCTTCCTCTGCCATCAGCTAATAACACCTGTTTATGGAGCTGACTGCACCTGTTGGGTGTCAGTTCTCACCCACAGTCAGACCTTGTCAGACATTTCCAGCTCTTTCTAGCTCTTCAGCTCCTTTTATAAATTGGCTATGGGTTGGACAATTATTTAGTGGTTACAGAAGTGTTTCAAACATACTGTAATTCCATGACTATAAAACAACTCTTATCAGAATGACTCTTCTAAAATTTAGTTAACTAATTCTCCAAAGATCTTTCCTCTTTTGGCTTGAAAGTGTATGGGATTTCAAAGCTTGCCTTTTTCAATTTGGCCCATAGGTGAGGGTGAGAGTTAGATGAATCTCCCGTAGGGAGGGAAGAGAGTAGTAAGTAAGTATAGTGAGAAATCCGAGTTAAAAACACACACACACACACACACACACACAAAACAAAACAAACAAAAACAACCAGAAAACTTCTAGAACAGTTAAGATTTAAATACTCAGTATTTACTACATGAGGGAGATGCTGTGAAACTTGTTTATCTTTTACTGAGTAACAAATTACCCCAAATTTAGCAATTTACAGTAACACAAATTTGTTATTTTCTAGAAATCTGCAAGTCAAATCTTGAATTTGGTAAAAACAAAGGACCCTAATATGTATTGAAACTCTACATAATTCCTTTGTAAGGAAAAATTTTATATTTAAAAATAAGAAGGCAAAGACAAGGAAAGTTAAGATATAAGAAAACTAGAATAACCAAAAGCTAAACCCTGACCTGGTCAACAGTTGACCATACTTGAAGAGGATAGGTAGCTTTTACTTAAAATTATTATTACTGTTTCGACATTTCTTCCGTTGCCATTATTGTGCACAGTAATAGAGCACCCAGTACATTGCAATATCATTATAGAGCAAGACTGTGTGAAATACTTTAAATTTTACTGAATAAAGGAAAATTTTCTTGATTTCTGTTACTCAAGGTGGACTGTTATAACAAATTAACCCAAAAATATGAGTGACATAACATAACAGAAATACATTTCTTTTCTTTAAAGATTTTATTTATTTATTTGTCAGAGAGAGAGAGAGAGAGCAAAGCAGGGGGAGCGGCCGACAGAGGGAGAAGCAGGCTCCTTGCTGAGCAAGGACCCCCCCGATGTGGGGCTCCATCCCAGGACCCTGGGATCCTGACTGGAGCCGGAGGCAGATGCTTAACCAACTGAGCCACCTAGGTGTCCCCCATATTTCTCATTAATGTAGCAGTTACTATAATATGCTTGTAAAGTTGGTGTCCTTCCACAGTGTGATTCACGGACTTAAATGCCTTCAATCTTATGTCTCTACCATCCCTCATGATGTTGAAGTTTTTGCCTTCTAGCCAGAGGACAAGAAATGAGAGCATGGAGAAAGCATTCCAATTTCTTACCCTTTCATTTTAGAATTGGCATATGTCACTTCTGTTAACATTCCATTAGACAAAATTAGTTTATATGATCCCATGTAGATGCAATGGGGCTGGGAAGTACACCCTTGGTTGGGCTGGTTATGGTTTTTGGAAGGAAAGGACAAATCTTTGAAAGATCACTGGTCGTCACTGGTTGCTGTATGTAAAATCAGTTTTAGGAGGATCCTAAAGCTCATCTAATTTAACTGTACATCTGAGACATGAGTTCTTTCTATGAAATTCAATAAAGTGGTCACCTAGCTTAGAAATTCTCAGTGTCGCAGAACATACTGGTGTACACCTACCAGTTAGGAGATAAGTTGAAATCAGTGTGGTAAGTAAAAAATAGTAAAGTACTGAAGTTTTCATAGAATTTACTTCTGTTATAAAATGGATGGGTAGATTTATGGTTACCTTCACTCGTATTTGTGTTCTTTGTTCAAGTCAGATGGTGGAGAGTCTACATAATTTATAGGCTGTCTAATCTGTACATTCGTTCCCTTCATCAAAGTTTGGGGAAGCTTGTGAACATTTTGCAAATATCATCCATATATGTGTGTGTGGTGAGGGGAAACGCTGAGAAACTTTTAATCTATCTATGGGTGAATACCACACATGGTAGAATACTTATTAACACTCATGACTTTTTTCCATCTTTTTTTTTTTTAAGATTTATTCATTTATTTGAAGGGGTGGTGGAGGGGCAGAGGGAGAGGGAGAGAGAGAATCCCAAGCAGACTCCCTGCTGAGAGCAGAGCCTGATGTGGGGCTCAATTTTAGGACCCCGAGATCATAACCTGAGCTAAAATCAAGAGTCAGATGCTTAACTGACTGAGCCACCCAGGCATCCCTGTTTTTTTCCATCTTTAAAGAATCTTACTAGAAAGATTTTTTTTTTTTTTTTTTAGTGACCAGAAGACCTGTCTTCTTGAAGTCTTTGGTTCCTAAATGTACACCATATTGAGCAAATCTACTACTTCTCCACTTTGGCATTCTTCAGATATTCCCAAAGAAATTCTATCTCTGTGCTTCTTCAACCTTATACATGATACATCCTTGGACTATTTTCATCATTCTCCTCTGAACCTTGGCCAGTCTTTCCAATATCTTCTACTATTGCTGTATATCTCCATTTGTTTAGTTTTATGTGAGGGTGAAAATGGCAAACATTTTCTTATGTTATTCAGCCTTCATTTACATATGAAAGGATAAATAAAATCTACGGGCCAGGACCACAGTCTCATTACATTGAGCAGTGAACTGCCTAATGTATCAACTGTCACCTCTATGTAGTCAACCAAGAATAGATGCACAGAGAAATCTGTGACTAAACTCTTTATTACTCTAGATTTTTGACCCATTATCTGCATCCATTTTCCCATCTTGGTAGCCTGGTTGACATACATGTTAGCTTCACAGGTTCCTTTAGGTTAAGATTAGAAGGAGGTTTCAGTGGGAAGTTCCATGTTGCCTTTTCCCAGAACCATACCTTGCTATTTCTGTGACTTCCAGGGCAGGGAAATACAGGTGGGCATATTCTCAGTCTACATTGTAACACCAGGTACATATAATGGAAATTAGCAGAGTGATCAGGAAAAAAGAGCAGAAACCAAACCAAGCCAAACCAGAACACACACACACACACACACACACAAAACCACTGCAGTTTCCCCCTTTATCACAGTGGTCCCCTTTGGGTGTTCTTAAAGAATTCTTGATGGGCTTGGTCCAAATCAGGGAACTCCCTTCCTGGGTAAGAGAGTTTGAACTTCAGATTTTAAAGTGTTCATGTATACAATGGAATATTACTCAACCATCAGAAAGGATGAATATCTACCCTTTACATAGACATGGATGGAACTGGAGGGAATTATGCTAAGTGAAATAAGTCAACCAGAGAAAGATAATTATCATATAGTTTCATTCGTACGTGGAACATAAGGAATAGTGCAGAGGATAATAGGGATAGGGAGAGAAAACTGAATGGGAAGAAATCAGAGAGGGAGACAAACCATATGAGACTCTTGAATCCCAGAAACAAACTGAGGGTTTCGAAAGGGGAAGTGTGTGGAGGGATGGGGTAACTGGGTGATGGGCATTAATGGGGGCACACGTGATGTGATGAGTACTGGGTGTTATACGCAACTAATGAATCATTGAACATTATATCAAAAGCTAAAGATGTACTATATGTTGGCTAGTTGAATTTAAATTAAAAAAAAAGATCTAAAGTGTGCTGTTCTAGCTAATCTTTCGAATCTGCAGATAATAAGCATTATGGCAGTATTTATGGAAGGGGATTTTGGGGTTTGGAGGGGTGTTATAGTGGAAAGATGTGGTGAAGAATCTCCTGAGGTACTTCCTAGAGTGGCTACATTTTAACCAACTGAGCCACCCAGGCGCCCTAGAGTGGCTACATTTTAGATCCGTCTGTGGTAAGCCATGGTTACTGACAGATATGTGTCTCTCTCATGTTCCTCTGATGAGTAAGGAAGTAAAAGAAGTTGAGAACACCTGCCCCATACAAATGTTAATTCACTACTGCCCCAGCTAACTATGAATTTTGAATTTGAATTCTTAAGGTTATTTGAAAAGCAAGTCCTTAGGTTCTCTATTCCATTAACCTTTATTATAAATTCCAATAGCAATCACTTGAAAAAAATTACACTATTCACAATTTTGTGCAACAGTTGCGCTTCCCTTCAGCTTGAAAATAAGCAGTCTTTATTCATATTCACTAATGCCACATTTCTTCCATTGTCATAAAAGCTATATGTAACTGCTCTGAATATTCTAATGCAGCACACTGGAGTCTATTCTCAAAAATGTCTTAATAAGTACTGGTAGATGAAATAAGAAAAATCCTAAATGACAGGCAGTAAAAACCAGATTGCATTATTTGACACTGGTATTTTTTTAATTTTACCCTTACATTTATTCTGGAGATTTTCTTCAATGGCTTTAATGGTGACAAATGATGTCAGTGTAAATGTAACACTGCTGGGAAGTTATTTCCCAATTTCTGGCCCAGCAGCTCCCCTGCACAGCTTACTTAAGGCTGGAAATATATGATGTTCCCTTAAGTTTGAACTGTGAGATAAACCTTTTCTCTACTTGCCTTGGCTTGGAGGCAGTTAGTGTGTGTTTCAAAGGACTTTGCTCAGAGAAAGTAAAATGAGAAAAGTGACAGAACCACAAAGCTGTGTTTAAATACATTGAGAATCTAATGATCACTACCAAATATTAAGAAGCTCATACTTAAGTAAGGTGGGAGTAAACCTCAAAAAAAAATGAAGGGCTATTTATTTTCAGATCTTAACAAGAAGATATGAATTAAGAGTATATTGGTTGTCTTCCTGTCCATGAGGACTGCAAAAGCAGCGTGAGGTGATTTGAATTATGAAGTCCTGTTTAGCCTGAGTAAATAGTTCTTCACATTTTTAGATAGTAATTGTTTTTAAACCAGTATTATTATTATTATTATTATTATTATTATTACATAAGAAAAACACATTTAACAGAGAACAACCTGGTTGTTCCCAGAGGGAGGTGGGTGGGTGAAACAGGTGAAGGGATTAAGAGTACACTTATGGTGATGAGCCCTGGCAAACGTATAGAATTGTTGAATCACTGTATTGTACATCCGAAACTACTATAACACAACATGTTAATTATACTTGAATTTAAAAAAAGAAAAAATAACACATTTATAAGAAGTTCTGACTGGGATCTTTTTCACAAAGATGAAAGGGGTTGCTGTCAGTATCCGCCAGGAGCTCTGCTTCTGCTCTGCTGTTACGTCTGTTTAGAAATCCTGAAGCTTAAAAAAAACCCTTTTTCCATCCTTCTTACTATCTTTTGGCTGTGGGATTGTTAATGACTAAATAATGTTAGTGATCCTTCAAGTGTTTTAACTTTCTTAGCTAAATCTAAATTATTAGCAAAGGTAAACGAACTGATTTCTAAGTTCACTTCTATTTCTAATCCAAAAATTATGCTCCTTTGAAACAATACACCCACGACGGGTCCCTCCTCATTTGTCCCTACTCTATGAAAAAACCTTTGCTAGGCACAAAATTAGTTAAGAGCTTGTTGTAAACTAATTTGTAATAGGGATGAATTTAACTGTATTTCTGTAGCAAAGGTCTTATGTATTCCTGCTTAAGACCATGTAATTTAAAATACGAATTTAAAATATGAAACGCTCCTTCTTTGGTGTAATAGGTAGACTCTTTTGGATATAAATAGGAGTGAGGTTCCAAATATGAAGAACAAAACAAGTTTCAAGTACCTGCACGTTGTTAAGAACCATGCTGGACTGCTGTTTCAGGACAGGCAAAGGCAGTGGCAAAATACCAGTTTTGTGAGTCTTAGCTGCTCATCTTCTTTTGAGGCATATAAGAAGATGAAGAATCAAAGAGAGTTAAGATCCCTCTGGAAAGAATTGGGGAGATGTTTCCTTCTCACCCCAAGTCAAATGAGAGGGTTTTTAAGATATCCTTCATCGATCTTGCAGGAGGTCCCCTGGGGTTTACAGGAGCCCAAAGCCCTGATATTCTCTTTCTGCCTGAGCCATTTGTAGGAAGTAGACTCTGAGTGTAGGTGCTGGCTTGCCTGTCTACCAAAGATATTCCTTATTGCATAAGAATGAAATCACTTCCTACTAATGGTGGGAGCAAAACTCCTCATTTTCTATGAACCATAGTGGTAAACTGGGAAGGGAGTCAGCCCAAGGTGAATCTAAAGGGGATTTTGCTAGGAGTGCTGCCTGGAGGTGCAGTTTCTGTGGCGTGTACCTGGTTCAAGTATTGATTAACATCAGAAATGGCCAGCTGGAGAGGTGCATTGCCATATCTCCAGTCAGAGTGGAGGATTTCCATGTGACCCACATAAACATCCAACAAGATAAAGTATTATCTTTATCTTGCAAGTACCATGGAAGGGAGCCACATGGTATCTGAGGCAAAGAAGACCTCTCTCCTCCCTTCCCTTAGCCTTTTCCATCCCTTGATGTAACTCCCTAAATGGATTCAGGGAACAGAGGGAGGTATTGGGGGTAGGGATGAGAGAAGATTCTGACCTTTCTTTTGTCCTCAATGAAAAAGGCTAAGCAGTAACAAGCTGAGCCAAGGTGGAGATTGGGGAAAAGCCTTAAATTCAGTTGGGGGAAACTAGGGAGTTCCCTGGACTGGACATTTTTGTTACTAAAATGGTGATATTTAGCACGTGAGAGCAACATGAAAATATTGTAGTATCTGGAAGTAAAAGGAAAATATTTCATGTAAGGGTTAGAGAAGCATGAGTCCATGGTTCAGGTTTAAGAGAACAGTGTGGATAAAAAAGTAAATTGTTTTCCGATTATATTCCATGGAGTTCCGCTCATTCACTGTAATGACTAAAGACACTACAAAGATGCATGAAATTCATTCACAGTATGTAAATAGAATTCTTGTCTGTCACACTTAGGTCTACAATAGAGGGGGATGACATAAATGTGACAGATACTAACATCATGTACTTAAATTTGACTTTGGAAAGTGGCTCTCCTTCACTCTGACACCCCCCCCCCTTTGTTTTTACTTCTCTATTTTGTATACCACATATCCTGGTTCAGGCTTTTTAATTTAACTTAATACTGGGACAAAGCTAAGGAGATGCCAAAGAAGAGAGTGGATGATCTCATTGACAAGTGGTGAGAAACTATCTTTTTGAAGGTTATATGCATTTCACTACAGTCTTTCAAGTCTTCATGAAGGGAGAATGTTCTCTTTCCCTTTTCTTCCTAGCCCCTAACCACACTCTCTACTTTCCTTTTTACAAAGAATTATCATTTAAGAGAAACTCCAATCAAAATGTTTCTCTTTCCACTTCTTTCACAATGAGCCACACCCCAAAGGGAGGGGAAGTTCACAGTATGTCTGCTTAAGCAGCAGCTTTCTTTCCATGTTGTAAGTTTTATGGAACCAGTATAAATTATGGATCACAAACACGTTATTATTTTATCAGTAGCCCACTGACTACATAATTTCCCACTAAGATTTCCTGTATAATCTGCTCACCCATAATCACAAGAAGTTTTTGCTTTGTTACAGCAAACCAAGTGCTCATTCACACCTTCACAGAAAGCTTCTGTGTTGGCAAACCATTTCTCTTCAAAGTTGCACAGTGGGCTGATTCTGTGGTGCAGGTTGGTTCGTTTCCTTCCTTCCATCCATCCTTCCTTCCTTCCTTCCTTCCTTCCTTCCTTCCTTCCTTCCTTCCTTCCTTCCTTCCTTCCTTCCTTCCTTTCAAGGGAATAAGTATAAAACTGTGGCCAGTGATTTTTATATATTATTACTACTAGCAAGGTTTTTTAAAAAAGTCATAAGTAATTACTTCCCCTTCTGTTGGCACATAGAGATCAACTCTGGGGAGTGGTAGCCTTGTGAGAGTTTCTTAAGAAAAATAACTAAGTGATATTTCAGTCTAAATCCACAAAGCTATGCACTTATCACATGAACAAAGTATTGACCCACATTGCTTTCTGTGTCCTTACGAGATTTATAGAAATAAATTATATTTTGTTCCATTGTGTTCCTTTCTTTTCTATTTGTGTTCCTTTCTTTTCTATTTGTCAGCCATCATACCCTCTACTATTGTGGTATCGAGAAATTGAATTCCATTTCTGACTCATTGCTTTGCTTTTCCTATTTGTGCTTATCATTGTCCCAGACCATTTACAAAGGGACCACATGGCTTCCACTGAAGCTGGTATGCAGCAATTTTGCTCTTTCCCCTCCCCTCCTCCCTCTCATCCCCCAATAGCTTCTTCATTTTCTTAGTTTCTCTATTTCTTATTGCCATCTCCCTCTGGAATTTTTTTTAATTTTGTCTTATTATGTTTCATGATCTCAAAGGTTGAGAAAGAATGGGTAAGAATGCAAACTGAGAAATTAAAGTTCTGTTTTTTAATAATACTTTTCCATGAAGTCTTTCTTTGCCATCTAATAATAATAATATAAAAAATGAAGTTGGTGAAAATGAACTCAACTAATTAAAAAGAGAAAACACTCTGGTTACACTGTAAATAGAATTAGAAATACACTAGGTGGGACTTGCAACCCTAATCATTGTACTTGTTATTCTTTCAAATTTGGAGGGATATATGAGGGGAAAACCTTTGCTTTTAGAACACACAGACTCTTATTCCCTGAATGACATGCATATATAGCCAAGATAGCTACAGTCAAGTGACGGAGGTGGCCAAGGACAGATACTCTTTCATGACCTTGCTGCTGTTTCCAGTGTCTTATTTCTTCCATCTTTCTTTTATCATCCTCCTCATCGTCAATATGGAGCTTGACTGTGAGTACCAAATGCCCAACCCTGAACTTCAATTGTCCTCAAAAAGGGAAAAAGCATAGCAGTTGATTGAAGAGGCAAACAGAGCTATGTTTCCTTCCTTCAATTTTGTCCATCCAAACTCCAGATTCAGCACTTACTGTCTTTCCCACCTTCTTTTTCTATGCTTATCCTCTAGAGTAGATACTCACTGTAGAGCAGATACTGTGAAGACTGTTTTACTCTTTGAAATATTCATCTTCTGGTAGGCAAATTAGGTATTATGACAATACTCAATGAAATTGTGATATATAATGATTTCAATGTATAACTGCTACTTTAAATCTGAGAAAAGTGATTGACCCCTCCTTCAGTGCATGATTGCACTACTGTTATAAGTTAAGACTATGAAGCTAAGTGCTCAACGTATTTAAAATCTGCTGTCACCGAGTTTGCCCTTCCTTTTGTCTAACAAGTCTGGTAAATAACCAAAGCTCCAATACAACGTGACTCTTTGGAAAACTCACATACATGCTTTACAGGCAGTAAGCCAAGAAGTTTTCCTCTCTAACAAGGAGATTTCAGGAAGGGAAACCACCACCAAAAGTAAGATGATTTCTTGGAGCACCTGGGTGGCTCTGTTGGTTAAGCGTCCAACTCTTGATTTTGGCTCAGGTCATGATCTCAGGGTCATGAGATCGAGCCCCATGTTGTGCTCCATGCTTAGTGTGGAATCTGCTTGAGATTCTCGCTCTCCCTTCTGCCCCCCTCAAATAAATAAATCTTAAAAAAAGAAAAAGGTAAGGTGATCTCTCATTTAAACAAGTACTTCTTTAGTGTCTTTAATGTGCTAGAGCCTGTGCTATGGGGTGAAAAAAAAAAAAACTGCCCTCAGTGAGGTTATGATCCAGTAGATATACGGGTAACCCTAGAACCTATGTAGGATAGAAAAGTAAGACTGCCAGGGAAGGCCTGGGATTGAAGAGTGTCCCTAGGTGTGTCCACAGCAGAGGGTCTTGGACCTTGTTGCTCACCATATAGATATCTGAATTCCAACACTCAGGGTCTCCTTCCTGCTCTGGAGATGTCCTCATCAGGGCACCCCTAGTCAGTTGCAGGTGAAAGGTCTTTTCCCTTGCTGGGGATAATTTACTGACATCTCAGTTTTAACCCTGGATTTATTCTTCATTGAAACATTGTTGTACAATGTTGATAGTTTCTATAGAATTGCCAAACCCTAAAATAGTGAAAAATAGTGAAACAGAGAGATAGAGACAGAGATAGAGAGAGAAATATAATTCTTTACATTTTATGAGCCTATTAACACTATTTTCATTTCCCAGTCTATTTTGAAGCTAGAAATCTCTTAATGCTTTATACACAGATGTGGTATCTGCAAGGAGGTAGTGATTGTGGGAGTTAGGGCACGCATTCCGCATGCCATTCACTGTGCCCACTTATTTAATGTCTTTAAGCTTTTGTTTGTCCAAATGGAAATATGCATTATAATAACACCACCTGTATAGAATCATTGCGAGGATAAATATGTTAATGCTCAGTTCCTGCCTTCTCTGTGGGTCCATGGGCCACTCCTTTTGCTCACAGCACCCCTGGGCACAGGCCTCCGAGTTGGTCTCTGACCAGGTTAAATGTGTACCTTATTCCTGGCTGTCCCCCTTCTATTACCTCTCTCAGGAATGCTGAGCCCACAACCACCTTCCTTACACTCTCATTTAGGTCTCTCTTCAAATCATCAGAGAGGCCTTTCTTGGCCACCTTAGCTAACTATTGGCTCATTATTCTCTTATCCTGCTTGATTTTACTTTAAGTGCACTTGTCATTGGAATTAGATTACATTCTTTCTCTTTTAAGTTTTTATCACTATCTCTCCACCACTAGAAAGTAAGCTCCAAAAGGACAGGGACTTTTGCTGTTTATGCATCATTGGATCTGAAGCAACTGTGAGAGTGCCTGGCACTAAATAGACATTCAGTGAGCATCATTTTAGTGAATAAAGGCACAAATGAATAAGTGTTTATGTATCCCTGAGCTGACTGCTTGTCATATAATAAGAACTCAAATTATGTTATCCATTGCCTTTATTACCAGTATGATTATTACAAATTGATGCCAACCTGTGATAAATCGTAGGATGAATACTGTGTTTGATTCTCAGTTTTTGTACATAGTCCTGTTTATCTTTTCTCTACTACATGTTTTTTTTTTTTTTCCTAAGTGAGAACTGGAATCAATATATTTGACTGGTTTATCTATTTTCTGAAATCAAATAGAAAAATATTTATTCTGCTGCCCAGAATAAATGCATCTGACATTGTGAGTCTATCCTGGATAGACTGTGGCGGCTATTTTCCATCATTCTTAGCTTTGCCCTGTGGTATCCTGTCTCCGTGGTAAGTTTCATTTAAATTTCAGGTATTGGTTTATATTTCTGTTAAGGCTATTCTGCCTATTGGCATAATAACCTGTGTGCACAGATATGGTTTATCCACCAATTATTGATTTTGCTACTCTGCTAGTTGTCATATCTTGTACCTATCATTAACCTAATTTTCACAAAACTGTAAATTCTATGAGGAAAAGGAGTATGTCTACTTCAACAGTGTGACCCTTTTGCTTATGTTATAGGTGTTTAATGTATGTTCGTTGACAAAGTATTTATTTATATGCTTATTGTGGTAGTTAAAATTAGATTATCCCTTAATCTTTCTAACAAGTCTTTCAATGTAGCCAAAACAAACAAAAAAACAAAAAAATGTCTTGCTTCCCTTGCTTATCTGACTTTTTAAGAAATTTATATTGTCAAATGATTTTATGAGGTTTATGCAACTTTATTTTCCTCACATTTGGATTAGCTACCAAACGACTGTGGTATTGTTTCTAGTTATAATTTCTCATCAAATTTTAATTATTTAAAATTGCCATAATTTATTACTGATAAATTAATTATTATATTAGATCCAAGAGTTTTTCAGTATGAAAAAAATTGTTAATATGCATTGCTAGTGTTTACTATTCCACTTTCCTTCATCGTGAGGAAGAGTATTTTATGTGTATGTTTTGCTTTGTTATTCAGTTACAGTTTATGGCTATTGCAAATGCCTGGATGAAACTTTCAAAGGTTTAAGTGTGCAAAGTGTGTTTTAGATTCCCCCTTACTCTTTGTTTACTGCCTCATTCTGGCCTAGGGAGGTAGTAATTTCATCTTACCTTCCCTTTCTCTATCAAAGCCAGCTGTGACTCAGAATATTTCAGAAATCATTCACCTTAAAATATCATAACTGTGCTAAAATTACCCTTCTTTGCAAATTTGCATTTGTAATGACCTAAGGTCAGTGGATTTCAGTCACAGTGAATTCATTCAGTGAGGTCTTCAGGGCATTCCTGAAAACTTACTACATACCCTGCCCCGACTCCAGTCTTGCTTAAACATTTTAAGCTAATGCTACCCACATGGCCCATTCTGTCTCTGCTTTCCATATTTGCCTTCCCCCACCTGCTGCCTAGTCTCCATGCAGCATATCTTGTCATGTTGTTCTCACCTTGGAAGCCTCCTCCTTGACTCAACTTGACCAAATCTCCTGTATTAGAGGACCTCAAGAGCCACCTTGGCCACGATGCTTTGCCTGATTACCCAGTGTGGAGTTCATCCATCTCACCTTTCAGCTCCCATAAGCCTTTATTTGTGTTTCTCTGTGAGGTGTGTATTTTCTTCCTTGCTTTATAGTCGCTGTGCAGAATCTGTCTTTCCTATTATACTGTAATACTGAAGGTAGGGAATGCTGTAGAATGTGAATGTGCAGTCCCCAAATGGAATCAGGGCTTGCCATATATATTCAGTTATTAGCTGTGACCTTGAATTTAATTCTACCTTTGGAAAAGATAAGGGTCTGAGATAAGAGAAGTGAAAAATTTCTATAAAATAATGCCTTGGATTCCAGGGAAAACAGTCATATCTTCCCCTTATCTATGGATAACTGTGGAGGAAAAGGACACCCTTAGAGTGAGAAGAAGGTCTTTTTGTTTTCTGTTTTTTTGACACTTCTCTTCCCAGGAATCTCTGGAAGCCTACAGCAAGGATACGGTTGTGCCAAGTAAAACCATGGGGTTTATATTAGCTTTTCTTTTATGAACTTGGAGCTACCAAGATACAAACTGGAATAGTCTATTCTTTTTCACTGTCCTCTAGAAGAGGATAAAATTGTCAAGTGATTCTCAGTTCTGCCAGGTCTAGATATAACACTCAAGTGTGTCTCAAGTTGCCCTAACTTTCCCCAGAGGCAAATCCTAAGACAAGGTTTCATGAAAAAGTGGTTTATTAGAAAGTATTCTCAAGAGTGAGAAATGGCACAGGGAAAGGAAGGTCAGCAAGTAGGGATGTGAGATCAAACAAAGTCCCATGGAAAGTACCTTGGACTCAGTCCCTCAGAGGGTTCTGGAGATAGTGGGGATCATACTTTAGAGCTGTCCTTTCAGGGCATGGTTATCTATATGTTCTCACTGAGATCTGCCCCCAAGGGTTCATCTCTTCCTGTGTGCGGGCAAAGCCAAGTCCAGAGCTTGAGGGCGTCTCTTCTCTAGGGAACCACAGGTGCTTGCTACTGGGGGTAAAAACACGTTGGAACTAGTGCACAGGGTGGTAAAAAATCAGAAACATTGTAGATAGAGCAGTGGCATCATCTGAAACACCCAGCCTGCATTCCTGTCATAGGTTTGTGCAGAGAATCCTGGCCCCGGGGGAAGAGCTGATAGGAGCAGTGCACTCTAATAAGGCAGTGCAGGCAATAAGGAGGTGCAATGTCTGTCAAGAATTCACGAACGAAAATAAAATAAAACTGCTAAAAGTCAGTCTGCTTTTTATTATCACCATGCACCGACAGTTCCTAATACTTATGCTGAAAAACTGCTTCCAACCTCCCTCTCCCCATCCCCTGCACATCCCCCACTGTTAGGTACTCATTTTATCAAATTTGAATCCATTAAAAAATATTTGGATAAAAATGTATCTTTTTAAAAATGTCAGTCATTATCCCTATAGTTACAAATTATTTGGTATTCTTTTAAGCCACATGATGAAAAGGAAAGTGTTCTTTTGTATCTATGAAGTAAAATGTGTCTTCCCACTACTGAATCATCCCAGGCATAGAGGGGGTAGGGGCAGTGGAGAGGGAGGACCTATGGACTATGTGGGGCTGTTAACCTCGCATTTCAATTCATCCATTTCACAAATGTTTCTAGAACAACTGCCAGGTGATGGCTATGCACACTGTGTGTTAAATGACTATGTAAGTATAAATATGTATAGGAAACAAACACACAACATATATATGTGCACCAATTTTATGCACATTTCTCTCTGAACTGTGGTTCATTTCCTTATTTGACTTAACTCCGTGCCGTATCTCTCAATATAGCCTGCTATATTTATCTCCATCATACCAAACTCTTCTAAAGAAAGACTCTTCTTGCCTTTGGAATAACTTTTCTCCCCTCTCCCCCCCCCCACTTTTATTAACCAGAGCACTCCTGAAGTTCATTTCAGCATCCTGAGCAAGACAAAAGAACCTAATTCACTACAGAAACCTAATGCATAGTTAAATTCTGCAGATTATTTGCTAGTGAGTCAGCCTATTTACCAAGATAATTCAACTTGCAAATTAGTCATGTAGAAAGATTCAGTTGGCGAAGATAGAGTGGGCACATTTGCCCTAAAAATAGACACACTGTGCTTGTTCCTAAAGCAGTACAGTAGCACCACACAGAAGAGACAGTGAGGCAGCGAGAGACTTTTTTTTAACTTATCCAAATGATCAGTTCCTTTCCCCGAGAGAGCTTGGAGCACATTGCCAAGCATTTGTGCCAGCTTTTTTCTATCCTGGAAAATAACCCCTGGCCCATGCTAATGAATCAGGCACTAGCAGTACCAATTGGTCTGGTTCTTCTTTTGCTTTTTGCATTGCTGACATTTCCTTCTTCCAGCTTGCGAATCGCAGCTGCAGGGAGAGAGATGCAGCATATTCTCGACTCCTGTCTCTCGAAAATGGCATCATGGAGCTAGAGGAGTGAAGTAGCTGCACGGGCTTACAGATCTCAGGAGTGGAGGCTGTTTAGAGCCTGATTAGGAATACTTAAAATCCTTCATAAAAATGTAGTGTGCTGGGCTGTAAGGTCAGGACACCGTGTCCTCCTACTGGGTTCTCTCCAGTGGTATTTTTTTCAGGGTTATGGGGTCCATCTGGAGCTTCATGGACATAGGTGCCAACTCTTTTTTCTGGAGCGGGACGTTTGCTCTTGGTATGCTGCAAAGAAGGATAGCCAAGATACCTTTGCAGCACTGCAAACACTGACCTTCTTATCTTGGAGGTGAGCAAAAATATTTTCCGTTTAGATTATTCTTTTAGGCTTTAGGTTTGCAAATGTAGTAGGAAGTTGAATCAATGCACAAACAGCTAGTAACAGAGTACAATTAGTAAATGGATAGGTTGGATGTATCCATCCATTGGTACGTCTGAATCATGTCCAAACGTGGACTAGAATGTGGCAATTCAGTCTAGAGGTACTTCAGGAAGAGGTGCTGAGACATGGCCCCATGTGCATCTGACAAGCTATAATGGGAAAAGATTCTTGACTAAAAAGACTGGGATTTTGTGGGGAGAGACACTGTACATAAGATATGACCTTATGTAGTACTCAGGAAAACGTTGCCTTTATTAGAGTATAGCATGACTGCTCAGAATAAACCAGTGCTAGAGCTCATTAATGAGGCTTCTTCAGTAAATTACTCCTACTGTGGATATGCTTGCATATTGCTGGACCGAAATACCAAAATTTGCATGTGTTTTTCCAGCTGTGCTTGTTTGTTTAATTTAAAAGATCAGCTGCAAAAGAAATTCTGATCATATTCTTAAATTATGAGAATGGTCCCAGTTCCCTGATCACATTGAAAGGCTGATTTGTTTCACTCAGTACCTTCCTGTCATTTGTTGCCTTCACTCTGCCTTGTACTCCATTTGAAATTTGGTGAACCCATTCTATGTACAAACTGTGGGTGGATTTGAGTACAAAGCATGAGGAAATACTAGGGCCACTAAAGAAATGCAAACATAGTTATTGTCTTCTAGCAACTTGCAATATTTCTAGAGTGGCAGCATTTTATATATATTTTTATATATTTCATATAAAAAGGAAAATATATATAATATGGTTTGAATAATTGGAAGCATATCAAAGATATGGGCTGTTTGACAGAGAGGGACCAGCTTTAGGGAGAGAGAAAGAAGGAAAAGTCCTAGAAAAAGGCTGAAGGTTTTTGCTAAGACAGGTGGGAGCAGTGTAGATTTTCTGGAAAACACTGAATGATACAAATACTGTTTTATGGGCCACGTTCTGCCAAGTACATAAGGAATGAATTTGAGAGGGTTGAGTCCAAAAGCGTAAAGCCCAGGGAGGCTATTTCAGTAACCTGGTCAGGAGGGAATGTGGTCCTATATCACGGCCTTGGTGGCAGAAACATAAAGTCATGTCCTCCCCAGTAGAGGAAAGATTTGGGAGGCTTAAATAAGCCTTTAGTATTTGCCAGTTGTTACCATGAATGCAAATGGCAACTTACAGAACAAGCTAAACATTATGAGGGCCAAGGTAGCTGTACTTCATAGGTCACAGAAAATGCTAAGCCAGGCGGTTAAACTGTGGGTAAAGGGTTCTGTGAGTGAAAATAGCTTGATGCTCAAGAAAGCCGATTTCCAGGCGTGCTAAGACATGCTGGTCTACACTTCAGAACCCAAACTCTCACTAATGTGTGCATCTGGTGAGGTGAAAATGTGCCCAATTCCCCATGTAAGAAATGATGGAAGATCTGGGGGAAAACATACAGCAGGCAATACTTGCACTTCAGAAATGCATTCAAGAAAATGTCTGGCGATACACAAAGGAGATCTTGGCTTAGCTGAAAATTAAGGGAATCTGATATTTTTAGGAAGGTGCAGCCACTCTTCTTTGTGCATGACACTCCCACTAAAGCTAAGTATAGTAACTGAGAGCATTGCTGTCATAAAGTATAATTTTATATTGCAGAATTGGTTTTCATTAAAGCATTGCATTCCTTTTCTTACCGGGTGTTGAAGTATTGGGACCCAGAGTAACCATACCAAAATTCATATATCCCACACTAAAATGTTGCTCTTCAAATACTTACCTGTTTGTGTGTCATAGATAGATAGATAGATAGATTTTACCTCTAATTATACCAGGTGATTACCTTGTCTTCTCCTTACCACCCACAATTAAGTAGCTAGTACTCTCTTTTATGTATGGAGAGTATACTTTTATGATTAGGTAATTTCTTTTCCAGTATTAAGATATATAGATCCCTTTTTCTCTAGTTTTTTTTTTTCTTCCCAATGACTCCCACATATATAACACATACATTGGTCTATATATATTAAATAAATTTTATCCCTATTGACAGAACTATGAACTAAATTTGAAATTAATCATTTTTCATCGTATACCAGATAATTTGCTAGGCCCTTTACATGGATTGTTTGTATCATTTAATAATCAGAGTAACTCATTTGACAGGTGAGGAAAGTGAAGCTCAGAATTGTTAAGTGATTTGCCCAAGATAACATAGTTACTAATTGTCAGATCCCTGATTTGAACTCATCTCTCTCCCTCTCTCTTCCTCCTTCTCTCCCTCCCCTTCCCTTTCCCTCTTCCTCCGTCTCTCTCCCTCTCTTTCCCTCCTCACCCCATACATGTATATATGCTTTTTTGTCTCTCTGTACTGTTCAACTTCAATATGGAGATTACATGGAAGCCGAAATTAAGGATGTATTCTTTGTATAGTAAGATGCTTTATTTTCTTATGTAGTTTTTAAAGAGTCATATGGTAGAACTCAATATATTATTTTCTACTGAATTTTTTCAGTGACAAATTGATAAAGCCAAAAGATATTCATGTATATGTGTATATATGTGTACACACACACCCCCACGGTGTTCTGAGAACACTCAGTTTATCTCCTTTCATCAAGTTAATCCTTATTTAGTTTTAAAAGAGAATATAATTGAAGTCCAGAAAGATTATCCACTGTTCCAGAGATCACTGAGTTAAGTAAAGGACATAGGTGGACTTTTGAACCAAAGGCTCCTGACTTAAGTACTCTTTCTACCCATCTTCCCATGGGCATCAGGACTTTATTATCACTTAAACAACATGATGATGTACATTAGAAATTGGAATTATGTCACTCCTAAGCCTTAAAATTGTGATTGTGGTGAGTCGATTATTACCTAAGCAAATGGTGAAGTTCTACATGCTAAGTGAGTGTGAACCTACAGATTCCTACACAGAAGCAATACATATCTATGTAGTTTGGGTAACTGATCTCTTTTTGTTTCTGTTTTCATAAATTATTTAATTAATTTCATGATTTCACAGGCTAACATGAGAGCTTACATCCTCCACCTGTGTGTCTATTGCCCAGCTATCTATAATCCAGAGCAAACAACAACCAGTAATCTCATAGTTTTAGTTTTTGTAACTAAAGGAAACAGATGATGAAAAGACATCATGTGTTGGTAAGTTGCAGGAGAAGGCAACCTGCCATGTGGAGAAAGAGGTGGGGGGTATAAGAATATAAAACGTTAGGGAAAAGAAGTAGCCCAAGTGTGATGGGCATTACAGCAGCTCCCAAGGTAGATCTTCAAACAGAAATTCTCATTTAAAGTTATCACACGATTTAAATTTAGCTTATCTGATAAGTCTCTTAATCCCTTGTATATTTCTGTAAATTTGCAAAATCCTTGTCCTTGAAAAATAGGGTTCAGTGTTAATGTCTTATTGGGAGAGGCTGCACCAACACTGACATTCACATCACAAACTTCAGCTTTGAGATAGCATTTTTCATAGTACCTGACAAAACTGGTCTCAAATAATAGTGCACGTATCCATCTAGACAATAAAGTAAGACTAGGTAAATAAACCTTCACTTAATATCAGTAGGAAATAAATGTAGAAAAAGTCTCCTAAAAGGACAAAATGATAGTGTCTATCATTATCAAATCCTGAGAACACTTTCTAATGGAAAGTATTGAGAACTAGTCAATATCATGTCGATAAAATGCCTAGGAGTAAAAGAAATATTAAATACACACACAGAAATATCACAGAGGCTAGAAACTTCCAGGAACAGGAAGTAAAATGGTTTTCTGTATAGGGATATTGAAGGGTGTTAAGATATTTTTCACTAAAGTGTAACTTAAAAGCCCACTTTCTTTTTTTTTTTAAATTTTTCTTTTTTTTTTTAAAGATTTTATTTATTTATTTGAGAGAGAGAGAATGAGAGACAGAGAGCATGAGAGGGAGGAGGGTCAGAGGGAGAAGCAGACTCCCTGCCGAGCAGGGAGCCCGATGCGGGACTCGATCCCGGGACTCCAGGATCGTGACCTGAGCCGAAGGCAGTCGCTTAACCAACTGAGCCACCCAGGCGCCCCTTAAAAGCCCACTTTCTTCAGAGAATTTAAGAAAAAAAAGTTCATTTTAGTGCAATTATGACATACTCTTCTGACCACTCTATATGCATATGTGTGTGGATATATGTGTGTGTATATATACATAAATTTTGACATGTTAGACTTCTAGAAGAGTTGAGAAATGGTGCAGCGTTCCCTTAGGCCCTCCACCCAGCTTCTCCCTATGCTGATGTTGTACGTAGCCACAGAACATTTACCAAAAGTAAGAAATTAACTGTTACGTAGGGCGCCTGGGTGGCTCAGTTGGTTAAGCGACTGCCTTCGGCTCAGGTCATGATCCTGGAGTCCCAGGATCGAGTCCCATATCGGGCTCCTTGCTCAGCAGGGGGTCTGCTTCTCCCTCTGACCCTCCCCCCTCTCATGTGCTCTCTCTCTTTCATTCTCTCTCTCAAATAAATAAATAAAATCTTTAAAAAAAAAAAAAGAAATTAACTGTTACGCAATACCAATACTAAATTAACAAGATTATAGAACTTTTAAAGATTTCATTTTTTTTTTTAATTAATGCCCTATTTGTGTCCTAGGATACAATCTAGCATCCCACGTTGAATTTAGTTGTCATGTCTCCTTTGTCTCCTCCTGTCTGTGATGATGGTTCCTTATCTTTCATAGCCTTGACGCTGTCAGAGTATTGTCATTTATTTTGTAAGTATCTATCAATGTGGGTGTGGCTGATGTTTTCTCATGGTTAGATTTAAGGCTACGCATTATTCTAAGAATACCAGAGAGATTTTCATCACCTCATATCTGGGGGTATGTGGTGGTGGTGTGCATTAATGACAGTGTTAATCTTGATCAGTGAGCTAATTTGCCAGGTTCTCCACTATAAACTTTTTGTAATTACTAAGTGTATCTTTTCTTTAATCACTGCCATAACAGATTACCACAAACAACTTAAAACAACATACATTTATTGTCTTACAGTTTTTTATTAGACACAGGTATCACTTGAATAAAATCAAGGTGTCTATAGGACTGTGTACCTTTTTGCAGGCCCTAGAAGAAGCCACCCATATTCCCTGGTCTGTGGCCCCCTATCCTCCATCTTCAGAGCCAGTAAGGGTGGATCAAGACCCTTTCACACTGCACCACTCTGACCTCTTCCATTTTTAAGAACACTCGTGATTCCATTGGGACACATCCAGATAATTCAACATAACCTCCTTAGTTTAAAGTCAGCTGATTAGCAACTTCAGTTTTATCTGCAGCCTTAATTCCTTTTTGACATGAAGAATAACATTCACAGGTTTTGTGATTAGGATGTGGACATCTTTGAGGGAACACTATTCTGCTTACTGCACACAGTATATTTTAGGAGATGTCCTGCTCACTAAGTTTTTGCTCACTAATTTAACTTCCTTCAAAGGATCAGGCCTATGACACTTACTACAGTGGTGATATAATGATGATTTTAAAATTCTCCCATTTCTTCTACATTTTACTGATTGAAATTTTATTTAAGAAATAATTGTCATTTCTCTCCATTTATGTATTCAGCTTTTTATTGACATAAGTAGAGAATCATGGATATTTGTTATTATTCCTTGGGTTGTAATCTAAAACCATCATTATTTATTTTCTTGATCAAGTTGTTCCAAATTTGGTCAGTGGGATATGTTTCAGGTTGGCTTCTGTGCCTTTTTGATATGCCCCACTTTACCTTTTCCGTACTTTTTTTTGACCACTTTGTTACTTTTTGGCATCACAAAATGATCGAAGTATGAAGTCCTTTTAGTAGATTTACAGTGACCCTTTGAAATGTGAAATTGCTTAAAAAATGAAAGTTTCTAGAGTTAAAAAATAGAACCTGAAATTATTGTCTTTTATAGACAGTAGGTTAATGTTTTGGAAAAATAATTCTTTGAAAAAGTATCTCTCTCTGTTTCTCCATATAAATGCTGTGAACAATCTAAATGTCCAATAGAAGATTAACTGATTTATAGTATTTGATACATGTAGCCTTTAACATATGATAAAGATCCATATTTATGGAGGAGGAAGGACATTCATTTATATATTGCTTGGGGAAGAATAGCTAGCTCTGGAATTCTCTACAAATTTCAAGTCATCATGAGTTACCTTAGAGAAAAATGACTGGAAGTAAATACACCAAAGTAATAATAGTAGACCACGGCTGGTGAATGTCAGGTGCTCTTAAATTTAAATAAAAGTGTTCCAGAATTTGATTGTTTTTAGATTGGCAGTATTTAAAAAACCTGCTCTTAACAAACTTACCATAAACTGCTATCATGCCACCATTGTCAATATAGTAAAATGTTATGAAAAGCCATTATTTTTTTGTACTTTTACAGAATGTCTCAGATGTGTTCTCTGAAGGCAAAAAAGAAAGTAATACCTAATATTTCTCCCAGTAAAGGCTGAAACTGATTGGAATACAGAGAAGGATTTAAAGAAAATGACATTTTTGGTTTTGGAATAGCAAGAGAGAGCTGAGGGGTGGTAGGTAAAGGTATGTGAGGGATGACTGTGATTTCTGAGGGCTAGGGTTTGCAGATACTGTTTACACCACTATTCTAAATACTCCTGGCACTCACCAGTTTGATTAGTTAATAAGGAAAAAAGAAGTCTTTGGACTAGGTTCTCCATGCCACTTTGTTATTATCCATCCAAACATAAATTACAAACACACAATCTCCTCATTCTCTGAAGTCCTCTCCTTCTTTTTTTTTGCAGTGTTCTCATTTGAAGCAAGGCTTAATTGCAACTGAGTAATTCTCTAAAGTAGGTGGTGGGAGTCAAGAGACAGGTCAGAAAAGCAGAACCATTTTTCTCTTTCCTGGGACTTAATGTGATGCCACATACTTCCCAAGTGGTGAATTTGTTTCAGTTGTCTAGCAATTCTTTTCCTTAGAAAGTGCCAATGAGCGGTGAGTTAGGAGGACCTTCACACTGTTCTGCTAAACATTTGATTCAGTGCAGATTGTGTGAGAGATATTCTTCTCATTATTGAGAGATCTATCGTTGGAACATGCCAAGATTAAAATTTATCATGCAGTTAGTCTAGATCTATGGATTAGCTGCATCTAAGAAAGAAAGAAACTGGTGCTAAACTCCTAAGAAAGATGAATTATTCCTTGACTTCACTAAAGCACATATATTGATCTTGCCAGATTTTTCTTTCCTTTTTTTGAATTGCTACTTTAATTTGATGATCAGTTCACAGAGAAGCTTTTCTAGGGATGTGTTGCATTGAAAACATATCATTCTATTTTGTGTGCCACTTCAAACTGAATACTTAATTGGAAATTGAAGAGAAAAATCTAAAGAGCTTTTTTTTTCACTTTGTTGTTTATTATTACTTATGAGTTAGGATAATTATTCAGGAGAATACCATATCAGTATTATCATGTCATTCTCAAAGTTGAAAAGATTAATGTGCAGTTCTAAAGTTTAATTGTGTTTCCCAGAAATTGTTGTTATGGATTGTTTTAAGGTTTCAATGAGGTATTTTCTCCTTACATTAGAGAAGTACAGAAATTTTCATTATGAGTTATCATGCATTCTCACCACAAAATAAAGACATTCTGGTCAGCCTGTATAAAGACTAATTTTCAGAATCAAGTTTATATTTGATTATTAATATTTGGAATGTGTTTATTTCAAAATGAAAAATATCACCTTAAAAAATACAGTTTTCAATAATCTGCATCCAGGGGGCGCCTGGGTGGCTCAGTCGTTAAGCGTCTGCCTTTGGCTGGGGTCATGATCCTGGGGTCCAGGGATCGAGCCCCATGTCAGGCTCTCTGCTCAATGGGAAGCCTGCTTCTCCCTCTCCCAGTCCCCCTGCTTGTGTTCCCTCTCTTGCTGTCTTTCTCTCTCTGTCAAAATAAATAAATAAAATCTTAAAAATCTGCATCCAGAACTTTCATACATACATGCTTTATAATTTGATATCTTATCATCATTCAAACCCCAATAATAGATCCTGCTGGGACAGCCTTCTCTAAGTGGTGTTTTTCCCTGTTATTCTTCTCTATATAGAGATCTTTATATATATGGAGCTTTTCCTATTTTTCTTCTCTCTCTCTCTCTCTCTCTCTCTCTCCACACACACACACACACAACCAAGTTATTAACCTTAATAACATTTTTGTAAAATGCTACATGAAATAATGATTTATACAAAATAATATAGGCTTTTTGAATTTCATATAAGATACAGGATAGATGTATATGTAATGCATATATTTTTACATATACACCTATACATGCACACAAATCTCTCTATTATCTATCAGTCTCAGATAATGGTATGAGATAATATAAAAAGATAATACAGAAGTCTTTGATATTCAGTTCTAATTCTTTCTCACTAAGGAAATTATAAGCATTCTTTGCAATTGTATGTCAAGTAATGGTCTTGTATCTTCTGGATTTCTCCTTTATTCATGTGAAGCAATCTTTTCTATGACATTCTCATCTCATAGTATTGTGTTCTGGAATGGTCTTACTCTTGTTATAAAGCATGCATCATCATCTGTGTCTATGCATTATGGGTTATCAAATGCTCAAAATTCACTTTAGGTACAATCTTTATAAATTAATTTGTGCAGACTTGATTTTCCAGGCAAAATTACTAATGCCAGTTTCATTTATTACCCACAAAATGGTGTATTCGTTCATTGTAAGAATTTTTATTGGGTTTCTCAATGTCCTTGGCACCATTCTTCATACTGAAGGTAAATCAGTGAACAAGAGAAACAATATTTATATCTAGTGGGAAAGATGGGGAGCATTAGCAAATAATTTCACATAGCAATGAATCCTAAGAAGAATATAAAATAATGTGATCGACTGAGTAGCTAAGTGGGAATTGAAGGGCAGGTATACCACAGTATAATGTAGTCTGAGGCCTGAAGATTGATTGAAAAGGTGACCTGGATGTTAATGACAAGCAAGAGCATTCTAGAAGGCAATCAAGGACAATGTCCCTGAGGTGGGAAAGCAATAAGGATAGTATATCTAGAATGTAATGAATAAGTGGGAGAATGGAGTAGAAGTCAGAGCCATAAGCGGGGGACAAGTCCTTTGCCCTTTGTTGGCTCTACTAAAGAGTTTAGATTTGATTCTGAAAGTATTGAGCATAGTTTTTTAAGCAAAGTAATTGCATGATCTGTGATATATTTGTAAAAGACTTCTACAGGGAGAAACACTTAGGAGATTGTGGCAGTAGTTTAGGAGATAATTCAGAGATATAGAGTGATTCAGAATATATTTGGAAGTAGAGCCATTAAAACATGCCAATTAATTGATCAGCATTCATAAACTAAGAAAGAAATCAAATTTATTTATTTCTTTTTCACTTGAGCAAATGAGTAGATGGCAGTGCCCTTTATTGAGATGATGAAGACCGAAACAAGTTTCCATCCCTGTTCTTAGCCAAGTAGCATTCTATGACCAGATTTGTCTTATCTGGCATATGATCTCTTTGCCATGATCTGTGTTCCTTATGCTAGACTGAAGAAAGTGCACGTTTAGTTAATTTGAGTGGGAAGAAACATTTTTAGTGATGTTAGAAATTTTAAATATCTAAATAAAGAAATTTTTTTCTCTATGGGGAAGAAAGTAAAAGGAGTATCATTATATAAGGGACTCATGATTCAAAATCCTGTTCCAAACTACCCGTAATAGAGCTACTCAAAACTCATTTCTGTTTAAACATATAAGATCCTATATCAAATAAACACTGTGAGTGATATTCTTTATTGAAGTTTAAAGTCTTATTCAAATGATGGTATCCTGTTCATTCAAATGGTGGCAGTGCACAAGGTGAGCAAGTGTGAGATTATCTAAATTCAGATCCTGGTACCACCATTCTAGCTGTTCAGCCCTGGACACATCATTTTGTTCTGTTTCACTTTCATCAAGTGTGAAGTGTTCTCTCTCTCATAGGGTTGATTTGAAGACTGAATCAGTGCACACATGTGAAGGGCTTATGATTATTCATGGAATAGGAACTCATCAAACATTTGCTACTGCTTTTATTGTTTTTATATTATTACCTGTTTTGATTTGGAACTGTGTACACACACACACACACACACGATCTCTAGTGTGAATAGATGATCATGAAACAGTTAAACAGCGATTACAAACGCCACCATAGGGCAGTGGCAACTCACTTAGTCTTGGGTACTGCTTCACAGTGAAAGCTGTTGTTTTTAATAGATTTTATTTTTTTTAGAGCAATTTCAGGTTCACAGCAAAGTTGAGCAGAAGTGGTGTAATATAAGTTTTAATCACCTGGTTTAAGGAGGGAAAATAAAGTTATCATGCAAAATTTTCTAAATTTAGTAATAACACTGCTTAAAAGACATTTATGTGTATTTATCTTCTCAGTCAACATAAACATAGAGTTATGGTACCCATATCATAGGAGTATTATGAGAATTTTATGTGGTAATACATGAAGTGTTGATCCTGGTGTCCAGCACACAGAATTCATTAAATACTGTTTTTATTGTTGTTATAATGGAAAAAGCATAACACTAGAGGTAAGTCCAAGTCCTGGCTTTAGTACTAATTATCTCTCTCTTTTTTAAAGATTTTATTTATTTATTTGACAGAGAGATAGCGAGAGCACAAGCGGAGACGAGAGGGAGAAGCAGGTTCCTTGCTGAGCAGGGAGTCCAATGCGGGACCCGATCCCAGGACTCTGGGACCATGACCCGAGCCAAAGGCAGACGCTCAACTGACTGAGCCACCCAGGCACCCAGTACTAATTATCTCTTAAAGAAATCTAATCTTGGGGGCACCTGCGTGGCTCAGTTATTTGAGTGTCTGCCTTTGGCTCAGGTCATGATCTCGGGTCCTGGGATCCAGCTGTGTTGGGCACCCTGCTCAGCAGGGAGTCTGATTCTCCCTCTCCTCTGCCTCTGTCTCTTCCCCAGCTCGTGCTCTCTCTTTCACTCTCAAATAAAGAAAATCTTTAAAAAAATCTGATCATGTTTCAAACCTTTCCTGAGGTGCTGTTTTTACTCTGCACAAGTGAGGATTTCTGGAGTAATATCATATTATTACAAAATAAGTTATATTATACTATATAAATTTTTGAAACTTAATAGTAAAAAATAAACTAAGAAAGTTAAAAAGAAGTAGAGAATTAGTAACTGAAAATTTGGGATTCATTTACATTGTTTTTTTAATGGCAATTAAATCTGAAAAGTCCCTGCAGTAAAGTATTCTCCTTAAATTTGCCTAATGCAGCTTTCCACAACATATTTGACTAAATTCCTCTATTTCAAATAACCTTGTTAACCTCCTGAGGCATTACTACTTCAGGGAACAAAGTAAGGGAAATACGAATGTAGCTAGTACATTATTTCTATCAACATTTTTATCCAACAAGGATTAACATAAGCGACCAGCTCTTGAAAGAGAATGTCCATTAGGTCTAAATACTCTAAAATAGTTTGGCCAGTCTGTGGGTGTCTGTGCAGATTTCTATCTCTGACTTTTTAAAAAAGATTTTCTGGAATAATGGGGTTTCATATGGAGATTTGTACCTCATGATTTTGTAGTAAAAGAAAATTATTAAAAATCGATGACACAAAATAAAAGTCTAATCTTTAAAGTTAAACATATACTTGAATTAACTTCCATTTGTGATGATTGAGGAAATCTCACCCCTATATGTTAGGTCTCAGTTCTGCTTAAATTTTGTCCAGCAGTTGAAATGTCTCCTATTATGTTGTCTCATATATTTCTGCCAAATTAGATTTATAAGGTCTTGGAATCCGAAACTTTATATTCAAGTGATTTTATGTGCACTTTCTGGCTCTCACTGTATCTCCATTACAGGAGGAAGGGATTTCTCCACAGTGTATTTGGCTGAAAATACATGCCAAAAGAATGATAGGATCTCAGTCCACCAATATATTTCCATTTTCACTTATATGAACAAAGGCCTTATGAACTACCTGATACTCTCTGTGTCTTTCTGAAAAAAATGAATGCTGTCTCAACTAAGAAACTTGAAGAGAAAGAAAATTCTTAATGTGAGTACTTTGAAAATTGCCTTCTCAGTCTCGATATCGCTAATATATGTAACAGTTTAAATAAATCATATTCCAAATAGTGAATTCTTGAAGGAAGACATTTTGGAAGCTTTAGTTTAAAACTATTACTCTTATTTTATTTTGTCAGATGACCTAGGTAAATGCAGATAGGAGTTTTGAAGATTAATGATTATTGTGGAGGTTGTTTGCATATCAGAAGCCAATTATTAATAGAATTTCATTCATTCATTTATTTCTTCCATATTTTTTGAGTACATACCATGTGCCAGGAGTAGGGCCAGATACTGGGATACAGAGATGAAGAGGAATGGCCCATTTTCCGTGCTCTCAGGGAACTGTCCTCATGGTTATTTGAGGAAGGCATGTACTAAGCCAGTGATTACAGATATAATTGCTTTTTCAAAAGGGAAAGGGCAGGGTATAAACAGGGCATAGGAACTTGTAGAGCAAAAGTGTTTGAGGAAAGATATTAATTTGGGTAATTAAAAAGTGGACACAGTGACAACAGTTTTTCATTAAAAAGCACTTTGATAATATTAGACATAGAAAGCTTAAAACCAGCAGAGATGCCCTTCTGAGAAAAGGAGGTACCTCTGTATACCACTTAGTTTCTTAGCCAGGACTGTCTTCTGGAAACACTAGGTACTGACTGGGAAAGCAAGCAGCATTCCACCTGATTGAATTTTTTAGAGAGTTTGATTCCCCCCAAACTAAATGCGTAAGAAAATTGAGAAGACAAAAGAGAACTGAAATAATTTAGAATCACTTTGAAAAATATTTATAACCTACAAAATAATCAACATGACTATTACCAGTTTTGAAGTAAGTAGCCTGATATCTTAATGGAGATATTTCCTAAAGCTTTATAAAACCTAACTCAGGACTGAAGAGACATTTGGAAAGCTATTCACTAAGGGAAATTAGAAATTCTGGATCTAGGACGTCAGGGAATTGAAGTGTTGTGGGGCCGATGCTGCCATTTACATTGTTATTCTATGAAAATGGCATAAAGTTATAGACTTGAATTGTAAGCACACTGAGAAAAATGAAATCATTTTGTTATTCAAAGCAGACAAGGCATTCTCTGCTATTTAAGTATCTCATCTAGTTGTGCAGAAAACAAATGCATGTGCTAATTCAGGAATGTGTTGAAGTTTCACAGAGCATAGCCTAAGATATGGTCAATGAAACAATTATCAGGCATTGCTGAAGCTTTGCATATGTCTGAGAGTTATGGTGGACAGATCTAAAATTAGCATCAGTATTCATGATTATTATTTTCAAGGTAATTTTGTACCACTGCTAAATACAAAATAAAATAAGCATATTTCTTAAAAGATAAATAAAAGGCCTTTGGCATCTGGAGAGGAATCATGATATACATAAGTCACTTTGCTGGCAAAAAATGAGACCTTTAGCTGTGAGATTACTGTTAAGTTCCTCTATTTTAGGAAATAATCATTTAAGAACAACCTTATCCATGGGGCACCTGGGTGGCTCAGTCAGTTGAGAGTCCTGAGATTTCAGCTCGGGTCATGATCTCTGAGATCAAGCCCAGTCCCAGGCTCCATGCTGGATGTGGAGCCTGCTTAAGATTTTCTCTCTCCCTCTGCCCCTCCCTCCCCACAAAAAGAACAACCTATCAGTTATTGAATAGATGATGTCTGTTTTTCCTGCCAAATGGCTCCATCTTTCTGTGATATTTTCAATTTCGACAAAAATTCAACTGTCAATAATATTCAGATACAGACTGTCTTGAAATTGTTACTTAAACACTTTCCAGTAATTTGCCAGTTGCAGATGTCTTATGCTACTGGGAATTTCATTGTTATCCTTTAATTTGCCTCAAAAACAGACTACAAACACTACATCTTATAGATCTGGGATTCTTTGTAAAGCTTTATGAAACTCTGTCTTTTGAGTTCATAGCTTTCCAGTTGACTTTTCAGTTGGAATTTTAGCATATGGTTTATGCTTTTATCAAATGTTTCTTTTACTAATTTTAGACTATTTCATGTAGGTCAAAGAGAAGGCAGCATATATCCTAAGTGTGCAAATCTGGATTTTTATATTTATAGCCTAAACCATATTTTTCACAGGTAATGATAGGGTCCCCTAAGGATACCAGGGATGTTCACTGAGCACACCATAGAGATATGTGGGGAGTGGAAATGTAGTCAAATTGTGTTGATTGGGTTGATGTTGTTTCTACCTCCTAGACCCTTTCCTCTGTCCATTGTAATTCAGCCCTTATAAGTGGCCTGGCATACAGAAGAGGCATGGATTGTGGCTTTCATGGCGGTGGCATTTGAAAGAAAGGATCAAACTTATTTTTCATGCAAAATTTTAGCTAAATGCTTTTAAACTTTATGTGTGGTGTAGCCTGCTGAATGGACACCTAGGAATATGAAAGGAGTAGAGACAGAGAGATACAAAAAGTATACATCATAGAAGTTATAATATAAAAAGTTAGAAAACTTTAAACCTAATATTTGAATGAGGGAAACAAAACTCCATTCAGTGTAAATATGCCTTCAAGCTACTTTTTTTTCATTTGAGCCTTACTTTTCAGTCTTTAAAGTGCACTTCAGAAATATCCTGGCAGTTCTCTCATTTTTGGGGGGACATGTTTGACTAACTCATTTTACCTTTGTTAACCTGGAATCTGGAGTAGGGAAGTGGGGGTGACTGGGAGACCAGAAAGGTCTTCCCCATTTGCCTTGATAATCAAGACCTATAGAAAACCCAGACTTTACTAGTAAGAAAAGTAATTGGAAGGTCAACATCAGCACTCATATTTCCTTTTTAGTTAACAGAGACTTTGCTCACAAGTAAACTCAACTACTTAATTCATGGCTATCACAAAGTGTTGAGAATGCTTGTTGAAAGAGAGAGTGGAAAATTTGAGGTTAGAGCTAAAAATCAGAAAAATGCAGGTCTGAAAATTTAGTAAACAGAAGAGAGAAGGTGAATATCTATGCCATAGCACAGGGAGAGCTACTCTTAGGTTTTATAAGGAGATGAATATTCTGTTTAGTGACACTGCAACTTCAAAGGATAATGTAAAAGTTGTAAAATGCTTTTTTACAGTCATCACACCTCCAAAATTGTCTGGTACATGATCTCTTTTAACTCAGAGAGATGAATTACAAAGTCAGCACAATTTGCAGACAATTTAACACCAAAGCAAACACAGAACGAAACACACACTCTGAAATATTTGAAAAAATTAAGGATGTTTCTGAATAATGTGGCATTTGCAATGGAAGTAATCAAAGTGGTCTTCAGAGAAGATGCTCCATGCATATTTCTTCTTCCTGATAGAAGAAATAGAGTTTGTGCTATTGTGGTTTTAAAAATTTTTATTTACTTGTTTGTTTGTTTATAGACCTTGCTTTTACATCTAAGGAAAATGGGAGTCCTTATAAAATTAGTGCCTGATATTAAAAGTAAGGACCTTTTTCACCTCTAAAAGCCTATAATCCCTATGACTTCATGAGAAAAGAATTACAGTGAAAAGAATTCTTAAATGTTCATAGGCTTCGAGCCCTTCTGGTCACAAAATTTACCTTTTCATCTGCTGTAAATGTTAGTGTCTTGTGTTTTATGGCACCAAGAAGAAAATGCTGTTACATATTTGGATGATTCCTCTTCCTTCCCTCCCCTCCCTATCCCTCCCATGTCATCTCATTTTTTCTCTTTTCTGCTATCCTAAAGTTCATTAAAAGACCTAAGGCACTTATCATACGTGATTTTTTTCCAAAATGTAGAATTTTTTGGAATCACAATAGATTTTGTCATACTTAAAATAACATAGAATAGTAGGAGCTTGGGGCGCCTGGGTGGCTCAGTCGTTAAGCGTCTGCCTTCGGCTCAGGTCATGATCCCAGGGTCCTGGGATCGAGTCCCGCATCGGGCTCCCTGCTCTGCGGGAAGCCTGCTTCTCCCTCTCCCACTCCCCCTGCTTGTGTTCCTGCCCTCGCTATCTCTCTCTCTCTGTCAAATAAATAAATAAAATCTTTATTAAAAAAAAGAAGAATAGTAGGAGCTATCTTAGACCTAGTATCTTTCTTTCTCTTTATATTTGAACTTTTTATCACCCATCTTTATCTTGTTACATGGACAAGATTTGTTTTTTGAAATGATTTATGTGAATGGATGACTTGTTTGTTATCAAATTTGAATTGTGTATGTGACTTTCAATTTATAATAGTTATTCTGGAAGTAATTTTTAAAAATTGGTTATAAATATTGTTACCATACATGTTGTACATTAGTGCTGTACACATACGTATGGGCAACCTTTGGATTCTCTGATTACATATCTGGTACCTCCTTTGTTCTTCTTCCTTCTGTCCAAACCCTACATTTACATAATCTACCCCATTATCTTCCTTATAATCAGAGCTTGTCATCCTTTTAATACTTGGATCATTCCTTATTACTAGCTTTTATTCACACTTAGAAGGCTTATTTCTTATTACCTTTGTGTAATTTTTAGATTATCCTTCTTCATATTTGAATGTTCCAAGTGTTCCTTTACAGAGATTTCAGGCTTTAGTAAGTATGCCTAGCCCAATAGGAAGGCCCCTGCATCCCAAAGAAATGGCCCTTTTGGAAAAATAATTCGGGTGCCTGGGTGGCTCAGTTGGTTAAGCGGCTGCCTTCGGCTCAGGTCATGATCCTGGAGTCCCGGGATCGAGTCCCGCATCGGGCTCCCTGCTCGGCGGGGAGTCTGCTTCTCCCTCTGACCCTCCCCCCTCTCATGTGCTCTCTCTCATTCTCTCTCAAATAAATAAATAAAATCTTAAAAAAAAAAATTCTTGTGCCTTATTGAATTATTAAATCAATTCTAGACCTATCAATTTAAAATTTAAATTTGAATATTTGGTATATTTTGCTGAATAATAGACTTGATCTTTCCTGAGCATATTGAGTATATGGTATATTTTCTTTACATGATTTAAAAAAAATCTAATTAAACAAATTCACTTGATGCGAGAATCATACTAAGCATATGTAAACAAGTAGTGAACCTCTGTAAGGAGTGTGTAAGGAAGGGCCATGACTATTGGGTATGAGAATATAAGAGCACTAAATCCAATTAATCAAATTTATTCTTCCTACTCAGGTGTGTTATTTAGAAAAGGCTATTTTAAAGAGATATTTTATACGTTTTTCTTATGATTACCGGAAACATAACCATCTTACTTTCTTTGCATTGTGTTGGTATTTCAATATCTAAATCCTTAATAGGACCAAGAGAGAGCTCCATTTTGCTAAATTCCTCTCTCAAGTGAGCAGTATTGATAACATAGGGAGAGTGGTATTTATTTATGGTCCTGTGCCTTTGCATTTAATACCACTTCAGCCTGGAATCCTCTTTCCCTTACTGATATACCTTTGCCAATTCCAGTAGTCTTTCATAACATATGAATATCAACATAAAAACCAATTCCAACACAGGCAGATGGATAACTGATATACCTAAATAAAGTGAATGACTTGCTTAAAGCTATGCTTCTTAAAAATAAATTGGAATTAGTTATATGCCCGAATCCCTCTTCAATTTAATTTCCCTTTAATATCTCTTTAATCCTTTTTAAATCTACAATCTCTCTATAGAGCAGAAAATGAATATTGCACTACTTTTTGTCACCAGAATTCATAGGGTGCTTAGAGTATAGTAGCATAATGTTTATTGGACAAATGAACCCTCCCCGATGAACTGATTTCCTTGACAACTTTTCTGACCTAATAATATTCTTCCTGTTCTCTTAGACCTAGTTTCTATTCCTCTAATGCCAGCTAAATATAATGCTTGGAAAGTGAGATAAGAAAATAAATTGCAATAAGATGTTAATAAATGATGTCTGAATATGTTTTTCTTGTTAAAATTATGTTTACTTTTAATGAGTCAGGTAGAAGCTGGGCTGTATAATTACAAGGGGTAAATCTCTACTGGTGAAATGTCAGATAGTCTGATAAACTGTCCATGAAGATAGTTTGATTAAACGAATTTTTCACCCTGCATATTCCCCATTTTTCCTCAGATTCAACCATGTTGGTGACTACTTACTTCATTTGTGCATGGTACTTCGGCGACTTTGCAATTTATGAAGGAAGTTCATTTTGCACAATGCCTTGAGTGTATGCTGTCAAGACTTATACAACAGTTCTTACAGGGTTAGCAGGATTGGCACATCTGCAATGAAAGAAGGGTCTTATGGGTTTAGAAGAAAAGTTGAAAACAAATCCTGAAGAAGGAAATATTTTAATTTACTGTTTGAGTATGAATATACGTATATATGTAGTTACCTAAATTTTATATTATATATATATATATATATATACACACACAACACATTTTAAGCTAGGTAGGATGACTAAAATTGACTAAATTATAGAATATGTGAATGTGTTTACTGTCTGTGACTATGAGGCAAAGGTAAATTACTGAGTTTGTCACTCAGAAGATAACTCTACTGATTAATCCAGATTTCTTCTTTATATGCTAAAAAACAAAATCATATACACCCTAAAAACGTTATTGGTGTGTAGAATGCTCTGCACTTGGATCCACTTGGGTTTATCCAATTAAGATTTTCCAAAAATAGGTTTCATCAAGTCAGAATTGTGACATTAGTTCATTAGTTTTAAAGGGAATGTGTGAACAAGTCGTACTAATAAAAATACCCAATATTATATGTAACTATATACAAACATTTACATTTTAACCAGAGATTCTTTGAACAAAAATGAGTTCTTCTTTTATGTTTTTTTATTTGCCATAGAATTAAATTTGAATCCTTATAACCTTAGTAAAAATAATTATTGCATTAATCTTAATAATAATCTTAATAATCTTAATGATTATTCTTTTGACTTGCTTTTATCTCTTTTTCAATATCTGTTTTTTTGCATCTAAAATTTTGTTGGGTCCTTGGTTACATGGTATGAATTTAAATCAGGACAGAACTTCATAAATCTTAATAATGGTCAAATGTTCAACATAGTGATGCACACAATGAAATATGAATCTGAGAAAGTAATTTTGAAAACGCAAAGCTCTGCAAGGTTTATATCCACAAGTACAATGTGCATTAGCATTTTTGTAGAGCTCTAGCAACTTAATGCTATTTTTTTCAGTTTTTACTTGAATTAATGAATCAGCAAGTATTTAATCTGGTTTATGTCCATTTTCTTCTGTCTCTGTATATATATCAAGAAATTTATTTCTAGGTACTGATTTGTAATATGGCAAAGAACATTATCCTTGCTATTAGTAGCTAACATTTGTTAAATACATTGGCATATATAGGGATTATTTTTATGAATTATATGATTTAATTCTAAAAATTAACCTATGGAGTATATGTTTGATTATTCTCATACTATGTTGAAGATAATTAATCTTAGAAAGGTTAAGTTATATACCTAAGGACACAGAACTCATAAGGGATGGATCTTTTTTTTTTTCAAATCCAAAAATGTCTTTATTTCATCCTCATTTTTTTAGTTTTGTTATGTTATGTTAATCACCATACATTACATCATTAGTTTTTGATGTAGTGTCCCATGATTCATTGTTTGCATATTATACCCAGTGCTTCATTCAATACGTGCCCTCTTTAATACCCATCACCAGGCTAACCCATCCTCCCAAACGCCCCCCAGAACCCTCAGTTTGTTTCTCAGAGTCCATAGTCTCTCATGGTTCATCTCCCCCTCCGATTTCTCTCCCTTCATGAGCGCTATGAATTGTGTAAGACTGTTGAATCACAGACCTGTACCTGTGAAACAAATCATACATTATATGTTAAAAAAAGAAGAAGATAGTAGGAAGGGATGGATCTTGAATGTTGTTTGTTGTTTGTGAGTGGTCTTAACTGCCATGTTCATAAAGCTTATGGAGATGAAGAAATTTGATTCAGGATAAGCAGCTGAGTATTATCCCAGGACCATAACTTCATTTCACAGTGCGAGTCCACAATACCTTATCCACTGGGATTTCACTCTTAATTCCTATAGGACTGCCTATCATTTTCACCTTTTGGCCCTTAAGAAATGCTACTTATCGTTTTATAAATGCCATTTCCTGAATACTTCCAACTTCTAGAGAGTCTGTATCATTTCCTCTTCTCTCCTCGGAACTTAAAAGAGTCTGGGACATCGGCCCTGGGTATTGTTAGTGACACTGATGACAGAACTGAAGCCTACCTTCTCTCTGTTCCCCAAATTCTAACATTTGCTGTTACAACTGATTCACTTGCTCCCCACGCTGTTCCCTTGTTTGCTTAATGTCCTTTTGCAACATAGGTTTCTTTGAGCAGGTAGTTTTGGTTTTAGTTCAGTCCCAATGAATTAATAGGATGTTGTGCTTTTTCAATTTTCATTTTTATTTCTTTCAATTTTTATTTTTTATTGACTATTGCTTGTAACGAATAGACCATCAAGCAGGCTGATGGTCGTGTAAGTATTTGCGGTTTTCTTGTGTTTGAATTCTTCCAATTATTTTGTAGGCATTTTATGATCTTTATCTCACAGAATCACTGAGGATATAGGCAATGGCTTTAGTGATTTTTTTTTTGATTCCTTCTTTCCGTGTAACTTCTCTTGTTACCACTACCCTTCCCCTTAAAAGCAGAGATGACATCTTTCCATATTTAGAAGCTCTAACACCTAATGCAATGCATAAAACACAGTAGGGGCTTTGTAATAATTTTCTGAGCTTAACTTTGTTAAAGGACATGTTCATAGCCTTAGAAATTTGGCAGATACAGGTTTTAGCCTGTGTACCAAGAGTTTAAGAGTGTGCTCTCCTTGATGTCAACAAATAAGAGTTTACTTCCAGTCAAATATTTTGCAGTCTCGTGAAAACTTTTGTTGTTTGATATATGTTTAATATTGACAGGCCAGTTTTAATAGCACTTTAAAACCCTGAAATATAGTTCAAATGTATAATCAGTCTGATGGAATGATATTACTCACATGGAGCAAAAAGGTTTTGACACTATACAGTTTTCTGGACTAACACAAAAATAGTTCTGAAGAAAATCAAATGAAATTTTGATGAGATGTTGATAGTCTTCAAAAGCACATTAATGAATCTCTGAGAGATCAGTTTCCCTTATTTTAATACATTCAGCTTTGAAAGAACACATGGATGAAAATCTTTGACTTGTGATTAAGGATGAATGCAAAACTGCTTAGCTCAAGAAGCTTTTTTTGCAAAACTCACCTTGAAATTGCCTGAGCCACATGTGGTTTAGTTTGTGTGTACATATCAGCAGCATCTGAAAACCTTGGGGCCTCTTTCCCAGGGAAGTTAAGGAATGTGGTGTTGATGACAGCCTAGAGCACTACTTTCATTCCAGCCTGTCTCTCCTTAAGCAAATCTCCTGTCAAAATAATTTATTTTACTGCATAATTTATACATTATCAGCAATCTACAACATTTCAAAAGTATTTTTGCACCTTGAAATGTTTCCATTTCTATTTTGTTTTTCTTCTAAATAATTGTAGAGCTTCCTGTCTCAGGCTTTCCCTGCCTCACATTATTCATCCTACTCCTTTTCCATGAACATTGACAGACACGTTATATCAGACAAACAGAAGACTGCTGTGAATGCTTTGATGGTTGCATTTTCCTTCTTCCTTACAGAAAATATTAGCAAACTAACGGGAGCTAGATTGCATTGGGCTACTAGCTGTGGGACTTTAGGGAAGCTTCTTAATTTAGCTTTGAGTTTCAGTTTCCCAATCTGTAAAATGGTAATACCGCTAATAAGAGTACTTCTAATGAGGGTACCTACTTCTTAGTGTGATTTAGTAGGTGCAACAGTGCCTGGCATGTAGCCATATTCCATAGGCAACATGCCAGACCTTTGGGATTTTATCAAATGCCCTGACGTGGTCAGGGCTCTGGTTCAAAGATAAGAGCCTATGTCTGAGGATACATCCTAGAATATGCATTGATAAGCAGAATGTATGAATCCAAAGGAACAATAGAACAGATGGCTGTGATCGTCCTACTTTCCACATAGATTACTGCTGACATTTTTCTTATCTGCTCCTTCATGAGCCTACTGCCAGTTAATATTTTTCATTTTCACATGCTTTTTTTTCCCCTGTCTTCTGGTCTTCTATGAATTTTGCTTTTTCAGATGTTGTTTCTTATTTCCTAAGACCAACTCTTATGATCCCACAAATGTAATGAAATTTAAATGATGGCAATCGAAAGTTTGGATAAACTTATACTTAATCATTTTAGGGCATGCAAGATTTGGCCACAGTCTCCTACCCAAACTTAGAAGTAAATGGCCCTAATTCTCTCCATGATTATTTTATACAGAGTTCCAGGGCATTTTAGAATGTTACAATCCATTCGCACATGCCCCTTTTACACATAACTTTGTTTTCTTTTTCCTAATAGCATTGTATTCTATAGTGTACTTTCAAGGCTTAGGAGTACTTTTTCACCATATCTGACAAGAGGGTTCCCCTTTCTCTGCATCCTTGCCAACACCTGTTGTTTCTTGTGTTGTTAATTTTAGCCATTCTGACAGGTGTGAGGTGGTATCTCATTATGGTTTTGATTTGTATTTCCCTGATGATGAGTCATGTTGAGCATCTTTTCATGTGTCTATTAGTCATCTGGATGTCTGCTTTGGAAAAATGTCTATTTATGTCTTCTGCCCATTTCTTAACTGGATTATTTGTTTTTTGGATGTTGAGTTTGGTAAGTTCTTTATAAATTTTGTACACATAGCCAGCTATGTCTCAGCAAACAAAAATAAAAACAAAAACAAAAACTCAAATATACTACCTAACCTTACATCTGAAGGAGCTAGAAAAGGAACAGCAAATAAAGCCAAAAGCCAGCAGAAGAAGGGAAATAATAAAGATTAGAGCAGAAATAAATGATACAGAAACAAACAAACAAAAAACCCAATAGAACAGATGAACAATATTAAGAGATGGTTCTTTAAAAAAAAAAAAAAAGATTCATTTATTTATTTGTCAGAGAGTGAGAGAGACAGAGAGACAGCACAAGCAGGGGGAGCGGCAGGCAGACAGAGAAGCAGGCTCCCACAGAGCAAGGAGCCCGATGCGGGACTCGATCCCAGGACCCTAAGATCATGACCTAAGCCGAAGGCAGATGCTTAACTGACTGAACCACCCAGGTGTCCCAAGAGCTGGTTCTTTGAAAGAATTAATAAAATTGATAAAACCCTAGCTAAACCTATCAAAAGGAAAAGAGAAAGGACCCAAATAAATAAAATCACAAATGAAACAGGAGAGATCACAACCAATACCACAGAAATACAAACAATTATGAGAATTTTATGAAAAATTATATGCCAATAAAGTGGGCAATCTGGAAGAAATGGACAAATTCCTAGAAATATACAAACTACAAAAGCTGAAACAGGAAGAAATAGAAAATTTGAACAGATCCATAACCAGCAAAGAAATTGAATCAGTAATCAAAAATCTCCCAACAAACAAAAGTCCAGGGCCAGATGGATTCCCAGGGGAATTCTACCAGACATTTAAAGAAGAGTTAATACCTATTCTTCTCCAATTCTTCCAAAAAATAGAAATGGAAGGAAAACTTCCAGACTCCTTCTCCAAAGCCAGCATTATCTTGATTCCAAAACCAGAAAAAGACCCCACTAAGAAGGAGAATTACAGGCCAATATCTCTGATGAACATGGATGCAAAAATTCTCAACAAGATACTAGCAAATCGAATCCAATAGTACATTAAAAGAATTATTTACCATGATCAAATGGCATTTATTCCTGGACCGCAGGGGTGGTTCAGTATTTGGAAATCAATCACTGTGATATACCACATTAATAAAAGAAAGGATAAGAAACATATGATCCTCTCAATAGATACAGAAAGAGCATTTGACAAAGTACAATATCCATTCTTGATAAAAACCCTCAACAAAGTAAGGTTAGTGGGAACATACCTCAACATCATAAAGGCCATATATGAAAGACTCACAGCTAATGTCATTCTCAATGGAGAAAAACTGAAAGCTTTTCCTCTATGGTCAGGAACAGGACAGGGATGTCCACCCTCACCATTACTGTTTAACATAGTACTGGAAGTCTTAGCCTCAGCAATCCGACAACAAAAAGAAATAAAAGGCATCCAAATTGGCAAGGACAAATGTCCCTTTTCTGATTACTCCTACTCCTGAAAGAGATTTACCTTTTCTCCCTCATAAACTGATATATCTCTGTCTACAGGGAACAAATTGATACCCCACATATGAAGGAGCCCTACACCAAGTTAGTCAATGATCTGCCAAATACATTATGGTCAACATTCAAGCCCCAAAAGACATGGATTTCACTCAGAGTTGAAAGCTTATTTACAGACTAATGTTGAACTATAAAACTATGAGATCATCAAAGGCAAGGCCTATATCTTAAACATATTTTATTTGTAATGATTAGCATTGGTGAATAGTAACCATTGTGTAAATACTTGTTAGTTCAATGAAAAAATAAGTTCAATATTAGACCAATTTTATCTAGCATAAAATACTATCAACTTTACATTAGGGAGAACTTCTGGTAAAACTGTTGTTTATTACATAGAAAAATCAGGAATAGAGACACTTCACAAATATTTTAGAATAATATGCTTTTGAAAGTTCTTGCTCCCTGAAATGCAATAGTTTCTCTCTTCATCCATGCAAACATTCATTACATACATGTTCTAAAATATATGTATATATCAGATATCTTTTATGCAAATGATTATAGTTGGTATGTCATTTGTTGTCTGAAATCACTTAAAAGTTTGGAAGGAAGAAGGTGAACAACCAACATATAAAAACAAAAGGAAAACTAGTAAATTCCAGTGTCAAATTAGTACAACAAAAATGAAAGGAAAGGATATAGATGATCTCTTGGTCTCTTTGAATGGCTTTTAACATTCTTGTTTGTAAAGTTTTCAAAGTAGTGATAATTTTCTCATCTTTCTTTCCTTTTTTCTCTCTCTTTCTCTCCCCCCTTTCCTCGCTCCCCCCCTTCTTTCTTTCTTTTCATATTTCATCTTCCTCTTAAGCAGGCTATAAAAAACAAAGGCTCACTCTGGATTAATGCTTCTCTGGGTAATAAATGGTTAAAGCTGTTAGTGACAGACATTAATTTATAGGTATGTCTTCTAACCAGAGAGTAGAATGCAAAATGGTCCGTATTCACATCCTGACAAGCTTCCTGTTTGAAGATAATATAAATTAGTTGGCTTTTGTTATTGTTAGATTATTGGCAGAAAAAAAAAATTTGTTAAGCAGAATGAAATTCATAGACTGTGTTGCTTATGATTGAGTGGAGATCAGTTACATGTACTTCACAGACTTTGGACATTTTTTGCCCTTGACTCCTCAGAGATATGTAAACATTGTTTACAAAGACTACCTACTTTTTTTTTTTTTATTGGCTTGTTCTGAGCTTTTTCTTCAGAATGCTCCAATCCAAGGAGGGGAAAATGGTGAATTAAAATCAAAGAAGCAGTATTCCGTTTGGACTCTCTATTGATGATTATACTCATCTTGAGGTTTTCTTCCTTCAAAAAACAAGTCAAAATAATATGAACCTGGTTTTGATATCGAGGTGCCATCTAAGTTGTTGGACATGATAGAGCTTGTGAGAGAAGAGGCCTGGAGGACCTCTGGTGTCATGAAAGATCACTCTTCTCAGAGGCCTGGGCTGTACCCACAGTACAGATTACAAGTAGAGATGGCTGATGCAGCTTTTTATTAGGTGAAAATACACAGTCGACTTTTTAAGGGTCCAGAGAAAGGGTACACAGGTAATTTTAGATCAGTGTGATATGTGCTAATAATAGTGTGTTGTGTTAACGATAAGTAAAGCTGTGTGGAGGTATCGTGGAAGCTTCCTGGAAAAAGAACCCTTTAAATATTATATATAAATTTTATTTATTTATTTATTTTTAAAGATTTTATTTATTTATTTATTTGAGAGAGAGAGAAACAGCATGAGAGGGGAGAGGTCAGAGGGAGAAGCAGGCTGCCCGCTGAGCTGGGAGCCTGATGTGGGATTCGATCCCAGGACTCTGGGATCATGACCTGAGCCGAAGGCAGTCGCTTAACCAACTGAGCCACCCAGGCGCCCTATATATAAATTTTAAAAATTATTATTTCCTGAATGGGATCTCTTCTCATCCCATTTTTACTACCTAAGTTTCAGCCATTATTATCCTTTGTGTGGATTAGTGAAGTAACCTCTGAACAAATCTGGCTTCTGTTCCTGCTCCTCTAATAGCCTATCCCCTGTTCAACAGCCCAATTGTTCTGGAAACATTTAAATTAGATCATATCACTCATCCACTCAAACCTTTCAGTGGTTTCCTGTTTCACTCAGAGTGAAAGCTGAATGTTTCCCAGAACTGAGATGGCACACGATACCAGTTCCCATACTTATGGCCTCCCTTCCACCTACACTGTCAAGCCCTAACCCACCCTAATTCCGCCACACAAGGCCCCTAGCTGTTTTTGAGAGACACCAGGTCTGTGTTAAGGTCTTTCCTTGAGCAGGTTCCTGGGAAGGCTTCTCTCATATGTCCACTTGGCCAACATCCTTACCTCCTTTTCTCAAATCTTATCTTTTGTGAGGCCCAACCTGGCCACTTATTTAATGCTCCATCTGCCCAGGCTCCTCACACAAACATTCCTGATCCCTCTGACCTTGCATTAATTTTAATTATTCTTAGAACATTTAATGCCTTCTAATATATTACCTAATTTACTTATTATGCATTTTGTTTTAGTTTCCTATTGCTAGGAAAATTACCACAGATGTAGCAGTGGCTTCAAATGATACAAATTTATTATCTTGCCATTTTGGAGGTCAGAGGTCCAGATTGGCATGCTGGTTTCTCTGCTCTGGATTTCACAAGGCCGAAATCAAATTGTTCATCACCTGGGCTTTTCTCAGATGGCTCTGGGCAGAATAGACTTCCAAGCTCATTCAGGGTCTTGGCAGAATCCAGTACCATGTGTTTGGTGGAACTGAGGTCTCATTGACCTTGCTGGCTGCCAAATTGGGGCCACCCTTAACTCCTAGAGTTCTTCCTCCATTTCTCATATGTGGTCCCTTACATCTCAGAGCCATCAGTTGCTTATCAAATACTTCTAAGGTATTGAATATCTCTGACTTTCCTTCTGCCTCATCTCTCTTCCACTCCCGACCAGAAACAGTACTTTTTTAAGGGCTCATCTGGGTCTCCCAGATAAATCAAGATAAATTCCCTATTTTAAGGTTCACAACCTTAATTGTATCTGCAATGTCCATTTTGCCATGTAAGGTAACATATTCATGGGTTCTGGGGATTAGGGCATGGACGTCTCTGAGAAGCTGTTATTCTGCCTACCACCATATTGGTTGTTGCCTATCTCTTCCTACTAGAATGGAGCAACAACTCATGCAGACAAGAATCTCCATCTATTTTGTTTATTGATGCACTCAAAGTGCCTCAAAGGAGGCCTTTCAACCTAGTAGCTGCTCAATAAATATCATTGTACGCATGCATGAATGAACAATAACTGTCATTTTCACTATAATACTAAGTTATTATGCAGTTGCTTAATGGTGAATCAGATTAATGTGAAAATTTTAATTAGTGTATAGAACATTTACCCTTACTTTGAATATATGTCCTTGGTTAGAATCTGATTACATAAATGCATTCTCATACTTTTCTCTAAGAAAGATTAATATTAAGAAATCTACTAAAAACCAAAACACCTACCAGAAACCTTATTTTTATGGGTAAAAACTTATTTTTTGGTAACATTTGAAGATATCACTATAATCCATAAAGAACTTAAAAAATTACAGTTGAAAAAGGCAACATATGAATAAGCAATCATAGAATAAAAAGATACCTAATAAAAAATAAACGCTTAAATGCATTATTAATTAAAGGATTAAAAAAACAAAAGAGTTCAAGTATCAAAAGTAGTAACCAACTTGTAAATGATTATACTAAGTGCTAGTTAAAGTGCAATGAATATATAACAAGTAGGAGTATAACTTTCTACATTGTACAAAGCAAAAAAGAAAAGAATATGCCATGAACCTTCAAATTGCTCCTAAGTATAGCCTGTAATGCACAGTGGAGGAAACATACCTAATGGAACAGAAACTTGAACCAAAATTAGTATGCAGATATATTGATTGCAGTGTTCCAAGAAATTAGAATCAACCTGTATCATGTTCTGATAAGTGAATGAATGGCATATTACAAATAATACAATAATTTTAAGTGGCTGGAGAAAATATTCACAATATGATGTTAAATGAAAAAATACAGAATTAAAAGTGTGTATATAGTATAGTATATGTTCCTATATCTGTATATCATACATAACAAAGGAAAAACATCAAAATGTCAGTGTGTGATCATCCGCAGGGAGAAAGATTGAGAATGATATTTATGTTCTTTATACCATTATGAAACTTTGTAATTCTCTTCATTCAGACTGTATTAGCTTAATATTCAGGGGAAATTATTTAAAATATTGAAGGAGAATACATATTATCTTCAACATAGAATGGAAGGTTTATTAATTTAACCACACCTGTTTCATCAGCTAAGTGCAAAGAATAGACAGAAATGGGGCGCCTGGGTGGCTCAGTTGTTAAGCGTCTGCCTTCGGCTCAGGTCATGATCCCGGGGTCCTGGGATTGAGCCCCGCGTCGGGCTCCCTGCTCAGCCAGGAGCCTGCTTCTCCCTCTTCCACTCCCCCTGCTTGTGTTCCCTCTCTAGCTGTCTCTCTCTCTGTGTCAAATAAATAAATCTTTAAAAAAAAAAAAAAAGAAATGAAAAGGAAACAACCCAATTATTACTTGAAATATTTTGTAGCTATTTCTATATCTTCTTTTTAATGAATGTGTGGAAGAAGAGAAAATAGAAATGTAACAAGATGCGAAGACTAGAAAATGTCATGTTTTCTCTTTGGTCCAGCCTTTCTTAGGTAAATTCTGTTCCTCAGACTTTCATTTTCTGTTTCCATACTTACTGCCATTTTAGTGATCACTTAAGAAGGCGTTCTAGATTTGTGCTACAATTAATTAAATGGATACCATATTGTCAGTCATGTCAAAGGATGCAGTGATGAATTATTTAATTTATATATGAGTTTTTGATTATTTCGTTAAGACACGAATAATTTCATACTTAACTGGGTAAAATTTATTAGGTTTACTGAAAATTATTTCCAAATTTCTCCAAAATGAAATACTAATTTGCACTTCTCCAGCAGTATGAGAATGTCACTTTTTTATATTTGTGTTAATTCTTACAATTACAATCAATTCCTTTCTTGCTCTTAGCCTTGTCTTGTGTTAAACTACTTGTATAGAAGTTCCTCATAAAGAGATCAATGAATTTCAGTTTCTGTGGACCACATAACCCAGGTTTGGAAATTTATACTTTTTATAGGAAACTGTTAGTTGTACTGAAAACTGTTGAAAAGGTATGCCCCAGTTTGAAGTTCTTAATTATTTTTCCTTTATTCAAATATTGACTGTATACATGCTGTTAAAGTTGAGTCATGCATGTTCATTGGTAACTTTTTTAGAAAGATTCTTTATGAACGTAAATCTTTTGACTGAATTTATGTGATTGCTTCATGTGTCATTTATAGTCTCGCAACTCAAGCATTTTAAATCTCCCTCTCATTGTCTTCCTGCTCCAAGTGCTTGGAAGATTATGCAAAATGATGTGACAAAAGGCATAGATTCTAAAAATAGAATCCGTAACTGTCAAAATGATTTTGCAGTTCATAATTCAGGAAAGGTGCTTGGAAGAGACTCTGAAATTGGACAAACTATTGCACCTTCAAAGTCAAGTGTGTAGCTTTGTTTGGGGATTGATAGTTCCATTTTCTTCCACTGGTGAGGATAGCAATATTGCTTAACATTACTACTCTCCTTATCTTTGAAAAACATGCAAAGCATAAAAGACATGTCAGGAAAGGGAAATAAATGATTAATTCTCAAGCTTTTTTTAAAAAACAGCATGTAACCATCTTTTACATGGCTCAAGACTTCGTGGAATTTATAGATATGACAGAATATTACACTCTAGCAGTGATGCATCAGAGTTCATATTCATCAGGAGAGAGCCAAGTGGAAAACACAAGATGAGGATATGACTTAAATTTTATTTAGGAATTCAGTTAAGAACTCTAAGATGAAGGATGTGTTACAGTTCCTTAATTTAAAAGGCAGTTTAATTAATTACTTTGTACCCTTGACAAAGCTGCATCGAAACACACTTGTTATTAATCATTTTTACATAAACACAATACATGTATACATCAGAGAAGAAATATATAAAATAAAATGTTTTTTGAGATGTTGCTTAGAAAACACTGTTTAATTAATGATTGCTGTAAACATCATTCATTGCTTCAGATTCTGAAACTTAGAAATTATTTTTAACGTGTACAGAAACTGAGCTGAAGTTTTTTGTTTTTTGTTTTTGTCTATTATTTTTGTCTTGGTTCAAGGCTTTATTACACAAACAGATTACCTAAGATTAATTTTGGGGTAAGATAAGAAGTTTGCTTAAAATCCTTAAAAGATACATATCATAATTGCTTTTGTCAAAATCTATGGGGAAGTTAAATAAACCAACAATTCCATAATAGCTTAAAAATGGTGGGTTGGAAAGCTAAAGGACCCAAATTCAAATTCAATTTAGGGAATCTTGGGACAGCTTTGATAAGGATATGGCCTCTGAACACAAGTAATAGAGAGGGCATTTCTAGGATTGAAGGCATGAGAGAGGAGCAGGACCTCACAGGGGAGCAAGACATTTGGGTGAGCTAGATTAAGAACCCATGCTGAAGATTAATGATGGAGGAAACTAAAAAAAAAAAAAGAGAGAGAGAAAGGAATAAGACCTTAGAAAATGCTCTTGCTATTTTGAAGAGTTAACATCTTAATTGCCATGTAAATTTGGAAACTAGTAATATTATTTGGATCTGCACAGAGAACTAATAAGTGCAGTTGATGGTTGTTAGTGGTGTTCCTGGTGGTAGAGATGGTTGAGAAAAAGCAGAAAGAACTGTTAGCAAACCATATGGTAGTCCAAGTGATAGAGGGTGATCAGTTGAGATATGGCAGTGGTAATGGAAATAGGGCAAGTTGGAATTTGAAGTGATTACTGGTAGGATGGATAGTCCCTGGTGATCTGTTGATTGCAGTGCTCAAAGGGAGAGGGAATGTGACCTTGAATGTGATTAACTACCGTTCCTCTAGAAAGCAGAGATATGGGAGTTTGCAAAAAGACTGATAAGGAGTATCCATGGGGGAAAGGTGAAGCGGTGGTTTCCAGATTCCAGGACTGCAAATGAACAAGAGTTAGAGGAGGAGGACAGTGTTAAATGAAGCAGAGCAATCAACTTGGATACGAAATGAAAATGCAAAATGGAATGAGCAGTTAGGGAAGCTTTGGATTTAACAAGAGGGCTTTCATAGATTTAGGAAGGATGAAACGGAGTTGCCAGAGTCAAGGATGGTGACTGGAGGTGAATTGCAAACAGTTACGAAGGCAAGAAGGGTGCACAGAGCATGGTAGCCAGAGAGAGAGAGTTGAGAGAATGGTTGTTGTTTTTTAGGAAGCTTTAGAAAAAGCTCGAGGATGATTTTGTGTTGAGGAGAAAAAAAGCAACTCAAGAGGGAAAAAATACATGTGGAAGAAAATTAAATGATGGTGCTCAATATCTAAAAAGATGAAAAGGTGAAGAATATTAACCCACACGATTAGGAACTCTTTTTTAATAGAACAGAAGATACTACGTTTTGAAATTAGCTGTCTACACTGGTTTCTCTCCAGATCGCATAAATCTTTAGCTGTCATTCTTAATGGACAACTTTTTAATGATCCTTGTGTTTCAGTCTCCTCATTTGTAATTTCCGTATTGCATTCAGTTTTTAAGTCAAAATGGAATGTGTGTATATAATATTTTATAAGTTATATAATGCTATAAGAATGCAAAATAGCTTTTTTTAAAGGAAAACAGTTCATACTCTTTCTTCTCATCCTATTTGTTCTTTCATTTTTTACAGTCTCCTCTGCCACTTCCATGTTGTTCCAGAAGTATTATGGAATAAACATGCTTTATAGCCAAAAAGAGAGCTTCTGTATCATTTATGGAATTGCATTGAAGGGATAATGTACTCCTTGGTGAGATCGAAATATGGCACCTGAGGACAAGTTTACAACTCTGCTTGTAGCAAATAAAAAGGGTCTGTTAGGGTAACATGCCTTTTTTCCCCCTTCTTCTTCTTTTGTCTGTAGGGCTTATGTCCTAACACAAGCCAGTCATTTATTTTGGGGTTTGTAGAATTCTAAATCAGGTTTGTGGAAACATAGTGGCAACAATACCACTTAGTTTGTGATTTAACTTTCTCCTCTCCTTGCAACTATACCGGAGGCTCCTTGAGATCTGAAACTCTTGTCTTTCATGACTTTTAAAGATATGCTGATGCTACCTGGGGCAGATCTGTGAATCTGGGTATAGAAACAAAGTTTAATTTGCTGAATGAGAAACAAACCACGGAAAAGACTTAAGTACTTCTCCTGGCCCCTGTAAGACAGGCATTGATAAAATACATGTTGTGATAACTTTGACCACAAAATGGAATGTGATGGCCATGTCCTAAAGTCAGACTGTCACTGGTTGTGAGGCATTTGAGTAGTGTTTATTTACTGTCTCTCACCTGTCACTCCTCAGAGATTCATTGCATTAAATCTGCTTCACAGTGAAGGAATCTTACCTCACAGCAGACATCATAATTTATCGCTTAATTAAATCAGAGAAAAATTTGCAATCAGTGGCCCAGCCAGACCTGACATTGGCTGTTGTGGGTTTCCAGAAAAAGATCTCTCACCTGACTGTGCTGGAGATGCAGCTTAGGAAGAGGGACCTCAGGTTTCTGAGTGAATTGATCTGATTGAGTACATGGAGAGGGCCACTCAACAATTGTGGGTTATGGCCTGTGGGCTATGGTCATTTGCTGCCGGGTAGCCTGATATGTGACATGATCATGCCCCAAATTCACAGTCTGATTCCATTTAACCACTTAATGTTGACATGTAAACATAGCCAAACTATAGGAATTTATTGGTAAAAATCCAAGCATTTTAATTAGTGAGTACCTAACGCTAAGATTAATCATGCTGGTTGTAGATAATTAGGCTGCCTAATGCCTTCCTCTGGCAAATGGAACAAAACTTGGTTTGCTCTCTCTCTCCCCTCAACTCCCATTTATCTTACAGCTCTTAATATTATGGTACCCTAAGCTTTCAATGTCTGTTTTAATTATACATATTCCTGTCATCTTTCATAATAGACTTTCACTGCTTCAGAGGCTGGGATTCCATTGTCTTTTTATCCCGATCATCCTGTTGGAATAAGGATATGTAAGAATTAATGATTACCTGAATAGATGAAACAAAAAAATGAGCAATTATTTTGTTATTGTATTTGGTAATTAATTCATTTACCTGGCATGTTTTTATTGAGGTTCTACTATTAATTAGGCAAAGAAAGCACCTAGAACAGAACAGTTACTGGGAACTTAGAGGGAAAAATATTTGCCTTGCTGTCCAGGATTTTAAAACTGATTTGTTGTTTTCTTTCCAATGTTCTGCCCATTGTTGGTAGTCACCAATATAAACTCTATAAAGTGTATTTTATTGCTGGCTAAACAAATATCACTGGTAGATTTCCAGCCAGAGCCAAATATAAAGGTAGAAATGTAGGAGAGTAGACAAGCAGTCTAAAAGTCTATTCTGCATAAATGGCAAGTGACGAAAAGAGGAGTCGCAGAAAGTAATTTTAAAAAGATAGTCATAAAAAGCAGAGAATTAAACATTGAGTATAAAGTTGGATGAGTTTGGGGGAGAATTCAGATTAAATGGTAACTCTGGTAGCCTGGGGCAGGAGTATATATGCTGGGAAGTAAGATTTTTAACATTAAATTGTGAAAGAAACAGAAAAAAAGTATAGTATAAGAATATGAATATTTCAATAGATTTCTTTCATGATAAACATGCATTTTTAAATGCTCTAGACCTTGACTTTTTTCCCCCTGTATATGATTGTTCTGTCAACAAGATTATTTTTACCAGAACATTATGCATTCAAACTGGCAGAACGCTGTCAGTGAAAAAAGGAAGTAAATTGGAGATACATGCCATTCTTGCGCCATGGGTCAGGCTTTTAGGTGTCACGGCTTAATTATATATTCTCGGTACCACACTAAGAGACTTGGATGATAGCCAGACCCACCTCCTTATGGATGCCTTCTTTGACCACATCAGTAGACCCATGGTTATTTTTCTTTCCTCTGAAACCCGAAAGCTTGCTATTTTTACATCCCTAATTGGATACTTGCTATATATTGTTATACAGCATTGTTTTTCTTCAAAATCAGACATAATTTGTTTCCTGAAGTTTATATAAACTCTTTGTGGAAGTAAAGAGACATTTATTGAATATCTGGGCTTTGCTGGGCACTTCTCAGTATTACATGCTTCGTCAGTCTCCCCTAGCACCTCATTAATGTGCTCTGTGTGCCATAGGGGAGGGAAAGGCATTTCCCCTAGAGCTGGACACTGTGATGGTGTCCGCTGTGGTGTTCGAAGTGTTTTAGAAGCAGAGTCAATCATAGTAAGAGTTTTCTGAGGTCTCAAAACAGATGGAAATAGATGTATTTCTAAGATAATGGAGAAGTGGTTGCTTAGTTTGAGAACAAAAAGGCAGATATCAGACTCTTTATTATTCCCCATTCTCCCTTTTCTTGTTAGGCAGATAGACATTCCCAATCCCAAATTTCTTTACCTGCGTTTCCCCATTGTGTAATCTCTGTTGTTCTTTTATCTTCTTATCCCCACATGGTTGTGTACAATGAAATTCCAAGTAATACCTGTTCCTCCTCCTGTTCCTCTGTTTCCTCCTTCTTGCTTCTTCGTTGTGGTCCTTCCTTATGCTGCTCTTTAAGATGGATGGTTCTTTCTCTCTTTTGTCTTATTTTTGACCTTCTTCTTTAGCATGTCTGACTGAAAACTTCCCTTCTGTGTCGCCCATGACATCTGAAATTATTTTCAATAACAGGATTCCTGGTGTAACCAGGTATTCCTTCTTGGCTGGAGAGGAAAAAATGGCTGGAGATGCAGAGGGCTAGTCAGATCAATTCAAGTAGACCCACACTATTTGTTGAAAGGGTAAACTTTGTTCTATAATGAAATATAGTAAAGTTACTTGTTGAGTACATGGGTGCTGTTATGTATAGATAGCAGTTATTTTTCTCTCAGGAAATTTGCCATTTTATTGCAGAAGCAACACCATACAAAGCTAGAAATACTTAAGCCCTAAATTGTAACTTATAAACTGTGTATTACATACATATTCAAAATCAAGAAAAAGTGATAGGAAATTAAATAACTAGGAGAGAGAATGGAAAAGATGAAGTTTATGCTTTGCACTGAAGGAATTTTTAAAGCAATGTGGAGCCCTACAAATAGATCAGAGATCCTGGATTCCAGACCCACCACTACTACTAAAGGGCTGTGTGCTCTTAGGGAAATCCCTTATACTCCCTGATCCTCGATTTTCTCATCTGTAAATGGAATAATAATAATAGTTTAATAATAGCTATTGTTTATAAAGTACTTCGTTATGTGCCAGAAAAATGTATATATAATTTCTCTAATCTCTATTAACAGCCCTTCTCAGAATGTATTTTTCTCATATAGTATAAAATAGTAAAAGAGGCTAAAGAAGGTTAATACACTTAGTTGGACACCCATGTCTGCCTGGTTTGATTCTGCCTCTTATAAGACTGTCAGGAGAAATTAACACGGATGAAACTGCACCTCTCAGAATAACTTCAGTTTCTATACTTCAGTAGTTTCTGAGTTATAAGTAAACTGGATAGACTATATTTAAATGCTAGGTCTATATCATGAAAAATTTGGGCCCAGACGGTTAATTGAGGGGCAATATAGCATAATGGTAGAGAGCATGGACTCTGAAGCCAAACCACTTACGGGTTTGATTCCTTACCAGGGACCTCAGTCATGTTTAAATTTATGGTATCACAGGTCTTCTTCTGTAAAATTAGGATATTAGAGCTACTGTTTTCACAAGGGTGCTTAAGATAAAATGAGAATATATAAAAGTGCTTAGAACGGTGCTTGGTAGATAGTTGAGTGTTAGCTACTGGATACTGCTAATTGTTGAGGCATCTAAATAATTGAGACAGATACACACTTGTGATAATAAGAATTCTACCTTCTTTGTATTATACCTTCTTAACCTGGGTTTCTTCAACCAGCCCCCAATGCTACCTTGTTGCTTCTAGAACAAAATTATAGAGCATAGGTTTTTAAAAATATGCATGTATGTGTTTGTATTTATATAAAAATATTTGTCTATATATTTGCATATACATATATAAAACATTTACATCTATAGAGATATTTATCTATTGATCTATAGAGAAAAGAAACTCTTGATTTGTCTACACTCTATTTTATTTTGGCTTTTGAGAACTTTCTAGGTATTGTTCCCATTGTAATTCAATGTTAGGTCTTAGTTTCATTTAAGAGTACATATAAAAGTCTGTGAGTACAAATTGGACTACAAAATAAAAGCCTTCTGAAATACATAAAATACTAATAGAAAAAAAAAAAAAACCTTTAAAAGTACCTTAACTTTGATTACCAGAAAAAATTTTAAAGTGTTTAAAGAGGCCTAAATAAATGACAAGATATAACATTTAAAAAAATTTCTTAACTTTGAAATTATGCTTATTAAGAAAAATTTTTTGTATTCATTTCAATTTATAGGCTGTGTTTGCTACTGGAAATTGATTTGTGCACTCCTCTTACGAATATTAACACATAGTTTACTATCTCACCTCAATTTTATCCAACCTAACACTTAGGAAATATGTAAGTTACTATATTAGTCAAAAGATATTCAAACCTTGGGTTTAGTTTCTTCCCTCCCTGCTTATTATACACAAAGGTAAATATGGCAACTGGTGGCAGAAATTGCTAGTTACCTTCCAGTTAGGAGAAAAAGTCTTTTATTTATTTTCTAAGTACTATACAGTTAAACATTCTGATTATTATAATGAAATTAAAACTAAAATGGCTGACTATACTGTTTTTATACATGAACGTGATTTAAAAGTTATGATTGTATGTGAACTAATTTTTAACTCTCATGCTTTATCAAGAAAAATCTACTCAATGGATATTGCTCACCCCATAATTTATAAAAGTGAATTATTAACAGTTACATTGTTCATGATTTTGTCACATTTATTGTGCTGTCATTCCGTACTTTTTAAAATTGTCCTACAGTTTTCTTCATAGCTCCCAGGAATCATATTCATATGGAATAACACCATTTTCCAATAACTTGCTATTTACTTTAGGCTAAGGCATTAAGAATTATTGCTTACCAACACATTTAATGTTATGTTTGGTAAGGGCCATAAAATAAGAAATTTGAATGTATTACAGACAAAATGTTATATGTAAATACATATTGTCATGTGACTCATAATGTTTTTTGGTTCTATGCAGAACACTTCAGAGAAATACATGTACATCTCTACTTTGGGTTAACTCTACTTTGGGAACGTATTTTTAAAACTGGTATAAATAATTAAAAACAATCTTTTTATTCTGCAGCAAACTAATTTTATTAGGGGCCTTGTGTAAGTCTGAGATTTATGTTGCAATATACTAGTATCTAGGTATATCAGAAGTTATTTTCAAGTCATTAATACAGAAATTTCTATTTGTAATCAGTAATGTTTTATTAAACTTTTGATCAGTTGTGGTTTTCAGCATAATTTACGATCATAATATGTTTTTGTTCTAATTGGTCACTTTATATTTTAATCATGTGAATAAATCCACACATTTTAATAGTTATGTGGTTATTAAATTCTCAAACTGTTATAATTTTAAAGAGAACCACTGAATACAAACAGAAAAGCAGGGTTATTAGAATATATGAAGGGAAATAATATATATTCTTTGCATCTATATCAGATGTATCCACTCAAATGGCAACATAGAGCTTCTCTGGTTTGGGATTAATTTATGTTTTCAGTTGTAATGAAATAACCATTCTATGTGAGATACTTTCTGGTATGGGTAAATTGCTAGCACAGTTGAGATTAATTTCACAATGATTTTTGACTGCTAAATATTTGGAGTTTGGGACATTTTCCAGGATGTATCACATGCCTTTTTGCTAATCTCTTGTGTTCAAGAAGCTTTGATTCTGGTCCAGGATGAACTATCATCCTTCAGTTGGTCATTCAAAGCCTCAGTAACATAGTTGCATTAATACTAAAAACAAGTACAATATATTGTTCCTACCTTGATAGATTGTTTCAAAGCTCAAATTAATGAACAGATGCAAACGCAATTAGAAAAAAATAGTGTCAGATGCTAACAAATATACAGCATGTTTATTACATATAAAGTTTTCTTTTTCTTGTGATGTTATCTTTGCGATGGAAGAAGTTGTGAGCTCACATTTTCATTTTCACAAGGGAAAATAGAGGGCCAGAGAAAGGCAATTTTACAGAAAGATTTAGTTTTCCTCCTTCTTTTTCCTAAGCCACTGCCTAACCCAAAGGTCCAGTGACCAGCTGGCCTAGTTTTAGCACTGGATGTCTCTTTTCCTGAGAAGACTCTCAGTCCTTGGGAAATGAGTAGGATTAGTTAGGCTGTGGACACATTTGTTCACTTCCTGTTCAAGCATAAATTACAGGATGTTGTCACTATTGAAAGACGGACAAGTAGCTGAGGATCATATAAGTAGAATGTTAATTCATTATAAGTATCACTTTCAGATTTTATTGTTCCTTGAAGCTTGCGTCATTTTGAGGTTGAAAAGGAAATGCTTCTACAGAAATAGCGTAAGGACCTATACAAATGAGGGGATCTTAAGCTTCATGGGAAGTTTGCTTCTGTTGATAAATCTACCTTTTTCCTTCCTCCATACACCCAGAATTTAAAGGAAATAGCTATTATTTGTGGTTTTTAAATTTTCAAATGGGAAACGTATTCATACATGAAATATGTAATTATATTTTATTTAAAAAATCAAAGAACCACAATTTAAAAACTTTTTAAAAATTTAAAAAAAGAAACTTCTGAAACAATAAATTAAATAGAGTTTCTGGTCTAGAGGTTACAGCAGTATTATTTATTTATTTATTTATTTTTTTTTTTTTTAAAGATTTTTTATTTATTTATTTCAGAGAGAGAGAATGAGAGAGAGCACATGAGAGGGGGAGGGGCAGAGGGAGAAGCAGACTCCCCGACGAGCAGGGAGCCCGATGCGGGACTCGATCCTGGGTCTCCAGGATCATGACCTGAGCCGAAGGCAGTCGCTTAACCAACTGAGCCACCCAGGCGCCCTCAGCAGTATTATTTAGAAGTAGATTACATTGCTGCAACACATACACAGATTCTTAAGGATGTGAAAGGAATGAATGCTTTATATTTTGCTTTGAGGCAACTCTAAAGTTGCTTTTTCCCCTAAGCCTGTCAGTCTTAGAAAACAAAGATATTTGATACAGCTAGCTATTTATATCACTTGTTGCAATTCTTTTTTTTTTTTTTTTGCTATTTTCTTCTTTTTTTTTTAACATATAATGTATTATTTGTTTCAGAGGTACAGAGCTGTGATTCAACAGTCTTGCACAATTCACAGTGCTCACCATAGCACATACCCTCCCCAATGTCTATCACCCAGCCACCCCATCCCTCCCACCACCCATGACTCCAGCAACCCTCAGTTTGTTTCCTGAGATTAAGAATTCCTCATATCAGTGAGGTCATATGATACATG